>NW_028259162.1:1250000-1875000 GCF_977971745.1 Zootermopsis nevadensis | reverse complement strand
AAAATGTTGAAAATTTTCAGTTTCTATGCGTTTCATGCCATTTGCAACCATTTTTAATTTTTTTAAAATTTCGACAATTTTTGAAAATTTTCAAAGGGGTACCCCTTTGAGAAATTTCAATTTTTTCGAAAATTTTCGAAAAATCAAAAAACTTGGGAAATCGTCCAAAACGCGCACAAAACGAAGAATTTTTGAAAAATTCTGTATTCAAAATTTTTGTCGAAAATGTCGTCCCAAGCCTTGAGAAGTCACTCGTCCCAAGTCTTGAGAAGTCACTCGTCCCAAGTCTTGAGAAGTCACTCGTCCCAAGTCTTGAGAAGTTCTTGTCCCAAGTCTTGAGAAGTCACTTGTCTGAAGTCTTGAGAAGTTCTTGTCCCAAGTCTTGAGAAGTTCTTGTCCCAAGTCTTGAGAAGTTCTTGTCCCAAGTCTTGAGAAGTCACTCGTCCCAAGTCTTGAGAAGTCACTCGTCCCAAGTCTTGAGAAGTCACTTGTCCCAAGTCTTGAGAAGTTCTTGTCCCAAGTCTTGAGAAGTCACTCGTCCCAAGTCTTGAGAAGTCACTTGTCCCAAGTCTTGAGAAGTTCTTGTCCCAAGTCTTGAGAAGTTCTTGTCCGAAGTCTTCTCTGCTTGTTTAGGGCTGTGCCTTACCCGTCTTTGCTGAATTCAAAATTTTTGTCGAAAATTTCGAAAATTCTTAGTTTTCTATGCGTTTCATGCCATTTGCAGCCATTTTTAATTTTTTTAAAATTCCGACAATTTTTGAAAATTTTCAAAGGGGTACCCCTTTGAGAAATTTCAATTTTTTCGAAAATTTTCGAAAAATCAAAAAACGTGGGAAATCGTCCAAAACGCGCACAAAACGAAGAATTTTTGAAAAATTCTGTATTCAAAATTTTTTTCGAAAATGTTGAAAATTTTCAGTTCTCTATGCGTTTCATGCCATTTGCAACCATTTTTAATTTTTTTAAAATTTCGACAATTTTTGAAAATTTTCAAAGGGGTACCCCTTTGAGAAATTTCAATTTTTTCGAAAATTTTCGAAAAATCAAAAAACGTGGGAAATCGTCCAAAACGCGCACAAAACTAAGAATTTTTGAAAAATTCTTTATTCAAAATTTTTGTCGAAAATGTCCCAAGCCTTGAGAAGTCACTCGTCCCAAGTCTTGAGAAGTCACTCGTCCCAAGTCTTGAGAAGTCACTCGTCCCAAGTCTTGAGAAGTTCTTGTCCCAAGTCTTGAGAAGTCACTTGTCTGAAGTCTTGAGAAGTTCTTGTCCCAAGTCTTGAGAAGTTCTTGTCCCAAGTCTTGAGAAGTCACTCGTCCCAAGTCTTGAGAAGTCACTTGTCCCAAGTCTTGAGAAGTTCTTGTCCCAAGTCTTGAGAAGTCACTCGTCCCAAGTCTTGAGAAGTCACTCGTCCCAAGTCTTGAGAAGTTCTTGTCCCAAGTCTTGAGAAATCACTCGTCCCAAGTCTTGAGAAGTCACTTGTCCCAAGTCTTGAGAAGTTCTTGTCCCAAGTCTTGAGAAGTTCTTGTCCCAAGTCTTGATAAGTTCTTGTCCCAAGTCTTCTCTGCTTGTTTAGGGCTGTGCCTTAGACGTCTTTGCTGAATTCAAAATTTTTGTCGAAAATTTCGAAAATTCTTAGTTTTCTATGCGTTTCATGACATTTGCAGCCATTTTTATTTTTTTTAAAATTCCGACAATTTTTGAAAATTTTCAAAGGGGTACCCCTTTGAGAAATTTCAATTTTTTCGAAAATTTTCGAAAAATCAAAAAACGTGGGAAATCGTCCAAAACGCGCACAAAACTAAGAATTTTTGAAAAATTCTGTATTCAAAATTTTTGTCGAAAATGTCGTCCCAAGCCTTGAGAAGTCACTCGTCCCAAGTCTTGAGAAGTCACTCGTCCCAAGTCTTGAGAAGTCACTCGTCCCAGGTCTTGAGAAGTTCTTGTCCCAAGTCTTGAGAAGTCACTTGTCTGAAGTCTTGAGAAGTTCTTGTCCCAAGTCTTGAGAAGTTCTTGTCCCAAGTCTTGAGAAGTCACTCGTCCCAAGTCTTGAGAAGTCACTTGTCCCAAGTCTTGAGAAGTTCTTGTCCCAAGTCTTGAGAAGTCACTCGTCCCAAGTCTTGAGAAGTCACTCGTCCCAAGTCTTGAGAAGTTCTTGTCCCAAGTCTTGAGAAGTCACTCGTCCCAAGTCTTGAGAAGTCACTTGTCCCAAGTCTTGAGAAGTTCTTGTCCCAAGTCTTGAGAAGTTCTTGTCCCAAGTCTTGAGAAGTTCTTGTCCCAAGTCTTCTCTGCTTGTTTAGGGCTGTGCCTTACCCGTCTTTGCTGAATTCAACATTTTTGTCGAAAATTTCGAAAATTCTTAGTTTTCTATGCGTTTCATGCCATTTGCAGCCATTTTTAATTTTTTTAAAATTTCGACAATTTTTGAAAATTTTCAAAGGGGTACCCCTTTGAGAAATTTAAATTTTTTTGAAAATTTTCGAAAAATCAAAAAACGTGGGAAATCGTCCAAAACGCGCACAAAACGAAGAATTTTTGAAAAATTCTGTATTCTAAATTTTTGTCGAAAATGTCCCAAGCCTTGAGAAGTCACTCGTCCCAAGTCTTGAGAAGTCACTCGTCCCAAGTCTTGAGAAGTCACTCGTCCCATGTCTTGAGAAGTTCTTGTCCCAAGTCTTGAGAAGTCACTTGTCTGAAGTCTTGAGAAGTTCTTGTCCCAAGTCTTGAGAAGTTCTTGTCCCAAGTCTTGAGAAGTTCTTGTCCCAAGTCTTGAGAAGTCACTCGTCCCAAGTCTTGAGAAGTCACTTGTCCCAAGTCTTGAGAAGTTCTTGTCCCAAGTCTTGAGATGTCACTCGTCCCAAGTCTTGAGAAGTCACTCGTCCCAAGTCTTGAGAAGTCACTCGTCCCAAGTCTTGAGAAGTTCTTGTCCCAAGTCTTGAGAAGTCACTTGTCTGAAGTCTTGAGTTCTTGTTCCAAGTCTTGAGAAGTTCTTGTCCCAAGTCTTGAGAAGTTCTTGTCCCAAGTCTTGAGAAGTCACTCGTCCCAAGTCTTGAGAAGTCACTTGTCCCAAGTCTTGAGAAGTTCTTGTCCCAAGTCTTGAGAAGTCACTCGTCCCAAGTCTTGAGAAGTCACTCGTCCCAAGTCTTGAGAAGTCACTTGTACCAAGTCTTGAGAAGTTCTTGTCCCAAGTCTTGAGAAGTTCTTGTCCCAAGTCTTCTCTCCTTGTTTAGGGCTGTGCCTTACCCGTCTTTGCTGAATTCAAAATTTTTGTCGAAAATTTCGAAAATTCTTAGTTTTCTATGCGTTTCATGCCATTTGCAGCCATTTTTAATTTTTTTAAAATTCCGACAATTTTTGAAAATTTTCAAAGGGGTACCCCTTTGAGAAATTTCAATTTTTTCGAAAATTTTCGAAAAATCAAAAAACGTGGGAAATCGTCCAAAACGCGCACAAAACGAAGAATTTTTGAAAAATTCTGTATTCAAAATTTTTGTCGAAAATGTTGAAAATTTTCAGTTTTCTATGCGTTTCATGCCATTTGCAGCCATTTTTAATTTTTTTAAAATTCCGACAATTTTTGAAAATTTTCAAAGGGGTACCCCTTTGAGAAATTTCAATTTTTTCGAAAATTTTCGAAAAATCAAAAAACGTGGGAAATCGTCCAAAACGCGCACAAAACGAAGAATTTTTGAAAAATTCTGTATTCAAAATTTTTGTCGAAAATGTTGAAAATTTTCAGTTTTCTATGCGTTTCATGCCATTTGCAACCATTTTTAATTTTTTTAAAATTTCGACAATTTTTGAAAATTTTCAAAGGGGTACCCCTTTGAGAAATTTCAATTTTTTCGAAAATTTTCAACAAATCAAAAAACGTGGGAAATCGTCCAAAACGCGCACAAAACGAAGAATTTTTGAAAAATTCTGTATTCAAAATTTTTGTCGAAAATGTTGAAAATTTTCAGTTTTCTATGCGTTTCATGCCATTTGCAACCATTTTTAATTTTTTTAAAATTTCGACAATTTTTGAAAATTTTCAAAGGGGTACCCCTTTGAGAAATTTCAATTTTTTCGAAAATTTTCGAAAAATCAAAAAACGTGGGAAATCGTCCAAAACGCGCACAAAACTAAGAATTTTTGAAAAATTCTGTATTCAAAATTTTTGTCGAAAATGTCGTCCCAAGCCTTGAGAAGTCACTCGTCCCAAGTCTTGAGAAGTCACTCGTCCCAAGTCTTGAGAAGTTCTTGTCCCAAGTCTTGAGAAGTCACTTGTCTGAAGTCTTGAGAAGTTCTTGTCCCAAGTCTTGAGAAGTTCTTGTCCCAAGTCTTGAGAAGTCACTCGTCCCAAGTCTTGAGAAGTCACTTGTCCCAAGTCTTGAGAAGTTCTTGTCCCAAGTCTTGAGAAGTCACTCGTCCCAAGTCTTGAGAAGTCACTCGTCCCAAGTCTTGAGAAGTTCTTGTCCCAAGTCTTGAGAAATCACTCGTCCCAAGTCTTGAGAAGTCACTTGTCCCAAGTCTTGAGAAGTTCTTGTCCCAAGTCTTGAGAAGTTCTTGTCCCAAGTCTTGAGAAGTTCTTGTCCCAAGTCTTCTCTTCTTGTTTAGGGCTGTGCCTTACCCGTCTTTGCTGAATTCAAAATTTTTGTCGAAAATTTCGAAAATTCTTAGTTTTCTATGCGTTTCATGCCATTTGCAGCCATTTTTAATTTTTTTAAAATTCCGACAATTTTTGAAAATTTTCAAAGGGGTACCCCTTTGAGAAATTTCAATTTTTTCGAAAATTTTCGAAAAATCAAAAAAAGTGGGAAATCGTCCAAAACGCGCACAAAACGAAGAATTTTTGAAAAATTCTGTATTCTAAATTTTTGTCGAAAATGTCCCAAGCCTTGAGAAGTCACTCGTCCCAAGTCTTGAGAAGTCACTCGTCCCAAGTCTTGAGAAGTCACTCGTCCCAAGTCTTGAGAAGTTCTTGTCCCAAGTCTTGAGAAGTCACTTGTCTGAAGTCTTGAGAAGTTCTTGTCCCAAGTCTTGAGAAGTTCTTGTCCCAAGTCTTGAGAAGTTCTTGTCCCAAGTCTTGAGAAATCTCTCGTCCCAAGTCTTGAGAAGTCACTTGTCCGAAGTCTTGAGAAGTTCTTGTCCCAAGTCTTGAGAAGTCACTCGTCCCAAGTCTTGAGAAGTCACTCGTCCCAAGTCTTGAGAGGTCACTCGTCCCAAGTCTTGAGAAGTTCTTGTCCCAAGTCTTGAGAAGTCACTTGTCTGAAGTCTTGAGTTCTTGTCCCAAGTCTTGAGAAGTTCTTGTCCCAAGTCTTGAGAAGTTCTTGTCCGAAGTCTTGAGAAGTCACTCGTCCCAAGTCTTGAGAAGTCACTTGTCCCAAGTCTTGAGAAGTTCTTGTCCCAAGTCTTGAGAAGTCACTCGTCCCAAGTCTTGAGAAGTCACTTGTCCCAAGTCTTGAGAAGTTCTTGTCCCAAGTCTTGAGAAGTCACTCGTCCCAAGTCTTGAGAAGTCACTTGTCCCAAGTCTTGAGAAGTTCTTGTCCCAAGTCTTGAGAAGTTCTTGTCCCAAGTCTTGAGAAGTTCTTGTCCCAAGTCTTCTCTGCTTGTTTAGGGCTGTGCCTTAGACGTCTTTGCTGAATTCAAAATTTTTGTCGAAAATTTCGAAAATTCTTAGTTTTCTATGCGTTTCATGCCATTTGCAGCCATTTTTAATTTTTTTAAAATTCCGACAATTTTTGAAAATTTTCAAAGGGGTACCCCTTTGAGAAATTTCAATTTTATCGAAAATTTTCGAAAAATCAAAAAACGTGGGAAATCGTCCAAAACGCGCACAAAACGAAGAATTTTTGAAAAATTCTGTATTCAAAATTTTTGTCGAAAATGTTGAAAATTTTCAGTTTTCTATGCGTTTCATGCCATTTGCAGCCATTTTTAATTTTTTTAAAATTCCGACAATTTTTGAAAATTTTCAAAAATTTGATTCAATTTGAGAAATTTCAATTTTTTCGAAAATTTTCGAAAAATCAAAAAACGTGGGAAATCGTCCAAAACGCGCACAAAACGAAGAATTTTTGAAAAATTCTGTATTCAAAATTTTTGTCGAAAATGTTGAAAATTTTCAGTTTTCTATGCGTTTCATGCCATTTGCAACCATTTTTAATTTTTTTAAAATTTCGACAATTTTTGAAAATTTTCAAAGGGGTACCCCTTTGAGAAATTTCAATTTTTTCGAAAATTTTCGAAAAATCAAAAAACTTGGGAAATCGTCCAAAACGCGCACAAAACGAAGAATTTTTGAAAAATTCTGTATTCAAAATTTTTGTCGAAAATGTCGTCCCAAGCCTTGAGAAGTCACTCGTCCCAAGTCTTGAGAAGTCACTCGTCCCAAGTCTTGAGAAGTCACTCGTCCCAAGTCTTGAGAAGTTCTTGTCCCAAGTCTTGAGAAGTCACTTGTCTGAAGTCTTGAGAAGTTCTTGTCCCAAGTCTTGAGAAGTTCTTGTCCCAAGTCTTGAGAAGTTCTTGTCCCAAGTCTTGAGAAGTCACTCGTCCCAAGTCTTGAGAAGTCACTCGTCCCAAGTCTTGAGAAGTCACTTGTCCCAAGTCTTGAGAAGTTCTTGTCCCAAGTCTTGAGAAGTCACTCGTCCCAAGTCTTGAGAAGTCACTTGTCCCAAGTCTTGAGAAGTTCTTGTCCCAAGTCTTGAGAAGTTCTTGTCCGAAGTCTTCTCTGCTTGTTTAGGGCTGTGCCTTACCCGTCTTTGCTGAATTCAAAATTTTTGTCGAAAATTTCGAAAATTCTTAGTTTTCTATGCGTTTCATGCCATTTGCAGCCATTTTTAATTTTTTTAAAATTCCGACAATTTTTGAAAATTTTCAAAGGGGTACCCCTTTGAGAAATTTCAATTTTTTCGAAAATTTTCGAAAAATCAAAAAACGTGGGAAATCGTCCAAAACGCGCACAAAACGAAGAATTTTTGAAAAATTCTGTATTCAAAATTTTTTTCGAAAATGTTGAAAATTTTCAGTTCTCTATGCGTTTCATGCCATTTGCAACCATTTTTAATTTTTTTAAAATTTCGACAATTTTTGAAAATTTTCAAAGGGGTACCCCTTTGAGAAATTTCAATTTTTTCGAAAATTTTCGAAAAATCAAAAAACGTGGGAAATCGTCCAAAACGCGCACAAAACTAAGAATTTTTGAAAAATTCTTTATTCAAAATTTTTGTCGAAAATGTCGTCCCAAGCCTTGAGAAGTCACTCGTCCCAAGTCTTGAGAAGTCACTCGTCCCAAGTCTTGAGAAGTCACTCGTCCCAAGTCTTGAGAAGTTCTTGTCCCAAGTCTTGAGAAGTCACTTGTCTGAAGTCTTGAGAAGTTCTTGTCCCAAGTCTTGAGAAGTTCTTGTCCCAAGTCTTGAGAAGTCACTCGTCCCAAGTCTTGAGAAGTCACTTGTCCCAAGTCTTGAGAAGTTCTTGTCCCAAGTCTTGAGAAGTCACTCGTCCCAAGTCTTGAGAAGTCACTCGTCCAAAGTCTTGAGAAGTTCTTGTCCCAAGTCTTGAGAAATCACTCGTCCCAAGTCTTGAGAAGTCACTTGTCCCAAGTCTTGAGAAGTTCTTGTCCCAAGTCTTGAGAAGTTCTTGTCCCAAGTCTTGATAAGTTCTTGTCCCAAGTCTTCTCTGCTTGTTTAGGGCTGTGCCTTAGACGTCTTTGCTGAATTCAAAATTTTTGTCGAAAATTTCGAAAATTCTTAGTTTTCTATGCGTTTCATGTCATTTGCAGCCATTTTTAATTTTTTTAAAATTCCGACAATTTTTGAAAATTTTCAAAGGGGTACCCCTTTGAGAAATTTCAATTTTTTCGAAAATTTTCGAAAAATCAAAAAACGTGGGAAATCGTCCAAAACGCGCACAAAACTAAGAATTTTTGAAAAATTCTGTATTCAAAATTTTTGTCGAAAATGTCGTCCCAAGCCTTGAGAAGTCACTCGTCCCAAGTCTTGAGAAGTCACTCGTCCCTAGTCTTGAGAAGTCACTCGTCCCAGGTCTTGAGAAGTTCTTGTCCCAAGTCTTGAGAAGTCACTTGTCTGAAGTCTTGAGAAGTTCTTGTCCCAAGTCTTGAGAAGTTCTTGTCCCAAGTCTTGAGAAGTCACTCGTCCCAAGTCTTGAGAAGTCACTTGTCCCAAGTCTTGAGAAGTTCTTGTCCCAAGTCTTGAGAAGTCACTCGTCCCAAGTCTTGAGAAGTCACTCGTCCCAAGTCTTGAGAAGTTCTTGTCCCAAGTCTTGAGAAGTCACTCGTCCCAAGTCTTGAGAAGTCACTTGTCCCAAGTCTTGAGAAGTTCTTGTCCCAAGTCTTGAGAAGTTCTTGTCCCAAGTCTTGAGAAGTTCTTGTCCCAAGTCTTCTCTGCTTGTTTAGGGCTGTGCCTTACCCGTCTTTGCTGAATTCAACATTTTTGTCGAAAATTTCGAAAATTCTTAGTTTTCTATGCGTTTCATGCCATTTGCAGCCATTTTTAATTTTTTTAAAATTTCGACAATTTTTGAAAATTTTCAAAGGGGTACCCCTTTGAGAAATTTAAATTTTTTTGAAAATTTTCGAAAAATCAAAAAACGTGGGAAATCGTCCAAAACGCGCACAAAACGAAGAATTTTTGAAAAATTCTGTATTCTAAATTTTTGTCGAAAATGTCCCAAGCCTTGAGAAGTCACTCGTCCCAAGTCTTGAGAAGTCACTCGTCCCAAGTCTTGAGAAGTCACTCGTCCCATGTCTTGAGAAGTTCTTGTCCCAAGTCTTGAGAAGTCACTTGTCTGAAGTCTTGAGAAGTTCTTGTCCCAAGTCTTGAGAAGTTCTTGTCCCAAGTCTTGAGAAGTTCTTGTCCCAAGTCTTGAGAAGTCACTCGTCCCAAGTCTTGAGAAGTCACTTGTCCCAAGTCTTGAGAAGTTCTTGTCCCAAGTCTTGAGATGTCACTCGTCCCAAGTCTTGAGAAGTCACTCGTCCCAAGTCTTGAGAAGTCACTCGTCCCAAGTCTTGAGAAGTTCTTGTCCCAAGTCTTGAGAAGTCACTTGTCTGAAGTCTTGAGTTCTTGTTCCAAGTCTTGAGAAGTTCTTGTCCCAAGTCTTGAGAAGTTCTTGTCCCAAGTCTTGAGAAGTCACTCGTCCCAAGTCTTGAGAAGTCACTTGTCCCAAGTCTTGAGAAGTTCTTGTCCCAAGTCTTGAGAAGTCACTCGTCCCAAGTCTTGAGAAGTCACTCGTCCCAAGTCTTGAGAAGTCACTTGTACCAAGTCTTGAGAAGTTCTTGTCCCAAGTCTTGAGAAGTTCTTGTCCCAAGTCTTCTCTCCTTGTTTAGGGCTGTGCCTTACCCGTCTTTGCTGAATTCAAAATTTTTGTCGAAAATTTCGAAAATTCTTAGTTTTCTATGCGTTTCATGCCATTTGCAGCCATTTTTAATTTTTTTAAAATTCCGACAATTTTTAAAAATTTTCAAAGGGGTACCCCTTTGAGAAATTTCAATTTTTTCGAAAATTTTCGAAAAATCAAAAAACGTGGGAAATCGTCCAAAACGCGCACAAAACGAAGAATTTTTGAAAAATTCTGTATTCAAAATTTTTGTCGAAAATGTTGAAAATTTTCAGTTTTCTATGCGTTTCATGCCATTTGCAGCCATTTTTAATTTTTTTAAAATTCCGACAATTTTTGAAAATTTTCAAAGGGGTACCCCTTTGAGAAATTTCAATTTTTTCGAAAATTTTCGAAAAATCAAAAAACGTGGGAAATCGTCCAAAACGCGCACAAAACGAAGAATTTTTGAAAAATTCTGTATTCAAAATTTTTGTCGAAAATGTTGAAAATTTTCAGTTTTCTATGCGTTTCATGCCATTTGCAACCATTTTTAATTTTTTTAAAATTTCGGCAATTTTTGAAAATTTTCAAAGGGGTACCCCTTTGAGAAATTTCAATTTTTTCGAAAATTTTCAACAAATCAAAAAACGTGGGAAATCGTCCAAAACGCGCACAAAACGAAGAATTTTTGAAAAATTCTGTATTCAAAATTTTTGTCGAAAATGTTGAAAATTTTCAGTTTTCTATGCGTTTCATGCCATTTGCAACCATTTTTAATTTTTTTAAAATTTCGACAATTTTTGAAAATTTTCAAAGGGGTACCCCTTTGAGAAATTTCAATTTTTTCGAAAATTTTCGAAAAATCAAAAAACGTGGGAAATCGTCCAAAACGCGCACAAAACTAAGAATTTTTGAAAAATTCTGTATTCAAAATTTTTGTCGAAAATGTCGTCCCAAGCCTTGAGAAGTCACTCGTCCCAAGTCTTGAGAAGTCACTCGTCCCAAGTCTTGAGAAGTTCTTGTCCCAAGTCTTGAGAAGTCACTTGTCTGAAGTCTTGAGAAGTTCTTGTCCCAAGTCTTGAGAAGTTCTTGTCCCAAGTCTTGAGAAGTCACTCGTCCCAAGTCTTGAGAAGTCACTTGTCCCAAGTCTTGAGAAGTTCTTGTCCCAAGTCTTGAGAAGTCACTCGTCCCAAGTCTTGAGAAGTCACTCGTCCCAAGTCTTGAGAAGTTCTTGTCCCAAGTCTTGAGAAATCACTCGTCCCAAGTCTTGAGAAGTCACTTGTCCCAAGTCTTGAGAAGTTCTTGTCCCAAGTCTTGAGAAGTTCTTGTCCCAAGTCTTGAGAAGTTCTTGTCCCAAGTCTTCTCTTCTTGTTTAGGGCTGTGCCTTACCCGTCTTTGCTGAATTCAAAATTTTTGTCGAAAATTTCGAAAATTCTTAGTTTTCTATGCGTTTCATGCCATTTGCAGCCATTTTTAATTTTTTTAAAATTCCGACAATTTTTGAAAATTTTCAAAGGGGTACCCCTTTGAGAAATTTAAATTTTTTCGAAAATTTTCGAAAAATCAAAAAACGTGGGAAATCGTCCAAAACGCGCACAAAACGAAGAATTTTTGAAAAATTCTGTATTCAAAATTTTTGTCGAAAATGTTGAAAATTTTCAGTTTTCTATGCGTTTCATGCCATTTGCAACCATTTTTAATTTTTTTAAAATTTCGACAATTTTTGAAAATTTTCAAAGGGGTACCCCTTTGAGAAATTTCAATTTTTTCGAAAATTTTCGAAAAATCAAAAAACGTGGGAAATCGTCCAAAACGCGCACAAAACTAAGAATTTTTGAAAAATTCTGTATTCAAAATTTTTGTCGAAAATGTCGTCCCAAGCCTTGAGAAGTCACTCGTCCCAAGTCTTGAGAAGTCACTCGTCCCAAGTCTTGAGAAGTCACTCGTCCCAAGTCTTGAGAAGTTCTTGTCCCAAGTCTTGAGAAGTCACTTGTCTGAAGTCTTGAGAAGTGCTTGTCCCAAGTCTTGAGAAGTTCTTGTCCCAAGTCTTGAGAAGTCACTCGTCCCAAGTCTTGAGAAGTCACTTGTCCCAAGTCTTGAGAAGTTCTTGTCCCAAGTCTTGAGAAGTCACTCGTCCCAAGTCTTGAGAAGTCACTCGTCCCAAGTCTTGAGAAGTTCTTGTCCCAAGTCTTGAGAAGTCACTCGTCCCAAGTCTTGAGAAGTCACTTGTCCCAAGTCTTGAGAAGTTCTTGTCCCAAGTCTTGAGAAGTTCTTGTCCCAAGTCTTGAGAAGTTCTTGTCCCAAGTCTTCTCTGCTTGTTTAGGGCTGTGCCTTACCCGTCTTTGCTGAATTCAAAATTTTTGTCTAAAATTTCGAAAATTCTTAGTTTTCTATGCGTTTCATGCCATTTGCAGCCATTTTTAATTTCTTTAAAATTCCGGCAATTTTTGAAAATTTTCAAAGGGGTACCCCTTTGAGAAATTTCAATTTTTTCGAAAATTTTTGAAAAATCAAAAAACGTGGGAAATCGTCCAAAACGCGCACAAAACGAAGAATTTTTGAAAAATTCTGTATTCAAAATTTTTGTCGAAAATGTTGAAAATTTTCAGTTTTCTATGCGTTTCATGCCATTTGCAACCATTTTTAATTTTTTTAAAATTTCGACAATTTTTGAAAATTTTCAAAGGGGTACCCCTTTGAGAGATTTCAATTTTTTCGAAAATTTTCGAAAAATCAAAAAACGTGGGAAATCGTCCAAAACGCGCACAAAACTAAGAATTTTTGAAAAATTCTGTATTCAAAATTTTTGTCGAAAATGTCGTCCCAAGCCTTGAGAAGTCACTCGTCCCAAGTCTTGAGAAGTCACTCGTCCCAAGTCTTGAGAAGTCACTCGTCCCAAGTCTTGAGAAGTTCTTGTCCCAAGTCTTGAGAAGTCACTTGTCTGAAGTCTTGAGAAGTTCTTGTCCCAAGACTTGAGAAGTTCTTGTCCCAAGTCTTGAGAAGTCACTCGTCCCAAGTCTTGAGAAGTCACTTGTCCCAAGTCTTGAGAAGTCACTCGTCCCAAGTCTTGAGAAGTCACTTGTCCCAAGTCTTGAGAAGTTCTTGTCCCAAGTCTTGAGAAGTCACTCGTCCCAAGTCTTGAGAAGTCACTCGTCCCAAGTCTTGAGAAGTTCTTGTCCCAAGTCTTGAGAAGTTCTTGTCCCAAGTCTTGAGAAGTTCTTGTCCCAAGTCTTCTCTGCTTGTTTAGGGCTGTGCCTTACCCGTCTTTGCTGAATTCAAAATTTTTGTCTAAAATTTCGAAAATTCTTAGTTTTCTATGCGTTTCATGCCATTTGCAGCCATTTTTAATTTCTTTAAAATTCCGGCAATTTTTGAAAATTTTCAAAGGGGTACCCCTTTGAGAAATTTCAATTTTTTCGAAAATTTTCGAAAAATCAAAAAACGTGGGAAATCGTCCAAAACGCGCACAAAACTAAGAATTTTTGAAAAATTCTTTATTCAAAATTTTTGTCGAAAATGTCGTCCCAAGCCTTGAGAAGTCACTCGTCCCAAGTCTTGAGAAGTCACTCGTCCCAAGTCTTGAGAAGTCACTCGTCCCAAGTCTTGAGAAGTTCTTGTCCCAAGTCTTGAGAAGTCACTTGTCTGAAGTCTTGAGAAGTTCTTGTCCCAAGTCTTGAGAAGTTCTTGTCCCAAGTCTTGAGAAGTCACTCGTCCCAAGTCTTGAGAAGTCACTTGTCCCAAGTCTTGAGAAGTTCTTGTCCCAAGTCTTGAGAAGTCACTCGTCCCAAGTCTTGAGAAGTCACTCGTCCCAAGTCTTGAGAAGTTCTTGTCCCAAGTCTTGAGAAATCACTCGTCCCAAGTCTTGAGAAGTCACTTGTCCCAAGTCTTGAGAAGTTCTTGTCCCAAGTCTTGAGAAGTTCTTGTCCCAAGTCTTGATAAGTTCTTGTCCCAAGTCTTCTCTGCTTGTTTAGGGCTGTGCCTTAGACGTCTTTGCTGAATTCAAAATTTTTGTCGAAAATTTCGAAAATTCTTAGTTTTCTATGCGTTTCATGCCATTTGCAGCCATTTTTAATTTTTTTAAAATTCCGACAATTTTTGAAAATTTTCAAAGGGGTACCCCTTTGAGAAATTTCAATTTTTTCGAAAATTTTCGAAAAATCAAAAAACGTGGGAAATCGTCCAAAACGCGCACAAAACTAAGAATTTTTGAAAAATTCTGTATTCAAAATTTTTGTCGAAAATGTCGTCCCAAGCCTTGAGAAGTCACTCGTCCCAAGTCTTGAGAAGTCACTCGTCCCTAGTCTTGAGAAGTCACTCGTCCCAGGTCTTGAGAAGTTCTTGTCCCAAGTCTTGAGAAGTCACTTGTCTGAAGTCTTGAGAAGTTCTTGTCCCAAGTCTTGAGAAGTTCTTGTCCCAAGTCTTGAGAAGTCACTCGTCCCAAGTCTTGAGAAGTCACTTGTCCCAAGTCTTGAGAAGTTCTTGTCCCAAGTCTTGAGAAGTCACTCGTCCCAAGTCTTGAGAAGTCACTCGTCCCAAGTCTTGAGAAGTTCTTGTCCCAAGTCTTGAGAAGTCACTCGTCCCAAGTCTTGAGAAGTCACTTGTCCCAAGTCTTGAGAAGTTCTTGTCCCAAGTCTTGAGAAGTTCTTGTCCCAAGTCTTGAGAAGTTCTTGTCCCAAGTCTTCTCTGCTTGTTTAGGGCTGTGCCTTACCCGTCTTTGCTGAATTCAACATTTTTGTCGAAAATTTCGAAAATTCTTAGTTTTCTATGCGTTTCATGCCATTTGCAGCCATTTTTAATTTTTTTAAAATTTCGACAATTTTTGAAAATTTTCAAAGGGGTACCCCTTTGAGAAATTTAAATTTTTTTGAAAATTTTCGAAAAATCAAAAAACGTGGGAAATCGTCCAAAACGCGCACAAAACGAAGAATTTTTGAAAAATTCTGTATTCTAAATTTTTGTCGAAAATGTCCCAAGCCTTGAGAAGTCACTCGTCCCAAGTCTTGAGAAGTCACTCGTCCCAAGTCTTGAGAAGTCACTCGTCCCATGTCTTGAGAAGTTCTTGTCCCAAGTCTTGAGAAGTCACTTGTCTGAAGTCTTGAGAAGTTCTTGTCCCAAGTCTTGAGAAGTTCTTGTCCCAAGTCTTGAGAAGTTCTTGTCCCAAGTCTTGAGAAGTCACTCGTCCCAAGTCTTGAGAAGTCACTTGTCCCAAGTCTTGAGAAGTTCTTGTCCCAAGTCTTGAGATGTCACTCGTCCCAAGTCTTGAGAAGTCACTCGTCCCAAGTCTTGAGAAGTCACTCGTCCCAAGTCTTGAGAAGTTCTTGTCCCAAGTCTTGAGAAGTCACTTGTCTGAAGTCTTGAGTTCTTGTTCCAAGTCTTGAGAAGTTCTTGTCCCAAGTCTTGAGAAGTTCTTGTCCCAAGTCTTGAGAAGTCACTCGTCCCAAGTCTTGAGAAGTCACTTGTCCCAAGTCTTGAGAAGTTCTTGTCCCAAGTCTTGAGAAGTCACTCGTCCCAAGTCTTGAGAAGTCACTCGTCCCAAGTCTTGAGAAGTCACTTGTACCAAGTCTTGAGAAGTTCTTGTCCCAAGTCTTGAGAAGTTCTTGTCCCAAGTCTTCTCTCCTTGTTTAGGGCTGTGCCTTACCCGTCTTTGCTGAATTCAAAATTTTTGTCGAAAATTTCGAAAATTCTTAGTTTTCTATGCGTTTCATGCCATTTGCAGCCATTTTTAATTTTTTTAAAATTCCGACAATTTTTAAAAATTTTCAAAGGGGTACCCCTTTGAGAAATTTCAATTTTTTCGAAAATTTTCGAAAAATCAAAAAACGTGGGAAATCGTCCAAAACGCGCACAAAACGAAGAATTTTTGAAAAATTCTGTATTCAAAATTTTTGTCGAAAATGTTGAAAATTTTCAGTTTTCTATGCGTTTCATGCCATTTGCACCCATTTTTAATTTTTTTAAAATTCCGACAATTTTTGAAAATTTTCAAAGGGGTACCCCTTTGAGAAATTTCAATTTTTTCGAAAATTTTCGAAAAATCAAAAAACGTGGGAAATCGTCCAAAACGCGCACAAAACGAAGAATTTTTGAAAAATTCTGTATTCAAAATTTTTGTCGAAAATGTTGAAAATTTTCAGTTTTCTATGCGTTTCATGCCATTTGCAACCATTTTTAATTTTTTTAAAATTTCGACAATTTTTGAAAATTTTCAAAGGGGTACCCCTTTGAGAAATTTCAATTTTTTCGAAAATTTTCAACAAATCAAAAAACGTGGGAAATCGTCCAAAACGCGCACAAAACGAAGAATTTTTGAAAAATTCTGTATTCAAAATTTTTGTCGAAAATGTTGAAAATTTTCAGTTTTCTATGCGTTTCATGCCATTTGCAACCATTTTTAATTTTTTTAAAATTTCGACAATTTTTGAAAATTTTCAAAGGGGTACCCCTTTGAGAAATTTCAATTTTTTCGAAAATTTTCGAAAAATCAAAAAACGTGGGAAATCGTCCAAAACGCGCACAAAACTAAGAATTTTTGAAAAATTCTGTATTCAAAATTTTTGTCGAAAATGTCGTCCCAAGCCTTGAGAAGTCACTCGTCCCAAGTCTTGAGAAGTCACTCGTCCCAAGTCTTGAGAAGTTCTTGTCCCAAGTCTTGAGAAGTCACTTGTCTGAAGTCTTGAGAAGTTCTTGTCCCAAGTCTTGAGAAGTTCTTGTCCCAAGTCTTGAGAAGTCACTCGTCCCAAGTCTTGAGAAGTCACTTGTCCCAAGTCTTGAGAAGTTCTTGTCCCAAGTCTTGAGAAGTCACTCGTCCCAAGTCTTGAGAAGTCACTCGTCCCAAGTCTTGAGAAGTTCTTGTCCCAAGTCTTGAGAAATCACTCGTCCCAAGTCTTGAGAAGTCACTTGTCCCAAGTCTTGAGAAGTTCTTGTCCCAAGTCTTGAGAAGTTCTTGTCCCAAGTCTTGAGAAGTTCTTGTCCCAAGTCTTCTCTTCTTGTTTAGGGCTGTGCCTTACCCGTCTTTGCTGAATTCAAAATTTTTGTCGAAAATTTCGAAAATTCTTAGTTTTCTATGCGTTTCATGCCATTTGCAGCCATTTTTAATTTTTTTAAAATTCCGACAATTTTTGAAAATTTTCAAAGGGGTACCCCTTTGAGAAATTAAAAATTTTTTCGAAAATTTTCGAAAAATCAAAAAACGTGGGAAATCGTCCAAAACGCGCACAAAACGAAGAATTTTTGAAAAATTCTGTATTCAAAATTTTTGTCGAAAATGTTGAAAATTTTCAGTTTTCTATGCGTTTCATGCCATTTGCAACCATTTTTAATTTTTTTAAAATTTCGACAATTTTTGAAAATTTTCAAAGGGGTACCCCTTTGAGAAATTTCAATTTTTTCGAAAATTTTCGAAAAATCAAAAAACGTGGGAAATCGTCCAAAACGCGCACAAAACTAAGAATTTTTGAAAAATTCTGTATTCAAAATTTTTGTCGAAAATGTCGTCCCAAGCCTTGAGAAGTCACTCGTCCCAAGTCTTGAGAAGTCACTCGTCCCAAGTCTTGAGAAGTCACTCGTCCCAAGTCTTGAGAAGTTCTTGTCCCAAGTCTTGAGAAGTCACTTGTCTGAAGTCTTGAGAAGTGCTTGTCCCAAGTCTTGAGAAGTTCTTGTCCCAAGTCTTGAGAAGTCACTCGTCCCAAGTCTTGAGAAGTCACTTGTCCCAAGTCTTGAGAAGTTCTTGTCCCAAGTCTTGAGAAGTCACTCGTCCCAAGTCTTGAGAAGTCACTCGTCCCAAGTCTTGAGAAGTTCTTGTCCCAAGTCTTGAGAAGTCACTCGTCCCAAGTCTTGAGAAGTCACTTGTCCCAAGTCTTGAGAAGTTCTTGTCCCAAGTCTTGAGAAGTTCTTGTCCCAAGTCTTGAGAAGTTCTTGTCCCAAGTCTTCTCTGCTTGTTTAGGGCTGTGCCTTACCCGTCTTTGCTGAATTCAAAATTTTTGTCTAAAATTTCGAAAATTCTTAGTTTTCTATGCGTTTCATGCCATTTGCAGCCATTTTTAATTTCTTTAAAATTCCGGCAATTTTTGAAAATTTTCAAAGGGGTACCCCTTTGAGAAATTTCAATTTTTTCGAAAATTTTTGAAAAATCAAAAAACGTGGGAAATCGTCCAAAACGCGCACAAAACGAAGAATTTTTGAAAAATTCTGTATTCAAAATTTTTGTCGAAAATGTTGAAAATTTTCAGTTTTCTATGCGTTTCATGCCATTTGCAACCATTTTTAATTTTTTTAAAATTTCGACAATTTTTGAAAATTTTCAAAGGGGTACCCCTTTGAGAGATTTCAATTTTTTCGAAAATTTTCGAAAAATCAAAAAACGTGGGAAATCGTCCAAAACGCGCACAAAACTAAGAATTTTTGAAAAATTCTGTATTCAAAATTTTTGTCGAAAATGTCGTCCCAAGCCTTGAGAAGTCACTCGTCCCAAGTCTTGAGAAGTCACTCGTCCCAAGTCTTGAGAAGTCACTCGTCCCAAGTCTTGAGAAGTTCTTGTCCCAAGTCTTGAGAAGTCACTTGTCTGAAGTCTTGAGAAGTTCTTGTCCCAAGTCTTGAGAAGTTCTTGTCCCAAGTCTTGAGAAGTCACTCGTCCCAAGTCTTGAGAAGTCACTTGTCCCAAGTCTTGAGAAGTCACTCGTCCCAAGTCTTGAGAAGTCACTTGTCCCAAGTCTTGAGAAGTTCTTGTCCCAAGTCTTGAGAAGTCACTCGTCCCAAGTCTTGAGAAGTCACTCGTCCCAAGTCTTGAGAAGTTCTTGTCCCAAGTCTTGAGAAGTTCTTGTCCCAAGTCTTGAGAAGTTCTTGTCCCAAGTCTTCTCTGCTTGTTTAGGGCTGTGCCTTACCCGTCTTTGCTGAATTCAAAATTTTTGTCTAAAATTTCGAAAATTCTTAGTTTTCTATGCGTTTCATGCCATTTGCAGCCATTTTTAATTTCTTTAAAATTCCGGCAATTTTTGAAAATTTTCAAAGGGGTACCCCTTTGAGAAATTTCAATTTTTTCGAAAATTTTTGAAAAATCAAAAAACGTGGGAAATCGTCCAAAACGCGCACAAAACGAAGAATTTTTGAAAAATTCTGTATTCAAAATTTTTGTCGAAAATGTCGTCCCAAGCCTTGAGAAGTCACTCGTCCCAAGTCTTGAGAAGTCACTCGTCCCAAGTCTTGAGAAGTCACTCGTCCCAAGTCTTGAGAAGTTCTTGTCCCAAGTCTTGAGAAGTCACTTGTCTGAAGTCTTGAGAAGTTCTTGTCCCAAGTCTTGAGATGTTCTTGTCCCAAGTCTTGAGAAGTCACTCGTCCCAAGTCTTGAGAAGTCACTTGTCCCAAGTCTTGAGAAGTTCTTGTCCCAATTCTTGAGAAGTCACTCGTCCCAAGTCTTGAGAAGTCACTCGTCCCAAGTCTTGAGAAGTTCTTGTCCCAAGTCTTGAGAAGTCACTCGTCCCAAGTCTTGAGAAGTCACTTGTCCCAAGTCTTGAGAAGTTCTTGTCCCAAGTCTTGAGAAGTTCTTGTCCCAAGTCTTGAGAAGTTCTTGTCCCAAGTCTTCTCTGCTTGTTTAGGGCTGTGCCTTACCCGTCTTTGCTGAATTCAACATTTTTGTCGAAAATTTCGAAAATTCTTAGTTTTCTATGCGTTTCATGCCATTTGCAGCCATTCTTAATTTTTTTAAAATTTCGACAATTTTTGAAAATTTTCAAAGGGTTACCCCTTTGAGAAATTTCAATTTTTTCGAAAATTTTCGAAAAATCAAAAAACGTGGGAAATCGTCCAAAACGCGCACAAAACGAAGAATTTTTGAAAAATTCTGTATTCTAAATTTTTGTCGAAAATGTCCCAAGCCTTGAGAAGTCACTCGTCCCAAGTCTTGAGAAGTCACTCGTCCCAAGTCTTGAGTAGTCACTCGTCCCAAGTCTTGAGAAGTTCTTGTCCCAAGTCTTGAGAAGTCACTTGTCTGAAGTCTTGAGAAGTTCTTGTCCCAAGTCTTGAGAAGTTCTTGTCCCAAGTCTTGAGAAGTTCTTGTCCCAAGTCTTGAGAAGTCACTCGTCCCAAGTCTTGAGAAGTCACTTGTCCCAAGTCTTGAGAAGTTCTTGTCCCAAGTCTTGAGAAGTCACTCGTCCCAAGTCTTGAGAAGTCACTCGTCCCAAGTCTTGAGAAGTCACTCGTCCCAAGTCTTGAGAAGTTCTTGTCCCAAGTCTTGAGAAGTCACTTGTCTGAAGTCTTGAGTTCTTGTCCCAAGTCTTGAGAAGTTCTTGTCCCAAGTCTTGAGAAGTTCTTGTCCCAAGTCTTGAGAAGTCACTCGTCCCAAGTCTTGAGAAGTCACTTGTCCCAAGTCTTGAGAAGTTCTTGTCCCAAGTCTTGAGAAGTCACTCGTCCCAAGTCTTGAGAAGTCACTTGTCCCAAGTCTTGAGAAGTTCTTGTCCCAAGTCTTGAGAAGTCACTCGTCCCAAGTCTTGAGAAGTCACTTGTCCCAAGTCTTGAGAAGTTCTTGTCCCAAGTCTTGAGAAGTTCTTGTCCCAAGTCTTGAGAAGTTCTTGTCCCAAGTCTTCTCTGCTTGTTTAGGGCTGTGCCTTACCCGTCTTTGCTGAATTCAAAATTTTTGTCGAAAATTTCGAAAATTCTTAGTTTTCTATGCGTTTCATGCCATTTGCAGCCATTTTTAATTTTTTTAAAATTCCGACAATTTTTGAAAATTTTCAAAGGGGTACCCCTTTGAGAAATTTCAATTTTTTCGAAAATTTTCGAAAAATCAAAAAACGAGGGAAATCGTCCAAAACGCGCACAAAACGAAGAATTTTTGAAAAATTCTGTATTCAAAATTTTTGTCGAAAATGTTGAAAATTTTCAGTTTTCTATGCGTTTCATGCCATTTGCAACCATTTTTAATTTTTTTAAAATTTCGACAATTTTTGAAAATTTTCAAAGGGGTACCCCTTTGAGAAATTTCAATTTTTTCGAAAATTTTCGACAAATCAAAAAACGTGGGAAATCGTCCAAAACGCGCACAAAACTAAGAATTTTTGAAAAATTCTGTATTCAAAATTTTTGTCGAAAATGTCGTCCCAAGCCTTGAGAAGTCACTCGTCCCAAGTCTTGAGAAGTCACTCGTCCCAAGTCTTGAGAAGTCACTCGTCCCAAGTCTTGAGAAGTTCTTGTCCCAAGTCTTGAGAAGTCACTTGTCTGAAGTCTTGAGAAGTTCTTGTCCCAAGTCTTGAGAAGTCACTCGTCCCAAGTCTTGAGAAGTCACTTGTCCCAAGTCTTGAGAAGTTCTTGTCCCAAGTCTTGAGAAGTCACTCGTCCCAAGTCTTGAGAAGTCACTTGTCCCAAGTCTTGAGAAGTTCTTGTCCCAAGTCTTGAGAAGTTCTTGTCCCAAGTCTTGAGAAGTCACTCGTCCCAAGTCTTGAGAAGTCACTTGTCCCAAGTCTTGAGAAGTTCTTGTCCCAAGTCTTGAGAAGTCACTCGTCCCAAGTCTTGAGAAGTCACTTGTCCCAAGTCTTGAGAAGTTCTTGTCCCAAGTCTTGAGAAGTCACTCGTCCCAAGTCTTGAGAAGTCACTCGTCCCAAGTCTTGAGAAGTCACTCGTCCCAAGTCTTGAGAAGTTCTTGTCCCAAGTCTTGAGAAGTCACTTGTCTGAAGTCTTGCGAAGTTCTTGTCCCAAGTCTTGAGAAGTTCTTGTCCCAAGTCTTGAGAAGTTCTTGTCCCAAGTCTTGAGAAGTCACTCGTCCCAAGTCTTGAGAAGTCACTTGTCCCAAGTCTTGAGAAGTTCTTTTCCCAAGTCTAGAGAAGTCACTCTTCCCAAGTCTTGAGAAGTCACTTGTCCCAAGTCTTGAGAAGTTCTCGTCCCAAGTCTTGAGAAGTCACTCGTCCCAAGTCTTGAGAAGTTCTTGTCCCAAGTCTTGAGAAGTCACTTGTCTGAAGTCTTGAGAAGTTCTTGTCCCAACTCTTGAGAAGTTCTTGTCCCAAGTCTTGAGAAGTCACTCGTCCCAAGACTTGAGAAGTCATCTGTCCCAAGTCTTGAGAAGTTCTTGTCCCAAGTCTTGAGAAGTCACTCGTCCCAAGTCTTGAGAAGTCACTTGTCCCAAGTCTTGAGAAGTTCTTGTCCCAAGTCTTCTCTGCTTGTTTAGGGCTGTGCCTTGCCCGTCTTTGCTGTATTAAAAATTTTTGTCGAAAATGTCGAGAATTCTTAGTTTCCTCAAGACTTGGGACAAGGACTTCTCAAGACTTGGGACAAGTGACTTCTCAAGACTTGGCACGAGTGACTTCTCAAGACTTGGGACAAGTGACTTCTCAAGACTTTTGACCAGAACTTCTCAAGACTTGGGGCAAGGACTTCTCAAGACTTGGGACGAGTGACTTCTCAAGACTTGGGACGAGTGACTTCTCAAGACTTGGAACAAGTGACTTCTCAAGACTTGGGACGAGTGACTTCTCAAGACTTGGGACAAGAACTTCTCAAGACTTGGGACAAGTGACTTATCAAGACTTGGATCGAGTGACTTCTCAAGACTTGGGACAAGTGACTTCTCAAGACTTGGGACGAGTGACTTCTCAAGACTTGGGACAAGAACTTCTCAAGACTTGGGACAAGTGACTTCTCAAGACTTGGGACGAGTGACTTCTCAAGACTTGGGACAAGAACTTCTCAAGACTTGGGACAAGTGACTTCTCAAGACTTGGGACGAGTGACTTCTCAAGACTTGGGACAAGAACTTCTCAAGACTTGGGACAAGAACTTCTCAAGACTTGGGACAAGAACTTCTTAAGACTTCAGAGAAGTGACTTCTCAAGACTTGGGACAAGAACTTCTCAAGACTTGGGACGAGTGACTTCTCAAGACTTGGGACAAGTGACTTCTCAAGACTTGGGACAATGACTTCTCAAGACTTGGGACAAGTGACTTCTCAAGACTCGGGACAAGAACTTTTCAAGAATTCAGACAACTGACTTTTCAAGACTTGGGACGAGTGACTTCTCAAGACTTGGGACGAGTGACTTCTCAAGACTTGGGACAAGTGACTTCTCAAGACTTGGGACAAGAACTTCTCAAGACTTGGGACAAGGACTCCTCAAGACTTGGGACGAGTGACTTCTCAAGGCTTGGGACGACATTTTCGATAATAATTTTGAATACAGAATTTTTCAAAAATTCTTAGTTTTGTGCGCGTTTTGGACGATTTCCCACGTTTTTTGGTTTTTCGAAAATTTTCGAAGAAATTTAAATTTCTCAAAGGGGTACCCCTTTGAAAATTTTCAAAAATTGTCGAAATTTTTAAAAAATTAAAAATGGCTGCAAATGGCATGAAACGCATAGAAAACTGAAAATTTTCGACATTTTCGACAAAAATTTTGAATACAGAATTTTTCAAAAATTCTTCGTTTTGTGCGCGTTTTGGACGATTTCCCACGTTTTTCGATTTTTCGAAAATTTTCAAAAATTGTCGAAATTTTAAAAAAATTATAAATGGCTGCAAATGGCATGAAACGCATAGTAAACTAAGAATTTTCGAAATTTTCGACAAAAATTTTGAATTCAGCAAAGACGGGTAAGGCACAGCCTTAAACAAGCAGAGAAGACTTGGGACAAGAACTTCTCAAGACTTGGGACAAGTGACTTCTCAAGACTTGGGACGAGTGACTTCTCAAGACTTGGGACAAGAACTTCTCAAGACTTGGGACAAGTGGCTTCTCAAGACTTGGGACGAGTGACTTCTCAAGACTTGGGACAAGAACTTCTCAAGACTTGGGACAAGGACTTCTCAAGACTTGGGACAAGAACTTTTCAAGACTTCAGACAAGTGACTTCTCAAGACTTGGGACAAGAACTTCTCAAGACTTGGGACGAGTGACTTCTCAAGACTTGGGACGAGTGACTTCTCAAGACTTGGGACAAGTGACTTCTCAAGACTTGGGACAAGAACTTCTCAAGACTTGGGACGAGTGACTTCTCAAGACTTGGGACGAGTGACTTCTCAAGACTTGGGGCAAGTGACTTCTCAAGACTTGGGACAAGGACTTCTCAAGACGTGGGACAAGTGACTTCTCAAGACTTGGGACAAGAACTTTTCAAGACTTCAGACAAGTGACTTCTCAAGACTTGGGACAAGAACTTCTCAAGACTTGGGACAAGGACTTCTCAAGGCTTGGGACGACATTTTCGACAAAAATTTTGAAAACAGAATTTTTCAAAAATTCTTCGTTTTGTGCGCGTTTTGGACGATTTCACACGTTTTTTGATTTTTCGAAAATTTTCGAAAAAATTGAAATTTCTCAATGGGGTACCCCTTTGAAAATTTTCAAAAATTGTCGAAATTTTAAAAAAATTAAAAGTGGTTGCAAATGGCATGAAACGCATAGAAAACTGAAAATTTTCGACAAAAATTTTGAATACAGAATTTTTCAAAAATTCTTCGTTTTGTGCGCGTTTTATACGATTTCCCACGTTTTTTGATTTTTCGAAAATTTTCGAAAAAATTGAAATTTCTCAAAGGGGTACCCCTTTGAAAATTTTCAAAAATTGACGAAAAAAAAAAATTAAAAATGGCTGCAAATGGCATGAAACGCATAGAAAACTAAGAATTTTCGAAATTTTCGACAAATATTTTGAATTCAGCAAAGACGGGTAAGGCACAGCCCTAAACAAGCAGAGAAGACTTGGGACAAGAACTTATCAAGACTTGGGACAAGTGACTTCTCAAGACTTGGGACGAGTGACTTCTCAAGACTTGGGACAAGAACTTCTCAAGACTTGGGACAAGTGACTTATCAAGACTTGGGACGAGTGACTTCTCAAGACTTGGGACAAGAACTTCTCAAGACTTCAGACAAGTGACTTCTCAAGACTTGGGACAAGAACTTCTCAAGACTTGGGACGAGTGACTTCTCAAGACTTGGGACGAGTGACTTCTCAAGACTTGGGACGAGTGACTTCTCAAGACTTGGGACAAGAACTTCTCAAGACTTGGGACAAGGACTTCTCAAGACTTGGGACAAGTGACTTCTCAAGACTCGGGACAAGAACTTTTCAAGACTTCAGACAAGTGACTTCTCAAGACTTGGGACGAGTGACTTCTCAAGACTTGGGACGAGTGACTTTTTCAAGACTTGGGACAAGTGACTTCTCAAGACTTGGGACAAGAACTTCTCAAGACTTGGGACAAGGACTTCTCAAGACTTGGGACGAGTGACTTCTCAAGGCTTGGGACGACATTTTCGATAATAATTTTGAATACAGAATTTTTCAAAAATTCTTAGTTTTGTGCGCGTTTTGGACGATTTCCCACGTTTTTTGATTTTTCGAAAATTTTCGAAGAAATTGAAATTTCTCAAAGGGGTACCCCTTTGAAAATTTTCAAAAATTGTCGAAATTTTAAAAAAATTAAAAATGGCTGCAAATGGCATGAAACGCATAGAAAACTGAAAATTTTCGACATTTTCGACAAAAATTTTGAATACAGAATTTTTCAAAAATTCTTTGTTTTGTGCGCTTTTTGGACGATTTCCCACGTTTTTTGATTTTTCGAAAATTTTCGGAAAAATTGAAATTTCTCAAAGGGGTACCCCTTTGAAAATTTTCAAAAATTGTCGAAATTTTAAAAAAATTAAAAATGGTTGCAAATGGCATGAAACGCATAGAAAACTGAAAATTTTCGACATTTTCGAGAAAAATTTTGAATACAGAATTTTTCAAAAATTCTTCGTTTTGTGCGCGTTTTGGACGATTTCCCACGTTTTTCGATTTTTCGAATATTTTCAAAAATTGTCGAAATTTTAAAAAAATTAAAAATGGCTGCAAATGGCATGAAACGCATAGTAAACTAAGAATTTTCGAAATTTTCGACAAAAATTTTGAATTCAGCAAAGACGGGTAAGGCACAGCCCTAAACAAGCAGAGAAGACTTGGGACAAGAACTTCTCAAGACTTGGGACAAGAACTTCTCAAGACTTGGGACAAGAACTTCTCAAGACTTGGGACAAGTGACTTCTCAAGACTTGGGACGAGTGACTTTTCAAGACTTGGGACAAGAACTTCTCAAGACTTGGGACAAGTGACTTCTCAAGACTTGGGACGAGTGACTTCTCAAGACTTGGGACAAGAACTTCTCAAGACTTGGGACAAGTGACTTATCAAGATTTGGGACGAGTGACTTCTCAAGACTTGGGACAAGAACTTCTCAAGTCTTGGGACAAGAACTTCTCAAGACTTGGGACAAGGACTTCTCAAGACTTGGGACAAGAACTTTTCAAGACTTCAGACAAGTGACTTCTCAAGACTTGGGACAAGAACTTCTCAAGACTTGGGACGAGTGACTTCTCAAGACTTGGGACGAGTGACTTCTCAAGACTTGGGGCAAGTGACTTCTCAAGACTTGGGACAAGGACTTCTCAAGACGTGGGACAAGTGGCTTCTCAAGACTTGGGACAAGAACTTTTCAAGACTTCAGACAAGTGACTTCTCAAGACTTGGGACAAGAACTTCTCAAGACTTGGGACGAGTGACTTCTCAAGACTTGGGACGAGTGACTTCTCAAGACTTGGGACAAGTGACTTCTCAAGACTTGGGACAAGAACTTCTCAAGACTTGGGACAAGGACTTCTCAAGGCTTGGGACGACATTTTCGACAAAAATTTTGAATACAGAATTTTTCAAAAATTCTTAGTTTTGTGCGCGTTTTGGACGATTTCCCACGTTTTTTGATTTTTCGAAAATTTTCGAAAAAATTGAAATTTCTCAAAAGGGTACCCCATTGAAAATTTTCAAAAATTATCGAAATTTTAAAAAAATTAAAAATGGCTGCAAATGGCATGAAACGCATAGAAAACTAAAAATTTTCGACAAAAAATTTGAATACAGAATTTTTCAAAAATTCTTAGTTTTGTGCGCGTTTTGGACGATGTCCTACGTTTTTCGATTTTTCTAAAAAATTTATATTTTTTGTCAAACGTTTTTCCACAATATCCAGGCCAGGACCAATCTTTGCACGACCCGGTCACTGTCGATCCCTTTCTCTGTCGGACGCGGTGTCTAACGGACTCGCTCTCTGCAAGATACGTTCTCTGTATCACCCGACACATGCCAGGCCGTCTGTGCAAAGACCTGGTTCAGCAGAGACCGGGTGAGGCACAGCCCGAAACAAGCAGAGTGGTGTGAGACAGAGAGAGTGGGGCGAAGACGTGGTGAGTCACAGAAGATGGGAAGCAGAGATCGGGTGAGGCAGAGGCCGAGTCAAGCACGTACAGGCTGATGCACACACCGCATCAAGCAGAGACCGGTGAGGCACAGGACGAGTGACGCAGAGACCTTGTTAACCAGAGACGGAGTCAAGCACAGACCTGGTGAATCACACACCGTGTACAGCAGATACCGGTTGCCTCACAGACTGAGTACGGCTGAGACTGTGTGAAATAGACATTCCGGCGGATTCTAGTCCTGATAGGGATCGGCCAGGTCAAATTTTTAAGAAAAAAATTTCAAATTTTTCGAAAAATCAAAAAATGCTGCAAACCTTCTGAAATGCGCACAAAACCAAAAATTTTCGGAAAAAATTAAAAGTTGAAAATTTTCAAAAATTCTTAGTTTTGTGCGCGTTTTGGACGATTTCCCACGTTTTTTGATTTTTCGAAAATTTTCGAAAAAATTGAAATTTTCAAAAATTGTCGAAATTTTAAAAAAATAAAAATGGCTGCAAATGGCATGAAACGCATAGAAAACTGAAAATTTTCGACATTTTCGACAAAAATTTTGAATACAGAATTTTTCAAAAATTCTTCGTTTTGTGCGCGTTTTGGACGATTTCCCACGTTTTTTGATTTTTCGAAAATTTTCGAAAAAATTTAAATTTCTCAAAGGGGTACCACATTGAAAATTTTCAAAGATTGTCGAAATTTTAAAAAATTAAAAACGGATGCAAATGGTATGAAACGCTAAGAAAACTAAAAATTTTCGAAAATTTAGATAAAAATTTTGAATTCAGAATTTTTCAAAAAGTTTGGTTTTGTGCGCTTTTTGGACGATTTCCCCACGTTATTTTAAAAAGTTTCTAAATGGTTTCAAATGTCATGAAAAGCGAAAATAACTAAAAAATTAAATTTTCGAACAAAGTTTTGAAAAGGGTATGTTTCTCGCTGCAAGATCGAGTGTCTGCATGGCCGTCTCTTTTGCTCCCAGTCACTGACGCTCCCGGTCACTTTCGGACTCTTCGTCAATGCACGTACCGTTGTCTCTCTGATACGTTCTCTGCGAGGCAGACTGTGCAATGACCTGTTACGACAGCGACCGGATGAGGCACAGACCGTGTGAAGCCCTGTTCAAGTCAAGCAGAGACCGTGCGTGGCAGAGAGCGAGACAAGCAGGGACGTTGTGAACCACTCTGCGAGTGAAGCATAGCGACTGTGTGGCACAGGACGGGTCAAGCAGGCAACTGGTGAACCTGAGTGTCAAGCAGAGGCGCGTGTGGTACAGATCGGTATCGGTAGACGGGTTAAGGCAGAGACAGTCTAGGAGAGAGCATATGTTGCTGAGACCGTGTCTGATAGGGAAGAGGTGTGATAGGTATAGGCTTGCGAAAATTTTCAAAGAAATTTAGGAATTTTTCAAAATTTTTGAAAAATCAAAAAATGCAGCAAAACGTCTGAACGGCGCACAAAACTCAAAATTTTAGAAAAAAATATTTTCCGTAATTTTTCAAAATTTCTTACTTTTATACGCCTTTTGGACATTTTCCTGCATTTTTAATTTTTCGAAAAAATTTCAAAATTTTCAAAAATTTTCAAAATTTCGAAAATTTTAAAAAGTTTGTAAATGGTTTCAAATGTCATGAAAAGCGAAAATAACTAAAAAAATCAAATTTTCGAAAAACGTTTTGAAAAGGGAATGCTTCTCGCCACGTCACTGCAAGATCGAGTGTCTGCATGGCCGTCTCTTTTGCTCCCAGTCACTGTCGGACTCTTCGTCAATGCACGTACCGTTGTCTCTCTACGTTCTCTGCGAGGCAGACTGTGCAATGACCTGTTACGACTGGGACCGGATGAGGCACAGACCGAGTCTAGCAGAGACCGTGTGAGAGACAGAACGTGTCAAGCAGAGATAGGGTGAATCACAAGCCGTGCATAATTTAGTCAATTGAGTCACAGACCCAGTTAAACAGAGACCATGTGGGGCTGACACCGTTTCAAGCAGTGACCGAGTGAAGGGGGGACCGTGTCCGGCAGAGTCGTTTAGGCATAACGTGGGATGCAGAGAACTATTCGTTTAGACTTGGTGTGGCAGACACGTGGTCTGTCAGACATCGTGCGTGGCAGATTCTTGTTCTGGTGAAGATCGGGTGGGGAAAATTTGAAATTTATTTTAAATTTTTCAAAATTTTCAAAATATCGGAAAATGCTGGAAACTCCCTAAAACGCGCACAAAATGTAAAATTTTCGAAAAGTAAAAAAATTTTGAAGTTGAATTTTTTTTTAAAAAAAAGTTTCAGCTGTTGGCTTCGTGGTCTTGTCCATGGCATGTATTCTGCTGGAGCGTCCTCCGATGGACGGCCGGCTAAAATGAGTACAGTTTCGCCCAATGAGGACGATACTAGACTATCGTCGGTCTGCGAGACTTACCTGGTTGTATTCTGTGAGTGTGGGTCTGACGTGAATCTTCTTCCATTTATCATCCTTGAAATTACATTAGGAACACGCCAGTTAATTTTATTATTCACAATTCATTAGTGATTCAGCTCGTTCACTGTATGCACACACCCACCCACTTTCATCTATTACTTGCAGAATTGGATATACAACAAAGACATTATCTTTTGTTGAATATAAAAGGAACAAAAATATTTTCATATTTTGACTGTCAGTACCTACTGTTTTCATCTGCCCAGTGAAGTTAAAATCGAAATAGTAGGATGCAATATACCGAGACAGTTTTCTACAAATTCCCAGTTACTATATCATCCCGTTACTTCAGATAATCAGAAAAATAATTCTCGGCGTGTAGTTTATCTACTGCAGTGAGCATGCTCGTGGAAAGTTAATGATTTTCAACATTTGTCAATGTTCTCCACAATAACACGAAGTGTACGGCCTTCTCGCATTGGGCAATTCGCAAATTAAATGGTAACTCACACAAAAATGTTTTGAGGGCCATTCGGAAGCCACAGGTTTCTGATATCTGATCTAGATCACAGACAATCATCATAAGAAGACAAGGGTTGAGATAAAATAAATGAGACAAAGGAGAATCAGCTGATTCTAAAGGAAGAACTCCACATGCGACGCATCGCAGCCAAGTTTGTGCCAGAAGCAGAATCGACTTCTCGTTTGTCAGGAGCTCAAAGATCTTGCAAGAACCGACCCCAACTTCCTTTCTAAGCTCCGTGTGACTTCTTCCTCTTCCCAAAGATGAAAATTCAGCTAAAGGGAAGGAGATTTGAGACGATAGAAGAGATTCAGGCAGAATCGCAGATGGTGCTTGACAGGCTGACAAAGAAAGATTTCCAGGGATGCTTCCAGGCTTGGCAGCGGCGCTGGGATCGTTGTGTTCACTCCCAGGAGAACTACCTCGAGGGTGATGGATGAATTTAATACCTGAGATAAGTGTACGGATTTTTTTATTTTTTATACGCGCAGTCTTGAAACTTTCTGATCGCACCTCGTACAGACAGAACGTAACGAGGACAAGGAGACTGGGAAAATATACGTAAAAATATATGTAACCACAATCATGTGTCGGAAGTTCTGTGCAAGACAAGGTTAGGCAATGCCTGAAAGAGCTCGTGATATTCATGTCATTTGATATTACTTTCATTCTCCGCATCGAAATTTCCCTCACTCGTAGGCAACCTTCAAGAACTTCAGCCCACATAAATCAATATATATATCGACTGCCTAGCACGTGCGGCAACTTCTCCGACATACCAGTGGTGCGTGCAGCCTAAACACTTCTATTCAGGGGCAAGTCATTGAGTGGGAACCGACACGTGATGTTAACGACGTCCACGATGAGCAGAATTTGTGCTGAATGGCCTTCCACTTAAGCAAAAGAATGTCTACCGCTCCGAATCGTTCCTACAAGAACGCTATTATCATGTATGAAGATTTTAATTCAGGGACAATTTACCTTCCACATGCATACACAATTTTAGTCGGGAAGTATCAAGACAACACGTCAATTGTGACAGATTGTGGACTGTGGACTGTGTGGACTGAGTTCAAATGTCTCAGGGCAGAGACTACTGACGAGCTCTTTCGGACAAGAACAGAGGGGTTTAGTGACTATCAGCTTGACTTAACAAACACTTCATCGAATTGGTTAGTGCCAGTCGCTTATAATCAGAGATTTATAAATTCGCTGACTTTAAAAAAAGTCATGTTACTTGCGAGGGATACGGCCAGTGTTATCATCCGATTCTTCCGAAGAAACTTAGAAAATAAATACATACCTTCAATGGGGTTTATTTTTGTCAGCGGATAATCGAGGAACACACGGCTCGTCCTCGTAAGTATCACGACGCGCTGTTACTGACGGACTGACGTCTGCACACTGGTATTTAAAACGCTGGCGATGATCTTACTCAGTCCCTTGCAGCAAGGGATCTTCAAAAATGCAGGCAACTTAACCCGCGTTATATTGGGGTAGTGTTTCGTGGTGTGAGAAAGTTTCAGTTGTCTGCGGCTCTGAGAATCCTGAAAATATGACGTTCTATAATTAGACATACGACGTATTCAGAACCTATATCGAAAATTTGTTAAAAGAAACAGACTCATGAGAGATGGAGTAGTACATTAGAAGATAATATTAAAACAGATCCTAAGGAAATAGGTAAAATGTATCAACTGAATTTGTCTTGGTCTGAATACGATATTGTGGGCATTATAATGAATATTCAAGTGGGGAATTTCTTATCCAGCTAAGCCACTATAGGTTTCACAAGAAGTTATCTGCTGTACGCAGTTCGTGCTACACGAACTGGCAATCTCGACTTATTTTATTTGATGATTAAAACAACAACGCAGCTGCTATCTGTAGCCTAATCAAGTTTTCTTATTTAATCTACATATTAGGTGCTTATAATTTTCTCGTTAATTTATTTAAAGCTCCTTTAAGCACCTCATCTTGCCACTGAGTGACAATTTTAATTAGTTCCTCCTCAGCGGTTAAGAAGGGGTTTATTTTTCTTATTCTATTAATGAAAGGTAAATGCAGTTTTTAGGAAAACTGCTGATCTGTAATTAGCTCCTTTGCAGATTTCCACTCTGGATTACTCAGAGTTTTGAGTAATTGTGTAAAAAGCACAAAGGGTGTTAAACCTCAGTGTAAATCTCAGTGCGCCGTTAAACATCAGACATATATTGACTCACACGCAATATAAAAGGAAGTAAAAGTGAACAGGGGAGCCAACTAAAACAGCCGGAGTTACCATGGCAACGGGACGGATAATAACGTCACTTCCGCACATGCGTCAAGCTCCAATCGCGTATGCGCATTCTACAGGCAAATCGACGACGAAAAGGCAGCGGGTGTGGAGAGAACGGATCGGGGGGACACAACGCAGTTTCGCGAGACGCTCGCTTGGTGGCGCTAGAGGTGGTGACGCCCGGCGTCTTCTGTAAACGCCGTCGTTTGTATAACGCGAAGAAGGAAAAGTCGGCTTCGAAACGAGAGTTTTCCGGACTCTGACTGTGCGCTATGAGGGGAAGCTGATGCCATGTGTTTGTGCAAGGAGCGTGTGGGGTGTTGCAGAGTGAAACTTCGTCATGGAGGCAACCCCTACTGAAACCACCCGCACTTCTGCATAGTGGCCAGCGTCGCTGAGAGATTCAACAGAAATGAGAAGACGACGGGTGAGTGTTAGAACGCTAGGAAACGCCCCGTATAACCCGTACTCCCCTGCCCAATTGTTTTTTTTCAATTACCGTAGTTGTTACGCGAATCCTTATGTACGCATCTTAAACCTCGATTGTTATAAAGGACGTGCAGTGTAGTCTACATTGTTCACTAAAGGGAACAAATTCTGATGCCTCCGGGGGTTCTAATAAATTTGGATTCGTAAACCTACTATAACAATGAAGTGTGAACAAAGGAAGTATTGAAGATGACGGCAGAAACTTTTTTTTAAAAAAATTATAGGAATTAGCATCCTAACAAATATAAGTCATGAGTCATAAGTAATTCGCTTTCACACAAATATTATTAGAACCCACTGAAATCCGCCCAAATCTTGTACACGTATAATTTGTAAAATACGTATAGATAATAATAAATTACAGAAAGCAGATCATTTTATATTCTTAATATAAAGTAAACATAAAATAAAACAGCTACAAGTCTATTACGTGTAATAATTAAATAAAACACACTTTGTATAAATATAAGTCATTAACCTAACGTAATAATAATTAATTAAGCCTCTATTACATGGGTGTGAAACCTGGTCTCTCTTTGTATACAAAACAGAATACTGAGGAAAATATTTGAACCTGTGTGGGAGAGTAAAAGGTGGTTACAGAAAGACGTGGAATGAGGGGCTTCCTAATTTCTACTCTAGACATCAGTACGATAAATAAATCAGGATGCATGAAATGGGCGAAACATGTAGCTCGCATGGACGACATTAAAAATTCATTGCCATATTTTAGTCAGAAAACTTAAACAAAATAAACCACATGGAATATGTAAGTGTAGATTAAATAATAATGTTAAAATTTACGTTTTATATATATATATATATATATATATATATATATATATATATATATGTAGGCGTGCATTAAATTATCCTCATTTAGGACAAGGTCCAATGGCTGGCTGCTATGCACATCGTAATAAAATAGTCGAATGTGGAGTCACGTAGCGAGGATAGGTGGTTACCAATATTCCCGATAACATGAGTCCACGCGGCGTTACAACCCAAAAACCAAAATCTTTACCCCCGTATGAACGTCAAGTCTCAACACAAATCACAAATTTCGGGTTAATAAGAGGCAAGGCACATACTGAACGGCTGAGCTATTATCAGCTTCTCAACTAGTCTGGTATATGGAGTTGTCAAGATACTCTACTCTTTGAATCCTTAACTCGTCCTAATAGTACTTAATAGTTAAGCCCGTACCGCGAAGAAAACACCACACTTCACCATTACAAAAATCAATATCTTAACGCTGTTTAAGGAAATAATCGCTGTTTGCACTGAGAATCGTATTAAACACATAAATTCGAAATTAAGAGTTACTGAATTTGAAGCAGGTGGTACATATAGTTACCATTGGGCTATAAAAGGGTTAATTATACAACTACGCAGACAATGAAATCATTAACGGAATGAAGGATTAATTTTTACGTACTTGGAAAAATTAGAAAGTTGGTAACACTGCTCATCTCGTAGGGTAGGTGTGTTTTTTAACGTTGAATTCCAACATTGAATCCAATCAGCTGTGACATTAGAATGTGATTCCTGTCACGTGACGTGAATCTTTTGATTTATTGCAGACCGTAAGTCATTCCGTGCTTGAAATCTCTCTTGCCTGGAGCCTGAGACGAAAGCCAAGACTTTGAATTCTGTTCCCAGTCAGACCATCCATTATGAAAGTCTGTCGCTTGAAAGAATTACAATATTTACTCGAAACGAAGCCATTGAAGAGTGTTCCTATACCAACAGTTTACAGCCTCGAACCCACACACACGCGGTCAGAATAAATAACTGAACTGTGATTAACCGAGAAAACATGTCAATTGTCCCTACAAAATTACGCATAAATTTCAGAATGATTGATTCGTAGGTTATTTTGCGACACTGTATCAATTCCAGAGCTTATATAAGATCGGAGAAAATACCACAACAATCCATAATAGTGGATGGTGAGGAATTTGGTAGGAAAGGCATGCATTATATCCGGACGTAACACAAACGAAGTAATAAGAGGTTGAGGTGTTTTATACTTGTGATTAAATCGAGGATGCGATATGCAGGAGACCATAAATCTATGTAACATTTTAGTCGAAAAACCTGAAGGGATTCGAGTATAATATTAAAATGTAGCTGTTTATGTGGACTGAATTCAAACTGATCCGAATACGCTGGTTGTCAGTCATTAAATCGTGAATGGATCTTCGGGGTTTTATAAATGACGGCAAATTTATTGACCAGATAAGCGACTACGAGGTTCTGAAGGCCAAGGAGGTCATTACTCACTCCGTTACTTTCGCGCTTTGTGGCAATTCACATTCTGTTCTTCTCTCGAAGTAAAGAACCGATGTTTTTAGGACCGTATAAAGAACTTTATACGTGCTTCACAATATTTGATTCGACAAACGATTTCGCTGTTTAAAACCGATTCTATTTAATTTACATTCTGGATTTCATGTGATGAACCAAGCCAAGTTTTGTATAAGTTCCGTGTGTTCCTGCCCTCAGGCTCTTAGCAAGGTCAATCAATCCCTACACTGGACCGCTTATGTACGATTTCACAAACATTTACGTTATTCTCTATTAATATTTATGGCCTTCTATTTACAAATGCCTACGTTAATTTTGAAACTGGCAAAGAAGAATAATTTATACGCATGACTGCGACAGAGACGTTCCTAAATCTTACATTCATTTCAATATTTTAATATTTTCCGTCAAATCACAATTTTTAATAATAAGATAATAAAATATAAAATATTTAAAATATAATTTCACGTTCCGCATCGAATGATCGATTTACAAATTGGATCATTCGATCATTCGATGCGGAACGTGAAATGATATTTTAAATATTTTATATTTTATTATCTTGTTATTAAAAATTGTGATTTGACGGAAAATATTAACTTAATTCACAATATGACGCAAATATACTACCTTATTCATTTCAATGTCTCGCCCGTGCCCACGACATACGACAATTTCTGCCTTTGTGTTCCGTCAATATGTAATAAACTCATTAGCTATAACACACTCAGGTTAGCGCAGTGAAAACTCGTCAATAGGTGTCAACGTTTCGGAGAAACATACTGTCTCCATCTTCAGGGCTGTGCTATCACGCCCAATCCAATTGTCAGAGTAATGTTTATCAGACCGATTCATCAAGCAGGTAACTATGCAATCACGTGGTATCTAAAGGAAATTTTGTGGGATGGGACAACTTCACTTACTTACCTACTAAATAAAAACTACTCGAATACCATAGAATTTATGTTACAAACACAAGCTCTTCGTTAGCGGAAGGTCGTCCAGTTGGTCGGCCTGACGCAATGGCTGTAGCGTGTAACCGACTTCAAACCCCCCCCTCCCCCTCACCTTCTGGCGAACGAGTGTTCGATACTGTGGCATGAAGTTCAGGCTCACAACGGACGAACAAAAACACTGCATTCAGTGTCCCACTTAGTTTCACCAAACAGTACGATGAAAACAGGCATACCACGCAAAAGACGGAAGGAAAAAATTCTGAGATAACCACGATAATTCACCAACGTCCTCGATTTAAACCGGCGATCTTTACGAGTACCAGCTACTGTACTGACAAGTTAGGTTTCAATCTATTTGAAAATCAGTCTTTCACAGCAGCCCTGAAGATGGAAGTATTATGTTCCTCCGAAACGTTGTTACCCACCTACAAGTCCACAAGTGACGTCAGAACCCAGAAGATAACGATGGATATTGAGAGCTGTTCTATATATATTCTTAAATTCAGGGGTGTACAACTTTTTTTAAAATAGTCCCGTCTTTCATTGGTGAAACATGAAATGATGGTTAAAGCGTTGAGTGGGTTGCAATCGCTTTTAGAACGTTCACGTGAATACACGTTCCCGTTACCACTAACTGCCTACATGGGATGAGGAAAAGGAAACACAACATGATTACGATCGCTGTCTTGAGTAAACTTCCGCGGTTTAGCTGCTTAGTTATTAATTCCGTAGGTCCAGAAGACGGCCAGTACGATCGTAGCCTGAAAGGTTATGGGTGCAATGCACAGTGCGTTTCTGTGAGGGCCAAGATTTCCTCTGGCTTCCACACTCCGTAGCGACAGAAACGTGTCATTCGACAAGATTCACTGACGTAATAACTAGTTGAGAAACATCGCTCCGTGTTCTTACCAAACAACATATTGCAAATTATAATTTAAAAAAAAATTAAATATCGCCTTCATAATAGTTACCGCTGAAACTCCAGTCAACTTCTGCAAGACTACACGGTCCAATATCCCAGAAGTCTGGCTTCTTCGGAACAATCACTCCTACATCTATGGTATGTTTTATTTTAGATTTACTTTTATTTTATATTATTTTTATTTATATTTTACTGCTACTTTCTAACTATAATTTATATATTTTGCATTTTATTCTCTAAATTCTTTTATAAATTCTTTCAAATTCTTTAGTGTTTCTTTCAATCTTCTACTTACAGACCGATATGTACTTCCAAAAAATTTAAGAAAAGACAACACCTCGCCAAAAATGAAAAACAAACGTAATGAAACATCACCAAATGGAATCATATTTGAGTTTTAAGTTCGTAGATATTTTACACCTGATGATGGTTTTATAAAAACTGAAACATGTAGTGTAAAATGTTCCAAAATGTAAGTCGATCAATCGATATGGAACATCAATGATATTTTATTATCTTAATTATAAGAAATTTTAAATATTGTGAAAAGACGGATTAAAATAAATAATTGTTCTTCATGAACTTAGTTCGTGTGCGTTATGTTATGCATTGCAAAAATGACAAATGAAACTAGCAGTATGTCCACAGAGCAACTATCTTCTCACCTAAGGATAAACGCAGTCTCTGGAAAGTATAAAATTTTAAAAAAAAAATATCAATTTTTAAATGTTATGTAACCTCTTGGCAATGTCCAACCAACGCAAGTCCGGGAACAATCTCACTGGCTCTAAAGCGATTAAAAAAATCATCACGTTATGAGATTATAAACATACCAACTTAATACAATGTAAACACTAATTACCGGGGTCTGAATAATTAATATCCTGTGTCCAGTTGCCTCCTCTAAGCCCATCACAATTGGGGATGTTTAATAATTAGGGCGCCTGAAGGAGGCGGAAGAGAGTCGAGTCAGATTGGATTCAAAGCCAACTACTTGCAGTGCGGATGGATCCGGCAGCCGCAACACCATGTACCAACGAGCATCGATCATTTTACTTTATAATGATGATGAATTTTATATGAAGTGAGGAGGCCGCGTCCGACGGCGATCTTCGTCGGTCCAGCCAGCTCGAGTAAATTATCTGATGTTATACAGCGGAGTGGCGGTTCCGCCTGCGACCATCTCGTGAAGCGAACAGAGGGGAAGATCTCTCTCTCTCTCTCTTTATACTCTTATTCTTCCCTTATTTCCTTTCTTCGTTTGTTTCCGAGTTTGCTCTTTTAATCCGTGGTTTTCTTTCTCACTTATTTACCCGTTTCATGTTCCATTTCTTCTTTCTAAATTCCTTTATTTATCATATTTCTTTTACTCTCCAATTTCCATTCTCTGCTATTTATTTAATTTTTTGTTTATGTTATCCGATCTTTTTTGCTCACTTCAACTCTTTCATTCTTTCCTTATTTTTATGTATCTTGTTCCTTTTAGCATTTATTTATTCCTTCTGTACTCCATTCGTTGCTATGCCCTCCTTCTGATCTTCTCTCTTTGTCTTTTCATTGCAAACAAAGTAACCAACTAACTAACTAACTTACTACCTGTATGAAGCAGAGTCCACCTTCAGAATCTTACACTAAGTTCAGCCAGTCAAGAAATTCCCCGCCTTTTATGAAGCCAGAAAGTTCATTACAATATTCACGAGAGTGAACTACCGGCCCCCGTCCGAAGCCAAATAGATTAAATTCACAACCTTCAACCATATTTCCCTATAATGCATATCAAGATGTCCTCCCTCCAGGCACTCCTGACATCCCCATGCGTGCTACATGCCCCATCCACCTATTCTCCCTAGATTTTATCATCCTAATAACATTTAGTGAACCGTGCAGTTTACAGAAGTCCAATGCCTATTTATTTTCTTGGAGATCTCATGAAATTTTGGGGGAAAGGACCCATACATGGCTCCCTTTTCAAGCATTCACCATCCACGGAGACCGTAATTTCCACGATCGGTCCCGTAAACAACGAATTATATGACGTAAACAGGAAGCAATTGGAGAGTACATCATCAGACATTACACGTAGTGAAGTGGCGTAACACGTGCCTCATTCTCCGTCATCGTAGCGTAGATTTGCGGCTGTCAAATGTTATCTACACTTTCAACAATTCCCAACGTACAGGTATCACAATCAATGCGATTATACTCCTATAAATGAAGTCTATTTATAAAGTTATATCGCGCGCGCAAATACATTAATATTTAAATACATAAACCATAATCATCTCTCTTTACTTTCCTATAAAACAATAAATTTACCATTTCTATTTGACAGTTCCGAAAAGTTGTGTCTTGCTAAGAAAGAACACGCACATTCCAAGTGACTTAAACTAAAGTCGGGCTTATAATGACGAAATTAATTATCACCTTACCCACGCGTTCTAATTATCTCCTGCCCTACTCGTTCTCCTGAGCTGACGATCTTAACAATATTTGGTGAAGTATACAAATTATAGAACACCTAATTATGCAATTTCCTCCAGCCTCCTCTTGAGATAATTATAATCATTCTTCTCAACCGTTTCTTCTCATTCAGCCTGGATACATTCCCTCAGACGCTTCCTTGTAACTCTCCACCCCATTTTATGATTATTTGGCGTAATTTGTTCTGCGTAAGAGACGACAAGGCACGTACTAAGCAGGGAAATCTCAACCCAGAGGCTAGAAAATAATCCTTTCACCTCAACAGCGTTAAGAATTATCATGAGATCTACCCAGTCTAATGCATCGTTTCGAGGTATAAGTCGGCCGGAGCTTGAATCTGACCTCTCTCCTCCATCGCGTGGGCGAAGCTAAGAATAAGTACATCATCATGGCACCGTCTTATAAATAGAAATGTTTATATTGATAATGATTTACACAAACGACATCTTCTCGGTTTCCGACTACGACCTTATCAAGAATTTGCAATTTTCCTCTCTTGAGTTAACACAGAATCCAAATGGTATCTAATTCTTGCATCATGTAGCATTCATTAAACTTAAAAAATGAAAGAAGTATAAGTCACACACTTCGCTCACTTATAATCATCTTCAGGCCCCTATACATATATTTTTCTCTCGAACAAAGAACTTCGTGATATATTTTATTCTTATTGTACACCTAAAATCTAAACGGGCTGTCTAACAAACAGGATTCCGTTCATAAGCTGTATTTTGCAACAGTATATACAAAGAATTACTAAATTTCTATACATGTTTAAATTAAAATATCACTGCTGACTGATTTTCAGTTCATATTAGTAAGGCTATTTTTTTCCCTTCAAGTTTTCATATTAATATATATATTCCAACTATACAGTTTTGATGTAAATTTGCAATGGAGAGCTCTCGACGCACGTTTATGGACAAAGTAACACGGAAAAGCTAATAGGACTGATCGCTTTGTGATGACACACATGCGTTTTAAAATTCGTTCAACATGAATTAATTTTCCATTGGAGCTTATAGACCGATGCAATGACTCAAAGGTATATCACTAAGCTTGCCGTTGCACGGCTTTAAAACCTCAATACGGGCGGTCCATCAATCAGCTACGTCACAAACACACTTCACAGGCTGTCTCATGCAGAACCTGTATGCAAGTGTCATGAGAAATCGTCAGATAACTTAGAGCACTCTTTCTAAAACGTCTCCGAAGATGGCTGTCTTTGGGTTGAAGGGCCTTGTAGTCTGGTAGAAGTATTCCAACGTTTCACAGGTCCTTGCTGCCTCCATCATCAGGGCGATGAGGATGATGGAGTCAGTAAGGACCTCTGAAACGTTGGTAACATTTTAGGATTCATCAGAAAATAATGGTACTGACAAAAACTTTACAACGTTCACTCCGAGACCAACCAAGTGTCGGGGCCAGAATTAAGCCCTTAACTTAGGACCGAGGGTGCACCTGACAGCATCAGAGATTGAAGAAACCAGGTCTCCGGTGTGATACGCCACTGTTTACCCGCCTGATCCATGTCAATAAAAACGATACTGTCGCATGTCATGCACTGAGGTTAAAAATGGCTACTCTGAGAAAGAACAGCAAACAAATCTCGCCATCGGACCATTCGAATGCAAAGGATCATAAGTTCAAATCCAGCACGAGGCATGAATCAAATATGTCTACGTTGTTCTGTACTGTGTGGGCAGATTCCCAGTTGAAGAGGTCCTTTGAAGGCGACGCTATACTAAATACTATTTAAGAATTCAGTCCGTACCGCAAAGAAAACACCACCCTTCACCGTTACAAAGACCAGCTGGTTAACGCTGTTTAAGAAAATAATCAGTGTGTATTCTGAGAATCGTACAAGAACACTTAAATACAAAATGGGCACTTAGTTATTGTTAAATCAGGCGGTACATATAGTTAACACTGGGATTTAACGGGTTGAAAATTTCGTAGTTTCAGAAGTTGTGATTTGTAACGTGACGGAAATCTTAATCCGTAAAAAAAAATGAAAAACAATGGTAAACAATTTGAAACCGCCACGGTGGTCTAGCGGTTAGAACGATGGCCTTGTAATCCTGGGGGTCTCGGGTTCGATTCCCGGCGGTTAGGCAAGGGCGTGGTCTAGGCAACACGGAGTTTTCCTCCGTGGCATCCCAACAATTACTCCATTCACACACAGAAGAAGGCAATGGCAAACCACTTCTGGATCATCTGCCAAGAACGTATATGAACAGGTCCCAGTCCGAGAAAAGGATGGAAGGATCCTCTTCATATGGACCTGTCGTCAGACAGAACACTAAATAATAATAAGATGAGGTGGTCTAGCGGTTAGAACGCTGGCCTTGTAATCCTGGGGTCTCGGGTTCGAATTTATAACTTGTGTTGGGCAAGGCCGTGGTCTAGACAACACGGAGTTTTCCTCCGTGGCATCCCAACAATTACTCCATTCACACACAGAAGAAGGCAATGGCAAACCACTTCTGGATCATCTGCCAAGAACGTATATGAACAGGTCCCAGTCCGAGAAAAGGATGGAAGGATCCTGTTCATATGGACCTGTCGTCAGACAGAACACTAATAATAATAAAAACAATTTGAAGCTTAGAGAACACAATTTGTCTCCGCGCGAGGTTTTTCTTGGATGTGTGCAAGCAATTCACGGATCGTGCACACTGAATTGTGCTCAAAAATGTGTTAAAATTATTGCACTCTGTAAGTTATTCTATTGTGCACTTCGCATGTAGACTCACGGCCAGTCGATAATACATAACATACACGCACGGCACTGACTGAGGGAAACAGTGGCATATGTCTTCCGATAACATTTAATGGTTTATAACAGCGGCAGACTGCAACGCCTTCTACACGGTGTACCTAAAAGTAGCTCTTTCGCACAAGGGTCACGACCTTTATTACATCAATAAAATACAGACTTAGGCAGAATCTAACTCCACTTAAGAAAGTTACAGTCTCTCAGCTAGTAATTAAATTACCCGCTTTCAATATAAACTGAACGAACATCTGAGTGTTTACAAGAGCCAAACACTAGTAACTGCCTTGAAACAAATCCTGTCACATAAATTCGTTACGATATGTTTTAATATTATCATCTTATTTGCACGTATTCTACGTCTTATCTTCGCTTCAGAATTGTTTATGATGAAGTTGACATTCTGAGTACCAAATACTGAACAGTTTAATGAACGCGTAGACAGTTAAGGCACAAACGCTCACATCTGTCAGTGCATAAGCCACCGGGTACACATTTTGTTATCGTTCATCCATCTGACTGTTCGTCGCTCGATTTACATAAGTTACATTAAAATTAAATTATCTGGTTATTCCGTCAAATCACAATGTATTTAAAATAAAATAATTAAAACAATTAATTAATTATTATTAATTAATTAATTATCTATGTATTTATGTATTTAAAATAAGATAATTAAAATAATTAATTAATTATTATTAATTAATTAATTATTTTAATTATCTTATTTTAAATACATTGTGATTTGACGGAATAACCAAATAATTTAATTTTAATTTAATAAATCACAATATGACGCAACTACACTATTTTATAAGTTGCATTGCATATTTACAGTGCTCTTTATTATAATTAAACTGGACAAAGCGCTGGATTCTTATTTTAAAAAAATTGCACTAAAATAACTTAACCGATTATTTATTACGAGAATCTACCTGACCGAATTTCCCTATTAATCTCAGAAACGCCATATAGAGATCATAAATGTACTGAACGGTTGCTAACGAAAGTAAAGGTGCACATAGGTCGCTTTTTAATTAAAATCCCGCCATGGCAAGATAATAAGAAAGAACAGAAAAAGTGGTCTAATGGATTTCATGGACTAAAGTTTTTTTAAATATCAATTTTTAAGAATAAATGTAATTAGGGGTGAGGAAGGTGTGTCTGAATAATCAGTGGAATATTTTGAAATCAGAGCAGTGTTGGTGTTACGAAAGCCGGTGTATCAGAAGGGTCGGTTAATCATATCCGTCCATTTTCTTAACGGCGAGACCTAATGTTCATATGGCATGTGGGTTTCCTTCCCGATGCGTGACCAACGCTCGTGCCAGAGGAACATGAGGCAGAATATTGTAGTCCCCAAGTGGAAATTAATCAATAGTGAGTTGCGGCAGACTGACCTCGTTTGCTGGCAACTGATTTGTTCCACGTTTCAGATTAGAGCGGTCCACAGTATAGAATTCCAGAAACAATAACTTCTGTACACAGGGCAGAGCACTCCAAACAAAATTACTGTGTTCCTTCCACATGAAAGGAACGGATTTAGGTTCCGTTCTTCAGACTTACATTTACAAATTACGTTAATATATTCACCACATTTATTAAAATTGTGTATTATTCTTTAAATCTTTGAAGCCAGGGTTCGTCTAATAATATTTAAAAAGTCCGTACCGCGAAGAAAACACCACACTTCACCATTACAAAGATCAACTGGTTAACGCTGTTTAAGGAAATAATCGCTGTTTATAATGAGACACGCATTGCGTACCTAATATTTAAACAGAGAGTCCGTACCGCGAAGAAAACACCACACTTCACCATTACAAAGACCAACTGGTTAACGCTGTTTAAGGAAATAATCGCTGTTTACAGTGAGAATCATAGTTCGTCTAAATTACATTTAAGAATTCAGTGCGTACCGCGAAGAATACACCACACTTCACCATTACAAAGATCAACTGGTTAACGCTGTTTAAGTAAATAATCGCTGTTTGCACTGGGAATTATATGAAACACAAATTAAAAAAATGTAGTGTTACCGAATGTTAAAGAAGGTGGGACATAGTTAAAGATTTACAGTTATTTTGACGAGTAAGAAATTACTTATTACAGAGTCAGAAAGTTCAAGATTTAGACGTAAAATTAATTAAAGACATACGAGTTATGAAATAATGCAGCGTTGCTTCTCCGCAATGTTTCAAATGAAAACATCACTTTGACTGATTCCGCTTATGGAATTCAAAACTGCAGGAATTGAATATGTAGTGATGTGGTTTGTGTGTCATGGGATCCGCAAATAATTTAATTTAAACATCTTCATTTTTCTACTCTCGTGTAGTGACAATTAAAATATCTGAAACCGGGAAGCTTGTGGGTTTTGGTCACGTGATCCGCTTGTGATATCTGCGTCACTGACACACAACCAGCGTATCAAATGTTTTCACTGGCGCTCATAACATTAACCAGGAGGTAAATCGTGGTTAAAGACCGATTGTATCCAAAAACATTTTAATCAGAGAACTTAGTCTTATCCAACAAATCTAAGTATGAAAATTTCAATGCAACGCACACAAAGTTTCTGCCCGCATTATTTTCTGTCTTCTCGAGAGATGTATAAGAACACAAAATGGCATCTTCCTCCGTCATCACAGTAGATCAACATCGACATAATGATGATGATGATGTGGACGTTTATTACTTACATTTCTCTCTTGTAATGTAGAATTTTTTTAATTGTACATTTTCAGTTTCCACATAAAACAGTTAACATGTTCAATAACTGTTACATAAATTAACATAAAACATATTTTATGATGGCTGTCTTCCGGGTTGCAGCGCCGTGTAGTCTGGTAGAAGTTTGCCGACGTTTCGGAGGTCTTTGCCGCCTCCATCATCAGGGCGATCATCACCAACTACATTCCACATCAACCCAGAAGACAACGTTCATTATATTTGTCTGTATTTACTACATAAAGTCTCATGAAATACGTCGCAGTGGATGTCATCGGTCGAGATTAGAGTCTGGTCCATTCAGGACGTTAGCCTGGCGTGCCAACTGGTAGACTACAAAATTCAGTTTGAATGGAAATGATGTTGGTCTCTCCGTATCGGACATAAACTGTGCAGACATAATTGCCAGAATGTCGATACAGGAACAGAACACCTAAGTCACCACTCGCTTATGAAAGAAAATTGTTCAAGTAAAACGAGACTACTTGTTTCTAGTAACGGGCTGTAAGCAAAGTTTCAAAGCATTAGCAGCTATTCTACCCAATCCTGTTGTCGAGAAGTCTTGCAGAATCATGATATAACGAGACTATTAGTAATCCGAGGTCAGATTAGAGACATAAGTCCTTCCGTCCGTCCGTCCGTCCGTAGGCCTAAGTGCAGGAATCTAATTAACTGCATGCTTCTCCAACAACAACAACAAAAAAGATAGAGACTAATTAGAGCAGAGTTGTATCTGCAGAGGATTGCCTTCCGTTTGTTCCATATTGGATTCTCTGAAAATTTAGAGCGAAGCCATATTCACAGCATCACGACTAAATAATAATACAACACCTCAAAAAAAAAAAGATATTTATAAGTAATATTATGTAAAACAGCTGGGAAGGGATTTTGTAGGGTGACAAAATCTAGCCAATTTTATTCAACGAACCGAAAAATTTAGTTGGTTTGTACCAGTTTGGCTGATGCTTAGGAGATCCTCATTTTAAATCTCAGCGAATACGGTAGAGTCCAGGTTTTCCAACTTTCGGTTACCCGACATTCCATTTTACCCGAAGATCCGTGTCGGAACGATCCATTTTATCAGCGATCAACTCAAACATGTAGCGGAATGGATCACCTTCTACATTTTATGTACTCAGTTGCTACAGACTGTTCAGGCGCTGGCGTGACCTGGCCACAAAGAAGAGGAAGGAGGTTCAGAACTTATTTCTTTTAAAAATAAACTTATTAATTTGCATTATGTTAAATACCAATTTCGCTATATTTTTCATTTGACGTCGTATTGAATTTTCTTCGTAATTTAATAATATCGTACACTGATTTGATATTTTATCCCCCATCTGACATTATCGATTATCCGTCCGTCCTTCGGCCACAGAGTCTCCGGACGACCTGATGGTATCATGGGAAAGGCTTTGTCATTCCGATTTTTAATATATTTTTCTTTGTTTCCTCCCACCTTCGTTTTGTATTTTCTTCCTTTATTTATTTTCCTACTTTCTTTAAATACATCAAACTGATTCTAATTTCCAGACAAGTTCTGCACCTATAAAGAATCCGCCATAAGCACAGTTACTTATACGACACACTGGCCGTCTTTTGTGATGTCACAGCGCAATCCAAACGCGAGCCACAGGAATTCTTTCCTGATCTGGGTCACGAGAGACAAAATAAAGAAAATAATGCAACAAGGAAAGGACAATAAAAACTACACTGGGGCAGGAAGAGCTGATGACGAAGATGTGTAATGCACGAAATGAATGCAGAGAGCGTAGAGAGTGGCAGGAATGGTCTATAATGAGCGTAGAAGAAGCACGAGATGAGACTAAGATCTTAGGAGAAACAGGGCAGACAGAACTGTTTCATCCTGTTCCAAATAACACGTCAGTCTAAATATTCTTCCATCAGCGCAGTTTCTATGCAAAATATCTGGCTTTATTAAAATAAAGAACTGCATATTTAAAATTCTTCATTAGTTCTTTCAGCAGACCGGAGGAACTTCATTTCCAAAGGAGTACATATCACGTGCTTCAGTCGCAGTGAAGTCCACTTTACAGTAATTAACTTAAGGTCTAGCAAAACTGTCTCCGTGGAACAGCGTCCTTCCTCATAATCTGACAGTGCCCCATCTGGTCAATAAACTATCCAACATTTTATGGAACTCGATGGACCATTACCGTGCTCATAACAGCCCATCACTGGGACCTATAATGAACCATTTCAACTCACCACATTTCTTAAACATTTATTATCCCAGATGCTCCAAGATGTCTCATGCAGGCTAGTCCCTTATCTTCAAGCTATCCTATAAACTTTTTATGCATTTCTTATTTCCCTTATGCAACTACTTTTTCAGACATTAAATGGCGTCTTGGGAATCCTGATGAGATCAGAGAGTATCGAAGCAGTCGCATCCAGTGGCATGACATACATACCGAGTTCTATGAAAAATTGGTAGTAAGTTTATTTCAATCTAACAGGCAATAAGTGAATCTCAGATTGAAAGTGATCATATGAAATTTATATAATGAAAAGCATTTATAATTTGTGGGTAGGCATGAGATGAGAAAGGCATAAAAAATTTCAGTCGAAAGCTTGAAGTGACGCAGATACTTAGGTTTAAAGTGAAGGGGCAAATGGATCTGTTTCACGTTTCTGCTATTTATTCACTCCAAAATGTTGAAACTTTCAAGAGACTGCTTTTATTTCAACCTTAATAATTTCATAACAGAAATACTTCTCCCTAAGAGCACGGCAATTTCTCAATCATATCTGTCTTGAACGTAATCTAATCTTTATGCTTCAGGCTGAATTGTTTTCTTTGCTCCACAAAAAAATAAAAATGCTCTAAGATCCTCTAAAAGCACAAATCAGACGAGAAACTGGCAGAATTGAATAAAGTCTGAAGTTTCGAAAGTGACTGAATTTAGTCGTCTCTGAAGATCATCTGCATAGACACTGAGTGAGAGAATTACGACGTGCGATCGGAAAGTTTCAAGACTTCGCCTATAAAAACTGGCACACTGATTCACTATGAATGTAGGCCGCACCCCCTAGCGGCAGAAGCTCGTACTACATCCGGTTCGCCCTCTATTGACACAGTCTTGAAACTTTCCGATCGTACCTCGTAGACGTTTCGGAGACTCTCTCCACCTGATTTGCGATAATTTTTTTTTAATCGGTGGCTCATAAATAATATTTTGAAACGAATTTGTGGTTATTTATGGTCTCTCTCCATACTACATTTAAAATTCTTAGACCTAGTATAGTTTATTAATTATAGTCATCAGAACGAAAGCCAAATACGGAGAAGTTACATTTTTCGTAGCAGCCATGTTGTTTCAAATTTTACAAAAGTAAATATCGTAACAAAAGTTTCTTATTTCTCTAAGGTTTGTTGACACGTATCATTTCAGGATTCCATATTAAGTGCCGCTCCCACCTCAGAAACTCGCGAGTCCGCCATGTCGTTTTACCCGAAGTGGGGAAATAAAGAACTGTTAGGTTGGCATTGCCTCTAATGACACAAGTTTTATACTGTATTTAATCAAAATCGGAGTAGAAAATTCTCGAGTTAAAATATGCATAGTGAAAAAAACTTCCCTAATTGTCGTATGTATAAAAAAATGCAATAACTTAATAATACTATTGTAAAAACATTGAACATAGAAGTAGTACCAACATCCAGTACCGAAAACTCGAGAACAAAGAAGACGAACGTGGGAGCACGATTAAACACATGTTGAATGACATATTTATAGAGGCGTGGACTGCGTATCTCGGGCATGTCAACAAACCGAAGTAATAGACTAGACAAAATGCAGGACTTTGTTTGTGTAATAGAAGGAAAACGTCATTCAAAAGTTTATAGTACGCAGTAAAACACTGCCTCGCTCAAACAAGTGAGGTGCCAGGTTCGGCAAGTAACTAAGCGCAATGTGAAGTTTACACACCCCTTGCCTCAATGGCTACTAACCGAATTTATAGAACTAAGAAGGTTAGTAAATTCGGTTCTCAAAACAAAATACAACTGCCTTCTCGACAAATTTGAACCTACTGTCACATTTGCATGAAAAGAATGCTCACGTTCTTAACTCTGAATTTATCAACAACAAAAAAAAGTTTTGAAAATACTAAATTATACACGTTACAACCGAGAAGACACAAACCTTCTTCAGGAATTGAAAATAATTTTAGTGCCTAAAAACATTGTAACTTCAGAACTGAATGTGAGCCATTACATAACGTGAAATTATGTATTTTATAATTAATTATTACAGTTATATTTTTTTGGAGGAGGTATGAGTGCCTTACAAAAGGTTAAACACGAAAAATGAATGTAGTAATGAATATTCTACGTGTCTCACTGTAAAAGCGACTATTTTTCTTAAACAGCGTTAACCAGTTGATCTTTGTAATTATTATTATTTATTTGACTGCAAATGGGTTTTTACCCGGTGGCAGTGGTCCTACAATAAGACACAACAAAACATAAGACAACAAAAACAATAAGAAACAACAGAACAATGAGACAGAACAAAACAATAAGACACAAAAAAAACATAAGACAACAAAAATAATAACAACAGAACAATGAAACAGAACAAAACAATAACACAAAAAACATAAGGCACAACAAGAACAATAAGACACAACAAAACAACACACCACACTCAAAATAAAACAACTCATAATATTACAAAACCGTATAACCTAAAGTACATAACTTAAAAATTAATACCAACTAGACATAAGTCAGTAACAGTAATGAATCACACGTTTCATCAGGACCTTCTCTTCACTTCACTACACTTATGAAGCCTTCCCATCCTCACCCCACTTTACTCCCCTTCACTGCACCCCATTTATCATTTTTCTAACCTTCTTCCTAAACGTACTTGGTTTACAGGAGAGAGTCCCTAAAACCTCAGCAGGTAGCTGGTTCCAGAGTTGGATGGTCCTATTTACAAAGGAATATTTTCCTATATCTGTTCTTTGTTTTCTGCTCCTAACTTTCCGAATATGATCGACTCTGCTCAGGTAGTATGGCCTTTGCAATCTGTCACCTATAGCTTTCCATGCCCGATCTCCCGTGTACGCCTTAAAGAGAGCACATATTCGTGCTATCTTTCTACGCTGTGCCAGGGTTTCCCAGTTCGAATCGCTCCTGTGATATGCAAATTTACATGCTTTCCTTTGCACCCGTTCTAACGCATTTATCTGCCCCTCCCTGTAAGGATCCCAGCACGCCGCCCCATATTCCAGAATCGGACGCACTAGTGATGTGTAGGCTAGACTTTTAGTGTTACTGTTCCCCTTTTTGAGAACACGCATTGTAAAATGAAGTGCCTTCCAGGCTTTTTTCACCGTATAATTTACTTGATCAGCCCAGCTTAAATCGCTGCTTAAGATAATTCCCAAGTATTTACAACTGCTCACTTCCGGAATTATTTGGTCCCGTAACGAATAGTTTAGTGGTTCCTTCACCCGACTTCTCGTGAAACTAACTGCCTTACTTTTACTTGGGTTAATTTTCATATCATTTTCAACCGCCCACTCCCCCAGACTGTTTAGATCCATCTGCATCTTTTCTATATCTTTACTATTTATAATTTTCCTATATATTATACAGTCATCTGCAAAAAGTCTAATAGTCGATTCAATGTTCCTCCAAATATCATTTACGTACGCGAGGAATAGAAGTGGACCCAATACACTCCCTTGCGGTACTCCTGATGTTACTCTGACTTCCTCTGATAATTGCCCTCCTACTCTAACTCTCTGCGTTCGGCCTAGAAGAAATTCTCTTATCCATACGACTATCCTCGAGTCCACGCCTGATGGTGAAGTGTTGTGTTTTCTTCGCGGTACGGACTGAATTCTTAAATGTAATTTAGACGAACTATGATTCTCACTGTAAACAGCGATTATTTCCTTAAACAGCGTTAACCAGTTGGTCTTTGTAATGGTGAAGTATGGTGTTTTCTTCGCGGTACGGACTGAATTCTTAAATGTAATTTAGACGAACTATGATTCTCACTGTAAACAGCGATTATTTCCTTAAACAACGTTAACCATTCGATCTTCGTAATGGTGAAGTGTAGTGTTTTCTTCGCGGTACGGACCGAATTCTTAAATGTAATTTAGACGAACTATGATTCTCACTGTAAACAGCGATTATTTCCTTAAACAGCGTTAACCATTCGATCTTTGTAATGGTGAAGTGTAGTGTTTTCTTCGCGGTACGGACTGAATTCTTAAATGTAATTTAGACGAACTATGATTGTCACTGTAAACAGCGATTATTTCCTTAAACCAGTTAATCTTTGTAATGGTGAAGTGTTGTGTTTTCTTCGCGGTACGGGCTGAACTATTAAATGTAATTTAGACGAGTTTCGGCTTCATTAGAAAGAGTAGCAGGCATTTTCTAACAACGAGATTCTCTTTCACTCCCTCTCACCAGAGATAAAGATTCTTCCTCATTGTCTCTCATTCGGTTTTACGGGGTTAGATAAATGGTGAGAAGAAGGCTATATAAAATAAGTAAGGTTAGACGGAAAAATGAGATAAACAGAAAATTAAAAGAAGAACAGAATAAACAAAGAAAGGAAGAAGGAAAGATAAATTCTTTCGACCGTTTTTAATTTCTCAGTATCATTGTTACTATTACCATCATCTTCATTGTCAGAAGCCTTAAAAATACAACAATTAATTAAAATAATATTTAAATCGCAATTTCAGTATTCTGAATCGCGTATAAAGAATAATAATTTTAATTATCAAGAAAATGAAAACGCATTTAAATTCAACGAAGCGCTCTTGGCAGCACTAATCTGTTTAATCTTCTCCCTCTAGAGGATTATCTAAATAAACGTTTGATTGTAATGGCGCCTCATAATCCTAAATGCTACTAAACATCGCTTTGGGCAGTGGCCAATGGACGAGTAATATAAAAGGCGATGGATTAAAAACTGAAACATCAACGTGGTTTTTCCGGTAAGTAGAGATTTGTTTAACTACGTCTATGCACAGGAAGCTTAGGTCAGTCCGGCACACAATAGCACTCCCCTCTGAGCTGATGAATTGCTGTTCGCTTTGCCGATCGAACGATCAAAATAGCAGGAGTTTTACAATTTAACCTCTTCGCCAAGTATTACCTGGGAGAATGAACAAAGTTGGACAAAGTACAGCAAACAATATGAGAAATTAAAAATGCATGAAAAATGTAGGTCACAAAATCTCAGTCACTTGTGAGGCCCAGATGCAGGGCAGTGTGGAGGGATGATATTAAAATGAATCTTAGACCAGTGGCGGGGGTCTTCTGAACACGGTCAATAACTTTCGGCTTCATTAATGACGATAAACCGACTGGATAAACAGTTTCACCGTGCTTCGTTATAAAGTAGGTATTCAAATCACGTTCTGGTCCCTAATTTATTGATTAATAATTTCCATTCCTTCATTCGTCAGCCTTTTGTGACATGTTTCACAGAACACACCGCAATCATTTTCCTACATTTGGTTTTATCACGTCGTATTCCTCATTCGACTGTACATAACAAAAACAGCAATGAAGCTGAGGGAAAGAGACCGCTGGGGAGACCTAGACGTAGATGGGAGGATAATCTCAGGCAGGATCTATGGGAGATAGGAGTTGAAGGAGACTGGATTTTGTTGGCCCAGGACATGGCTTTGGTTAATTCGGTGATGAACCTTCGGTTTCGGTAAGCCATCTGGTTGGTTGGGTCCACTATTTGGGAAGCCTGAGGGGAAGAGATCTCTGGAGAGACCTAGACGTAGATGGGAGGATAATCTCGGGCAGGATCTATGGGAGATAGGAGTTGAAGGAGACTGGATTTTGTTGGCCCAGGACAGGGTCCGGTGGAGGGCTTTGGTTAATTCGGTGATGAACCTTCGGGTTCGGTAAGCCATCTAGTTAGTTGGTAAGTTAGTTAGAAGGTATGAAGCAAGCTGAATATGGCTAGTGTGTGACGTCACTCGATTCAAAATGGAGGCAGTGGCGACTGGTGAGTTATTGCAAATGTAATGGTGATTAATGATGACAAACCAGCATTTCTTGTGCCTAGTTTGAAACTGTCATTATGAGCGGGTAGCCGTGAGAAATTCCTCAAAACACATCAAAGAGGCCACTGTATTTGGGGAAGGCAATTCATTCTGCCTAGCGACAGTGGGAAAAACACTTTGTTGACTTGGCTTCTGGCCCCATCTTCGAGTTCAATTAATTGATTAAATGAATAACTTATTAACATACTGAGTTAATTACTTTCCGATCAACTAAGCAACTAAGAAACTTGTCTTTTTCACCAGCCAATAATTCCCCTCCTGAGATATGGCAATTTTTTGGCTGTGAATGGACAACTAATTCTTCAGAAAATAGACAAATTTAAGTTATAATTCAAGGAAATAAAATATCTGAAAAATCTAGGAGCGGAGAGTAGGATAATATTAAAATAGATCTCACAGAAACAATGCGTGTTGATACAGACTGGAGCTTACGACAACACAATTTAAAACTTCTGTAAACACGGAAATAAACATTCGAAATCTACAAAAAACAGAATGTCATATCCGGCTGAATTTCTACGAACTTCTAGAAAATACCATGCAACTTAGAGTATGTGAAATACATTAACATCACGCAAATGAAAGGAGCAAATACGTACACCAGTTACGAAATTGCCTGGCAACAAAACCCACTAGCAGGTGGAATTAATTTTGAAACTATCATATCTTTTTTATTTTATACCATCTAAAAACAGAATTAAGTTAAACCTTACACACAGACGAATATTTTAATCCTCGTATTCTGGAATTTAAAAATGTAAACAATTCGCGTTTAAAAATTCACATAAAGGCAGGGCTCACCAATTAATTTTTCACATTGTGTCATCCATAGCTTCGTGGTGTACTGACAAAACATTTTATGATTTGAAACAAGTTGGCGAGGAAATTTAAAAAAAAAAAGCAATCATATTACAGAAACTACAAATCCCCTTAATTAATATCAACCACATGACATGAAATTTCATTTAGCTGGAGTGTCTCTGATCTGCTCGCTCCAACCCAGACCTTCTCCTTCCCGGACCGCCAACTGTTTCCAGCACAATTAGCTCATGCAGTAGAACCATTCCTGAGAAACTGATAGTCGCACATTTCGCCACTAACACCCATTTTCTGGTCCCACCCCAAATGTTCATTACTTTGTTCACAAAAGTCAGCCACTGGACATCGTCCTGAGCCAATTTAATCCAATCCACACCATCAAATCCATGCGTGGGTCTCCCACGTGATATTTAAGTTCAGGTTTTCCTAAATCGAAATCTCTTTGGTATCTTGTAATATGTAACGCTTGAAAATAACGTGGGGGAGGGGGTGTAGTGCCTTCCCAAATCCTGCTTATTTTTTTCGATTTTGCTAATAAACACTTTCACTCAATGCCTGAAAGCCGTCTCATCTACTTACAACGTGAGGACAAGCCATGTCTTCAAAAAAGATCACTCAACTTGTACGTGTGTAGCCGGTTATGTGACGTTAGGTTAGGTTGGGTTTCGTTTCGTATGTTTTCTTCCTTCTTTCTTTCTTTTTACATTCCCTCCACCAAATCGTCAGTCACTCAAGCTTTCAATTAACTAATCCACTGATTAATCAGTCCATTAACCTATCATATCTACTTGTAGTGTGGTAGATGACCGACGTTTCGGAGTTGCTTACCGCGGCGAAGACACCTCTCAAACATCGATCGCGTAAGTCTGCAAAATTCTAAGCTAGAACTTTCTTGATGAATATTAAGTGTAGAAAATGCATCTGTGATATGAGACGTTTGTCAGGCTCGTCCTAGCACCAGAGACGCTGACAGAAGTCTGGCGAGCGTACACCCCTGGAGCCACGCCACGTCACGACGCATGTAGGCGACTGCGCTGGGCTCCATATTGATTTTCGTTCACTATTTGGTCGCTCCATTTCGTACGCGGAGGCTAGAGGCAATGATTTGCACTGCGCCCGTTAGTCAGCCTCGACGTGTCACAGGACCTCCAGGGGTGCCTCAAAATGAGTGAGGCACACGGATCGCATATTCAAGTCGGTCACCAAACCCCACCGGCGCACAGAGGTCAATGAACTCATTCTCTGCTTCGCGAAGGACATTCCTTGTTACAATTGACGTGTAAAAACGCCATGACACAATAATAATCTGTGTACCACTAATATAATAGCCAATGTCCGTCACGACTGAACAGATGGTTGAGCCATTCGCGCTATCGGCAAGATACTGAACACAAGTTCTGACGGTGGCGACTCCGGTAGAAAAATAATCAAACTACGCTATGAGGTCTTGAATTTTTCTGGTCTTTATTTCAGTCGCCGTGACAATATTTTCACATTCAATTTGAGGTATTTTATAAAGAAATTTAATAAATTTTGCGTTCTCTGTTCGATTTGTCAAGATAATGTTGCAATAATTTTTATTAGTGTTGAATATAAAAATATTAATTCCGTCAACATTGAAGGGCCACATTACGGTAATAATAACAATTATGTTTCCTTGGGTGTGGGCCTTTGTATCTCACTCTAAGAGAAGTTAACACATAAAATATCTTAAAGAGTAATTTTAAGTTTAATTTAACTAATATATCAGGTACAGGAACGTTAAATATCACAAGACGGGTGAGAGAAACCAGTAAGATAAAGACTAAGCGGATTGCGACGATAATTATAATTACTTATCCATCACGAGGCCTTCGTCCAACCGTTATATCGAGATGCTAATGCATTCACCTGTTTCGACTATGGGCGCAGGAACTCTGCCATGAGGGTAACAGACCGAACTAGTCACTAAGACGACATTCCGGACATTTCTCGTAGAAATTCACTCCTTACTGCCATCCTTTATCCCTTCCTTGCTAACTACGAGATATATCTCACAGGCACTTAAAGACTGAATTTAATCTTTTAGAACATTAACATAATAAATGTCTACTGCCGTGTGTTAGCTGTTAAAGCAAACCACTTGTAGATTTTCGGCAATATATTAACACCGTTACTAGCAGCTGACTCCTTGGAAACTCATCTTTCTTCAGATGCCGACAGTCGCTTGTCTAATCAAGAAATTTCACTGCCTTCAATAGACCCCTTAAGTTCATTACAGTATTTCAAATACCCTATCCAGAGCTATTTCACGCCCTATTACTTGAAAATTTATTTTACTGTTATTCTTGCCATCTGCATGCTGGTCTCTGATTGTCTACTTCGTTAAAAAAAAATTATCTTCTTTAATTTTTACTTAGGAAATTTGATACAGAAATATTATTCCCCCCCCAAAAAAAAAATTGTATGACATTTTATGGCTCATAACAGTAATTGTACGTCCTACGCAGGAGTTCGATCGAAATTCGGCTGTCAGCAAACATTTTCAGAAATACTTGAAATTTGGTAACACTGCAGCGATGATCATGCTTAATATCGCGTGGTCGCGGTGATAAAAGTAGACCCGGAGCGTGAGTTCGTCTTTCGGGCCGACCTCCGGCCTGTGTTTCTCCTTGGCCTAGTAACCGGGTGTCTGCCAGGGGATACTCTCCGCGGGTCGTCACGCGAGTATTTCGCCGATGATTTGATCGGACATGAGTCCTTTGTCGCCGACCTCGTTGGGATAGTCTATTATTGTGGGTTGGTAAAAAGTTGCCGGTACAATACACGCATTATTACAGGGAGTGTCCAGGTCGTTCAGGGGAAGGAACACGTGATACACGTCCTGGTGAGCCTTATCAGGGCGCTGGGAGGCCCAGAATTCACATTACGCAAACACACACATTGATAAATTCGCTGATACGAAGTCTTTTTTCATTCTTGAAGCAATTTTATACGTCGATCATTATTTATTGCAGGTGTGCGTGGGCTAGCCTTTAAATCGTAGCGGTAACTACAAGATATAACAATAAATAAATAATCCTGTGTTTTTCACACGTGTATTTATGGGTTTAAAATGATTCTCCCTGTAAACTGCGATTATTTCCTTAAACAGCGTTAACAAATTAATCTCTGTAATGGTGAAGTGTAGTGTTTTCTTCGCGGTAGGGACTGGATTCTTAAATGTAATTTAGACGAACTATGATTCTCACTGTAAACAGCGATTACTTCCTTAAACAGCGTTAACCAGTTGATCTTTGTAATGGTGAAGTGTGGTGTTTTCTTCGCGGTACGGACTGAATTATTAAATGTAATTTAGACGAACTATGATTCTCACTGTATGAGCCGGGATAGCTCAGTCAGTATAGTGACTAGCTACGGGCTGGACGACCGGGGTTCGATCCCCGACGGGGGCAGAGGATTTTTCCTCTAGCCTCTGCGTCCAGACCGGCTCTGGGGCCCACCCAGCCTCCTGTACAATGGGTACCGGGGTCCTTTCCCGGGGGTAAAGCCGGCCGGGGCGTGATGCTGACCACTCACCCCCATCTAGTGCCGAGGTCAAGGAAGAGAGGAGCTATACCTCCACTCACCCCAAACGCCTACATGGCGTATAGTGGGACAAACTTTACTTTACTTTTTATGATTCTCACTGTAAACAGCGATTATTTCCTTAAACAGCGTTAACCAATTGATCTTTGTAATGGTGAAGTGTGGTGTTTTCTTCGCGGTACGGACTGAATTCTTAAATGTAATTTAGACGAACTATGATTCTCACTGTAAACAGCGATTATTTCCTTAAACAGCGTTAACCAGTTGGTCTTTGTAATGGTGAAGTGTAGTGTTTTCTTCGCGGTACGGACAGAATATTTAAATATTACGATAATCTTCGGCTGTTGCCAGATGTCTAACCCAGGTCTGGGATGGAAGTGACTTCACAAATTGCGATATTCAGACGTCATTAATAAAATGAACAGACGAGAAGAAATGGATAAAAGCACATAGAGAGCGAGAGAGAGAGAGAGGGGGGGGGGGCAGAATAATGAGGTGGAGGTAACGAATCGAAATATGCATGAGGAAGGACATCGAAAAGAGAAGAAAATGAGGTGAAGAAAGAGAATAAGAGAGACATAGAGGGAGATAAGAGTCCAAAAAAGAGAGAGAAAGCGAACCACAACGACGAAGGCGTGTAGAGAGAAAAAATAACGACAAAAATAAATTATGAAAGAAACAACAAATATTTAACAAAAGAATAACGAAATGCGTCCATGTGCTCCCTGCAATGACATGAGTAGACGCTCGGTCGTTAATTACGTCTTGTGGTGTAGGCCTAACGAAATACAGCCATGTTTAATCAGTGCATTTCTGAAGCTGGGATGTAATCTTCGGGGTTAATATCTCAACTTGACGGGTTTGCAGTCAGCATTCAAAGTTCTGACGTCACAGCAGAATTTACCGCCGTCCCCCCTCCGTCAGCTCCTCCTCGTGTTGCTACAATGCACCGGGCTGAGACGTCTCATCCTCGATTTCTCTTCCTTGTCTCTTTATTTCAACTTAATATTTGTTTAAATTTATTTTAACTGTTCGTATTTTGTTTCACGCTTTCCTTTCTCCCATTAGGGCAAATGTTTTTTTTTATTTATCTTTATTTTTGTGTTTATATTAATTCCCTCTTCATTATCTCGTTCTCTTTCGTTCTTAATTTCCGTCTCCATTCTTTCTTGATCTCCATAAATTCGCTACTTTTCATCTGTCTTCCAGTCTAATCTTTCGTGAACGAAGTGCTCGCATCCAGCACTCAACATAATTAGCTCTCTGAAAGCCGAGTGGTAACTATATGTACCGCCAGTTTCAATAATTAGTATCTCTTAATTTTTATTTACGAGTTTCGTATGATTCTCGCTGTAAATGTCGTGTATTGTCTTAATCAGCGTTAACCATTCGATCTTTGTAATGGTGAAGTGTAGTGTTTTCTTCGCGGTACGGACTGAATTCTTAAATGTAATTTAGACGAACTATGATTCTCACTGTAAATAGCGATTATTTCCTTAAACAGCGTTAACCAGTTGATCTTTGTAATGGTGAAGTGTAGTGTTTTCTTCGCGGTACGGTCTGAATTCTTAAATGTAATTTAGACGAACTATGATTCTCACTGTAAACAGCGATTAATTCCTTAAACAGCGTTAACCATTCGATCTTTGTAATGGTGAAGTGTGGTGTTTTCTTCGCGGTACGGACTGAATTCTTAAATGTAATTTAGACGAACTATGATTCTCACTGTAAACAGCGATTATTTCCTTAAACAGCGTTAACCAGTTGATCTTTGTAACCGTGAAGAGTTGTGTTTTCTTCGCGGTACGGACCGAATTCCAAGTGCTTCGGCGTCAACCCTTATAAATAGCGCTGCTTTGGCACCAACTGGCCGTCGAGATCACTGCACTGTGTACATTACCGAGGGCGATGAAGTGATGGTTGGTAGTGCCGGACAGTGATAGATGCCGGAGTAGACCAGCCACTCCCTTCCGGTGTCGGCGGACGTCCACACGCGCGCTAACTACGCAGCAGTTCGTATAACTAATTTCCCCGCTAACTCCACTGAACAGTTCCAGAAAATAACATTTCTACGACCAGAAGGTGTATTTAGTAGAACACGCCAATGGTCCAGGGTCAGTGGAGTCCAGTCCTCACACGCTCACATCCAATTTAATATCACCCACCAACATTTATCTGCAAGTTTGCTGACTGAAAGGTGACATGAATTTCTCATCTCCCCCAATCCTTGTTAAAGAGTACAAATTTTCACATCCTACCTACGCAGTTTCCTCTAGCATCCTTGTCGTGTAATAACTACTAAGTCAAAATATTCTCCTCAGGGTCGTCTTCAGATATCTTCAATTTATGATCTTGGCTTAATGTGAATGGTAAAGTTTCACAGACATACACATATAAATAACTAAATTAAAATAAGCCAGGTAATTAATTACTCTTCAATGTCGCGTTATATTTCATAATTGCAATTACATATGACCCCTCAGGAATCGTAACTTGTCGATTATTTTATTAAGCTTGAATTCGTTTGAATTGACTTTCTATCTCGGCACGATTTCTCTGTGTGAGAAGGAACTCAGGACGTTCTGAAACTGTGTCCATCGCCATGAGCACCTGAAATATCGCCCAGTATTCAATTCAGTTCCTCCACAGTTTTAAACCATTTCTACTGAACACTCTTCCTAAAAGTCGCTGAGACAGTCGGATTTTGCATCGAACAAGGGCGCATTTCAAAACTTGAATGTCGATTTTAATGTCCTAAAACGTTCGCTGATATTGGCAGGTTTTTAAACTTTTTTAAATATATGAAAATCGACGTCTGAATACTGAGAGTTCCTCAAATGGTACAACGAACAAACCAAAAGTGGCTCAGAGCACATGAAAAGAACAAAATAATAAAACAAGACTACCCCCCCCCCATCCCCCCGCATAAATTTGGAGGATAACACCTGTTGGAGTGTTGGTACGACAGTTTAATTGCCTTTCCAAGCAGCGGAGGGCAGCCAATGAAAAACGAGGCGCTTGAATTCCTGATCAAATAAACTTCTAGCACTTGTTAAAACATTCTGTTTGGAGACACTACGACGCGACAGTATAACCAACAAACGGAACTAACGAAAACATAAGTCCGTGTGACCCCAAGTATGACAAGTGTCATGTTCGAACCTCGGCGTCATTTCTTTCGGCCCAAAGGTTCAAACCCGGAAACTTCAACACGTGTTAGATTTACTACCGACTTAGAGCACTGAGGGCTGCCACACCCGGTCCCTGGCAAGACGACCTCGCCCTACAACATTTCTAAGACAGAGGAATATAGAAGAAATTCCCTGATTTTATCGAATACAGTATTTATCGTATCAGCAATCTCCCTTACAAATCTCAATCAGTTAAAACACTTCTCTTTATTGTGAGGACTAAGGACTAAGGACAAGACGTGAGCACTCCGAGAGTAAATCTCAAGTTTCTGAAAATTCCATGTACATCTGCGATAAAATACTTGAACGTTGTGACAATCTGTCAGTCGTGAGGCGAGGCGCTTGAAACCTGCAGAAATTAGAATCTACATCCAGCTGTTTCACTGTTCCGGCATATATTTCAAATTCATACGAGTTGCCTTTATAAAACTTTTAAATTCTTATGTCACAGAGTTTATTCCACTGCTTCAACGGATGACAAAGAAAAAAATACGTGAACTTTCAAAGTCGCAAACACCAAAACGTCAGTCGGTTGACTTTCGAACACGAAATCCGTTACTATGACCTAAAGTTCGCTTGTATCAAAACCAAAAGTAGAACCACACAAAGAAACGAAGAAAATAGTTCGCCTGTCAAACGTAATTGATGTGACCTGCGGTGGGATAATTTAAGCTGGCACAGCGGAAACAAGCCACGGTGGTCTAGCGGAACGCTGGCCTTGTAATCCTGGGGTCTCGGGTTCGATTCCCGGCGGTAGGGCAAGGCTGTGGTCTAGGCAACACGGAGATTTCCTCCGTGGCATCCCAACAATTACTCCATTCACACACAGAAGAAGGCAATGGCAAACCACTTCTGGATCATCTGCCAAGAACGTATATGAACAGGTCCCAGTCCGAGAAAAGGATGGAAGGATCCTGTTCATATGGACCCGTCGTCAGACAGAACACTAAATAATAATAAATAAACAGCGGAAACCCTCCTTACTGATGTGAAATTTCGTTGTGGTACCATATGACACCGCCATTACGATCACAAGCTACAACATGTGTTTTGGTCTACAGACTTTTACGCATTCCACAGCAGAAGAAAAAATCCGTGCGTGAGAAAGTCACACTGGCCTGTGAAGTTGGCCGTGGCCCCAGCCACGTTTACCATTTCTCGTTCCGTCACTAGAGAGACAGCGTGTTAATGATAACACCTAAAACAGGCAGCCATTACATTGTCTGTAATAACTGCTAATTATCAAATCGTTAACAACGTGTCATTAGGGCACTTATTACACCACAGCTAAATGCACATAACACTCATAATTTGTGATGGCGATGGTCGAATCATGGCGAGAAATCGATGTATCGAATAACTTCATTAAATTTACGGTACAGTGCTGAACTCTATAGTAAGTTTTTACTCCGCGTTCTTTCCCCCCGAGAAACGCGTCTGTAAACACAGACACATATTCCGTTTTGTACACATTTTGGTGTATATGTTCTTGCTACTCTGTCCGTTCACAAGCTCGCGTTTTTGTTTATATAAAAGGAGTCGAAATTTTAGGTTCTCACGGCAACGGGTATCAAAATTAGTTTGCCGTGTAGTCTGGTACACACTGACCGACGTTTCAGAGGTACTGCCTCCATCAACATAGCGAGCACTTACCATCCTGATGAAGGAGTCTATAAGGACCCCCGAATCATCTGTGAATACGATCCAGAATCTACGGCGAAACACCCTAGAAGACAGTTATTTTCGTACGAGAAGTTCATAGATATTAAAAAACTGTTATCATTAATTCAATATTTCGTGTTTTAGAATATGTATAATCTTACTTGAATGAACCCCTAAGTATTTTATCTGCAAAGGAAAAACACACAGCTTTAATAGAAGACATGAAATTCCCAATCGACTTCTCGCATTACCAAACACACAGGGCTATAGTTATAAAGAGAAGAAGCCCTATTTTAAAGATATTTTCTATTACAAAATCAAAGTTAACGTAAAATTCACGAGCTTATTTCGTAGTGAGCCACAATCCATACAAAGTGAGTAGAGAGAAGCTGAGCTTTGAGGACAGGGATGCCAACACAGCGGAGGCACACCTAAATGTCATTAGAATGGAAACTAAGCTATGTAGGGCGTCAGTGAATCTTATCACTTATTCATCAGCTGCAGCAGAACGCAAAGGTAATGACGGTGTTACATTGTCATATGAGAAGCTACACAACACATCACCTTCAGCTGTCTCCGTTAATTACGTGTTCCAGCAATATTACAAAGTTCACAAAGCGATTACTCTATTTTAAAAGCATTCACAGTCTCGTAAACAGAATAGCTTGTGACTAGGATATTATACGACTCAAAACATACGGATGAAAAATAAAAAATGACGCCATGAAGTATACTTAATAAAATAAAGGATAAGAATATATCTGTCACCGTTATAAGGCTATTAATCTAAAAAGTGTCGACAAATTTTACAGGAAAATAATTTGGTTTTAAAACAAAGAAACCTGTTCAGTTGAATCATCAACTGATTGTGAACTCATTATGCGGGAGTCTTGAGTTGGTCCGGCCATGACGATTAAAAGGAAACATTTCAGCCTCAGACGGGAATCAAATTAGTCACGTAACCAAGAGAGACAACACGTCAACAGGACGCTATAAGCCTAAAGCCACTGGAATGCGCCTATAACAAATTAGTGAGACAAAAACAAAACACCGTGCAATATATTCCCTACCCGGTCTTTATCGGGTGGTGAATTTAAAAAATAAATAGTCGCCTACAGTATTTGAGGGGTAATAATCAATTAGTGGATTGTTCAAAATTTTTAATTAAAACAGTCATTCGTTTGTACGAGTTAAGTAATTGGTTTATTTGTTCCGATTTCATTACAAAATTCCTACAAACACTGGACACAAAGCTAATAATGACGAATAATCCTACTTTTACTCAACACAAAAAACATTTTTCACTTCCGATCTTCGATCAAAGGCCAAAACACATTTCGGATTTAAAACAAATATAAACGTAAAAAGTACCTCAACAAGTAATTAATTCACTTGTTCAGAATGTTCCTTGTTGTTATGCAACCTGAAATATGACGCCTCCCCACTTTCCCACTGGCTTATCCTCTACCAGGACTCTCCAATCACGTTCATGTCTTCGTGGTTCTTATATTTCCGTTTTCATCTACACGAAATGTACAGCCCCAAAATCATCTCCCGTCTTCTCACTGACACTTCCCTTCGCCCTGTATGTTTATAAATCAACGCTTATCTGCGTCCACCTGCCCCCCCCCAATTCTGTCCATCTTGAACTGTTTTATCTTGTCATCTTGAAGAATCTGGTGTTCTGGTACACCAACCATACAAGGACAGAAGAGTTTTAAATTTATTCTGAATGCATTATTTAATTAAACCCTCAGTGTCACAACCTATATCTCTATGATCGATTTTAATATTATCCTCTCATAAACTCCGTTTTATATTTCTACTAAAATGCTGCACTCGTTTCTCGTGTCCCCTATACGTGCTACACGGCTCGCCCATCAGTTCCTACGAATTCCATCACTGTAATAATACTAGATGAAGCTACATATTATGTAATTTTCTCTGTCTTGTTACATTCTGTCACTTAGGTTGTGCACCCTTGTAAATCTAATACGTACATAAAACAGTAGGCCTGGTCTGTGAAGCCTATACGCATAAAATGTCTAAAGATCTTTAAAACTCCCCTCTAAAGTACCAGCTTTGAAATCTTAACAATCTTCAGAATGCCTGCTTTTAACATTTCATCAATCCTTTATTCAACAAAGACGAAACATCGATCACAGAAGTGTAACAGCACAGAGAATCTCAGCACAGAAGAGGCGAAACACGTGTACAAGCTTCTGTCATACCAAAGTTCCTACAAGCCACAAAAGATCGTGACTTACTTGGAGAACATTTAATAAATAAAGTTTAAAATCCGGAGGAAGAAAGCATTTGCAGTTTAAAAACACTGACAGATCAAAGGGGAGAAGGGATACATCCAGAAAAATTCTTTAAGAGGCACACGGGTCAATGTTCACGATGTTTCCATCACAGGCAGTGTCAATACGAGAGAACTCAATGCTTGAAGTTGTTCTTTGTAGTAGAACAGGTAGCTTCACCGTACTTGAGAATCCAAGCTTCGTTTCCAAACTTCAAAGTTCTGAATGTTGATTTTCTAGGTTTAAACTCCGTGTGGATATCAAAGCCTTCGCCTTCAGGTTTACAAATGAAATTTCTCCTTTTACCAATGCCTTTAATGCAGAACTGATAAGCAAATTATTTACCATACCTGAAGAACGTCGATCAAGACCCGTTCACTTTACGAAGCGCCTTGAATGCATGACAGCATCCGGTATGGAATATTTATAGCAGACTGAGATGTACTACGTCAAAGTATTTTCTGTTTGCTCTCTACATCAGATGCCAGGGCTTCGGAAAACCACACAAAGCATAAGAAATAGCCTTCAGTGTTCAAATGTTCCACTCCAATGCAACTAACCGTAAAATTTATCAGTAATACACGTAATTTCCTTCGCTAAGAACCTCGACGACAGAAGTTCGATTCCCATTAGACTAGGAGTTCATTCTTTCTGTAACGCCAATGCTGACCTGTAGATGTAGGAGGAATCTTGAAGATGGAGATGATACTTTCCTCCGAAACGCTGAAATAACCTACATCGTATTTTTTTTGTAACTCTCCGCCCGCTACAAGCTCCAATTCCATTTTTCGTGATTTAATCACCCTTATCTCATCAGCTGAAACAGAACAGTGAGCTACGCTGTCCAGAAACAGTTTCAGCTGGAAAAAGGAGTCGCCGGTTGGCAAGTAATAACAGCAGATATCACTTAATAAATGTAAGCCTCGTGACGTCACAAACTCCTTCGATCCGCCGCGGAACACAGAGCAGATGTACCCCTGTCATTACGTCACTGACTTCATAATGTCAATACATGAACTCTGTATTTAAAGGCGATTATTATATCCAGATGCAGACATTATTTTGTTGCGTATTTAATTAATAACTCTGGAATAATACGCGCTTAATGAATTAAGTATCACTTAGAACAAATAATTTAAAATCCTCAGAACCTGTCACGGTGGTAATTTTTACATTACTGTACCTTGTCATTCACATCTGGGTTTCACGTTGGGGCTTTTTTTAAAAGAAAATTAGAGAATGCAAGAAACGAAGAAATGATGGAAGGAGGAGAAAACTAATAAATTTGCCATCAAAGAAGAAAGAAAGGGATCTATTATATAAGACAAAAACAAAAACAAAGAAACAAAAACAAAGAAACAAATAAACAAAAATAAAGAAACAAAAACAAAGGAACAAAAATAAAGAAACAAAAACAAAGAAACAAAGAAACAAAAACAAAGAAACAAAAACAAAGAAACAAAGAAACAAAAACAAAGAAACAAAAGTGTCAGCACATATTTATTTCTTGTCTACTCAAGAAATAAATGTACACGTTATAACAACTATCCGGCAAAAATATAATTATGAAATTTTTTATTGAAAATGGCGTCTGTGCGCCATGATGCAATTCAGTGTGACGCCGGTAACCCCTTCATTGAGCCCTCATCTGCAAGTTACAAGAGAGCTGTCTTCGTTTGTAACAAAATGTTACTTTTCAGGAAAAGAATAGTTTTCGTTACAATTATATCTACAACGTGAAAATTTACAAAAGCTAGTCTGGTTAAATGAGTATAAGCAAAAGGGCGCTTATGCGAAGGAACGCGTCTATTATACGAGGTTTGAGGCGTCCTCTGAGATCGGTGGTATCTTATTTTACGGTTATGATTAATTACGTAACCGGATGAAGACGGAAATAGTTTACTTAATAGACAGTAGATGTCGCCTTGTGTTTCTACACGGGTGTGTTGTAGATTTGAGGAGATTAATTTTAAAAGTTTTAATTTATTTAATACAGATATTATGAGTAGACAAAAACCAATTAAAATCTAATTTTAATTAAATACACACTGTATCTAAATAGTAATGGATAATTATTTGTGTTTTGACAAACTGAACTAAGGCAAGACAGTATTCTGGCTGGCGGAATACCCTTTGGCACTGGACTTGTGACTTCTTAAATCAGAGACGTGTTCATAAAAAAATCATGATAAACACCGCTGGCTTACAAATCGGAGTTGTAAACAGCTTCTTAGAGAGTCTGTAAATGCGATTCATTAATGTCTTCGATACAATGTCATAAAGTCGGAGGAAATGCTGGTCAGTAAATATATAATTAGCCCTTTACAAGCGACCGGTCCCATTAAACGTAATGTGGTGAGCTTGCCATTAAAAACAAAGGGACATTGGCGATGGTGCTGCTAGGGCGTGGAATGACCCCTGACCTTGCTTGCTACCAGACACTCTCGTCTCTTAGACGCAGAGAATGGAAAAGACAAAGGAGAAATTGAGAGGCGACAGGAGACAAATTTCGAACTGCTGTGATTAGTATTCCGGTTTTGTAATCGGAAGGTCCATGTTCTGATCTGCTAAGGTGGTTCGCTGGCATTCAAAAACTGAGAACAGACGCTTGCTTGTACATTCTTGAAATAGATCATTTGATATCGTACACGCAGTTGAGAAAGCGTCGTTAAATATTAAAACGTCCTCTTCAGAAAAGTAAATTGCAGAGAATCGTCAAATGTAATAAAATTCAGAGCATATATTAAGTTGGTAAAAGTAAGCTTAACGTTAACAATTCTGGCGTGTTAGACGAGGTCTTACTTCGACACTGCGGAAGTCGACAGTCAAGAGCTGCGTGGGTGAATGGAGATTACCAGGTAACCATGGTAACCAGCACATTCTCACCCAGTCACTTCGGGCGAGGAAATGTTCAAACAAAATTAATGTTACTATTATGCGACTACAAATTTTAGTGAAATTTATCCCCCAATATAAAATTTCATGTAAATCTGTTCAGCCGTTCCAAGATTTATTATTACATGCTTATGTGGAGAAGCAAATGGATGATTTTTTGTAAATTTTAGTTGCAAGCAGAAGATAGAGAGAAGAGATGTAGCGAGAAATAGAAATGAGAAGGAACTCGATTTCCAAACAAAAATAATCAGTGGGAATAAAAAGAATTTAAAAAATAAATAAACCACGACCCATAAAAAGTAATAAAGAAGGTAAGATAACCCAAAAGATGAAGGTGAATCTGGCAATAAATATCAAAAGAAGTAAAGACACGTTTAAACAGAAACAAACAATAAAAAATTAAGGCCATAATACATTAAGTGACAACAGTCTGATCGATCTATCAAAGGCTACGTGGAGGTTAAATCAAATCTCTCTGACATTAAACTTTTCAGGGATTTTTACTCTGTTTATGACTGAAACAAATGAAAAAAAATTAATCTGACAGGCTTTGCTCAATAACAGATGGATGAACAATTGAAGCATTAGACGCAATCAAATAAAAGTGGGATTACAGCGTGGTCATGCCATTTGTTCTGATTAATAATGTTTCTGCCACAATGACCTGTATCATTTTTCAACAGGCAAAATGTACGCCTTTGGACAGCGTAAACTCCCGACATCCTACTGAGTCTACGTTAATTAGTCTGTCTGCTAAAGTCAGTATCTATCACAACTGGATGTATCTGAGTCACTATAAGACACGTTTCACAGTATTATAATCATATTAAACGATTAAATTACACATCAGACCTTGGAATATCCAAATGTTTCTTTCATTTACGTCTACAATAATACAACTGACGCCTCACGTTGGATGCTCCCCTAATATGGCGGCCTTTGCATACTATATATTGTCCGTGGTCTAGGCAACACGGAGTTTTCCTCCGGGGGCTTCCCCGGTTTCTCCGTGGCATCCCATTCACACACAGAAGAAGGCAATGGCAAACCACTTCTGGATCATCTGCCAAGAACGTATATGAACAGGTCCCAGTCCGAGAAAAGGATGGAAGGATCCTGTTCATATGGACCTGTCGTCAGACACAACACTAAATAAATAAATAAATCTCTCTTCTTGACGTTTCGGTCCAAAATACATAACTAAGTTCTGATGATGATGTTCTTCGGAATTATCCATCCATCGTCTGCGCTTTAGTAAAATTGCAACGTTTCTGGCATTCGACAAACATTCGTCTTCAAGTGGAGTTCAGATATGAACCTCGTATACCGCGCTCCTTGAACTTGAAACAGGTTTGAGACGACCTCGATCAGGGGACCCAAAAGATTTGATTCCTTCCTCTTTTCGCCTGAAGACGTGAGCTGGACCAACATCACAAACGTTCTTGTAATAACATAAAAATGACGGATAAGTCCAAAGTATCAAATGAACTCAATAAAACAGATTTTCTCTGGGCTGATCGTGGTACGACGATGAGAGTAGTCTGAAGGCTTCCGGCACGAGGTTCAAGCGCCTTGAGTGCTGTAGGTCCGTTCGGCCTATGTCCCCATCAATAACTCGGCGGACAAAAATTGATTTCGAAGCACACGGAGGGAGTAAGACGCAGAGAATTGTGGGTAAACACAAGAACGAGGAGTTTCGAGGCTCTGTGTGTCTTACCAGACGTCGACTGTCAGGAATCAAACAGCCACTGGGAATTCGACAGTTAACCACGTCCTCCTCTGGACTTAACCACACAATTACAGAAGTGTAAATCTGCTAGTTTATAATGTACAATATTTTATTTTTTAAATAATTATTTTTGTTTCTTCAACTCAAATTATGGGACCGGATTAGGTTACTATAGATAAAACTTGCTAACCTAGAACAGACTTTGAGTCCCATGTTATGGGGTCGGCTCACGGACACACGCCATCGCATGTACAGGAGACACGTGACGCAATGCACGCGATGAGATCAATGCATGGCACAAAATTATGGGCAGATCTAAGGGGTGTCTAAAGCGGTGCTCTGAAATAGTGGACAACACACATGCCTCGCAGTCGTGACGTCCAGGGTTCCACTGACATCTTGCACTAAGACTATCTCGATTTCAGATTCTGATGGCTTCCCATATCCCCCCGCATCTTATGCAACCCGAATGTTCGTTGCCGCCACTGATTACCCTCCTCAGTCAGTCACCTGAATTAAATCCAGCATCCTCACACCCCATTTCCTTAAAATCAATTTTAATATTATCTTCAAATTTCATCCCTTTAGATATTCAGATTAAGATTTAGTAATTATAATCATCTCGTGCGTACTATGTGTTCCGCCCATCACATATCTTCGAATTTTATCGCAGTAACATTGTTTAGATAACAGCGTAAACTAAGAATCTCTTCATTATAAACTGCATTTTATTTCCTGCTGTAAAGTCAACCCTTTTATGTAAAAATATCCTCCTTGGCATTGTGTCCTCAAAACTCTCGATCTGATCAGGATTTGAGTTCCTCACGGAGGTGAATGCGAAGATTGGCTGTCCTCTGGGTTGTAGGGCCGTGTAGTCTGGTATAAGTTTATTAACGTTGATGATGGAGGCAGTAAGGGTGTCTGTAGCGCCCTTAGGGTGAGGGACGAATATTGAAACCCACGCAAAATAAATGACAGCATTATTTTTGTAAATCTAGCGCAAGTTGCGAAATTTTTTTTTTGTACTGTTGAGAGTAGCTACCGTCCAGTAAGGTGTTGTGTAAGTCAGTGGTATTGAACCTTTTTTGTTCACGTACCCCCAGATATAATTTCTCTTCAACTTTGTACCCCCCAAAGTTGTTGGTGTATAATTCAAGTTATACATAGTATATAATCTACATATAAAATAAACTAAATAAATTACATTACTGATTATTTAGTGTTTATCATAAAATATTTTTTTTTAAATTTCACGTACCCCAGGTTTAATACCAATGGTGTAAGTGATGGTCGGCAGTTTACTGTCAAACAAACTTCTACAATAGGCCTCGTGGGCATTTATGAGCTGTCAGTTGTCAAATCACGTCATAATGTTAAGGCGAAGTGATTTTTAATCGCCTATCGTTCCACTGTGCACAGAAAATGTACAAAATTACGTCCGAATGACTGGTTTTATTTAAATTAAAATTTCGTGTTGTTCCTTCATTGACTCTTTCATTCAGTAATGAGAGTAGCAAATTCAGACGAAACCGAATAATATTGCTCTATCGAGAAAAGGAGGTGTTTTATGAATGAGGGAAATATTCAGCAGAATTAACGTCACTTAAGCTAAGTTCAATTTCTGAGAAACCACAGAGTCTATCCCATTGAAGGCTAGAGCTTTCTCGCAATTCCCTATCAATGTAATAATACCAACACGAACTACTGAGGTGGGCACTACACTAGCAGTCTTGAAATATTTATGGTAAACCCTGAGAAGTGCATTAGTATAAAGTTGGCAACATTATATAAATTAAATTAAGATCTTCTCTTCCAAAATGAAGCAGTGTTAATAACCAATGCGTCATTATGTAACTCTTTCATCGGCTCTGGTTTTGTCGTCTTAGATTGTAATTAAAGTTCTGTTGATTTATATAAGAATAAGAATAATACGGAAGGAGAATTAAGAAGATCAGAAAGGCGAATAAAAGGAGGAGGAGGACAGCAGACGAAAGAGTGAAGAGTACGAGAAAATGAGAGAGAAACATGGAACGAAATATTCTCTGTAATTTTCCAGCGTTTGGTAAACAGGATGACGCACGTGGAGTGTGAAATCAAAAGTTTCTCGTTATTTTGTAGCCCGAATTAACATCACAAGCCTATTGTACGCGACACCCACTTATATCTGCTTGTCAGGCTAAATATCCCAGACTAACGAGGGCAAACTTTAGACACAGCTAAGTAACCCTTTTGCAAAACAAATTCCATAAGCGTAATTGAAGAGGCGAGGAGATGCCACCCCGTTTGCCAAATTGGGTCAACTTATTTGACGAAGACGGACACACCGACTGACTGACTCTCCAGCCATTCAGTACGTACACTCGAGTATTAGTGTCACGTAGCCACATTACAGATCTGCATCCTGTCTCACAGTCAGACATCCGTGGATCGAATTCCTACTCATGCACGAACCGCGTTTTGTTTTGGGACGGAGACGAGAAATGCCAACAAAATTTTAGTTAACAAACCTCAAGGAAAGAACAGCTGTGGTAAACTTCATCGAAGACGGAATCTCATAAAATATGAAGGGCAATCTTTCGAATTAGACTGAATTGCTCAGGATACTACCCACGTAAAGAGTAATATTTAGTTGTTTGTTAGGTCAAATATTGTTGGAAAGTGATATTTAAATTTCTCACGGTCTTCGAAGAGAAAAATATCGATTTCTGATCTGTGGAGCCCACACGTTCTTCCGAAACGCCTGTAACTAACCTCAAGACCACACTGATTCACCATGCATAATACCACAATCAACGTTTTCACCTAGGTTTCACATCCAAAATTATGTCACATACCTTGTTTCGCCATCCGACATACACGTTCAGACTACTGTAGCCTTTTTCATTTAACGACGCCAACTACTGCAAAGCACTTACTGGTACCGAGCCCATACCACAATTTGCATGGTTTTCTGTGTCCCCAAGCACACCGACGCTACCGACGGAAGCGTCGATAGAGGGGCCGGGGGGGGGGGGGAGTCTGCTGTGTCTGACAATCAGGAGGATTCGTCAGACCTAAACCTTCCTTGTCCTGTTTCCAGAAACAGGAATTTACATTGCAAGGACCAAACTAGACAGACCGGAGCTCTATCCTTTCGAGCCAAGAGACAGGGACTTCCGGGGGTAGTGGCTGCAGTTCCGGTAAGCCAGTAATTACAATAGGAAGTCCGGTGCTTTCTCGCCCAGCGTTGCCAAATCACCGTACAGCTTCACACATGTATCAGGTTCCCACTGTAATACTAGAAAAAATCACGGGGGATGAAGGACTGAAGAAGTCTCGCTGTTAATGTTGAATAAATAACAATTTTGTACATTTTATTTAATTCCTCTCGGTAGTTAAAACGACATTGGATACGTCAGTTAAGATTTATGCCGTCAAGTTAATGCTTGTAATTACTCCTTCCATGACACGTACGAGTTATCTCGTTTAGATGAACTGGGCGGCCTGACCTTATTTTAATTGATGTTTGAGAAAATTAGTGAATTAAAAATGTGTTGAGGCACATATCAGTGAGTACATTTAATTGTGGCCTCCCGTCAACACAAAAAGTAAAATAGGTTATAAGAAATATATAAATTAAAATAGTTATGATATCTTATTCAAGGACCTCAGAATACACACGAAATAAAATTAAACAATAAAATAAAATGTTATTATAAAACGATTTATGGTAAATAAATGTTACCTGAAGTAAAATTAATCCATACAGAACTTCGAAGACATTAGAAAACACGTTTTTAATCCTAGTTTTGAAAGCAGAGACGTCTATTTCGTTGGTGCTAATAACCGAATTTATAGATCGCCGCCATTTAAAACATTAAAACTCGACTTTTAACTGGGTAAAAATGATCTGCCTTTTAACCATCTGAAGCACGTATCTCGTATAAATAATATTTAAAAATTTAGGTTTTCTGCCACAAAGAGAATAACCCGTCTTTATGACAGAGATCAATTGGTTGATGTTCTTCAAGAAAATTGTCGCTTTTTTCTGAGAATCGTTCCAAACTCTTAAACACACTCTGTGGGCAACATGCAGAGTTAGTGGATGTAAAAGGTGGTACCCGCTGTGATTTAAATAGTTAAAAGGGCAAAGAGACGGACGAAGTATCAGAAAAAGGAACCTTTTAGCTTAATAGGAATTAATCTGCTTTGCGAAGTGGGTTCATTGTTTTTGTACTCGAGCAAACGGGGATCAAGAAAATCCAGTGCGGTTTTAGTGGCGATAAACTGACGGTAAATTGTCAGTGAGCAGTGTAATTTCACTTACATAGGCCTACAGCTTGTTAAAGGAGAAATCACTTCTCTGCTTGGATGAAACAAAGCCATAAAGATATTAACGGCCTGTCGGCTCCCAGTAAGGAAAAAAAAAACTAAGCTTCGACCCCCGAACAATAAACAATATGCTCCAAACATAATGGTCATGAACCACCTTGATAATCATCAGGCAATCAATCTGCCATAACATTCGTCTGAAACGTAGTAGTTAAAAATATTTATTTCTGTTCGCGAGGTAAGTGACTCGATTCGCTTTTGTTACCGGTTATTCTGACGTTTTACGTGGTTTTACCTTCTCCAGTCGATTAATGCTAGAAAATTATTTTGGGCTGTAGTTATAATCGGTTCCTCACACGTACTTCGAAAATTTATAATTTACTATCATTGTCTTATTTGATTTTCTCCACATTAATTAACGACAAAGATGCTGCAAGTCGATTCGACCGGGCACCAAGAAACAGAGATTTCACGCAGACACTGAAAGAAGTGAGGATAACGAAATCAATACAGCTTCGATCTATAATCCTTGACTTTTAATTAATACGATAACATAAAAGCAAATAAAAAAGAAAGAAAGAAAGAAAAATGACAGTCTTTTTGCGCCCTCTGGTTCTTAAGTGTTCTCTCGAACATCAGACTTACTTCTGCAGAATGAAACCACAGGAAAGAACATAATCCGAAGGCCTTACGAAAAAGGGAAAATGTGACATCGAGTAAGAAAACAACAAGAGAACATATATTTTCAATCTTTTCTCTCTCCCTCTGTCTTCCTTCAGTTCTTCTACGACATCTCTCTTTTGGATTCATGTCAAAAAAAAAAACTATCGGATAGGAAAACTGTGACATCACAATCCAACCTCACTCCTTACACCACCAAAAAAACTCATTCATCAGCCAACGTCTTCCTACTTGGCAGCGACGCATGTGGAGTACATGTAGTTAAAAAAAAGGTACTCTTTGTGATATGCCATATTTAATTGAATTACTGCAGTTAAAATTTATTACTGCACTGTTGAGTATAACTTTGCCTCGTATTTCGTTATACAGTGAACACATCGAAAAAATTTATTCATAAAAAAAATATATAAATAAATCAGATCCATAGGCATTTAGTGTATATCCCTCGATTGAAACGGTGATTACTAAAACCACATGAGTCCACAAAAAGTCACGTTCGATAAAATTAAGAAAACAAATTTTACGAAACACAACTTTATTGTAAGCCTGATTTAGTCTTCCCTAGGAATAACTAGTATCTAACTGTTTTGATACAGACATAGTTAACTAACAACTTTTGTATCTAGAGTTACCAGCTGATGTTATTTTTAGGCTCATGTTGTTTTAAAAAAGTCTCTACATAATACTGAAGTAACTGAGTGTGACTCATGTGGTTGTGCCCCTTTTTTTCAATACTGGGTGAAAAGTTCAAGTCGCTGTGGGTTTCTATAGTTTGTTTATGGTCAAAATTTGAACCAAAATCCAGTGGTAAAATAACACGCGCCGGGAAACATAGATAAGGATAACAGCACGCATTTTTAGAGATCTGATAAGACTTATAAATTATTTCAAAAAGTGGACTTACGTGGTTTTTGAAAATCATCGATTCAATTCCTTTTTCCGCTCATTCACAAATCTGTGCCAATTATAATCACTTCATCTGTCCGCCCGCACACATGCAGAAACACAAGAACTGAAAGTATTTTCATACAAATTTAATAGTGATAGGGGATATTTACTAAATTTAGTAGAAAATTCGACGTTTGATAAAAATTGGAAGAAAACAAGATCACTTTACGCATAAACCTACATTTCAAAACCAAAATCAAAATTAAGATGGACTATGCTGTGTCGAGATACCATAATCCGACCCCTGAACGTGGAGCTCCGGACATCTTAAGGCCTGTCCCCCGCGATCCGCCGTGCAAGAACTAGCCATCCGTCCATAGTCACGATGTTTGTTCAGTAAACATCGTTTTGCGCCTGTCAGTTTACTTAGGTCATCCCGCAGTACAGGAGTTGTTATTGTTTGTATAGTGAAATGGCTCCCATTCGAGTCTTAAATATTACTTCGGCAGGAAAGTACAGTCTATTGTGCAAATATGGAACCTCAAGCTGTCCCCGGTTTAGTACAGTCGTTCACGATCATGTTATTCTGATAACACACGTCATCATGAAAAAGAAAATAACTTCTAAAATTTTAGATTAATTTCTCGTTTCCAAAGAATAATAACAGAGAAGTCGTGTGGAAAACACCCGAGACAACATTTCTTCTAAAAGTCGCTGTCTTTTGATAAGCAGCGCCCTGTGGTCTCGTAGATATTTGCCATCGTTTCGGAAGACTTTACTGTCCCCATCGTCAGAGCGATTAGCAAAGCAATAGAATACACTACTTCATATTTTTATTCCTAAAGAGCACTGAGAGAAATCAGACGTTCAAAATGGGGGTCAAATACTTCTGAGATAAATTTTTAGATTTGAATTCGGTTGAATCGCTGAAAACAGAGCTCAGTAATAGAGTTTACCGGTTCCAAAACACGAAGCAACTTTATGCCCCATATTCAAAGCGTTCCTTCAGTCATTAAGGTAGAGGTAGACCAGACCCAATTAGTATTAGCGTTCAGAGCAATCTGGGATGAAGTTCTCCAGTTTCTCGTCACCACAGAAACTTTTCGTCGCAGACTTTGATGTTCCGTTCAGCCGCCAGTACGCGAAGTACGTCGCACACTTAAAGCGATCGACTCAGAATTTCCCACGATCCAGCAAGAGAAGGTAAATTTCAGTTGGAAACAATTTTTATCAGTGGCGTCAGGTATCCCAAGATCGTCTCAGGCTGCAAGTTTTCTACACAGCTCTGAAATATTCGCACTAACGTTGAACCTATAACGTCCCAAAGTCGGTCCCTCGTGCAGTGAAGACATTTCGGAGACTATATTTCAACACTTACATACACGGTGCGATATTATGCAGTAACAAATCGTATAATGTGAAAAGTAATTACGTGAGTTAAAACTGGAAACTCGGCCAGGAACTATAAATTTCACTTCCTTATTACAGTATATGGTGGGTGGTGAAAAATCCTACACGGAGCTAACACAGATTTCTGGGTTTTAACGAGGATTTTGCTCCCTTCTCCAGATAGTACGAGTGTTTAAAATTTGTTGAAAATTCTCTCTCTCTATTTTTTTTTTTTTAAATTCTCTTCGTGGCTGCTAAACGTAAATAACCAGTTTCACGTTGCATAAAGCCATCTTTGCGTGAAGCTACTTTGGCTGTACTTGGTAATTGCTTTATGCACAAAATGTCCCCTTTACCAGTAGAATTAACATGACGAAACAACCCGTCCAAAAATCAGAGCAATAGCTTTTATTTTTACATAAAATGTTAACATCTTGCATTCCTGCGTCTGACTATTGATGACGTCTTGGCTGACGTTAAAAAATTATACAAATAATCACTTGCAATAATTAAACAAATTTCGTAAAATTTTCGTTTGTTTTCGTAAAGATACTGGAGCCATAAAATTGGATGAATTGAAACCAAAATCCCCCAGACATTCAACAAGACAGATTTGCTTCATGTTCTAACTCAACTTCTAAACTGTGTACAGATGAGCAGCCCACCGACACATTCAATGGCAATGACTTCCAATTGATTAAACAATGTACAGTCTGTTCAAATGTGAAACTAATAACTTACATTCAGACACACAAATCTGTGGACTTGGAAGTCGATACAAATGTTTCGGAGGAAAATAACGCTGCCATGTTCAGGGTTAAAGATGTCTTTCTCATCTCAGCTACATATCTAGTCATTTCTAACCTAACTTTCATTTACTAAATCAATACACTGAATAGAGAGTTTCCTTCGCGAAGAATATTTGTAACTCGACACGTGTTAAATATCCCGAACAAAACATTTGTTTTAAATACATTCTAATTGATTATGTATACATTCCTTCCCCTCTCTTGTACTCAATCTTTTCTCGCCCTCGTGACTAGCGTCCTCTTCACACCACTGTTTACATATGAATTTCAATTCACCATACGTAAACATTTGCAGACATCTTGAATTTATTCATACCGTCCTGATACTCAATTTTTTACGCAAACTGAGCTGTTCTTTGAAATAAATCTCTTTTTTTTAATTAGTTATAAACACATCAGCTCATTTTTAACTAGTCGTAGGTACTGAAACTTATAACGACAAAGAAACAAAAGACGGTTCGCAGAGAAACAAACGAGAGTCGACCTACGCTATGCAATTAATAAAAAGCGGACTGAGCAATGGAGTTTTCCTTTCGGAATCAGAGCAGACCCTGACACCCCGAAGACTGAGAATCGATAAATTCGCAGGGAATATGTTGTTCTGTCTTGTAGATGTATTTCCATGCAGGCACAGGCCCCGCCCATTGTAATCGATAGTCAACTAGATCAGCGTGCAGCGCCTCACGTGGCGGATAAATTAAAAAGAGTGAAATTCAGTGGGAAATAACGAGAAGAATATATTAAAGGACTTGTGGTGACTTTTAAAGTTAAAATCTTTTAAAGTCAAGTGGTAAGTATATGTCCCACCTCCTTTAAAAGACAGTAACTCTTCATTTTGTATTTTTATTTCCCAGTGCAAACAGCGATTATTTACTTAAACAGCGTTAACCATTCGATCTTTGTAATGGTGAAGTGTAGTGTTTTCTTCGCGGTACGCACTGAATTCTTAAATGTAATTTAGACGAACTATGATTCTCACTGTAAACAGCGATTATTTCCTTAAACAGCGTTAAACCAGTTGATCTTTGTAATGGTGAAGTGTTGTGTTTTCTTCGCGGTACGGACTGAAATATTAAATATTATTTAGACGTTCTTCGGCTTCAAAGGATTTAAAATACCATGTAATCTGTACACTGTTTGCGTAGTTTTTAATTGTAATTTTTAATTGCTTATTACTGAGAGACAAATATAAACTACAGGTCTTTGAAAATAAAATCCAAAGGAAAACACTTGGACCAAAGGAAAGAGTAAGTAAACAACGTGTAGCGTCACATTACGAGGAAGTTGTTGACTTGTACACGTTATGATTGGCTGGGCACGTGACTGGGATGGAATATACAATAAATGCAAGAGACCTAATGGGAAAAAGCTCTTCGTAAGTCCACAAACCATGAGACAACAAAGCAAAGAAAACAATTAATTACTCAAGACCAAATTTTTAGACCTACCATAGACAAACACGTTACAAAATGGACCAATCAAGCTCAAGTTGCACGGGGTAACACTTTGTTTGTGTTATTATCGATAACAAACAATACGTAACTGAATGTAAACAAACAGCTCTCCTCCTTGTAAAGGAAAATGAGATCAGGGACTCAGATCGGGCCCGACTGGATATGCAAGAATTCTGTTTTTATGACAATCCAGGCAGATTCGTGGAGGATCTGAGTAAGCGCATGACAGCGGGTCTCCGGATAGAGATCGATTGTGCAGGACCTCCAAAATACGAAGCAGGGGTGTCAGTTACTGGACTGCAACTTCAGGTGACAGAATTGATGAACTTCGTGTGTGAAGTTTTGTAGTGTCAGATACGGGACATAATTAATCCACTTCATAGCTTCCGACACTGGACACTAAAATCACATCGCAACTTAGAGCTCGCCTAGACCGGGCTTCGAACACCGGAAGGAACATGTTACCGTGTTCAAATCGATCCATCCTCCGATCTTGGTACGTGCCGGGCCGCCTTTTCGGGGTTAAAGAGGCCTTCGTCTTTGTAGTTTAAGGACGCGTGGATCATTCATTACACTCCACTGTAGGCATTGGTGTTGAAACGTCGAGACATGCCTGCCCTTCCTCGGCGCTCCTCTTAACACAAGAGAAAGCTACCCGCAAACACTGGAGCGGCCGTTTGAGTACGCGCTCAAGGCACGGAGCATTAAATATGACCTACATCGCAAACACCGGACTTCCCGATGACGTAGCCAAGGCCTACTTGTTAGACAGACCCTTGCATGCCGAGCAGTGTTGAATATTTATATAAAATATATCAAATCATGCATGCAAACAAAACTGTTTACACTTTGGAAAAAAGAAATCTTAGTGCCATTTTCAAACGCGTTTCGACCTCAAGGGGTTATCATCAGTGGCAAAAACATGAATTAATTGGTCTTGCTATTAAATCATACAACTCATAAGACGGCGGATTGTTATAAAGCACTGAGCATATAAAGTTCGCAGTTTATAAAACCATACTTTGCGTAATACCACACTGAACGTTTAATTGCACATGAGTTGGTGTATTATCTAAATTGGGTTACTTATCTTAAAGTCCACTGGCCTAAATGGGGTTTCCGTTGTTGGTCCATGGCGAACCGTCGTTGCGTTGACTGTGCCAGGATTGTGAACTTCAACGTTGCATGGGTTTAACTGCCAGTTTCAACAAAAAAAAGTGTGCAGGGTTCATAAACATTCTGACCGACCAGTGTGACCAACTATTGCATACGAAATTTAACCTTATTTCTGTTTACTACCAGATCAAATAACACATTGGAGTCGAGGGTGTTCTGTTCATTTATGATGTTTAAATTCTTGTTGGTGTTATAGATGTAGAATTTTTTTTTAAAATATCAAGCATTTTACCTTTCGAGGCTATTCTTAATACGTCCATGATATATTCCATGGGGCCGTATTCGTGTCCGTGGTCGAGGATGTGTTGAGCGTATTTTGATTTTGTTAAGTTGAATCTAATGCCGTGGACATGTTTTTTAAATCTGGTTTTGAATTCCCTACAGGTTTGGACAATATAGACCTGCTCGCAGCTACAGAATTTTAACTGACATAAACTGGCACTAAGTCTTTTTCCAAAGCGTAAACAGTTCTGTTTGTATTCATGAATTTATGTGTTTTAGATAAATACCCAGTAAGTTAGAACAGCTGTATCTGCCTCAGTCGTATTTGGGGGGGGGGGCAATTTTTATAAAATATTTGCAATAAAATAATTATACGCAAATTATAAATTATACGCGAATATGTAATTTGTAGGTGAGACCTCAAACTTCATACCTCAGAGCTGTGGTGTTATTAACTTACATCAACAACCTTTCTGTAACTGTTAGCGTATATGAAGCAATTAATTAGTAAGTACATTACAGCGTTGCCTCAAATTACACATATGCATATGACCTAACGAAGTTTTACACTCCGGTCTGATCCCTGCCTTGCAACAGCTGATGCTACTTGTTGAGTTCAATTGATCAACATTAGTAGCTGTGAAGAGGGTTGCGGTCCTCGTCAGGCGCCACTCTCCACCGGGAAAACATGACGAAGCCTGTTTTGTGATCCCAACATATTGTAACAACTGCATATGTCACACGCGTTCGTGATTTGGCTTTATAATAATGTGGACTGGGACAAGTTTGCCGATGTTTCAGATGTGACTGCTGCCTTCATAAACAGGGCGATGTGATAATTGAGGCGGTAAGCAGCTCTGTAACGTCGGAAAACTTATACCAGACCCGGAAGACTGCTATCTTCAGTACGTAGTTACATTCTCGACATGGCACTGTCTGATACTGATACAATTCTCTTAAGTGCCGAACTGATCAGTAAATGGAGACTTTATCTTGATTATGTGGAAGTTACTGGCTTCTCGCTATGAACTAGGGGGGCTTAGTGGGGGTGGCGCGTATCCTCAAGGGCTGTTAAGTACTTCTTGAGAGGGAGGTCCTCAACGGAGATGAAGATAAGGACTCGGTTCTTCTCGGTTGTAATGCCATGCAGACTTGCAGGTAGAGAGCAAAGTTTTGGGCGGGGGAGGATATAATGTCTCCAGACGATGGTTAGGTATTGCGTTGTGCCATAAATGGGACGAGACATAGCGAGGGAGGAGACTACCTTGGGGCAGTACGAGCAGTGTTCAAAATGCTTCTGCTATGGATTTCAGGTTGAACTGGGAAACGCTTCTGTTACGTATAGATAGCAACGTACATCGACAACCGTGTTTATTACTTGACTGTTTCTGTTCTGCACTCGTTGGAATTTACGCGATTTCAACCAAACAACCTGCAACAACAAACCCCATTCTCTGCACTTAAAAAGCGATTGCTAACCATAAAGAGTCCAGAACGTTACCTCTACATCAGTCTGCAGATGAAATAAGTAAACTTAGTGTCTTCTCAGTAGCAATATGAAGGCGTGTGCTTCATAGGCTACGGCTATTGGTTGAGGTCAGCTATTGAGCGACCTCTTATCTGCATTTTTACCACACTGCGTCACCAGAACACGCGCTCTGTCGTAATACCGCTGAACGACTCTTTTGCAACACGACAAGCAGCTCCTTCCTAAACAAACCATTAAACGTTCTTGGGGTTTCTTTAAAACCTGATACTTACTCAGGTAGTCAGTATAAGTACTGCGTGTATGGAAGCAGCAGGTTCATTACCACGGCAACGCGAGGACGCAATTTCACCCTGTTATATCAGCCAATACAACCCGTTCTACAAGCCCATACATTCTTCTCTAATCCATTTTAATATTATCCTCCCACTAGCGTCTTTTTATCGCAGATTTTGTACACTTCACGTGTTCAAACTAACATCTGTCACATACTTCATCTACTCCATGGGTACTAAATGTCTCTCCCATCTTATCCTCCTTTATTTCATGATTACGATAAGAGAAAACAAATTACATTCCGCATTTACTTCCAATTTCAGGAAACATAACCTTTCTTGAGAAGCTTGCAATCGCCCAGCTAGCCAAGAAATTCCCCGTCTTCTACGTAACCCAAAGGTTCATCACCATGTTCATAAAATCCTGTCAAGTTATATAGACCTGTATAATATTTCGTAACGTGTTGTATTTACTGTGGACTTGTCAGCCCTCCCACAACTTCGAAGCTGAAGGACTACCCCCTGTCATACGTCCGCGACTATTTCTTTAACAGACCTACAATTTAATTTATCCTCAATATCTTAAGGCTTTCTATTCAAATCGAGTGTACTGGGTAGAATTACAAGGACGAATGTTGAGAGAAGACGTCGTGGCATATTTTAAGATACTATTCCAAAGGAGGGACTGAGAAAAATAAAGATAATTCTCAGGAAATCTTGTTCATGGCCGAAATTCGAACAGCGGGCCTTACAAAAACAGACGAGGAACGCAAATGTACACTAGAATTACCGATAGTTCCGTCAGCATTTTAGAGCGTCTGTATTAGACCCACAGCCGCTCTTAATTCTAACGAGTCTTAATGCTCTTAGAATGCAAATAGCGGAATTCGCTATTTCAGTTCCATGCCGGAAAATCGTATTCTTTGCCTGTGCAATGCTTGCGTACGGTTGCGTCTCTCAGCCACTGAGCTACGGCGATGAGAAATCGATTCGACGACGCTGGGCGGCTCGTCCGGAAGTGCACAGTGGCGGCTTGTGTCACGAGCTTCTGAGCACATCAGGTGTCACACGGACGGAGTTTAGGGTGACGGGAGACAGACCTGCACACTATTTCATACTTTGACAGAGGTTATTTTTTCTTACTCCCCCCCCCCCCCCCTCAGAAAGAGAGAGGTTCACACTGGCGACGTCTGTGATGGGAGACGTTCACATAAGAAGTGTGTTCCGTTCACACCATCATTTCAATATTATTCCACTGTCTACGCCCACATAAATTACAGTATCATGTCTGTAAAAAGAGATTAATTTTTCAATATTTCGGTAATGCATAATTCAATTTACTCAACAAATTTTAAAAATAGTCGTGTTTCCAATTATTTAAAAAATAAAATGTTTAAAAATGTGTTACGCTGAGTTTTGTTCAATTTACTAATTTAATTCTAGGCTAATTCTGTCATTTCTTAATGTTAAATGACGAAAAGTGTTTCTTCTGCATCGTTGTTATTTACATTAGTTCGGCATAGCCCGAGGACGCGCCCGATCCTGCCAAATCATTCATCCATTTTACACCAAGATACAGACGTTAAACCCATAATCATTGCATCTATCACGAGCGAGGGTGGTGCTATCTGCTTCCCGGATATGAAACTCCCATCACGACACTTCGCTCCGACTTTAAATCTCCGGAGCAGAGAACGGGAACTTGGATTTAAGGGTCTGAACGAGTCTCGCAGACTATCCGGACTATATGGAAAGGTAAAATAACGTAGTTAAAATAAAATACACTTGCAAATTATCCCTTCTTGAATAACAACAGAAATATATTAATTCTGACAAAGAAGTTAAAGATAAATGTGAAGATTTTAATACGTAATATCAACCCTTTAAATTCCAATGTTAACTGTGTGTGTAGTAAATTTGATGGCTATGGGACAGAGTGACAGGATTTCATTCCCAATAGGGTCTCATTACCAGTGCGTCCATATCAGACCTGGATGTGACTCATCCAGTCGGCACAGAAGTCAAAATAATACCATATTTAGGCTCTACGAACTTTTGAGGTGGGAGAAATATTTGCGTCATCTAGTGTAAGGACCTGAAGTTTTATATTGCCACATATGAAAAACTGCCACGGATGTCTAGCGGTTAGAACGCTGGCCTTGTAATCCTGGGGTCTCGGGTTCGATTCCCGGCGGTGCCCGAATTTATAACTTGTGTTGGGCAAGGCCGTGGTCTAGGCAACACGGAGTTTTCCTCCGTGGCATCCCAACTATTACTCCATTCACACACAGAAGAAGGCAATGGCAAACCACTTCTGGATCATCTGCCAAGAACGTATATGAACAGGTCCCAGTCCGAGAAAAGGATGGAAGGATCCTGTTCATATGGACCTGTCGTCAGACAGAACACTCAAATAAAACAATACATACTTCGCTATTAAGTAAATGTAAAATAAAACCATGGCAACCTATCGAAACATTTTGTGGGGCAACAATAAATCACGAATCATTCCAAGTTCACATCCAAATTAAATGTGTATACCGACACGCCGTAATTATATCTATTAAATCAAAGAGTAGGGTTTATTGTGAAACACCCTGTGTTTGAGTTTACAGCTTTTATTTTCACATCTGAACCACTCTCACCGCATGCCTAATTTTAACTACAAAATACATATTATATGACAAAATTGCCTGGCCGATTTCAAGAACTGTCTGCAATGACGTCAGAATACAAGTTTTCGACGTCATGTGATGTCAAAATGTCGATCGCCACTTGACTTCAACCCAATAAAGACCTAATGCGGGAAACGTGTTGGTACTCTTTGTAGACGTAATCCTGACTCCGCGTAACGTGAACGTGTAATCGAGAGGTCATGTCCTTCTGAAAGTACGTATTATTTCTGATGGCCGCTTAACGGATTTAGATCAAATTTAATACCGAACGTAACAAAACGTTGTAAAAGAATTATATTTTAATCCACATCTTTGATCGAGCAATGGATACAGACTTCACATACATAAATTTTGTTGTAAATCAAAACATATTCCGGGAATATTACATACATTTTCTTTCATCTTTAGCACGTGTTATATTGCAAACAAATGCTACAATTCTAGATGTTGAAATTTCTCCCAAGGCCAATAAAATACACAAGGCAGACAGTCTTTCAGTCCAGACGGTTGGAAAAAGATGAACCAACGAAACTTACACAGAATTCTTCATGTTTCAGTTGGCTCTCGATTCGTGACTTCGGGATCGATCCCTCGCAAATACTGACTCAACTGTGGCGCCATATGTGTCACACCTGCTGCCTCGAAACATAACAGGGCTCGACATATTCTTATGACCTGAGTTAAATGGGACTGACATACACAAAAAAAATTGTTAAAATTGCGTCACTTCTTAAAGTTAAACGGGGCCGATAAATTTGGAAGTTTATTAATTAATAAAGTGCACATGAAATCCAACTTTGGTCAAACTTGGCGGTGTGGAGTTTTAAAAATTTATGGTTAGAGCTGACTGTTGCGCAGATAATTGCCGACGTTTCAGAGAGTCCTACTCCATCATTAGGACGATGTAAACGTTGACCGATGTTTTATAGGGACTTACTACCTTCATCATCTGATTACACATAAATAATGTCAGTAACATAGCCATCTTTAACTTTTTATTAAACTAATTTAATTCCTGATAATATTTTCCAAGTGACCTCTTATCTTGAGATTATCACCATAAATTGTGTACGCGTTCCTTCATCGCTTAATTTTTCTACGAGTCTTACCCATCTCATCCTACATAATGTAATTACCCCTGACATTATTAGAGACGAGTATAAACTATGACTTTTGTCATAATCATGCCAACAAATTTCATATGACGCTACGTAATATCGTATGAACTGATTAGCCACTGAACCTGTTTTGCAATCTCTCCCATGCTACGCGAAAGATATGTCGTTTAGAAACAAATTCCCTTCTGATCTACGTTTGTTTTATGTTTGTGAAGATCAGTGAACGATAAACGTGTCGCGCCAGTATTAAACAATTAAATGTGAATTTTCAACAATAAAATACGTTACCATGGGAACATAACAGAAAATATTCACATGTATAAAGGTAGTGGTAACTGTGTACAAACTGCTTTAACATTCAATAGCTCTGCGCTTTGTCAAACATTTTATTTACGAGTTTCGTATAATTCCCAGAATAAAGAGGGATTATTTTTCTGAACAGTATTAACCAACTGATCGTTGCCATGTATACGTCATGTAATGTATTGTGTTTCCTTTGAGGTACGGACTGAAACTTTAAATATTTTTGGATGAACTTCGTGATTCAAAGGGTTAATTCATACACTACCTAAGGAGTCAGAACAAAACGTAGTACAGTAATTCTGTCCGACTATGCAGCAAGGCCGTTTTTGTCTAATTTTAGACAGAGGGGCCTATATCTTCATCAAATTATATACAACCGAGTGCATTTCATTGGCTAAAATCAGTGTAAGAAGGTAGTTCCTGCTTTAGATACTGAAGTCAGAGAACAAACAAAGAGTATACCATCGTTCCACCAAAGAGAATCCAGAATGCCATTGATGTTTATCCAGCCTCTGAAACTAATTGATGAGAAACGTAAGCTGATTTCTCAGCAACAGTTCAAGGAATGACAGGAAATCGACCCGCCAGTGAATATATCTACACTACTAAACCACTACAAACATCACTCTATATAATAAAGTGCCGCTTGTGGTGTCTGGAGCCACTGTCGCCATAATTATTCGTTATCACACAGTTTCCTTGCTAATTTAATGTACATTACGCTCACTTACAAATTACTATGTTTATACCTTCAAAATAAAATGGTAACTATATCGCCTAGCTCTTTCAACAATCGATAACTCGTTCGTATGATTTATTTTTTAAATAATATTTCCGCTCTTCAGGGATCATTATGTCTGAGTATAAGATATTAGAAGGGATCAAATTTAGAAAATTATATGTTACATCAGTGGTATTCAACCTGGGGTACGTGAAATTTAAAAAAATATATATATTATTTTATGATAAACACTGAATAATCAGTAATGTAATTTATTTAATTTATTTTAGATGTGGATTATAAACTATGTATAACACGAATTATACACCAACAACTTTGGGGGTACAAAGTTGAAGAGAAATTACATCTGGGGGTACGCGAACAAAAAAAGGTTGAATACCACTGTGTTATATATACTGTATTTAATAGATTTTAATACGTTATCGATTGTAAGACGTATCCTTAATTCAGTAACAGGTTTGCAGAAAAAATAAACAAATTGCAATATAATTTTTTTTATATTCAAACATAAAATTTATTTCTATTAATATTTTGGGGGATTTTATTCTTTGATATCTTTATTTTTATGTCCCATTACTAGTTTATAAACATTAAGATTATGTTTGGCCTTCGGACATACAATATAAATTTTTGACATCGATTTTTTAGACGCCATCAAATGTAAGACGCACTCAGATTTCATAAATTTTAAAATGTGAAAAATAGTAAGTCTTAAAATTGAAAAAAAAATGGTATTTAAGATATTAAAGACGTTTCAGAATAGAGTCTCGAGAAAAGTATTTGAACCTGATCTAGAGGAATAGGAGCGGTGAAGTGCAAATTCCGTAATGAGTCCTTCATAATTAATACTCATCTCTCACAGTGACTAAATGAACTGTCTACACAGAGCAAAGTTCTTCTGGAGAACCCACAAACTGTACGCTCAAATACAGAAGAGATTCTTTGCCTTTTATAAGACCAAAAGGTTCATTGCCGTTTTCAAACAAACCAGCCAGCAGTCAAACTGTTATACATAGTTATTAAACTATGATAGATGTCACATGATCATGTAGCACGCATAGAAGAAACTACGTTTTACATATCTGCTATATAAATACGCCAGGATAAGAAACCAGTTCAAAAATCTTTCACGTGTAAAGAAGGGAGGACAGAATTAACACGGATTTCGACGAAACTTGGTATAGCGCGTGAGGATTATATTTAATTGGCACATAATATAATAGAACGGTGTTTTTGTTAATACGGTAATGAACCTCCTGGTTCAATGGACGGAGGCAGATGGCAGAAACGCAAATTAAGACCAGTACAAGTGGAAATTGTGTGGAAAATTAAATTAAAAAAATAACTATATAACTCAACGATGGAAGGTCTTTTGATAATCTGACAGTGACTTATTTGGCCAATAAATTATCAGCTTTTATGAAATCAGGTGGTTTTTGACTGTTCGTAAGAGCCATCTATTTTACCATATTCTATGCCATTTTAATCCAATCGATTCGTCTATTCCACATCCATCTTTCTTCTCTCATCTAAGCCAATGTTTTTCTATCGGTCGTTTCTCTTCATCAGAATTTTGTGTTCTTTTTCTAGTTTTTCCCCATGCGCTCTATACATCCAGTAAACACCACATAACGCTTTCATGTGTCAACTGTCTTTATAAATAGAAAGAAATTAAACATTTAAAATGGCGTAGGAGTCACAATTTCGATCTATCACTTTCTTATTTTAAGTTTCTATAGAAACTTTCAATTGTTCCACTTTGTAAAACAGAAGGGTCTTGAAGCTCCCCGAACTTTGTGTTTTTTTTTTATTTTTAATGGTGACTATTCATCCACGCTTCGCCCCCAACTTCGTTACTTATGAAAAGTAGCGGGGTCGATAACATGACCGAACGCAACGCCACTCAGTGGGAACATTTCTGAACACAATTTTGTGACGCTTACATTTGCAGTGACGTAATAATTACGTGATGGTGTATGAAACAAGGGGTGTCCAGTCCTGTTCCTTTTTTTTTTGCAGATGATAAAAATAATCACAAACGGAACTATATCAAACACGAAAAAAAAAAAACAGTAAGCCACGGAACGAGTTGTTACTTTCTTCCATGTGCCTTAAGATAAGAGACGCATTTTTCTGCCGATCTGCATCAATCTTAGTGACGATATTTATGTCAGTTTGAGGACACGGACAGGTCATCTTCATATCATAGTCACGACGATATAAGTACCGAGGTTTTCCGAATAGAGGCTTTTAAATTTTTTCAAGGTCATACGGAGGTAATTTTTTCAAACGCTTATTTCTGACGATCTGTAGGAATCTGAGTGACAATACTGATGTTAGTTTATGGTCACGGACAGGTCATCGTCATGTCATAGTCACGACAATATAAGTACCGAGGTTTTCCGAATAGAGGCCTTTAAAATTTTCAAGGTATTTCGAAAGTCATCTTTTCAAACGCATTTTTCGCCGTGAAAACCTCAAATCCTACTTATAAGAAAGTCTTGAAAAACATAAGATAGAAAACAGAAGGAGCAGTAGTGAAATTGTTCTGGGGTAAAATACTTCAGTAAAGTGTTCGAGAGGACAATAGCTCGAGACGGGAACATGAACGGATAAAAAGTATTCTTTTCCTTTCATCTTCCTTATTATTTTTAACGTAGAAACAGCCTGACGAGAAGTAAAGAGCTTTAGGCAACAAGTTTGATAAACATGAAGCAAAACTGAACCGGAGATCGGATAAGAATGAGATTCGTGAAGGGGTTTTGAAATCCGCGATGAAGCGAACAGCGCCAACCCCAAGGGATACTGAAAAGGCGAAACCGAATCAAGAACCTACAGTAGCCACGACCTGTACTCCATTTTGTATCGTTGTTAAGAAGGGCGATGTGGCAAGTGGCGACACTACGACATCTAGTGGAGAAGCATGAAACGAAGAACCAGTTTCTACATCGGCACTTTGAAATATTAACAGAGAAAACAACAGCAGCAGACGAATGAATTAAGATTTTGTGCTACAAAAAATTAATATTAAAATATCAATGTAGCTGGAGAATAACGACATGAAGAAGGGTTTAAAGGAGTAGTCGAAACAAAATTAAAATTCCATGTTCTCAAGGCGGTATTGACCGACGTTTATAAGGAGCTTACTGCCTCCATTATGATGTTATTAGGGGCTATAGACTCTCCCGAAACGTCGGTTAATATCTATCAGACCATAACAACGCAGAAGACAAGTCACCCTAGGAGACGAAACGAAGTCTGGTTTTAGAGGGCAAGAGGAATGATAATAAATGAAAGGCAAAATCTTATGGGTATAGATAATGATGATAATGATGCCGATATAAACATCACTTCGTACAAAGCTTCCCTGCTTGTATATGGAGAGAGAGAGAGAGAGACGGAAGAGCTGAAACCACTAAGCCCATTCTTCGCAACAGGGGCCAGGAGTAATAGCCAGGAACAGTCACTTAAGATTAAACAGATTGTCAGCTTTCAAGACTTATTCGAGTTACGCGTCTGTCACGTGTCCCAGAACTTGCTGCAGTCTTTTGTTTACCCAGAGTGCTGAGCGCCTCTGACGACGCTGTCCTCCCGGCATAACTGAAGTAATTACGGCCAAACCACCGAACGGCGCAGCGCCGTGATCATTCGGCAACTTCTCCGACACAACTGTCTGGCGGGAAGACATAAGAAAAAATTAAGGCGTGTGGTTAGGTTCTGACGCTCCAAATTACATTTATACTTCCACGCCAAATTCTGCATTTATTTCTTATCTCCCGAATGCTAGCTAGAATACGACTATAACCCATCGCGTAACATCCTTGCTTTCACTGCAACAATAATAATAATAATAACAAAACGTAATAAAAACAAATTTTTTTCAGAAATAGCTGCTTCAGGGGCAAGGTTTGTCTCGGGTACATAGAAGTAAATACCATATAAAGTGGTGAATAGATGGCATAATAATAATAATAATAATCATACATCATTCGGAAGACGCTTTCATAAAATAAAAATTAAATTAAATAATATATGTGGCACTTGCTAAAAACAACATGGACCCTGGAAATAGCTGCTGCCCTATGTACCTTAGGGACAAGGTCTGTCTCGGGTACATGGAAGTACATATCCCATAAAGTGGTGAAGAGATGGGATAATAATAATAATAATAATAATAATAATACCGGGCTACACTGTGTAAACTATGAACATCCTCATATCACATAATAAACTTAATACGGCTACGGTCCGGATAATATTCTTAATACATTAATTAAGAAACTTATAATTTATGATAATTTCCGTTCCTCATATTTTACATTTATCACCTTTTCCTATAAAATGCATCATTGAAGTAAACATATGAAATTACAGAAAACTAAAAAGCTTTTTAAGTGTCAATCGAAATACAATCGTGAGTCGGAATCGAATCCACTAGCACCGATTGAGATCAGCTGTACCACATTTTACACCTGGCGCGTCAGGAATGTCATAATCGCTGCATATGACACACGTACCGCGTTATTGACAGGTTCGTGTCAGGTCAGCCAACACTTTCCACTGTGCAGAACAAATTCGACAAGCCACGCGCTGCCCCGTCGGTGATATAACTTCGACACGGACGATTTATTAAACGATGCACCTAATGTGATGCTTATATAATTGAATATACGGATATTTTAAATGCGCTGAAGCATTGTGGACATCATGTTTACAGCCCCATGTCATCTATAGTACCTCGCTACTTTGTCATCATCTACATCATTAACCTGTCAGTGATCGTCCTCTAGCAGCCATTCTCCGTCAGTCTGTTTTGTTATTCTGTTCTTTATCTGTTCTTCTTACATTCTGTTTACAATCGCTCCAGCAAATTTTTTTATAAGTCTGATGATTTATTAAGTTCTTTATTTTCACTCTAATGTGTCTGATATACGAGGAATCTGAAAGTGGCGTACAGGACAGCTCAGATAGTAGAGTTAAAAGTCAAAGTGCTTTTGTTTTACACTTGAAGAGGTTCCAGTTAAGAGCATCCTCCATTAGAATTAACTCAGAGGTTTATGTAATGCCTCTGGAACAATGCGTATTCATACACTAAAGACTGCGTTGCTTCTGAGTGTCTTTGTTCAGATTTCAAGATGTTTCGGCTGTGAACAAACTCTGTTACAGTTAAAGCTCTGTTCTGTGTGCTATTTCAGGAATAAAACAACAAAGTAACATGTGTCGTACATAGCTTCGTTTTTGCACAAAACGTACAAAGATCAGAAAATAAAAATAGTTTCGTAATCGTGTATCTCTTTTAAAGCAGTAGTTTGGAATACAGATTGTAATTCCAAGGCGAATGGATGGATTAATAGCTTCACAGTAATAACGCGGACCTCAAAGTTATCTTCAGCCACATCTGCTTGTTTATGGCGTACAAAATATTCATTTCTCAATGTATACAGCGTTACGCTATCACTGTCAAAAGTCCATGATAGACAGCCTACATCTTAAAATAGACAACTGCACATCTGACCAAATAGTCCGGAGATTCTATGGAAAATAGAAAATTCTATTACCAGATTTACAAAATATCCTGTTCTGAGCCAGACCACATCACACCGTAAACGTCTAAGATCGTATGCAGTTTAATGTTATCCTCCAATCCGCCCCCCCAGGACTCCACAGTAATACTTTCCTTGGCCGTGCCATAGCTCAGGTGGTTAGCCTCCGACTTATCACTGCGGAAGTTCGAATTTTCCCGTCAAAATTACGCCGCTGCTCTAAAAAAATCTGGAGGATAGACATAGGGGACGTCAGAGGACGAAGTTTCATACATATGTAGTATCACCCCCAATGAAACAATGCGTGCTACTTGTACAGCTCATCTCAACCTCCCTGGTTTAATTAATCTAACAATTAGACAACAAAATATAAAATTAATAGCTGACTACAACCGTATTCCGTTGAGAAATATATACTATTAATATTAGTGGCAAATGAGTCAGTGTGAACTAGGCTTGTCGACATGCACCTCTGTCTGCGCCCATCCACTCTAGCGCCGACCCCGAATGGGCTATTCGATTTTACTGCTGGAGTCCACGAAGACGAAGCTGCCAACTGTCGAGACCCCGCGGCAGCGATAAGTTGATACGACGCACGGATGCGAAATGCATTGTGGGAAGCACGGCGTTTGGCACAAGGGAGAGAACCCAATTTCAAATCCCATAGCTGAAACAACTGTGCACCTAAATAGCAAATTAACATGCAAATGCAACGTATCGTTTGTGCTGGTTCTGAAATAGACCACCGTATCAAAACGAAAAATAACAGATATTCTCTCTCGGTTTATGTAACGACGCTGTATCAGATGTATAGTTTATTTATAATCAAATTATACGAGAGGATAATTCTTGCAGTTAAGTGAAAAATCCGTATTCTGTTCCTGCTTGATTTCGGGGCTACACAAACCATCTCCATCGGGACTCACATTCAGGACATTTTAGGAGTAATGACGTCTCTGAAACCTCTCCCTAGTTTCAATGGATAAACATAAAAAATTTGCAAGTATTTCCTGTTTCGCCTGCTATACATTCCAGTGCTTCTACTGCGTAACCAGTCAGTAAGACGTGAGGGGTTAGTGGAGGTGTAGCACCACGTATTGCTAACCTCCGACCGCTTTACCGCAGAGAAAAGAACCCCGATACCCATTTGAGAGGAGAATTGTTGGGCCCCAGAGCGATTTCATCTCGATAGCCTTTGTTCAAATATTTGGGAACAACGATAACAAATCAAAATGATTCTTAGGAGGAGACTAGATTCCGGAAATGCTTGCTACTTCTCAGTCCAAAATATTTTGTCTTCCCGTCTGATTTCTAAGAACCTGAAAATTAAAGTATACAAAACAATAATCTTGCCTGTTGTTTTGTATGAGTGCGAAACATGGTCTCTCACTCAGAGGGAGGAACACAGATTGCAGGTGTTTGAGAATCGGGTGTTGAGGAGGATATTTGGGCCTAAGAGGGAAGACGATGGGGCGTGGAGAAAACTGCACAATGACGAGCTTAAAAATCTGTACTGCTCCCCCAGTATTGTGAGGGTGATTAAGTCGAGAAGAGTGAGATGGGCGGGACATGTAGCGCGCATGGATGGGACAAGAGGTGTGCACCGGGTACTAGTTGGGAAACCTGAAGGGAAGAGACCGCTGGGGAGACCTAGACGTAGATGGGAGGATAATATCAGGCGGGATCAATGGGAGATAGGAGTTGAAGGAAACTGGATTTTCTTGGCCCAGGACAGGGTCCGGTGGAGGGCTTTGGTTAATTCGGTGATGAACCTTCGGGTTCGGTAAGCCATCTAGTTAGTTAGTTTAGCCTTTGTTTACTGATAAATTATTGGTTTACTGTTGTTTCTGAAGTTCAAGGTGTGACGGTCGTTTTCGAAATCAGTTATCAGCTGGCGATTTGCCTCAGACTCTCGTGACCGCGGGTCTAGTGAAGACAATGAACACAAGACAAAGCGACCGACAACCCGCTTCGCCTCAGTGTTTTGTTATCAGGGACACAGGGCCGTGATCCAGTCACACGCAAAACTACAACACAAGTTGACTTACAAACGAGACAGCTGATGGCCAATCCAACTGGCATCAGAGCTACCTTAAAGGTTACGGGGTCACTGCAGTGACGTCAGGACGTGGTACAAAAGGAATGTTAGACGGGTGGAAGTCACGTGACGACAAAGAAAGCCATTTCATCAAACCCCGCTATATCGCGCGGCAATAGTTTTATGACGATGAGAAACACGTTCTTGATTTCGTGTGTGCCGAGCGGAAAAAGCTTTGATGGTGGATCGTATATCGGATTTTCAAACAGGCTGTACTTAGTAACGTATGACTTACTTTTCCCTCGAGAGATCGAAGGCGAGGTTATAATTGATTCGATGGGGTATAAATCACTCTCGTCTATCAGTAATAATCATCAGGAGAAATAAAGATTATCAGCGGTCGCTTTTATTGATTGGCATATTCGTATATTATTTATTTAACAATACTTAGTAAACTGCATAAGCAATATTAAAATGTTATTTAATAATGTAAGACTTGAGGTTCTCACAGCGGTGAGTATGACATCGACCAGACTACACAGCGCAATAACCCAGAAGACAGAAATCTTTATTTAATAATGTTGCTTCAATTGTCGGAGCAAAATGTAAGTTAATTCAATTGTTATTTCGTAATCGGGTTCGATTCCCGGCGGTGCCCGAATTTATAACTTGTGTTGGGCAAGGCCGTGGTCTAGGCAACACGGAGTTTTCCTCCGTGGCATCCCAACAATTACTCCATTCACACACAGAAGAAGGCAATGGCAAACCACTTCTGGATCATCTGCCAAGAACGTATATGAACAGGTCCCAGTCCGAGAAAAGGATGGAAGGATCCTGTTCATATGGACCTGTCGTCAGACAGAACACTAAATAAAATAAATAAAAATAATAAAACGAGGCTCTTCCAACTGCAATTACTGCATAGATTAGAATGATGCATTCAGACGCCATGAAAGAAAGATGTAACAGCTTTCAAGATAATACAACCGAAATTCTTGCGAAAAGTGACTGAGAAAACTTGAATATAAAATTCGACATTCGCCTACAGCAACTTAGGAAAAAAAAATACGACAAACCCTTCAAAATGGTCGATAACTCGGTCGATATTCGAACTGGGTTCTCCCCTCCCTCCACAAGCAGTCTATGACGTCCCCAGACCCTGCTCGATCCTGAGGTTACAACTCACTAATGCTTCCACGTGAACAGTTTAGTAAAGCCGACGGCAGTAATGCATGCAGACAGGATATGACGTAATGCTACTGATCCGGAAGTGAGAGCGGACAGGAAACCGGACTGACGGTCTAAGCAAACAGAACGCGCATTCGTTGGTGTAAAATATTAATAAGTGACGAAAGGGCATGTCCGTTTTGAAAATGAGACAGAACGCGTTCTTCCTGTTGCCTGGTGGGCATCCACGAATCCATGAAGACGAGACTAGCATCTTGCCCTTTAGATCCGACACGCGTCTAAATAATATTTAAGAATTCAGTCCGTACCGCGAAGAAAACACAACTCTTCACCATTACAAGGATCAAATGGTTAACGCTGTTTAAGGAAATAATCGCTGTTTACAGTGAGAATCATAGTTCGTCTAAATTACATTTAAGAATTCGGTCCGTACCGCGAAGAAAACACGACTCTTCACCATTACAAAGATCAACTGGTTAACGCTGTTTAAGGAACTAATCGCTGTTTACAGGGAGAAAGGTATGAAATACATAAATATAAAATAAGAAGGTAATAACTGTTAAAGCAGGTGGTACAAATAGTTACCACTGGACTTAAAAGTGTCAGAATGCTTGGATCACTGTTCTCCTCCGATTATAAAGCGACTTCAAGTATAAGACGACATTAAAATTTTGATTAAGTGACAGGACTTCAAGTAATGAATCGTCCTTCGTCTTTTTTTTTTTTTTTTTTTTTTGGAATTTCTAGCAAAGTATTGGTATTTTATTTACCATTCAAAATACTGAAAGATTTTGTGAAGAATTTACTCAAAGGCTTCGAGTGTTATTTACCTTGTGGTGATTCTGAAGATTTAGTAGCGAAATTTCCACACCAATTTTCCAGTACAACAAAGTTGCGGGTCACAGGTTGCGTTTCAATGGGGAGGGAGGGGGGGGGATGGCAGGATTTCCGATTTGATCCCACACCACTCCGGTTGGCCGCCAATTTCCGCCCACTGATTGAGCATCGCCCCGTCCACACACACACACACACACACACGCACGCACGCACGCACATATATATTACGACCAGAACAGATGACTGGAACAAAGCGAAAAGCCGACGTCACCTCATAATAATTCTACAATTTCAATTTTCTTCACCCCCCCCCCCCCCCAAACAGGATACAATCACCAGAGGTCTTCTCAATAGGTACAATAATATGGCTGCTACAAGCAAAACATTTTACTTGAACCAAAGCATTAATTAATCAGAGTAAAAGCATTCTTCACATGTTCTGACTTCAAAACCTTCCTCAACGGAGTAATCAAAGCCTATTATTACATAATTCTATTGAGAAACACATTCGAACCCAACATAAAATTAATGAATTAAAATTGATTAATAAAAACACAGACCAACGTAAAGTAAAATATTTTCAAAATATTTTTAAAGCGTAATCTACTAGTAAAAGTAAGGAGTTTTTAAAATCACAGTTTTATAGGGTGAAATACGATTTTAAGACCAGCTTGCTTTGTTTGTTTGTTTGTGTGCACAGCTGACCACGTCCACAGTAATAAAGTTACATTGGAAAATAAACCTCTTTTAGAAATTCTGCTGCCATTAGACAGTTCCCGTGACAGAGATAAAAGTAAGAAAGACATTTTCGCTGAATTTCAGAGGACAACTTCCAATCCAGAAATGATGTTACCATTTACAACCTCTGATAAATTGAATTCCCGATCGCCATCGGCCACAGAAAAGTGTCTAAGATCCACTTTAATATTATCCTCCGACCTACTCAAAGACTCTCCCTGCATTTTCCTGGAAGAATCGATGAAAATCGTCTGATACATCAATCAAGAACACCCGATGTCTGAGCCAAGATTAAAACCTGGGTCTTTCCACTAACAAATATATCAAGATATCCGTCTTCTGCGTTATTGCGCTGTGTAGTCTGGTCGATGTTAAGCAACGTTTCAGAGGTCATACTGCCTCCGTCATCAGGGCGAGGCCCTGATGACGGAGGCAGTATGACCTCCGAAACGTTGGTTAACATCGACCAGACTACACAGCGCAACAACCCAGAAGACAGAAATCTTCATACTCTGATGACGGAGGCAGTATGACCTCTGAAACGTTGCTTAACATCGACCAGACTACACAGCGCAACAACCCAGAAGACAGAAATCTTCATACTCTGATGATGGAGGCAGTATGACCTCTGAAACGTTGGTTAACATCGACCAGACTACACAGCGCAACAACCCAGAAGACAGAAATCTTCTTACTCTGATGATGGAGGCAGTATGACCTCTGAAACGTTGGTTAACATCGACCAGACTACACAGCGCAACAACCCAGAAGACAGAAATCTTCTTACTCACCGCTGTGAGAACCTCAAGTCTTACAACAAATATATCGTTCGTTGCTCTGTGGAAAATAGCCGTAACCTCTAATCACGTGACGTTTAACTTGAGGCCTAATTTAAATACGTGCGTGATACAGATTACCAGCGTCACACAGAGCCAAAACCTACAACGGAATCTCACGCACAACGGAACGGATACACCAAAAGCGAATGTTTTGATTTTATCGTAAGACAAACGACACGATTATAATGTGTGGTTGTAGGAAGCATTCTAGCCTTTATCGCTTCATTCTGATATTCTTACATGAGGCAAGCGAGCGACTGACAGGATTGATACAGGTTGTCATGGTGACTCGTCTTGACGTCACTGTCTGTTGAAAGCCACGACCGACTGACAAAATGGGTTTCTTTATTCTATGATATTAGGCCTACTCTAGTAGAATCTATACAACAGAAATGTAGCATTCTTTTCCTGGATTATATTATTTAAATGGATTTGAGGACCACAATATTAAGCCTAGAGTTCACTTGTGTGGTCTGAAAAGATGGCACAGAGGAACGCAGAACGTTGTAGAAGCAAAGGTCCCTAGGGAAATGTGAAAGAAAGGGCTGATATCAGCTACTGGATTGAAAAAGCCCCATGACCACAGAAATGAGATTCTAATGCTACTAGACTGCAACCTCCCCAACCATCTTCAGCATTCTCTTTTAATGGACCAGCTATTTCGGGACATCGCGAGCAAGACGAGACCTACTATATCACTTTATCAGACTTCAATAGGGTGTTTCAAAACATGAGTCCACAACCCTTTCTGATTTAAGTTATCAAAAATAAACCTGATTTTGAGTAGTGATTGTGTTATGAGCAACACAGACATGTATGAATGTACACAGCCGAATGGATTGTCTTTTTAAAGCCCAGTGGTAACTATACGTGCCACCTCCCTCATCAACTAATAAATCTTTGCAACGGTAAAGTCTTGTGTTTTCTTTGCGGTAGGGGCTGAATTGTTAAATATTATTTAGACGAGCTTCGTGCTTCGAAAGGTTAACCGAACCAAGCAGAGTATTAAGTGTATTTATCAAAAGGACTTAACAAGAAATCACCGCCATTGAGCACTTCGCGTGCCTTCAGGAAGGCATCTGAAACAGGGAAGACACTAGAACAAGAAAAATCTATGTATCCGAAACAGGAACCAAGCAAGACGTGGTTTAGTGATAAATACGGCTGAACGTGGGTCCGTAGAGAGTGGGCACGGGGGTAGATAGACGAGGGCTGAATTAAAAGGATGGTAGATAAATCGGACTTACTTTACTCTGACCATAGAAGAAGGGCGGCTGATAGGCTAAACATCTGAACGTATAGCAAGTTCAAAAGCTTGGGAATTACAGCAAAAATATCAAGAACATATCTGTTCATAATTAAATTAAGAGCGGACTTGAAGTTTGCTTTCTACTATTCAGTTCAGAAAGTTTTATATCTGTGTTTTCTCTAAAAATACAAGAACATTATATTAGTTTCACGGTTACGTTACGAGACTTGCCTCTAATTCTAAGACAAGAACTGACAATAGGAACGAAGAATCAAAGGAAACTTAATAATTTATAATTTCTCAACATGTCCTTATGATAATTAAATCAGGAGGATGAGCTGGGCGGGACACAATATTCCAGTCGCGGAACCTCAAGGAAAGAGACCATTTCGGGTACTTTGATTTAGATGGGAGTATAATATTAAAATGGATACAAGACACGTAATGGATACTTTTTTCAACAAGCTTAGAATAGATAATACTTGTTAACTTCTATGTACAAGACAATAAATTTTCGTGGCCTATAAAAGTTGTAATTTTTTTAATTTTTATTTTAGAAAACGTGTAGCATGAAGTTAGGTTATCTGTGGTCCAGGCCTGAGGATGTGAAATGAGGCAGTCTGTATTCAAAGTTACAGTGACTATCTCTACTTGAAACGCTAACAGTCGTGAATAACCACTGCAGGTGTGAACATAAAATTGTGTGAAGTAAGAAAATATGAGTTACTCTATGAATCTTTTATTAGGGTCTCAGTTCTCTGCTGTTTCTGTCATAACATCACGAACACCAGACGCTGCCCTTCCCAAGAAACGAATGATAAAGTTTTACTACTCCAAGTCTGCTCTTGTCAGATTCCACAATGAAGAATGATTACAAGTTAAAATAAAATAAAATTCTGGGAAATTATAGCAGTATTTAGTTTGCCATTTGGCGACAAAGGAATTAATATTTCTTCCTTTGAAAAGGTTTCGCTACAGAAATTTGATATGAGAAAAAGTTTTAAAATTGCAAAAGTTATTCCATTCATAACTGCGTGTGCTTCAATGAGCTTCTATGATAAAAGTGCGTTCTGAAACAGACACTTATTTTATTGAAAAATCTTTCTCCATGAAATCAGTATTATCTTGAAATATATAAACATGACGACACTGGAAAATTTCATAGAAAGTTCGAGCACCAATCAACACCTTATCTGCATCTCAACTGTTCAGTACATGATAACAGAATAAAGTTCCCAAAACAAAGCTCTCGTTCATAGAATCGTAAACAATCTCATTGTCTTCTTATCACTGCCCGTTGGATTCATGACGTATGAACGTACAACTGTTGCTAAGTACCGAATCTGAAAATCTAATCAGCATTCATAACCCTCGTTCCATGTCATGGGAAAAACAAATTACGAAGGGGATATAAGTGACGAGATCCCTCGAAACCGCTGATATGAAAGTTGTTTCGTCATAAACAGTTTTATCACAGCACCAAACAGTTCACACGTATAGAAAAAAAGGCCATGTTTTTGGCCTTAAAATTATTTAAAAAAAATTGTATCACAAACGAGTATTTGTAAATGCAACGTCCATTACTTTATGAACCTAAGGATTAAAGTTCATGTTTCCTGCTTCTCTAAATCTGATTGTAAGAAATAAACTTAAATGTTATGGAGATCAGTCCTTCTTCAACTACATGTATACAGATTAAACGCCATTATATAACCCATAAAACACTTGTCTGTAGTCAGCGAGAAAAGCCTAAGATTATTATTCCGTGTGATGAGGGTTTCTTGTGACCAGTCTACAGAGGTGACATATGTTTCAGATGCTATTAAAGTAACATCTGTTAGGCCACAAATTTAAAAATGCTGACGGAGTAAAAACACGTGTAGAAGGTAGATAAAACAGTGCAATGACTTGTGAGGACAGTGAATATTTTAATATTTTCCGTCAAATCACAATTTTTAATAAGATGATAAATTATAAAATATTTAAAATATCATTTCACGTTCCGCATCGAATGATCGATTTACAAATTGGAACGTAAATCGATCATTCGATGCGGAACGTGAAATGATATTTTAAATATTTTATAATTTATCATCTTATTAAAAATTGTGATTTGACGGAAAATATTAAAATATTAACTTAATTCACAATATGACGCAAATATACTACCTTATAAGGACAGTGAATTTAAAAAAAAAATCATCTTCCAGCATAATAAGTCTCAGACTTCGTACGCACTTAATTAAAAATAGTTTAACCCTTTAATACCCAGTGGTAAATATATATACCGCCTTTTGACAAAATATTCTTTGAAGGCGAGTGACGGCGGTATCATTTACATTTGAAGAAACTGTACCAAGTTATAAATATTTGTTTCGTGTAAAAAAAAATCACATTAGCCAATCCCTTTCATGCCCATAATTATTGTACCCGCCCGAAAGAAAGAAATTAGAGGAATACGTACGTATTAAACCAAAAAAAGGTTAAAATTTATGAACACGTACTTTAAGCCAGTAAGGGGGGATTATAATATTTTTTTTATTTTTACAACGCATTTCTAACTAAAAAATATGGTTCATTTCTCTTGTATAAAGTAGGATTTAATTTGCATAAAAATCCTCTCAAAACACGATTTACAGTGTTTGAAAACCGCGTTGAACGAGAAGACAGTACGTCATAGTCAAGACTCTGAATCCGATAACAATACGAGCAGGGATAAACACACAAGCTAAGCGGCTGCACCAACACCCGTCACACTTAATCAGTCCGTTTAATAAATCGCAGTTAGAGTACGAAACACGTGTTCTACTCTCCCCTCAAAGAACGAAGTAGGATGCTAATCTGAAAAGAAATTCGTTTAGTCACAGATGTGAGTTTATCATTTCGAAGATTAAATATTTTTGGGGTAAATTAAAGTAACTCCGGGCACAGACGTCGAACAAGTGATATAAACATATGCATTTTCCTTCGCTCGTTACCTGCAGACATGACAAGAGCGCAAAGCTGTCAAAATGTGGAAGTTTTCCTCCCGGAGATAACACTCACATTATGCATATTCTATTACTGGTCTAGCTTGTTTTACATATTGATTGCCTTGAAACTGAGTGTTTAAGTCCGTAATAAAACTCCCCCCCCCCCAACCAGGCAACTGCCGATAGTTCCTGGGGCTAGCATTCAACACTGATTTAATTGAGTTTAGTTATTATTGTTATGTGAAGGTCGGGTGGAAGGGAGGGGGTGGGTTTGTTCATATTACAGGGAAAATTTATGCTGAACAAGGTGTTTCAATATACAGAGCGATATTCAGAAATAAAACTCATTTTCATTGTTATTATTTATTTAGTGTTCTGTCTGACGACAGGTCCATGTGAACAGGATCCTTCCACCCTTTTCTCGGACTGGGACCTGTTCATATACGTTCTTGGCAGATGATCCAGAAGTGGTTTGCCATTGCCTTCTTCTGTGTGTGAATGGGATGCCACGGAGAAACCGGGAAAGCCCCCGGAGGAAAACTCCGTGTTGCCTAGACCACGGCCTTGCCCAACACAAGTTATAAATTCGGGCACCGCCGGGAATCGAACCCGAGACCCCCAGGATTACAAGGCCAGCGTTCTAACCGCTAGACCACCTCATCTTATTATTATTATTTAGTGTTCTGTCTGACGACAGGTCCATATGAACAGGATCCTTCCATCCTTTTCTCGGACTGGGACCTGTTCATATACGCTCTTGGCAGATGATCCAGAAGTGGTTTGCCATTGCCTTCTTCTGTGTGTGAATGGAGTAATTGTTGGGATGCCACGGAGGAAAACTCCGTGTTGCCTAGACCACGGCCTTGCCCAACACAAGTTATAAATTCGGGCACCGCCGGGAATCGAACCCGAGACCCCAGGATTACAAGGCCAGCGTTCTAACCGCTAGACCACCTCATCTTATTATTATTTAGTGTTCTGTCTGACGACAGGTCCATATGAACAGGATCCTTCCATCCTTTTCTCGGACTGGGACCTGTTCATATACGTTCTTGGCAGATGATCCAGAAGTGGTTTGCCATTGCCTTCTTCTGTGTGTGAATGGAGTAATTGTTGGGATGCCACGGAGGAAAACTCCGTGTTGCCTAGACCACGGCCTTGCCCAACACAAGTTATAAATTCGGGCACCGCCGGGAATGCAGTTATTATTCTTACATCAGGACTGTTTTTTATTGCAGAGGAAATTGTATGAAGAGGATAGTATACTAGTTACATTTCTGCGAATATAGCTAATATATTTATCGTGTCCATAAATAAAACTAAACTTTATTGTTACGTCTACTAACTTTTATTAAGCAGAAAGTGTTTTTTTTCAGTAGCACTGGGTACTTGGAGGACAAAATACGCCACACAAAATCATTCCCATGTGGCAGGGGGAAAAATGAACTCATAATTGGGAGAAACTGAAGGTAAGAAGTTTTTCGGGCATCTAACTAAGACGCTGTCAAGCGAATTTGGTGTTTGGGGCATTTCAGTGGCGAATCTACATTACGTGATATTTAAAAAACTTCGTCATTTCTCGAAAGTTTCTCACTGCAAAATATTAAAAAAATTTAGGAAAAGCTACTGGTCACCCCAAACGCACATCCTGGGGTTTGCATTCATTTAACGAAGTCGATTCAACTGCTGATCTTAATAATTTTCGCATAAAATGAGAACAGTAAGCGTATACAAATCATGGCCTATTTTAAAAAAGTATCCTCTTAGATATTCAATTATACAGAACCAATCGCATGTTTTCCTCTGACTTCACAAAGTGTCCTGCGTCTTTCTATGCATTTCTATGCCTGCTTCAGCGGAGCAGGTCTGCGAGGTTTACAAAATGGAGCTAGGGACATAGACAAGTAATTCATTCTGTTAATGATTTATTACGATAACATCCGTGTAGCATATGCACGGATGTTGTGAATATACGTGAAGCCAAAACTGTTCAAACGCTGTAGCGCAAATTTCATTTGAATTTGTCGTTATAAACCTAAACACTACGCAGTCGCTTATAGAACGATATCACTATACGTCCAGACCGCATAATAACTACAGCAAACAGTAACAATAATTGTAAGTAATAAAATAAAACATCAGGATAAAAATTGATTAAACAACTTACTTCTTTGTTTCAGTTCAACAGAGATTGGGATTTATTATTAAAATTAAAACAAAATATTGTTTACAGTACTTGCATACGTTATCAGTTCAAATTATAAGGGACGAATGACACTGATATTAGTGAATAATATTTTTGAAAGGATACGAAAGGAATCGGTCGTGAAACATAATACCAAATAATAGGAAGAAAGATAAATGACTGATTTATTCATGGATTTAAAATTCACTGTACTAAGCGCTTCGGTGTATGGGCCTGGAGACACGTGTCGTAAAATGTGAAAACAAAACGCATGGGGACGACTCACAAATCTCTCGAATCAGACCAACAGAAATTTCAGTAGCTCCGATATTTTCTCCGCGCCAGATGTAACAGTTTTACGGACATGAACGTGTAATCATTTCTCGTTTTTGAAATCGAGGCCTCACTGCTTCAAGATTACGTCGGATTAAAGTCGGGGGGGGGGGGGGGGGTTAAGTGTTCGAAAGTTGACCATGCATTCTGATGACAAGACAAAAAGTTTAACAAAGGAACAAAGAAAAATAAAACAAACACGAAAAAAAAATTGTGGAGTTTTTGAGAATAAATCAAAATAATAAGTAAGATAATAAAATAAATAAATAACAAGGAAGCAATAAACAAGATAAACAGAAGAAGGCAAGGAGAGGCATAAAGATGTAGGTAGAACCATAGTGGAAATGAAGTTAAGAGATATTAAGAAATTTAAAATGTTAAATCACATAAAAGTTAAGGTTGTTTCAGAGGAAGAACTACAATATCCAGACAAAATAAGACAATTACGACGAAACGAAGTTTAATGAATATCAATCACGACTAAGTCCTTCTTCCTATTGCAACTTCTTCCTACCCTTTGTCTGATTCCTCTCGCCCTCCCCACTCGTCCTCCTGACTTGAACACCGTGTGTTCAGGGTGTGGACGGGCTAACAAAGCCAGGCGGTGGGACCGATCATAAAATCGATCGGATATTGTCTTCAAACTGACTGGCTGCCATGGTAACAATGTTTAATAATACCAGCAGTAACTATGCGGGCATCACATTGAGGAATTACGTGATTTGAGGGAATTTAATGTGGCGTAACACCAGCTCTCGCCTTCAGAGGCGTATTCTAGGTAAACGTCATCGCAGATTTTTCTACTAACCAGCATAGACCTTAACAGAATAGCAGGACGATTCAGGCATTGTGACTTTTTATAGTGATCTCTTCGTATCTCTTGACTAAAATGTACTAATTTCTCAGTTTAGGCGTCTTTCTACATGTTCCGCCAATCTTATTCTCCCTCAATCTAGTTTATCAATCAACGTAGAGACGTCTGCGTCATGGAGACACCGTTTTTGCGCATCTGAGAACACAGATGAATAAATTTAAACGAGTATTGAGTGCAGAATGATGGAGAAATTCCGTCCTTCGATCTGTAGCAGGTTAACAGGGCGTGACGTTGAGAACCGCGGTGAAGTAGGCAGTTTGAACTGTACCGCGGACGCAGAACTTAACCGCTGCAGCCGTAATATCGGAGTAGTTTGGCCGAGTAACCGGAGCTGGGCGCATGGTACATTATTAAGTCGACCGACACCACCAAACCAGCCACAAACACGGCTTTCCTCAGTAACTACACAACATGTTCAACAGTTATCGATGTTTAAAAGTCGATTAATCCTGTAGCTTTACCTGTCGTAGTGGCGGCACGAGACAGTTAACATCAAAACTATACGCACATTCAGCATTTAACACTCCATCTTCGCATTTGGGATGTCCCGGGTTCAAATATCGGGCAGGACACCGGCTATCCCGGCTGCGATTTTCCGTGGTTTTCCTCGCTCCCTCCAAGTAAATTCCGGAAGTGCATTAAATTAAGCCACGACAGCCTCTTCCTAAATCCCTCCTAGTTCACTACTGACTATCATCCTCACATTCGACGCTATATAGACTGAGCTACTGATAAAGCGTTGTAAAATAAACTATAAATATAAATAAATATATTCGCATACAGACGGGCTTACATAATGCAAAATATCTCAATTTCTACGTTATTTTTTAATATCAATCTCAAAATCGGCGTCGCGAATCTCATTACATGACAAGCATTAATTAAAGAATAAGACAATTTAAATTAATTCCTGGCAAGCGGAATCAAAGCCGAGACAAGGAACTGCAAGCATTAATGTTCACTGGCTGGTTTCCAAGCCAGGTCTCTTGGGAACGTAATTTATTACCACAGACCTTCGCCCGCTATTTAACACGGACCACTACGCGCATGTCCATTCGCTTAAGGAGGTAATTTCAGCTACAAATACGAAACACTTTTCTTTCACACAATTTCAAACAGTCGAACAGTACGTTTCTCTGATAACAAGCATTTATACCCATCAATTTCCACAGACGTGAAAATAATTACTGGGATTCTAAACGTGGCCTTCTGGAACGTTACGGCTTTTAGTCTGGTAGAAGTTTACTCATCGCCCTGATGATGGAGGCAGCAATGACCGCCGAAGCGTCAGTAGACTTCTACCGGACTGCAAAGCGCAACAAACCAGAAGACACCGATCTTCATACTCGCCACCGTGAGAACCTAATATACTACTTAATTTGAAGGAAATTTTCTTAGTACTTTCACCACTGTCCCACCTCCCAGCCACCAAAATTGCAAAAGAATATAAGTAATCGCGGTTTCCAGAAGAGATGAGAGCACCCCTGACCCCTCGTCAGCTGGAACCTCAGACCGGAGGACAACCTAGTGGTGCGTGACGGCGTTCCTACCTTACCGGAGGTGCTCTCACACACCCGACCGTTCTGATTGGATGTCACAGGCATTCGGTTTACAGCCCAATGACCACGAGAGGTATCGGGTAGGGTGTGCCAAACAAAAATAACCCAACTCCTGAGAACCAACAGACACGCGTCATCCTTTGACAGATCAGGAGAATCGATTCAACTAGCGACCGACACAAATAACGATCTCATTTGACGATCGACGGATAGAATCCAGGACATCGCGTTGCTATTGTAATGCCTCCGGAGGTCTTTAAAGAAAAATTCTGAAGAGAATACCTGAATACGGCAAAGAGGAATTAGCAGCGAGTATAATAATTAACAGTTTCAAAATATATACTATTCACCATATATTACAAAGGATGATTAAATCAAAGAGGGTAAAATGTTTTTGTTACGAAACCAGTCGCGTCATTTCTAAACATTAGAGAAAGCATCAGTATTTTCCCGGGATAAAGCAGCCGGAGCTTGAACCTCACATCTTCCCCCAGCGAACACTGTGATCTAAGATACAAGGACATTCACCCCCACGCCCATGTACGCTTTTATAGAGTGGTGTTTCGACATACGTAAACCCAAAAAATGATGAGGAGTTGAATAACCACTGAGTGAGAGAATCAGTACGATTGAGATTAAATGCTCCGACAAGTCACTTTGAGGCTACGTAAACAGATCGAAGGAGATCACCCCCGCCTCGAAATTGGAAGAAACGATCTGTCGGTCAGTCGAATTTGAAGCTCGATTAGGTTCGTCAGAAGCCGCGTGCGGGGGGAATTGGGATGGGAACAACGCAGATGTGGTCCTGACGACTGCAAGGCGCTCGAGACGAAAAGACGCGTAACTAATTATAAAGGAAGTGAGTTCAAGAAGGAAATAAAGAGAAGTAAGAAAAACCAATAACCCAGACAATAAAATTTCGAAGGAAAGACGAACAGACAAGGGACAAATACGAGGACTTAAGTCTCAAGTGCCAATTTTGTTTAATTAAGAGTATGTGAAATGAAGGGTGGAAAAAGGCAATCACATTTTGGTTGTTGTTGTGTTTTTTTTTAACTTATAAACTCCCCCCTTTACCCTAGCACAAGCAAATCATACGGAGAAAGAGAGAAAGTTAGAAGAGAGCTGAGGAAGAATGCGAGAGATGTGACAGAAAATTCCAATAAAATTCTGTAAAATGATTTGAGAGGCGAACTATCCGGACGACCACGCAAACGGGTAGACACTCTCTATTCAGCTTTCACTTTTGTACACTTCTCGGTATGAAGGGAAACAAAATACATTTTTTATTGCACGTTTGTAAAAATGGTAATAAAAACATCAGACGTGTTCCCCGAGAGTAATTTAACAAATTGCATGATACTTATGCAAATGAAGAAAAAGTAGAGTATCCTCCCAGTTACGTTAAGTTATATTTATCCATCTTCTGGAGGACGTTCGTCGAGATAAAGATGTGTCTTTATTCGATTTTAAGAAAATTAAAAAAAAAAAATGTTGTGCAAAAGAAACTTGAAGGGAAGAAACAAGCAGATATATATACATACACGTATCTCACTCTAACATTTAATTATACGTTTCTGTTTCATTTTTTTTTCCCTCGACATTTCTACGGTTTTATTCTGAACGTAAGACAAAGTCAACTGCAGTGACAGAATTCTGAGAACTACTTGTCCTGTACCAACGAAAAGACGTGACATAACAAATCAAAATTTTACTTTCTCCTTAAGAAGGAGTGAGCGAGTTCTTTGAAACGTCTTTCACATTTCACAACTTCGTCCTACCTTTCCATCTGCTCCCAGGTCTATGCATAAGCCACCTACATCTTCCCTTGGAACGTCTTTCTACGAGAAGCAAATCACTTAGGAAGCCACTCTTCTGACAGTTACCCGGTAACCAAGAACCCAAGTTGGGATTTCGAGACCTATGAAATAAGAAACATCCTGTAGATTAAATGACTGCTGTTAAGAGAACGTGGAGATGTCAGGCAAATGTGTGACAATTTTAACACCTTCCCGTTTTAAAGAGCGTTAGAAGGGTTGCTGAGTTGGGCTTCAGAATAAATAACCACCTAATTCGCTATTCCTGCCAATTAATTATATTATTAAAAAGAAATATAAGACGAAAAATGTTACTGAATCTTCCATAAATAAAATCACTTTTTGGTAACATCGAATAGGGAGCGGAAACGTTTAAAGGCATCCGACAAGTTGTCGCGAGGGAGACCTACCAGTTCACCCCTTCTCCTTAGACTCACCCCACTACCCTCTAAAAAGGGGGGGAACTTATGTCTGGACAGAATCCAAGTGTGTTTAAATTGCTAATCGCGCATTATCCGCTTCCAGACAAGAACTGAGAGATTTAAAATGGGTCTTTTTTTTTTAACAAGAGTAGGAAATGGAACTTTAAATCTGAAGTCTATTTACTTAAAGGGAAGACAGATCACAAAATTTCTATGCCATTAAATAAGAGTCAATCATCTTTTAAGGCCGAGAGCGTTCTCTGGAGTAGATCCAGGTCCGACACGACCAATTCACCATTATCTGTCTACAGTGTCGCCAACTCTTCAAAATTGTTTTTTGGGGACGGAACGTTCTAACCAGATCACTTAACGTGAAAAATAAAAACATCGAAAATATAAGTGTGTGACATCTGTTAGCATTAAGGCAAGACTGGCGGTTAATAAACGTATAATTTAATATCACATTACATCTACACATAAATTTCAACCGCGGTTCAACACTAAAAATTATTTTATTTTCTATTTCTAATTTATTAATATTCATTTAGTCTTTATATTATTTACTTTACAGGATGATACAAAAACAACAACAAAAACGTTCACCCACACAAAATCATGTTAAGCACGACGTACATACAGAACAACTTCGAATACGATATTAAAAATACAATAAATCTGGAAGAAAACATCATTTGAAATCTGATAAACATCTGACTAAAAGTTGCATTTAAGAAATTATATTTAAATTTATATAATTTTATACACCTGAGGATGGTTCTTTAAGAACTGAAACATGTCGTGTAAAAAAGTGATCGAACATTTCGATAGAGAACATCATTTAATATATTTTAAATATTTAAATGTTAATTATAGTAATATTTTAATATTTAATGGAATTTTATTGTGATTAGACTGAAAAGATTTAAACAAATATATATTTATCACAATATGACGCAACTTTATCATCTCATTGAAAAAGATATAAAGGTATAAATAATCATGTAAAATATCATTATTGCTAATTCCTGCTGTATTATTTACCATATCTTATTTTACCATCAGACAGGGTGTTAATACAATATCATAAATGGCTTTACACCTGAATGACGGAAAGTCCTGACATATCAGCTTCAATGATTTTCAAAACAGTTTACAGAAATTTGATGATACTACCTAGACATTAACTTCAGATTGAAGTGCTATTTCATATATATACCCTGCATTCGAGGGCGAAGATTTTTTTTTCAGCAGTGAGACCTGTACGCGGACTGATATTTGACGTATAGTAGAGGATGGAAATCAGTCAAAAAGGCTACGTCAGTATCCTCTTTACAGGAAGTCATAATTGCTACGATTATTTCAACGGCTCCAAGAACACTGTCATGCAGAATTCCGACTGAAACTTGAGCCCCCAAACCAAATGGCAGTCGCTTCGTCAAACCTTTATGAGTTTCAAATTAACGACGTCCTTCCACAACACACAATGCCGTGGCCTGTATTTTAATAGGCGAGAAACGAGGTGTGGGGGGAAAATATTCGTCGAAAATTGATGGTGTAGTTTATTTTTTCCGTGGGTCGTCACCCCACAAAATAAATCTTCTGAGCCCCAGATATTAAACAGAAATTGCATGAATTTCTGCAGATACATATAAAATAAACGGCATATCCATTTAGCTATCGTTCCCTTATGATTTAATGAAATGTAGAGCTTTATATGTAACCTGTGCAAATATGTAAATGTCCAGTTTCGAATTTTATTTTTATTTGAGCGTTTATCATGGAACTAGGTATGATTATCAATGTCCAAAAATCCGTATTAACATTGCGGACGCAGATAAATTTGACACTGAAATAGAGAATAAAATTAGATGTTAGAATATCACAAGGGTGTTGGCACTGCCATCAATTTTCTTACAGAAGTCTGAATTCAGAGGGTGGGGAACCTCCATGTTAATGAAGTTGGGCAGGGCTCGGGCTGTTTCCTAGAACGGCCGCGTGGCGGCTCTACCGACGCGTGCCGAACGACGTGACGTGACGCAGAGAGGATCGTTATGGCTTCGAGTTGCGCGGTGTTAAACAAGAAAGGACACGCGAAACATTTTAACATCCGCCAACCGGAATCTTTCGCGTCCCTCTTCATTATTTTAATTATTTTATTGTAAATTTTTCTATTGATTTGAGATTTTCAGGGAAATTTAAATGTGAATTGTATTATTCTGGGATATGACGCCGTGGTTACCAAACCTTCGGAGAAATTTATTGACGTAAATACGTCTATACGGAAGGGTAATTCGGCAAAGAACAGTTACGAAGATGTGTAGGATCCATACCAACAATGTGTAAATATGGACCGACAATGGTCAGCTTTTATATGAACTCCTGCGTTCATAACAATTTTTTACTCCTTTACATAAGAAACTAATTGTTACGTCATCTGTTTACTCGTCATTGTTTTGTTTCATTACTGACGTCAACAATCCGCTTTCGTTATTGCGGAAAGAGCTGAGATGTGAATCGAAGAGTGCGTCGTAGACTACATAATTTTGTGCTGGTAAAAACGTTTTAGAATATCACAATTACTTATCTTATATAAGAATTATTAAGAAACCTGTGATACTCCATTTTAGTTTTGATTAAATTGATCGTTGCCGGTGGACGTCGTGGTCTCTTACAATTGAACAAAGTTTGAGGTAAGGCGTTTGTGTGTTGCGTCATACTACGTAGAGATAACAAGATGGATGACATTGAAGGTAAAAGAGTCCGTAATGCAGAATATATGAGAGAGTACAGAAAACTTAAAAAAATAGATGTATTAAATAATGAACCCGAAGTTCACAAAGTAATACCAAAAATTAATGCAGAACGTATGAGGGAGAGATAATTAAGCAATGTCTTAATCAAACTATTTACTCAATTGTAAAGCATGTTTAAAGGAAATATTTAGAATAAAGCCAATATATAAACTTCCTTTCATTGTATTTATTATCTAAATATAATTTAAATACAAAGAAATATTTACGTCAGATTCTCCGGAATCGTGGTTCCACCATCAATTTTTCACTTTAATTTTATTATTATTATTATGTGATCTGCACGCTCTCGCTTGAGCACCTTATGGGCATGTCCATCTGACCCCTTTTCCCTGCGAACGTAGGCAATCTACATTTTCTTCGCATAACGCCTTGAAATCACTTACATTTTTTTTTCCAAAATCCGTTTACAGAAAAAACAAATAATGGACAGATATTACAGAGCATAATGAATGATAAAATTGTTTGGTAAAACCGATCAGAGGTAAGTGTGTCTGGGAATTTTATGCAATGGAAAGCAAGAAACAGTGTACAAAGAGATTAAAGTACGATGCTGAACTAAAAAAAGGAGTAAGTGTACCCAGTCCGGAGACGTAGGCAGTCTCTCCAAAGTCATTAATTACTGCCATGAAAGTACCTGGGAAACAACTACGTAACCAGTGAAAATTAATTAATTTCCCTTCCATGAACACTCTTTCTTATTTATTTTCCTTATTTTACTCTCATGAACCTTCTAGTCAGTTCCTTTATCGACAGAGCTACAATTTTTGCTTCGCACTCTAAAAGTGAGAATCCCATTACTACTTCGGAATTATAAAAAATCTCGCGACACCGAACACATGTTCGGTTAGATCACGTTAGATCAGGATATGTTGGGTGAGGTTGGGTTAAGTTAGGTTAGGTTGGATAAAGTAAGTTTGGGTGAGGTTAGGATAGGTTACGTAATGTTAGGTTACGTTACGTTAGGTGAGGTAGGGCTGGGATAGATCAGGTTGGGTAAAGTTATGTCGGGTTAGGTTAAGTTAGGTTGTGTTAGGTTAGGTTAGTTTGGGTTGAGCTCTGTTTGGTTGGGTTAGGTGAGGTCAGGATAGCTTAGGGCAGATTGGGTGAGGTTGGGTTAGGTAAGGTTAGTTTAGGTTACGTTAGTTAGGGTTAGGTTGTGTTAGATTAGGTTAGGTAAGGTAAGGTTTAGTTTAGTTAGGTTAGGTTAGGTTAGAGTAGATTAGGTTAACTTTGGTGTATTTTAGGTGAGTTTAGGTGGGAGAGCTTTATCAATATTTCAGATGCCTTTGCTGTATCCATCATCAGGGCAATGATGGAGGCAGCAAGGTCCTCTGAAACCTTGGTCATCTACCGTCTACACGGCGTTACAACCCAGAATACAACCATCAACATATCAATGAATGATGATTCAAGCAATTTTTTTCACGTCTTATGAAAAGTTGTGACAACAACTATTCAGTTACTTATCTTACAATGAGAATTCTTATTAATATTCATTCTCTGAGATGTAATAATTTCTTGACACAGGAGATGGTACGAGCGAGGCTTTATGCGAAAGGCCGAAGTTTTGAAAGCAACATCAGGATCCACGTGGCAGTGGACAGCAGACAGCAGCGCCACGACGTGGACATCTAGTGAAGCTCCCGTCAGCCTGCGCTTAATTTACGAGTACGTACTTTGAATCCTAAGAATAAGATTCTCTTGATAAAGAAAGAAAAATCCGTCAAAGATCTCATAAATATGTAAGCGTTCACATGATTATCAAGATGTTTTACACTCTCCTTAAGTCTCTTTTTGTGTGAATGGTTATGCAAATCTGTTAGTACGTGTTTTCCGTGTCACAGCCGGCTCCGAGATGAACCTGATCAACATGGACGCGGAGAACCGCGTGGTCCTGAACGTGGGAGGGATCAGACACGAGACGTACAAGGCGACTCTCAAGAAGATCCCAGCCACGCGTCTGTCGCGGCTGACAGAGGCTCTCGCCAATTACGACCCAATCCTCAACGAGTATTTCTTCGATCGCCACCCCGGCGTCTTCGCCCAAGTCCTCAACTACTACCGGTAAGCCTCTGTTCATCGCTGATGCACAAACCCCAAAGATAAATATAAGTATTCCTAAATCACTCACCGACTCCTGTGAAAGTAAATTTACGTTTTTCAAATTTTTGTAGAATGTCAATATTAATTTACTCAGCGGTACATGTACGTTGTTCATTGAAAAATTAATATTATTCAGCCTGATCGATAATTTCTCCGTAATTGAGGAACCTTCCAAGTTTCAATTCCCCATTCACTAAAGTCTATAATTGATATAAGACAATTGCGTAATTCAGATTATTAATGCGAAAAAACGTCACGATTTGTGGTTTCTCTGGCAGGACGGGGAAGTTGCATTACCCAACTGATGTGTGCGGGCCACTGTTTGAGGAGGAGCTAGAGTTTTGGGGTTTGGACGCAAACCAAGTGGAGCCCTGCTGTTGGATGACATACACTCAGGTAAGAAGCCCTTTGTCAATTCCAACCACAATAACACTCTCAGTCCCACCCTTTCCACACCACCCTGACGATGGAGGCAGTAGCAAACCTGAAGTGTCAATCAATATCTACCAAAATACACGGCGCAAAACAGCCGTGAGAATCTAAAATCTCAGCTGGATAAAGACTGGTTATTTCTTAGGTTATTTTAAGATTCTGCATCAATTACTAAGGTCAAATAGAATGGAAAGAGATATGGGTAGATGAAAATAATGAAAGATGATTAAGTGGGAGAAGTATTTGGACTCTTTTAAGGTATGTCCTGTCGCTTTTACAACAGATATTAAAGGCTGAGATAATCTACTGAAATCTCGCCGTTTACTTACTGTAGTTGTTGCAGAGATATTTAAGTTTTCTCGGGGGCCGCCTTCTGTAGCGACGAGTCATTTGATGAAGAGGGGTGACGTCATAACGATTTTCATCTTCAACTTCTTAATTCTTCTCTCGCCTATTCAAATATTCTCATAGACTTCCTCATGATGCATTGTGAGGAGCTTCCAACACCATCATCCATCAAGTCTTGGCTCTTCCTACAACGACAAAAGAATTTAAGAAAATATACTTTGATAATGGAAACAAGTAGAAAGGCACGCTCCAGACTAGAGCGCTCTCTTCTCCTCGCTGGCTTTTCGTAGGCGCAAATAAATTGTACCGGTAACCTAGTTAAATAATGCAGAAGAGATGTATAAACATCAATGCTTAGGAAACCAATCAACAGTATCCATATTATAAGCAGGGAAAATTCAATAACGTGACGGAATACCAAGGCTATCGAAATTCGATTCTAGACTCGGGCGATAATTATTCTCTACTCGACCACTGTTAAAGGATGTTGAGTCCAGTCTGTCAGTCTGACGACTTTCGGCCGAGGCGTGAACACAAATTATCTCAGTCTCATTAAAATTATAATACAAAAAATTCCATGAAGCAAAATCCTCGTTGAGAAGCTAATATTACGCTGCGATAGTCAAGAAGCTCCGATTTCATTTTCCTAAGATCCATTTTAATATTATCATCACATCAATGCCTACGTCTTTCGAGTGGTACCTTATGTTAGAGTATACGTATAAAATTGCATGAAGAAAAAAACTAACCTTACGTTTAAATTCGTTGAATACATTTTACACAGAAAAATTTTTCAAACTAAATTTATAAATTTAATGATGCAGATTACATCAATCTATTTGTGCCACGGAGCCGTATTTTATGTACCGCGTACTTTTATAAAAAAATGTGATGAAGTTTAATTTGATCTTCGTGTTAAACAGTGGTTTTTATCAAACCAATACAAAACAAAATCAAATTTACCTCACAACTTTTAGCAAAATCGTCTGTGCCAAATTTTGTCGAAATTTGTCAATTACTTTCGTAAAAGACAGATGAAAAAGGTAATCTGATTCTGCATTCAGTTCGTGCCCCCTCTGAAAAGTACGCATAAAAATTTGAAACTACACAAGTGTTCACTTCAACACGCAAACAAAAACCATCGAAAGTCGTTACGCTGACAGTCGCCTAGTGACTGGTGTATGCGGTAACAGCATGTCATTTGTTCAACATTTACCAAGTGGACGTATGAACAATGAAGCTTAATGGACGCGAGCAGACAGACGTGTGTTAGGGGCGGAGACACGAATGTATAACACGATGGAAAATCTGGAAAGAATAGACGAGCTTACCGGCTTGCAAATGTACAGACAAAAGTTCTACTAGTATACACGGACGTGTGTGTAAAACAGGCTTGATATGAGCGAAGTAAAATGAGACGAGCTGCAGGTCTGACAAAAATAATTAAAATTTTTAATAATCATCGTATACGAGTAATTATCTGTAAATGGCGCTCTGTTAAAAATTTAATTAATTTGGAAATGAACAAAACGGAACGGACCTTTACGTAAAAATAAGAATTGCCAACTCAAATCTTTCTTACAGGCATTGGAGTATGGAAAAAATGTGCCTAGCAGATTGGCTAATTGATTTGCTTGTTGGCTGTTGGGTGGTTTGTTAGCCGACTGAAATAATGCTTGACTAATTAGCCACTGTATTGTGAAGGACACTGTAGTGGCCTATTTTAATATACTATTTCGCCATTCGCCTATTGAAGTGAACATGAAATTTATTAGAAACCTAGTACCGGTGAGCTATTTTATACTGACAAGGTTGTACTGTGAAACAAATATTGACAAATAGATAAAATAAGAATAATTTTTGTTTATTTGGAAAACAAAGAAACGTGAATGTTAGAAGTTAGAAAATAGACAAAATTAAAGATAACAGTAGTTAAAGGTAAAGATATTTAAAACTTAGCGTGCAAGGGAAATATACGAAGAGAACATAAACGGACAGAGACAATGACGAAGGAAAGATGCGAAATAACGCGGACATAAATTAAAGGAGAAAGAATGGGAGACGAAATGTAAGGGAATGGAACATCCGGACAGGCAAGAGTGTTGAAGAGAGGCGAGCAACGAGACAGACTGACACAAGGACATGAACAGGATGACGTCCGTGTGATGGATGAGCGACCCGTGCGTTCCAAGAGCAGACACTGCGAGCGGCCACGTGGCATATGACGCCTCAGGCGGCGACCCGTCCTGGCGACTGACAGCCCGGGTCACTTTGTCGTCCGTACACACCAAGTCCACCAACGCTTCTCTGCGTCTTTCCATCTATTTATTTATCATCAAATGTCTCTAAATTACTTCTTTGACCCTTTGAAAACGTAATTTTGATTCATTTCTGTCGTTCCCACGCGGTATATGCTTTATAGTATCACGGTGGTCTAGCGGTTAGAACGCTGGCCTTGTAATCCTGGGGTCTCGGGTTCGATTCCCGGCGGTGCCCGAATTTATAACTTGTGTTGGGCAAGGCCGTGGTCTAGGCAACACGGAGTTTTCCTCCGTGGCATCCCAACAATTACTCCATTCACACAGAGAAGAAGGCAATGGCAAACCACTTCTGGATCATCTGCCAAGAACGTATATGAACAGGTCCCAGTCCGAGAAAAGAATGCAAGGATCCTGTTCATATGGACCTGTCGTCAGACAGAACACTAAATAAAAATAAGATGAGGTGGTCTAGCGGTTAGAACGCTGGCCTTGTAATCCTGGGGTCTCGGGTTCGATTCCCGGCGGTGCCCGAATTTATAACTTGTGTTGGGCAAAGCCGTGGTCTAGGCAACACGGAGTTTTCCTCCGTGGCATCCCAACAATTACTCCATTCACACACAGAAGAAGGCAATGGCAAACCACTTCTGGATCATCTGCCAAGAACGTATATGAACAGGTCCCAGTCCGAGAAAAGAATGCAAGGATCCTGTTCATATGGACCTGTCGTCAGACAGAACACTAAATAAAAATAAGATGAGGTGGTCTAGCGGTTAGAACGCTGGCCTTGTAATCCTGGGGTCTCGGGTTCGATTCCCGGCGGTGCCCGAATTTATAACTTGTGTTGGGCAAAGCCGTGGTCTAGGCAACACGGAGTTTTCCTCCGTGGCATCCCAACAATTACTCCATTCACACACAGAAGAAGGCAATGGCAAACCACTTCTGGATCATCTGCCAAGAACGTATATGAACAGGTCCCAGTCCGAGAAAAGGATGGAAGGATCCTGTTCATATGGACCTGTCGTCAGACAGAACACTTAATAATAATATAATATGCTTTATAATCAAACTTAAACAAATGCCATAAGGCAAGCGACTGCCTCCTCAAGGCTTCGTGGGTTGATGTTTAAAAAGTCATTTCACACCCAAGCAAAAAATATGGAGAGGAGATTGTTAATCATTGGAGCGATTTGCATTACAGAGGATAGGGGTTTATTCTGGGGAAGCTGAGTCTTGGCTGTAATTCAGCGACGTTATGTAGACAGCATAAAAGAATGGTTTTGACTGGCTGATGACCAGAAAAAATATTAGTTTACACAGTGTGGAAGAGAGACTACACTTACCGACGCGGATACACGAGAAAAAGTCTGTCAGTCATAACAGCGGGTTATTGTTAAAACTGTCAAAATCTTATCGGGTTCTATTACGTATAATAAAGCTAACTAACAAACAAACTGCCTCCGTGGAGCTGATTATTTCCATGCAGGTGATCAATATACACTTCAGTTAGTGGAATAAAGATAATGTTAGATTATAAAATTATATAATCACCCCCCGAGGAAAAAAAAATTCTGCCGTTAGACAGTGGACCGGGTGAGTCACACAAGAATAATTGGGGTGGGTTAAAAGAACTTTACACTTCCCTACCGACAATCAAACCCCTATCTCTCACTGTCAGCAGACTTCAAACAACATCCATGGCTAAAAATAGACCACTCAGTGTACCATTCTAGCAATCTGTCTTCTACTGTGAATGACATTGGTAGACCTGTCTCAGTTCAGGAACAAGGTCAGATCTGTCTGTAATGGTAACGTACCACAAAACAGGTTCGAATCACTTTAACTTTGATTCAAGCCTTGCAAACCTACGTACTCAGTCTCTGTGCTATTAATAGGCTGAGGGTGGGGTGGGGGGTGACTGTGTTGATGGAAACAATTATCAATTTGTGTGGCGCCTTAACTAAGTTTGCTAAGTTGCTTCTTGTTTTAGAGGCTAGTGACGGCACTGATCTGGTTACTGCGCACAACAAACACCAACCTAAATGCGGAAATTTTCCTCATTCTCCGTCCTTATAAATATCCACATTACGCCCTTGGCTATTATATTCCCGAAGTCTGCGACATTAACTCTTTTACTGGATTAATTTCATCAGGAATACGACAATTCCAATGCCGTCAGGCAACTCCCCTAGTTATTAAACATTCATATTAATCGATTCCATCTTCCTGTCAGACCGCAGCTACCGTCAGGGCGATTGCCCTGGTGATAAAGGAGGCATCAAGGACCTCCGAAACGTCGGTAACCTCTTAAAACGCTACATTACGTGAGAAATCATAATACCGTATCCACATTTCCACCGCTGTGAGAACTTGAACCTCATTTTAAAAAAGAGATAAGGAACAGATTGGAAAAATTAAATTCGCCTATTAAGGGCCATAGGTTTGACTATAAATACGTGTATGCAGAAAATTAACATCAGGAACATAAAGTATGTTTATACCAAAGAACAACTCTCATTTTCACTCTTCTTTTTCAAATTGATTATTTTCTGTCATCTGACATTAAAAAATTCTTGTAAAAGTTCTGTCACGTGAGAAGATCCATTAATAACGAAAGTCTTCCTCGTGGTTCGCGTATCACAGTTTGGTGATTCACTGTAACTGAAACTAAGCACCACAGAGTGGGTGTCATTTCTCACGTCACCAAGTTTTGGAAGTAATTTCGTATCTTGTCCGCCCACATCAAACAACCATCAGACTTCTCCTACCCCTTATCTTCAGAGGAATTCCAGAACACACACACTCAAAAAAACATGTTTTGCCTGAGACCACCACCTCAGAAATTTTGGAAGGAACCCAACTCTGCAATTCATCAGCAACGCCTGCGGAATTCTGTTGATACTACACGCTGTACTGAAGTGTTAGAGAAGTTGCCTAAGCGCTCGGCGAATGACTGTCTACTCGGATTACACACGAACCAAAGCTAAGCTCCTACGCATTCACCTTCAAGCCAAATCTATTCAGCATAATAAGTACAATGATTAACGAAATACAAATATAAAACTGCCAGCCCATATTCAATAGAATCTCTAGAGATTTTTTAGTTTTAATGACAATAGGATTGGTACCTACATGTTGGCATTCAATTATCGTATATTTTGACCACAATGTCTACTAACAGGATTTACATGGTTCTTAGAGAAAACATAAAACATTTCCCTAAACAGCATTAAATAGTTTATAATGGAGACGCGTTGTGATTATTTGAGGTATCGTGCTTCAAAGGCTTAAAAACACGTCCCACACATGAGACTCAAAAACCCTTCCAGCTTCAAGAACTCCTTTTTCAATGGGGCTGTTGTTGCGTGTTGCAGCATCGAGACACACAGGAGACGCTGGCGGTTTTGGACAGACTGGATCTAGACACGGACAAGCCGAGCGACGAGGAACTGGCGCGGAAGTTTGGGTTTGAGGAGGATTACTTCTCGGGCACCCTGTCATGGTGGCAACACATCAAACCAAAGATGTGGTCCCTCTTTGACGAGCCCTATTCTTCCAACGCCGCCAAGGTAAGCCCTAAATAAATTTCGCGTTCTCTGTTCGAGGATCAAACATGAAGTCTCCACTCAAAATCGAATTTTGTTTACGCCAAAATAAGTCACACAGAAATTTCACAGTAACTTGGGGTTTAATGATCAATATTAAATACCTTGCCAACATGTGACTCCATTCATCCGAATATAAATCCCCCCGGGGGTACGCGAAGACATCTTAGGGGGTACGTGAAATTTAAAAATATATATTATTTTATGATAAACACTGAACAATCAGTAATGCAATTTATTTAATTTATTTCAGATGTAGATTATATACTATGTATAACTTGAATTATACAGCAACAATTTTCGGGGTACAAAGTTGAAGAGAAATTATATCTGGGGGTACGCGAACAAAAAAAGGTTGAATACCACTGCTCTGGAAGACAAGTCCCTGAGGTTGATGAAGATTATGATGATCTCAAGATCCAACATACAAAATTTTAATATTTATCATCTCGTGATTATCTTTGGACCAAGAGCTTTAATTACATTGTGTAAGTTCTTACTATTCTCCTCATGATTAAGGTATACAGTTCATTAACGTCTTTCAAGTGCCAATTGAAAGTTTTTAACAAGCGGGCCTATTTGGTAATTACCCTCCGACTTGGCTCATGACAAAAGCAACGATTCCAAAACGTTCTTTCGAGGATCAAACCTGATAATCCCAATTAAATTGCAAGCCTACGTCTGTTGTAACACAAACTAGACTTCGGTTTCAGGTTCATGTAAGCAGGTCTGCGCATGTCCGACTTTTAAACACAAACATCTCTTCTCAGTAGACATCCCGTTCGCTAGAATACAAATTCATAACAGCAGGAAGTATCTCAGATTTTAATGTAATTTGGGTATCACAATTAATACGACTGGGGAGACACAGGGTTTGTTTTGGATAATTCATGAAGTTCTCGAAGATCAAAGTTCTGTTCCTAGAACGTCTCTCGGATAAACACAAAAGGACATTAAACATTGAAGAAACACCACTAACTGATAATTAAGCTGGTAAAAGCATGGAAGTTTATAAAACAGCCTTCCACTTTGAGCAGTAAAACCAAAGTCTCAATGTAATACTTGCACGCGCGTCAAACAATGCAAAGTTAATTAAAAGTTTCCTTACAGGGCAACAAGGAATGGCAAAAGCTGGCGTTTTCATTTCTACGTGGTTCTGCCAGTTTATATTGCTAAATTGCTTTGCACCATCTGATAAATTATAAATATTATCGTGACAACGGACATGAAAGGTAGTGGACATCATCTGTCCAAAGGCGGTATATCAGAAGACAACTTTCATAGAACCTGGTCTCGATAACTGTTGTGTCTCGGCCGGGAACCGAACCAGTTATCTTCCGAATACAATTAAATGCAGTACCGGGCAACTCTGTGAAAACCATTTATGTTATAACCACCTTCCCCTGTCTTATTTCTGAATATTATATTTATAATCCTTTAGTAAAAAAAATCAGAGACTTATGTACGCGTTAGGTGTGATTAAAATATTCCGGCGTGTCTGGTGTTATGATGGTCGGGGGAGGAGGGGGCGAGATGAAATAAAGTTAAAAGCAGTTTGTTTTTAATTCTAGCTTATGTGTGTCTTAGACTTCCGTCATTGTCAGATGATTAAATAATCAAGCGAAACGTTTCGAATGATGCTTTTTCCTCCGTCTTCAGGAGTAAAAAATTGGGACATAGCGTACAAATACTCCGTTACATCCTGCAGACCGACAAACTCTCGATCTGTGTACAATCTTCAGACAGTTTCTCGTCGGTGTATTTATTGATTACTGTGGCCCTATCATCCGTTAAATCCTCATATACCTCTCCCTTCAATATCAGGAAATTCCTGAAATATCTTTCCTCTTACAGCCCTCTAAAAAGTTTAAGGAAAAAGAAAGAAATCATCTTTGTATAAAATTCGTCGAATACGGTGATTTATGAATCAGTGGAATGTTTCAGGTGGACAAGAATTCTTTTATTAAGTGCGCCCGGTGATACGTCAGTGCAGTCACGTGCTCAACACCCGATACATTCCAAAGTACTAAACTAAAGAATCTGGAATTCGCCGAGAATTCGCTAATCTTTATTCCTGTCACGAAGAAACCTATCTAGAGCGGTGTCGACCAATTCCTCCGTGTAAAAAAAAACTTCGCCCCATATAATTATCTCAGAAAATGAGTTTATAGCTGCATTACGAAGGTCTCAATTTCAGAGTTAAGATCCGAACCCAGGAGTTCCAGAACAGAAATCAGGAATGCAAACAACCTCATTTTATAAAAGCCCCTAATCGAAGGAACAGCATCTAAGTAGGCGACGACCGGTTCCTTTCATGTCGTCTTCATTTAATTATTCATTCAATAAAATCCTCTCGATGCGAGAAGCCGCGTAAAAATGGCGTAGAAATCCAACGTTTCGGATACGCCTTCTGTCTCCATCATCAGGAATGATGTCCATCTTGAAGCGATTTGTCGCTCGAGAGGATTTTATTATATTTAGTCACAGCGAAACAAACAAGTCATATAAAGTCACGCATCACTATGCGCTACACTCTTCAGTTACTGATAGCGTCATTAAATAAACTACTATTTTACAGCGACGACTACAAGAAACACCGAAAGAACAGTAATCCTCAACCACAACAGTGAATTCAGGAAAAGTAAAAATGTTCAATCCCGAAACCTTTTGATAGCACCTCATCTGGAATAAAAATAATGACACCTGGAAACGCGGCACGACACAAAAGTAGGTTATATCTTAATGAACCAAAAACTACGGATCATGAATCCGTGTCAGTTACATCCACACACTGCGACTACTTCGTTACGAGACGTAACATCACGTTCATAAGGCGACGGCGGTGTGGAGTTTGGTTGATTTTTTATGGCAGATGATGAAGCCAAGAAAAATGGAAAAAGAGTGGCGATGTCTCAGTATAATCCGATACCCCGCAGACCGAACTTGTAACGAATGAAAAGCTTGAAGCTTGCCATAACACTTGTCAAGGCTGTCCAAAGTTCGTGAAGTTTCATCGTTCGGTCTAAAATGTAAAAGTGACCTACATACATTTAAACATTTGAAATATAAATTATATTCGTGACAAGAATGACAGAATCGTTTGAAAAAGCCGTCTTTAAATGAATTTGTAAAGACTATCTCATCTACAGCCCACGCCCTGTTCACTCCCGCTGTCTAATTTGTGAAAGGCTTTCAACCAAATTTAATAAATATATTTTTATTTCTTTTAAAATAACCCGATACTTAAAATATTAAATTGTCTACATCACGTTAGGCGTACAAATCTTTACGCACAATTACAATTATTTTTTGAAGGAACACACATCAACGTTGTTTAAAACGGTGTGTTGTAAAAGATCCCAAACTCAAAAGAAATAATCGAAGAGCACACTCGAAGAAAAAAAGTGTGAAATGTCTAAAAATATCAGCCTGTTTCAGAGACTCCTCTTCAACACTGTACATCTCTTGTTTAAGTGTCTTTTCTGTGTGTCCAGACCTCACATACACCTCTTCAATGACCTCTGAATACAAAAGGTCACCAGAGAAACTGAATTACTTATTCAACACGACGTATTTGCTTTCTAAGCGACCCGACTTCAACACCCTCACGGACTACACGGGTAACCATCTGTCTTCCTCGGAAGATCTCCCCCCCCCAAAAAAAAAAAAACTTAATTCGTTCCTTAGTCCAAATATTTTAATTGAATAAAAATTTTCTTGGATATTATCCATCGTCTAGTAAATATAAAACGTAAAACGACGTTTCGGAGATGGGACTCTATCTCCGTCTTCAGGTTCCTACACAGTTGGGCCCACTAGATAGAGCTAATCCCTATCTCCGGACCTCTTGGATATTATCCATCGTCTAGTAAATATAAAACGTAAAACGACGTTTCGGAGATGGGACTCTATCTCCGTCTTCAGGTTCCTACACAGTTGGGCCCACTAGATAGAGCTAATCCCTATCTCCGGACCTCTTGGATATTATCCATCGTCTAGTAAATATAAAACGTAAAACGACGTTTCGGAGATGGGACTCTATCTCCGTCTTCAGGTTCCTACACAGTTGGGCCCACTAGATAGAGCTAATCCCTATCTCCGGTCCGGAGATAGGGTCCAATCTCCGAAACGTCGTTTTACGTTTTATATTTACTAGACGATGGATAATATCCAAGAAAATTTTTATTCAATTGACTCTTCACCATCGTCAAGAAGTTTTAGATTTGATATACCAAATATTTTAGTATCTGCTCAGAGTTCAACCCACCCCTCCACCTACGTCATCATACACCATCGCTCCTTCGTCTCCACTCAATCCCACAGCAAGGAGATGAAGCGCTAATAATGTCATCAAGACACGGACAGCCTTGGAACCATTTTGTGAAGCTGCGACTTTGTTTATAGATGATTTATTTATCACGACAAAACATGACAGCCCTACACTGCCCTTTCCTCGCAAAGGACGGCGGGTAATTCCGAAAAGCCACATGACAACTTAGTTGATACAGCTCTCAGAATCCATTCTTCTCGAGACTAATCTATCTGTAGATTAGGGGCCCTGTACCCACAAAAGGCCTTGGTAACACCAAGTATCGCTTTCCTCCGTCTGACCACAAGTTATAGTCCGCGACTGTAATCTTGAGACTTGCGGGGTGATAGCGTCTGCCTTTAAAGCTACGGACTTCCTGCATTCATTGCAAGTCTCAAGATTACAGTCGTGGACTGTACTTTTGTAACAGTTGTGCGTAAGATGTCAACAGATGCAAGTAAAAATGATACTATAAACGTTATAAACTTTTAAATATGGTATATGAATGACACATAAACGTTTCCAAAAACACCATTAACTTCAACGCTTAACTTATCCATTACATAATTTAACGCGGGCAATAAAATTATTATTTTATATCTTTCGAAATTTTGCATTATATGTATTAGCCATCTGTTGTTTTGTATGGGTGCGAAACATGGTCTCTCACTCAGAGTGAGGAACACAGATTGCAGGTGTTTGAGGAGGATATTTGGGCCTAGGAGAGAAGACGATGAGGTATCGAGAAAACTGCATAATGATGAGCTTAAAAATCTGTACTCCTCCCCCAGTATTGTCAGGGTGATTAAGTCGAGAAGAATGAGATGGGCGGGGAATGTAGCACGCATGGATGGGGCAAGAGGTGTGCCCCGGGTATCGGTCGGGAAGCCTGAGGGAAAGAGACCGCTGGGAAGACCTAGACGTAGATGGGAGGATAATCTCAGGCGGGATCTATGGGAGATAGGAGTTGAAGGAAACTGGATTTTGTTGGCCCAGGACAGGGTCCGGTGGAGGGCTTTGGTTAATTCGGTGATGAACCTTCGGGTTCCGTAAGCCATCTGGTTGGTTGGGTCCACTATTTGGGAAGCCTGAGGGAAAGAGACCGCTGGGGAGACCTAGACGTAGATGGGAGGATAATCTCAGGCGGGATCTATGGGAGATAGGAGTTGAAGGAGACTGGATTTGGTTGGCCCAGGACAGGGTCCGGTGGAGGGCTTTGGTTAGTTCGGTGATGAACCTTCGGGTTCCGTAAGCCGTCTAGTTACTTACGTATTAGTCATATTTAATTGGAAAACGTTGCAAGTTGACACAGAAATATGAAAACAATACCATTCCATTCATACGTCATAAACCCTCAGGATAGAGGCAGAATTGACACGTCCATTATGCTCAATGGTTTCCATTTTCCAAAAGTGTTAATTTAATTAAACGTAATCTTAACTCTCAAATAAAATTATAACTCAACATTAGATTTGAAAATTTGGGATCCTAAAAAAAGCAGTTACTAATCCAGCATTCTCAAAATTCGTATTTGAGATCGGGATCAATTCCCACGACGTACGTCTTTTGTTCTTTGTCATCTAAACGACTGTAGAACACGGTGTATGAAGAGGGCATTCTGTCTGTGTTGTAGATCATAGGCGTGATCTCCGTTTTCTTCATCTGCGTGTCCATCCTGTCGTTCTGCCTGAAGACTCACCCGGACATGCGCGTTCCCGTCATCAGGAACATCACAGTCAACACCTCGTACAACACTTCGGCGTGGACACTGGACAAGACTCAGACCAACGCCCACGAGGCCTTCTTCTACATCGAGTGCGTCTGCAACGCCTGGTTCACGCTCGAGTTCTTCATCCGGTTCATCGCGACGCCCAACAAGTGGGAATTCATCAAGGCGTCCGTCAACATCATCGACTCTGTCGCCACTCTCAGCTTCTACATAGATCTGGTGCTTCAGAAGTTCGCATCCCACCTGGAAAACGCGGACATCCTCGAGTTCTTCTCCATAATTCGCATCATGCGATTGTTTAAACTAACCCGTCACTCATCGGGGCTCAAGATCCTCATCCAGACGTTCCGCGCATCCGCCAAAGAACTCACCCTGCTCGTCTTCTTCCTCGTCCTCGGCATCGTCATCTTCGCCAGTCTGGTTTACTACGCGGAGCGGATCCAGGCGAATCCTCACAACGATTTCAACAGCATCCCTCTCGGCTTGTGGTGGGCGCTGGTCACTATGACCACTGTGGGATACGGGGACATGGCCCCCAAGACGTATGTGGGGATGTTTGTGGGCGCCCTCTGCGCCCTTGCCGGGGTGCTGACCATCGCGTTGCCAGTGCCGGTCATTGTGTCAAACTTCGCGATGTATTACTCCCACACGCAGGCGCGAGCAAAGTTGCCCAAAAAGCGACGGAGGGTTTTACCGGTGGAGCAGCCACGAGGGCCAAGGCTCCCTGGGGCCTCGGGACAAGGGGGTCCTCAGGGATGTGGAACAGGGGGGCCCGGGGGTGTCATGCCCGCGGGGTGTGGCCCTCCCGGTGGTGTGCAGAACAGACGCATGAACGCCATCAAACAGAACCATCCAAAAGATATGATGGGTCAGAAGATAGGTGAGTGCTGATGGTAGCAGTGTGCAACTGAGACCGCTTGGGCCAGAAGTCACCGTTATTCATTCATTAATAGTTTGTTTAACAACGCTACTTCAAATACTTAATGTCACTACGGGTGGTTGGGTAATTCCTAAGTAACTAATTTCATAACTCGGACTAGAGACGCAACATTTCTGTCAGATCTCACGGGAAACACATTAGGCCCTACGGCAGAGATATATCAGACGTAAAGTACATTTACCGGGAAATTGCGGTATTCTGAGTATGACGCAGTGTAGTCTTGTAGACGGTTACCAACTTTTCCGGAGAAACGTATCGCCTCTGTCTTCACCTCAACCCTGAACACTGAAGCGATAAGATTCTCCGAAACGTCGGCAATCCCTACGAGACTCGACACAACCCAAAAAAAAAAATCCACAATCAACACAAAATACATTTAGCCTCACAAACTGATACAGTTACTTGCGTACATGAACAAAACAAAAGATATAAGTGGTAATTAAACATTAATGCATATCTCTACTTGTTTATATTTCTTCCTAAAATAAAATAAATGTTCCGATAACATAGTGTTCAATATACATCACAATTTGTTTCACATCATAACTCTTTTTTTTTTAAATCTAGACACGTAGTCGGAAAACTTCATTTTCATCTGTATTCCCCCGTAACAATTGTATTTGTCTCTCTAGCTAACCCCCCCCCCCCCCTTCACCGCTCTTCACACTCTGTCTTCGTGCTTCAAAGAGTTAAATTGTAGTACCCCTGCTCATTGTGTCCCATAATACCTGTTAAAATTACATTAAAAATTAACCTGAAGTCACCGCCAAGGAGAACTGTTCATATCTTCAATTCGTAATTACAATTTAATCCGTTCGATTAAACTTATACGGCAAGTAAATTCGATGTCCTCCATTAAAGTATATTCTAACCATAAAAATATATAAGTCCCGCAGAATTTTGCATATTCCCAATTACGTTTCACAACCACAAATTTCGACAAAATGGATCGATTTAAATCGATATGTCCTTGACTTTTAGTCTACTACTGATAGATTCGTTTCCAACCAATAGATGGAGTTCATAAATGACTCTGGCTCAGTCGGTCAGTTTGCAGGCAACAACTCACGCGCTGTTTAGATGTAGTGGCTATTAACACGCTGAAGCAACTGACGACTATTGTACTATATGCTGTTATTGTTACTAGTAGGTGACCCTGGGACCAGAGTGGAAGAACTGGCTCCTATGCTGAACATCAGTCACCCCTGAGCGGACAGCAGACTACAAACAAATAGCCCCTGCCCTTGTTCCCAACCCTGTGGTTCTCAACAGTCACTCCCTCAAAATCCAGGCACAACTTCTGGTGGATTCCTGGCTTTCAATTTGATGTTTTCAATAGACTGTGGACTCATGATTTTGGTCCTTAAGGGGCCCGTCTTAGAAAAATAACAAATATTTCTAGTGATTCCTTTCAAAATACTTCAAGGCTTACGTCTTTTATATTTATCTCTGTTTCAAATTTAATTTTCTGGTACAAGAAATACATCACTGCACTTTATATGGGCACCAAACAATATGAGATTATTACCAAATTAGAAAAATTAGAATCCACTGCATATCCAACGTCAGTTACCTACAACTAACCATCTGCATAAATCATAGCCGATTACGGACGTCGTATGCCAAAAATCACACACACACCTGTCACTTCTGCCAAGTTTGCCAAAAATTATGCAAAGCAGTCACGAAAATTAATGGATGTATCAGTAAACAAAAGTCTCCCCCTAACCTAAACCTGCTTGAGAACCACTTCTTCTGCATGTTGCATGCCGGGACTACGCATGACGGCCATCTCAAGCGGCAGGTAGATACATTCACAGCATACAGCTGCTGTAAAATAGCTTGGCCAGGGTTCACGCGCAATGCTGCCAACCTTAAAATATCTAAGTCGCTAAATCCATTTACCAGGAAAGTAGTCGCACCATTTCCAACTTCAACGCTGAGCTCCAGTGTTTCTCGGTATTATTTATACTCGAAATTAACCCGGTTGTTTAAAAAATTGTATTACTTTTAAATGCCTTTATCATGTATTTGCCTCAAAACATGCCATCTTAATCACAGAACAATTACATTTATATTTCAACAGCTTCATATGTAAGAAAGAGCCACATTGGCTGACTGCTCTCAAGAATCGGCAAAGACGTATAGATGAGAACCCCCAATTCATAAAACTAATAATTTCCCTATACATCAGGCACGTAACAATACGAGCACATATAATATACATTTGATATTACACAAGTTTCGAAATGAGATCTTCGCGATTTACAAGAGGAACTTATCTGCGAGTTAACCCTGGCACCAACGTAGCATCGATGTGTACAATAATCCTTATCCGCCTGCTGCCCATTTTCCGACGATCCTGCCCCCTTCACTGGCTCAAGACTTGTGACGTCATCTTGTTGCAGACGAACATGAGCGGAGGAATTCAAGCCTACTACCACGCACGAACGGTACCAAGAGTGCCGACCTGAGCAGCAGGACGGTCAGTCCCCCCTGACCGAAAAAATAGGGTACAGCCTGTCATTCTTACGTCTCAGCACTGGGGCACAGCCCAGCACCAGAAAAAGAAAATTTCAAAAACTACTGTAGGATTCAATCATGACGGCGGGTCACGTGCTGGCATTAGAATAACCAGCGTCAGACAAAGTTTACACAGATGAGCAACATACTTAAAGCTTTGACGTGTATAAACCTACTTTTTCACACCTGAGGCGGAGATTGGTTTTGCCACGTAGAAACAATGCACTTTTGATTATGCATGTGGTGTGTAGGAATTATTGCATTAGATTCCAAGTGGAGAGTATCTGGCAACATCGCAAACTTTTCTCTCTGCCTCGGAGCTATAAACCGTGGCTTATCCGCCGTCATGTTCTGTATCCTACAATAGTTATATTTAAATCAAAAGCATAAGCCAGGTGTGGGTGATTAATTGTATTCGAATGACGAATGATTATTTTTATATGAGACAGTCCGGAGGATCTCCGCAACAAAAACTAAGTTATTAAATAACTATTAATTTTGACACTGACAGAACATATCCTACAGATGCGTCAGAAAATATATAAATTGTATATTAATGACCAATTCGGGTAGGAGATCTTTAAAACGTGATCAATGCTCTAAACGTATTAAGACGCCGATTAAACCGGATATGGGGTTGGCTCCCGTAAATGTCCTTAAATCCAGTCACAGGTGCAATCAATTAAAATAATTACGCGTAGAGGATAAAGCCCACTACTATCGATCGGGAACTTGCATTTTTGTCAAAATCACCATCTGTTTTTCGTGTTTATGTATCGATACTCGGCAACATTCCTAAGCTCCTGCATGGTATAAGAAAGGAGAACATTATAAAACGCCGGATTAAATTTGTTTACACATAATTTTGCACTGTGTAGTCTCGAAAATGTTGACCGACGTTTCAGAGGTGCATACTGCCTCCATTTTCAGTGCCGCCCTTATGAAGGCGACAGTACCCGCCTCCGGGAACGGGGCAAAATCTCATAAGGCTACCGTCTTCATTCTCGCCATGTTGGTACTTTTCGTCCTGTCAGCGATGTTCATAATTTAATTTTATCCTCTGTTCTACCCGCCTGTAGGGGCATCCACAACTGGTCCAGATACTGCACTTATTCCTGTTTAAGTATTTTTAGCATAAAATCTTATTTATTCAAAAAAAATTCTTCAAAATTCTAACACCTTCCGCTTACATCAAGATCAGTCCGTCACCCCACACTAATAAGGCTTTATTAAATAATATAAACTGCTGCATCGGATGTAACCAGTGCTGAGAACACTCTGTATATATAAATATCAGATGTACGTACGAGGATAACCACCCCAATCTGTTGTCATGGAAACCTTTTCCCTCTTTCTTCACGGCTTTGTGTCTATTTGATGTTAGTTTGAAGTAGTTGCCTGCCAATAAGATTCTTACGTAGATTTAGAATGTATGTCTTCATCACCATTAGCAGTAGCTGACAATGTAATCGGTATACAACCAGAAGCTGCTTTGATAAAGATCATAAGTGTTTCTCCAGGCACTACTTTGTGTCCGGTTTACATTCAATGTTATACAGTTTCGTTCAGTCCAGTAGCACATTCGGTTTTATCAACAGAACGAAATACATTAAATGTAGTTTAACTTAGTATCAGTATCAATTATATCAGCAAAGTTAAAGTACATTTAGTGTAGTTAAGATTGGTAACAAAATAAAATATTCTTTAAATGGTTCAAGAGGTAAGCTTACTAGTACGTAGACCAAAGAAAAATAAAAACACATTCAGTAAAATGTTACTTTTCTAACAATTAATTTTGTTATCAGTTAGACTCCACTTAAAATTACGAATAATTTAACTTCTAATATCCAACAGGCAGACTCCAAGATAAACAAACAATGCTGTATAGTTTTTGTATTATTTAACCTGCTCTCACGTCTATTTTATAAATTTAAGTAAAAGTAAATAATGATAAACGAGGCATACAGATATGAAATACAATAATTTCCTTAATTTAACAAAACATTTATACGGTCCAGATGACACGGCTGAATTTATTTTAACTCAGCTGTATAAATATTTTTTTTAATTTTTTTTATATAAACCTCGCGCTGAATTTATGAATACCAACCACTCTGATATTTTTTTTTCTAGTATAATTTTCCGTTCCTGATTCATCCTCATGTTGTGTTCTTCATGATCTATAATTTTTTCAAGGAACGTAGAGTCTGTATTGGGTAATGGACGACTCCAGTCCACGAAACTTTCACATCAATTCCGCAGACAAAATTATTATTATTATTATTATTCCTTTCCATGTTACTCCGAGATATTATTTTTAAAATCACTACAAATTCTTGTTTGAATCAAGAGTCAATTAAAGTCACGGTGTTTTGGTCTAAGTTTTTAAGTCATCAAAATATGTTGGATAATGGAAGGTTCCCTACTAGGATGGTCGTTCACAGAAATACGACTTTCAAAATGCCAGATTAAAGACTGACAAAAAAAATTTTACAAAAAAAAACAGTGTAATAACAATTAAAATTTAATAGAATAATGTTTCGTAGCATCAGAAATGGAAAAGGTCTCATTAAATTCATCTCTGATACTTTCTGAGACAATTGAATCGGCCTTCGGTACATGAACAATATTTCTAACAGTTCTGTGATCTCATCTTTTCCAGTTGGACTTGGAATGAGTATGACGATGACCCTCAACCCAAATGGAGTAGGACTCGAAACAGCACTGAACAAAATGGCGTCTGCCAATCAGCTAGAGCCTTCCATAATCGACTCCGCCCCGACTTCGAGCAGCATTAAATATCAGCTGTAGTTTGTGCAGTGGCAAAGTTCAAAATGAAGACGAAACACCAATAACATAGCAGATGAATAATAATCACAACAGTTGTAGGATAGTACAACACTGAATCACAATTGTTAATGCGGTTTTTTACCGACAGATGGCTTCACCACGCCATCAGGACGTTACAGAGAGTGAGCCAGAATTTATTCAGTTTTGTATTTTAAAATAAATACAGGATAAAAACTTTGTACATAAGCAGGAATTAGAGACTGCAGTTGTCGTTTTACTAAGTTATAAACTGCAACATAAAAGACTAATTAACTTATCTTCAGAGTCGGGTTATATACATATTATATATATATATATACACATACATGAATATATGAAAACTCTTTTCGTATCTTTACACCATCCACAAAACACTAAAACACAAAATACAAGCATACGCGAATCACCTATTAAGTATAGTCCACAACACCCAGTTCAAATCGAGCAGTTAACTATGAAATCATGTTATAAAACAATATATGAAAATATTGATAATTATTATTGTGAAGGCAAGCTAAACTCCTTGGAATTCGGGACTGTTATTCTTTTGTTAATTGTACAACAAAACTCAGAGACGAGCAGAAAATAATGTTACGCTATTGCATCGGGAAAATATTAAAGGAACACAAAAATTTGTCAAATGTATTACTAACAACATTGTAGAAAAGAAACCATACATATTTTTTATGATCCCTGGGCAATAATTACAAACGTATCTTTAAACAATAGCTTTTTTTATTAGTTATTTTGATTTTTATCTCATTGTAGATGTGTATCAAAATTTTATATAAGTTTGCGCCGATCGTAGATCTGATCTGATATGTTGAAACTAATCACAAGTAACAAACACTTTAAGCGTGCTTAAAATGGTTTAAGTAAGTTTGTAATAACGATGTATAAGAAAGATTAATAACAAATATTTGAAGATATAACACAAAGAGACGCACAACTTGCTGTCTTAGCTCATATTAAGAGAGAGCTTTAGAGAAGTTTGTTTGGTTATCTGCTATTCAAATCTCCCCTCAGTCTGCAGACAAAAGACAGGATTATGGGCAAGGAAGAAACAATATCTCGGAACTGATATCGACGCATTAATGTTTTTGTTTACTTAAGAAATAAATATATATCAATGAACACTTAAAAAACATTGTCTAAATAATAATAATAAATAACTCTTTTTGTAAACCTGCATTAAAATACGCCCCCGTTAGAATTGTAAGTGGGCAAAAATAACTTACGAAAATTATTATTTCTGTTTATTATTTTAACCAAATTAAAACTTTGAGCAGACTCCGTAAGCGAAATACTGAGTAACAGACGTAGTAAACAAGGTGGTATTCGTAGTAACCACTAATCTGTAAAGAGTTAAATTATTGTCTGTTGAGGCTAAAGATTTGCGACCGAAATGTTAGAAAGAATAAATATAAATCCATCATAAATTAAATTAACGTTACAAAATTTAATAGGCACAGACACTGTCTTTAAATTAACCACAAATAAAAAAATTACAACATTCGACTACTTAAAATACGATGTTTATTACTGCATGTGATTTCTAGCTGGGTCTTTGCTTCGATTCTGGAGGCTCGTGAATTAAAGAGGAACAGCTGAGACCTTCGTGTTGATCTTCAATTACTCAGAGTAAATGCTGTGAGCCACGAATTCACTATTCATAAGACAGACAGTCACTAATGCTACGAGTCCTTCCACATGACAATGATCCGCTACACAATGCGATTTCTTCAATGTTTGTATTTGTTACCACGAAGTCATAAATTTTCTTTTTCGGCTGTACTCTCAATGTTACAGACGACAAAACCATGAAATTATTTGCTTTTATCGTCAAACTTTGAAGCGGGGAGTTCTTTCTTATGTTCTTCATTCATCTTCTGCGGTAACCCGTCCTGTCTAATGCCTTTCCAGGATCGTTTCTATTTAAAGTTTAATCTTTTGTTCTATGGCAATGTATAAAACCCAAGAGACGTCATAGGTACATAACATTTCCTTAACAGGTTTTCTGACGAAACAAAAATTCAGTCTAGAAATGCCAGTACTTTTAAACGAGATATATCGTGCTTAACATAGAAAGGTTTGATTCATTGCGAATGTGCAACTGATCCTTATTTCTACGACTATGTTTCAGTCGCACAGGTTATATGGCGTGAAATTTAACAAAAGTGCTTAAATGTCTGGAACGAGCAGTCTCATAGGCAAGGCCTGTTACAAAGCAGTCTTAACAGAATTAGAAAAAAAACCACGAAACATTTCAGTCAATATAATCGGTCGCATCCTAAAAAAACATTCAAAAACGCTAGCCTTATATGAACATTTCAACCGGAGATCAACAAAGTCCAAAATAAATAAATTAAAAATACGTAAAGTTTTAGTGCCCAAAAAAATACATGTGTACGTATATTTAATATTTTTTTTAGTAAGTAGTGTCTAGATTCGTGTTATCTACGTTCAAAAAAAATAAACTTCTGTAAAATGAAAATTTACTAAACGTTTATTACTAGCGTAAACAAACAAAACTTCTCATAAAGTTCGTGCTGCTAATCCAAAATACTACTTCAAAGTAAATCAAATCGACCAATTGATTATATGGTCTTGTGTCAAAACATCTTCTTTATTAACCAAACAAAATGAGTAAAAAGAAAAAGTCTGAAAATTTCATAGGTCTAAAGTCGAAGTTAAAGTTACGTCTTCTGGCAAATGGGACAAGCTAAGTAATATTGCAATATTTAATCTATTTAAGCAAGATGTGCGTCTCTTTTAAAAGATCATTTTAGAACGATGCTTATTATAAAATACTGAAATAAATAACTGTGAATTCTGAAGAAGGTAGAAAGTGGTGGAATGACACGGTATGTTTATAAACATGGCTGCCTTTACACAGACGAGTGTTTCGTTAGTGGAGTGATTTAATTACGGGACCAAAACAACACAAATCAGCACTAAAATATTTTCATGGCGATCTGCATCGATATGCAATTGCTCCATCGCCGAACTTATGTTCTTGGGCTGATAAGCGAAGAGCGACGTCATGGAAACGTGTCCTCTGTTAGGCCACGTTGAAGCGCCTCATTTCGCAAAGAGAGAGAGATTGCAGGGTCTTATCTCCAAAAATACTTATGTGACGCACGGCTAGGGTATTTTGTTTTGGCAATGTTCCACTTTGCAACATGTGTCCCAAATTATAATGTAAAAAAAAACGCGTATCTTTATATTGAAACTTCGTCATTTCATTTTACGATTACCCTGTGTTTTATTCGAACTTTCTGCGATGAAATAAATATTGACTTTTATTGGAAATATTGATTTATACTGCAGCAGTGTTACTTAAAACATCAAATTCAACGTTTCATGGTGTTTTACATTCCAATGTTGGTTAAAGTCGGATAACAAAAAGGGACGCTTCTGAGCACGTGACTGGTGGGGGAATCCCCACGCAGCCAAGTGGGGATTCCCAAATCTGGCGTCAGTAATGCCATTCGCAATTATCAAAGTTTTAGTTCCTGGTGAACGCAACAGAACTGTTAGGTTGTGCGTACATTTCTTAAATTGTTTATTACACTCAAGGCTCTAACTCGTGTGGTCCTTTCTCCGAGAAAAAAAATAAAGTATTTTTACCAGATACGATTATATTCAATTATGACCCTTATGTGTGTTGATGTTTCCTAAACGCAAGGAAGGAGGTATAAATATTTAATGTTAAAGAAGATAATAACTATTTTTATCCGAATTGTATAATGTTTCGCAACTTGCTTGGACTGGCGTGTGATAAACATCTTGAGAAAAGAAGGAATGTTCGAAATAAAATAAAGAATTCGGGATTATATGTGTGTTTTAAACAACGAAAAATTCAATTATGATCTCGATAATGACTAAATTTGTACATGTAAACCAATAAAATACGATCTTTGAAAGAGGGAAAACATTTAAGATATAATTAAATAAGATATAAATTCAAACCCATATTCGATTAAACAATTCTTTCACTGAAAATGTGATGTTTCATAAAAAAAAACCTCGCCTCTTAGAAGGTGTCATAGGTATAACATTTTATCAAATATTTTGCTGATAAAGTATATTCTGGTATTTATGATGATTCGACGCTTCGCCATTTTTATTCGTAATAGATAAAAAAATGTATAAAGTTCTACCTCGAAATGAGAATCTTGGAATGTTTAATATCTTAGCTTTATAAGCCATAAATATAATTACTTTTCAACATTATTGGGCGCAACTGTGTGATTGTTTCCGTAAAATTTCAGTAAATACTTTACGTTTAAGAAATATTTAAAATTTAGAAACTCACAAATATGTAAAACAATATAAAAGTTTGAGGAACACTGCTCAGTATAACGATATGTATCGATCTATAAGCTAAGATGAGAGGTCACATTTGCATGAATAAATAAATAAATTAGTTTCTCGGGGGGGACAGTCTCATCACGCATGCGCACAATGTTGGCACCAAAAAGGCGTGGAGTAAACTTAGTGCAATTAAATACAGATTTAAAATTACGGCAGTGTATAAACTCACAGAGGTATGAAAAGAAATAACTCCCCAAATTTATATAATGCTAATATTATACAACACTGTTACTATACATATACCTTGTTTCTATGAGTGCTCTAGTATAATATCGTAGTTTAAAAAAATTATTGATGACTTCAAAGATGTATGTATGCACTTTTATGCAATGAGATTCTTGTAATGCAGTTATTCTAAACTTATTACGTCGACAAGTATTCTCTTAATCGCTTCGCATTTAAGAGTGTTAAAAAATTGTTTGCCGACAGGTATAAAAAAAATATTGTTTCTTTTCTTGTTAATTATTTTTTTTAATTTCTCGCCATCGTACTATTAAATAGTCTGCTATAAACAACTACCCCAAAAGCGCTGGACGCTTGACCACGTGGGTCACCGTAAACAGACGCTTGACATTCATATACAGGGCCACCAATATAATAAAACGAAATTTTCCGCCGATAAAAATAATAACAGCGTGAGGGATGATGGAAAATAATTTCAAAATACAGAAAAAAAATAATCATTTTGCACCCCTACGTCATCCGTAAAAAAAATTTATATCAACCAAAATTTACAACACTTTTCTGCCAATTGTGCTGAATCATAACATCACATCACAAACAGATAACAAAAAAATTCCCAGCCATTCTTCAGAACAAAACTTTTTTTAATTCCTTATTTAACACACTGTTACTAACTAGTAAAAAGTAAAGTTTGTCCCACTATACGCCATGTAGGCGCTTGGGGGGAGTGGAGGTATAGCTCCTCTCTTCCTTGACCTCGGCACTAGATGGGGGTGAGTGGCCGGCTTTACCCCCGGGAAAGGACCCCGGTACCCATTGTAGAGGAGGCTGGGTGGGCCCCAGAGCCGATCTGGACGAAGAGGCTAGAGGAAAAAAATCCTCTGCCCCCATCGGGATCGAACCCCGGTCGTCCAGCCCGTAGCTAGTCACTATACTGACTGAGCTATCCCAGCTCATGTTATTAACTAGTTCTACAATATATTGTTATTATTATTATTATTATCGTGAAAAATGTCATTAACCATGAACATTTCTTTGATACGCACTGTATTATATTTTTGAGGAATGTTAGGCTACGGGCAGAGTGCTCATGTACTCAGCAACCAGGGGGGGCTCGGCAAAAGTTTACCACCAACGCAATATCCGGTAACTGCAGCAAGCTCCTGCCGACTTCTGTGTCTCGAATTATAACTGTTACAAATAGTTCCTTTCCTTCTCGGTAGAGGGGGAACGGACAAAGTCCTGAAGAGTAAAATGTCTTAAGAATGTCAAATGATAACTACATTACGATACTTATATCGATGAATCAAAACTATGCACGTTAATCGATATGCACATAACATCGGCTTAAGTATTATCGATAGCAGATGCCTTTTTCGACTCTTCGATATATAGGGAAAAAATATTTTAATATCGACATCGCTTAAAATAAAAAATATGGACGTCAGTCGATATCAATACCGTGGTATACCGACCAAAATACTTCGATATCAATGTTTATAAATATTATAAATTATGAGTGCATTAATTAATTCACCAACAAAAACAAAAGAAATGTTATTTGTACATATCGACACTTCATGGTACAGACTAAAATACTTTAAATATCGATTTTGACTTTATACATCGATGTGGAGTATTTGTGTTCTTTAAAATCGTCTAGTGTTATATAAGAACACGACATCGACGTAAAAATTCTAAATCGATGTTATTAAATCACTTGACGTTCTGTTTCTGCACTTAACTCTTTCCGAAGTAAATGCCGGCTGTCTGTTCCTCACTCAAACCCTCTTTCACGATAATTTAAAATAATGTAAAGAAAGAGAAGAGATGACGCAACGAGATGTAATAATTAAACCGTCACAGGGTGTCGCCAAGGTTTTGGCTTGGCTTCATTCTGGAATGTCTTGCATTCTCCTTGTTCATACTTCGTTCCATCCCATTAACTTTTACTAAAGAACAAGGTAAACTAATAATAAAGTATAATAAATATATATAAAGTTAATATAACTTGCGTTTTATTAACCCTTCCTTATTTTCGAAAGTTCCTAACATTATTTCTTTCAGGATTCGGCAACAAACATTGAACCTCGGCTCTATATAGGGGTAAGTGGTCAGGATCACGCCCCCGGCCGAGCTTTACCCCCGGGAAAGTACCCCATTCGTCTAGTCCGTAACCCATAACTATATCGACTGAGCCACCCCCGCGTCTGTCATCACAGTAATCAGAAACAAATACTGAACAAAAAAATTACATAATTCTCATTTAAATAATATTTAACAACTATTAAATTGCCCGTCAATAATGATAGTACAATCCAAAGTAATAAATACAGTGTGTTATAAATATCCCGTAAGGTTCAAAATCCCTTAACACCATTACCATGGCCTCGATTACAACAACACAAACATTCATAAATATTATATCACTAAGGCTCAAAATCCCTATACAGTAAAGTATCACCAACGAATACTGTTTAATATATATATATATATATATATATATATAACTTGGTCAGAAAAAGATTTATGCCACCATAAAAATGTGGGGCGCTAGTTGCTATCAAGCTGAACATAACCTCTGAACATAACCCTATTCAAATACTCATCTATCCTGTCATTAAATCAGGTTTTCACTCAGACCCGACGAAATAATCGATAAGAGAATTATTCCTTGCTTTCAATTTTCTATTCTAAAAACTAAACTTGCCTGTCGCAGAATGAGCATAAATCACAATTGAATTTACCTTATATCACGCTGCTAATGATTTGGTACCGAGACGCTCACTCTCCCCCAATCTCAATTTTGATACACTGAGCTACAAATATTTCCCAATTAATTCCCTCTATCCGCTCATTCAATCGTCATATTACAAACGTTCAAATAAACATGCTTATAGTCTGAAAGGCACATCACCAACTTCTACCATCAGAATAAACACCCAATAAAACACATAATCGCTGCAATGCAACATGTAGCATGTCTGAATGCTCTTTATATTTACCAATTACGATATTTGAGACAAAACAACATTCCACAAAATACAATTCCTGAACTGCCCTACAATTCTGCAAGTTAAAGCATGTATATAGATTGTCAGAGTTTCATTACACAATGTTAAGTGTTAAGTTTTTAAACAACATAGAAAAAAATATGGAAGACTTACATGTAGAAGGTTAACAACGAAAGAATGCCCGCAGGTTTCCAAAACGTACGCCTCGAACACAGAATTCAAGACTTCTTAAGCACAGTAATATGAAATTCAAAACACATTAATTTCACACCGGAACATACTTAACCCCACGTCAAAACACAACTAAACTAATCATTTAACGTTACCAACAACTTTTGATAGACTCCTACAGAGGACGCCAACGGCAAAAAGGTTACATGCTGCCATCTCTTGAGCTTTCTACGAATGAGGAAGTGGGTATGATGGTGTTAGTATACGCTTAAATTAATACAAAGGCACATTGAATTTAATCACGAACAATAATTGTATGAGCTATGGGCATTGAATTTTCCATGCTAACCAAATCGTCTCCTCCTACTTCTTTATGTTGGTTAAACATCGTAATAAAGTAAGTATCCTATATGAGATTTGAGGTTATACTACTACTAAAATTCTGAATGAACTTCGGAGTGAATTTCCATAACAGCAAATAGTTGTCTATCTATAAGTGAATCTTGAAATCTGTAGCATTTTTATAACTGCAGTAATCTAGCATTAAAGGGCAGAATGTGCGTATAAATCACTGTCATTCAGAAACGGCAGGCAGACCATAACAGTACACCTTTCAGAAGCAATATTACAGAAATATGTCAATGAAATCCATACATCTCCTGACCATACTCAGACACACTGGAATGCCAGAAGTTGCCCATGTATTTAACAAAAATAATCGTTTTAAATCATTTTATGTTGGAAGCAATTACATGAGAGCTGGGAAAAAAAATGTCAAAAGTACCCACACAGGCACGTATATAAAATAAAAGTTATTGAAGCTTGAAGAAATTACAAGACGGGAAAAATTACTTTTTGGGTGGTTAGGCCTGGACAACGTCAAGTTAGAGGTTGTCTGTTAAGTTTTTGTTTCATTTGCTCAATATGTTGACAGACGCAAATAATCACTCCCAAGTACGGTATCTCCCACGTACACTGTCGGATGCTTTGCTAGTTTTAATATATTGGTTTGTGGATTTAAAATTAATTATACAATATTCAATGCTTTCCACTGAATTTTCTTGAATTCCTGACACATTTTGAATACTCCCTTCAATTATTTCAAAAAATAAAATATTACAATTAGGGTCATGCATCAAGTAAAGAAGAATCTATTTAATATGTATGATTTGAAATTTTTCACAGCGACTAAGTAAAGTGAATTCTTCTTGGACTACCAGCCGTGTCAGGTGGCCGAACAACATTTCAAGAACCATCTTCATCCTCATCCTCAGGGTACAGAGTATTTCAGTACCCTGAGGATGAAGATGGGTCTCAAAACGTTGGTGTTTTCGCCATTCAGCGACCTGACGCGGCCAATAGCCCAAGAAGAATCAACTTCTATATGCACTGACCATATGTGCTGAATTTGAGGCTTGTTTACTCAGAACTTTATTTTGGCCAGTTACCCTCTGTTCCTGTGAACACCTCAATTATCAATTATCATTATCAATTTTATGAAAACAATTATGCAATTATACTTGTTCGTAGGATTAAATAACAATGATGCATTACTGGAAGTGAGGTTACTTAGTTATTAAGGACTGTCAACATATTCGGAAGAACTTTCCTGTTCATTTACGTACTGAAGCACATTTGAAATGAATTTCTTTGCCTTCCACACTGTGAACTTAAGTTCCTGGTTACATCCATCAACAAACAAGTCCCGTATCCTTCGCTGTATTTCCTCATTAAACCCTGGAAGAGAATATGACTTAATGAACGCAGCCGGTTATGGTCAATATGAATTTAAGAGTATTTATGTTCAAACCCTAAAATGCACTATTTTAAGTTAAAATACCAGATGCTGATATTCTCTATGCAACCAAGAGAGAAACCAACATCAATTAAACAACATTTTTAATTAATGGACAGATTTTCATTCTGTACTGCATTTGGCCTACTTAGAGAAAGGTTTTGCGACTCTCTCTGGGATAAGATTGCTGACAATATTGTGTGAAGTGTAAAAATTCTGAAGCTCCTCAAAGTGTGAGATCACAGTTTGCTAAAGATGACAGTTGAGGTTAAAAACGTCCATGTACTTAAACAAAACACCAGGAAGAAGTTTTATGGAGAAGTGAAACTAAAATCTAGATACATTTTTAAATACAATGTCTTTACCTCCCTGGAAAAATTCCTCAGTACCCAATGGAACCCAGACGTAATCTAGAGAGTAAGAAAGACGAAAATCCATTTTCCTGACAGAAATCAACCCCTGGTAATCCAGACCGCGGCCAGTCATTTTATTGTCAGAGCTATCAAAGCTAATTATAAATATCACTGTTTTCTCTTAGAATTTTAAGTTTGATTACTTACTATTCTGAGAAGCATTTTTCAATAAAACTTCCTACCTCCTGATTCAATCCGTATTCCTTGTGGTTCGTAGTAAATCTGCTTGTCGTTATACAGAAGAATAACAGTCAACCACATGTGTGAATGCTTCTGACCTTTAGGTCGAAATCCCACTTCTACATGCAAGTTGTCCATGATGAAGATGGTGTGATTGACCTAGAACAAGTCAGAAAATTCACCAGAATATGCAACCTAACCTAAACAATAAAAATTCAGAAAGCACCATTATAGAAAACGTTGAAGATTTCTGTCTTCTGGGTTATTGCGCTGTGTAGTCTGGTCGATGTTAACCAACGTTTCAGAGGTCATACTGCCTCCGTCATCAGGCCCTGATGACGGAGGCAGTATGACCTCTGAAACGTTGGTTAACATCGACCAGACTACACAGCCCAATAACCCAGAAGACAGAAATCTTCATACTCACCGCTGTGAGAACCTCAAGTCTTACATAGAAAACGTTGTTTGTGATTTTCTATGACTTATTGGCCTCAGCTTTCATTCATTGTAAAACAAATATCTTGTCCCAAAGCCACATTTTAGTGTGTCAGAAATTATTTTACTTTGCATGACATTAAATATTCACCATATCAAACATTATTTCAAATAAGAGTCGTAGATCTTAATTGGTTTATACATTACAGCAGACACTAATTCTGAAAATATAATTCATTTCCTACGAGTACCATATGAGAATCATTATGGCATTAGAGGAGAATAGTAAGCTATCCTCATTTGGACTATTAACGTGATTTATACATAGTGAAGGAAAATACACAACCAGTCATGGAATTCATTATCTGTATCAGCACGGGGGCTCGAAAATGAATTATATGCCTTCGTTCTTCTAAAAAGTACAGGCACGGGCGGTTTAGAAATGGAAGTCCCAAATTTAATACGTCAACCGACTGAGATATCGAAGTCAAGTTCCACGTAATTTCATTACGATCCACAAACAACGCCAAGATCTATATACGACATAATTTAATTACGATAAGAACACTCACAGCAATATAATTGTTTTACAAACTCCATTGTGCTATTTATGACACCCATTTTAGTATTTATTATTACAATTTTTCTTCTTAAACGTGGTGAGTACTGGTTACGCGAGTAACTTGTACATTCATACCGACAGGTGGCTCGCCTAACCATCAGGAGGAATTAAAACGGCACAACTAAAGCTTGAAGGAAAGGAAAATACATATATTTATACGAAATTACAGGAATAAATCAATAAAACTGAATATCCATAACCTGTAAATAATTAGCATAGAACGAAATTATTTATTGCAGTGCTAATTTCTCTGAAAGATAATTTTATTTCTCCTCCTTTCCATATTAGTCCTCACGCACGTAAATTGTTGCCTAGAATTTATAGTCTGTCTGTAACCCTCGAAACGTTACTCTGGTTTCCCTTCAATACGCATAAATCTTTCGCCTTTTACTAAAGATTTCCGTGGAGGGGAACATATGATGAGTCTTTAAATAATTTTTTGTTGTGCCCGGCGAAAGCTGGGCCAGTTAATTCATCTAATATGCTATTTATACAGTAGTGACATAGTGCAAACGTTCCAAAAACTTTTGTCCTCCTTTCAGAACAAATTCAAGTAAACAGATTTCACATAAAATTTAGCAATGAGTATACTTTCTTTTAATTTAGTATATATTATTCAATGTATTTAATTTAAAAACCTAATAAAGCATACCCTTCATATCTGGATTAGTGGGATGAATGTGGTTGCTTGTGAGAACATAACTTATAATACCGAGGTTGGAGTTTTGAAATGGCCGCTCTAATAAGGTCGTTTTCCAGGTTCATCATAGATATAATTAGACTACACTGCCTCAACCAAGCAAAGGACGTTAAAATTGTTTCTCCATATTTCGTTAAAAAAAGTTTTTCTTACAAACAACCCCCCAGAAAACCACTCGCGCGCCCCACACTTTGGGAACCTCTGCACTAGCGTGTATAACTACGCGCAAGAAATAACCATATTTGTACTTTTTCCCATAAGAACCTCATAATCCTACCCAATGCACTTATAAATTACTGCAAAATTGTCGGAAAATATGTAATTCAATCATTGGAACACTTAATCAAATATTTAAATTTCAACACCTACGTTTATGTTGCCATCTTCATCTGCATTGACTAATTCTCTCTCAGCTTCGAAGAACTGCTTTATCTTTATCTCAGTACATTCACAAACATATTGGAGGTAACCCATAAATGTTCTGAGTTCTTCGACAGAAACTTCCTCCTTGCATAGCTTCTCCCTGATACCAATTGGCAAATGAGCCTTCTTCATTTTGAAACCTAAGGAAAGTAATTCAAGTGCTTGATACTGCAATTTCCTTATGAAATTCATACAACGTACATTAATTTTCAAATGAGTATCAGAATGTAATTAATTTTACATATAAATCACAGATCAAACCAAAATGTCATTGATTTTATTCTTTCCATAATGATTTATGCTGATTAGCAATTATTTAAACTTATAAGTTTTTTTACTTTTTTCCTGAAAATGTAAATTCACACAACTGGTGTAATACAATTATGGCTGAGACATCACCGAATATACCTCAAAACAGTTTACTCAAAAGGTTCCATAAAAAAGCAGAGAATTTATTGATTACGTGAGTGGTACTTACGATCATCAGATAAAATATGGAAGTGTACGTAGTAACTGCGATATCCAGAACGTTTTCCATAGATTGTAGGCGTCAAATCCACGTACAACTTACTGTCCGTGCACTTCTGGACATAAAGACCTGCGGAAAAGTAATAATCGATTCTATATTTATTCAAAAATCATGTTTTTTTTCCACTAAAACATTTTGGGGAGATTAGGATGACGATGAATGAAGGCATCTTGAAAAAACTGAAATGAAGCAATGTTCTAGCATATAATTTACAGAAACCTGAGTCATAAAAATACTCAGATTCAGGACTCAGACCTTCCAAGTACAGATCAGATGCACGGTGATTAAAATATATAAGCATATACAGTTTTTTTAAAATTAAAATATTTACTATATCTGCTTTCATCCCTTCTTTCCAGGTGGTGGGTCTAATTCATTTGATAGTCAACTATTTTTTCTTGGAGGCTACTTAGTTCCTGGTATGGTCTGTTCTCCTGAAACCTACAACTTCAGCTGTTCTAATTAGGCTGTCTTATTGTTTAATTAAGACCCAACACTCTGATCTGTATAGAAATGTTTGAATAATAATAATTACTTTACAAAATTGTATTCAGCCTGCCATCTGTAAGTAAATAGCCTCAGCCATTTACAGTGTTATTAAATAAACATCTAATAAATATACCACTATCACATTTTCTGAAAGCTGTTAAAGTACCTGAGAATTTATAAAAATTCAATTTATTCTTGAGCGGCTGTTTTGTGATGGCACCAGCCAACATCTGCTTTAAAAGCACTTCTTCATCCCTCAAGCTCCTCACTTCTTTTTCCAGTTCTTTTGCTTCTCTTTCAAGTTCTTCATCGGTAACTGGTGACTCTGGGGGCATTAAGGAGAGTCAGTGCTTCAGTACTTTAGCAGTTTCACGAACAAAACAACATTTGCCTAGATTGTCAGTACTGCATAACCTGCTTGGTAAACTGGATTTTATAGAAATATATGGTGCAGATGTGAACTAGATTGAACTGGCTCAGGATAGAATCTCACAATAGACTTCTGTGATTATGATCATGAAAATTTAGGTCCCAAACCAAAGGGAAATTCTTTTGCCAGCTGAATAAGTAATGTACTGGCCAAGGAATAACATGTAATATAAAGCCAGTTAATTATGATACACAAATAACAGTAACTCCATACCAGCTTCTGAAAGTTCCTCTTCAGAGATAGTACCATATGACATCTCCTGCTGGAAATAAAACCATCTGTTTAAAATAGTTGGTGCAAATAGACTTGTTATATTTTTTATGCAAATAAGAAATCCTTAATCCCAACTAATTACATAGAGAGGCCAAGAGGAATTATAATTGGTAACTGTGAAAATTTAGTGGCATAGTTCTGTGTATAATGTCCATTAGAATATATGCATGAAAGTTGACAGACATAACCTCAAAATATCACTGCTGCCATATTTGTAATGTTTAATATAAAGAAAGGCATTTCAATCAAAATTTTCTGGTGCATTTATATTTAACAACCTCTCTCATTGAAACAACAATGGTAAATAAACTATAAATCAGCTGATCACTGTAACAAACCTTCAGAGGATCACAGCCACAAAGAGAAAATGGTATGCCAAAATAGTGAATCTGTGTACTTAATAAATATCTAAAATCTTTGGGTCCATGAAACAATCACTACTGACTCAAAGGAACAGTTTGTAACTCACATCTGTTTTTCTTTCTCCTTCTGCATTCACATCTGATTCTTCACTATTGGTTGCATAGAATTCTGCGAACTCAGAAATGGACTTGTTTATTTCATCTGTGTCTTTATCACTAGTATCAATATCACTATCAGAATCCTCCATCTATAAAATGTGAGAAAAACAGTGGAAACAATTTCACCAGTTTTAATTTTCTGATTTTACTAAGACGTTTGATGATACAGAGCAAAATATAGGAATGTGAAATACACTGAATTGGTTTCCAGTAGGATAAAATCATAAGTTTAACAAGAAAATATATTAAAAAAACAATTAACAGTCAGTTAAAGTCTCAATTTCAAACACAAAGTTACATTTTCTTCCAGAAGTTAAGTAACAGGGAACAACTTTGTAATTTTGTACCCATAATATTCTGGCATCTTAAGCCCATACATCAGTTCAGCCATTATCAAACTAACTGCTGAATCCGTGTTTAAGTTATCCTTATTTGTCCAAGCACAAACATAACTTGTGGCTGATTTTGGGGGCTGTGGATAAATAACCACATAAGAAGGAACATAAGTAGTCATGGTTCTGTTTGTAATAATTACACCATCTGTACCTAAGGAACTGTTTAAAAATACCTGTGAATGAAAAATTAATCAGTTAAGACTGTGAGATGACATCATCTTAAATACTTAACAGAACGTCCTTCAATTCTCAAAACAATTTATACGACTCAAACATAACCTGCTTAGCATTCACAAATGACAATCCTGCCTCATATCAAAAGTCTATTGCACAGGCTACTTACGAATAAATTTTGGACTCTTCGAAACGCGTTTAGTACAACGCCTACTTTTATTTATCAAGTTAAAACAGCTTACCATGGGATACAGATGTGAATTATAATTTGACTTTAAGTAGGAGCGTTAACCTACACACGTTCATACCTATTTTTAAACACGCCGCCATTAATTAGTATGACGTCACCAACGATGTTACCAACACACGATCCTTAAACTCGCATTATCATGTACACCAACTGCAGAATGGTCATATTGACATAACCTCTCTAGGTTTATGCCCCAAAAGGTCTTTGAGGCCAAAGTGAACTGATTGAATTCCCAGACAAGAGATAAAAACGGCAGGATAATGTTCTGGACAATTCCGAAACTATTAGCAGCGCTGTGCAAAACTGTACGTCCTGAATTACGAGCATTTCACCTCACGTAACTGTTGTTTAACTATTTAACCCTTTACAGCCCTTACCATCTAACCGAAAAGGTAACTAGGGCGGAGTCTTTAAGCTCAAGACGATGACCTGCCCAACTGAGGTTAGGTGAATGTAAGGGAGTTGAACCCAGTTTTGCCGAAGGCTTCCACGACTATGGTTAGATAGGCCATGCTCCAGACATTTTACAATTCACTAAAAGCATAGGGTTAATTTTCGTAATAAATAATTAAACTTTGGGGTCTGTGGCATTATAACCTAAAACACCAGTATCTTTGATCAATTGCATTAAATTCCACAGTACTGACAAATACACAAAAGTTTTTATAGACATAAATTATTTCCTAATCTGTTAACAACTTATTCCAAATACTAAGACAAACAAATCAATAGCTTACCCTTATTTACAACCTAACTTCAATTGGATTTTTTACATTTGATCATCCTTTTGTACATAGGCATGCATCTGTCCTGCCATCCATTAGGTTAGGTTGATGTGCCTGCCTGTGCCCATGTTCCAAAGTCCTCCACTGTGTTAATTCAGGTTAGGCTGATATATTCATGTGTACATTCCACTGCCCATTGTCATGGCAATTATACAGCAAATGCCCTGAAGACTGAGGCAGCAAACACTCCTGAAATGTAGGTAAACTTCTACCAAACTACATGGTACAACACAGCAAAAGATGGTCATCTTCAAGATTATATATGTTACATATGAAAAATAACAAAATTCCTGACACCATCAAAAACAAAGTTCACATATAACCATTGGGAACATGAAGGACTGAGTAGAAAAACAAGGTAAGAGATAAACAACAAATAGGGGAGAACAATGAACAGGGGAAGAGTAGGAACAGATATATGTGGTGCACTTACAGAAAGATACAGAAAATGTAAGTGGTGTTATAAAATTACCTGATGGAAACATCAAAATCTGGAGGAGGTAAAAACAATCAGAAATGGTTGCAGGTCACATGGAAAGGAAATTAGATAGTATCCTACATCTCAAGAATTGTAAATTTACTTTCACAGTTTGAACTGCATGCAGTCACAATGACAGGCTATTAAAAATGACATATTTTGACCCCTAGTAAATTCAAGAATGGACATCATATTTCTCTTCTTCCTACTGGATGACAGTTCATGATTTATTTTTGCACGCTTCTATTTATTGCAGATGTGAAACTAACCTTGTCTGCAGAAATCAATGAGAAAACACCAAATATATTGAAATATATTTCCACAAAAATAAAAAAGGCACCATTATAAGAACACTCCATACTTTTAGCTACAGCTGATAATACTTGAGATGTACATGTAAATGCACACTATCAGAGAGGTTATGAGAGAAAATAGTAACAGAATCTCAAAGTGAAAGCAATATACTTCATTACTTAACTGATTTAATTTCAACTTACAAAATGTTGTCTTTCCTCCTATATACAGTTATTTAAGAATATATGTCTAACTAACATATACAAACAGTGGCTCTGAATAACCTCAAGCCCTATGGAAGGCAAACAGACATGTTCCATATGACCATAACAACTGCTTCAATGAGAACACTAATATATTTAGCAACTGAAATATGGTAAAATTATTAACATAAAAAAATATTTGGACTCCATTGCAAGGGAGATCTTCATGTGCAGCTTCTAACTTACTATTTTTCACTACATTTTATTACCTGTTTTTTGATTACAGAAAATAGTAATCAGTCTGGCAGAAGTGACAATTCAGCATCTCATTTTTTCTGTCTTGGAATTCTCCCAAGGTAGAGAAGCCAAAATTATGAATACAATAACTGTACATATAAACAAAGCTATTACCAACCTTAATATTTCAATAACTTAGTAAGATGAATACCACCAGTTCATGCACATGAACCACATTTAAGAGAAGTGCCCTGAAGAAACAAGTTCCATCAACATCTTTTTGCCCATGAATGTGCCCCCTTCAGCACTTCCAGAAAAGTCTCCTTCTACCTCCACATCCACTACTAATGAAACCTGTTTCTCCTGAATTGTTTCATAGCTTGTCGACTTCATATGATGTTCTTTTCAATTTCCATGATTGAAAAAATATTTCAGAAATACACAGATCACTGTTTGTTTCATAAACCTTTATCATAAACAGAGTATTTAAATCTCCATATTATGGGGTTGGCAGCTGGACTTTAACTATCGAGGTTTTAGCAGTATGCTAATGTGACACATCGCCAGCTGGATCATGCATACTATGTGCTGAATAGATGATAAACATTAAACACACTTTTGCCAACTTAATTTTCAAGGCTATTATAAAATGAAGAACACTCTTTACATGAAATTTGAACAAACTAATTTCTCAATAAAAATTATATTAATAACAATTTAAGAAGTAGCTAAATAAATTTATTTCATAAGTTGGGAAATTAATTTAATAGCATTTTCACATGATATAGAGAATTTTTTGAACATGGACTGTGTGTAAAACCCCTGAACTATTTTAGATCTTCAGACAAAACTTCTATAAACTTCCTTTTGTGGGATTACAAGATCATGTGTATGTCATAATATTATCATCTGACCTCTATGGCCTAAAATAAAAAAGTTTGAAAGCATTGCATGAACTGAAAAAAAACCTTGCAAAAAGTTTTTAATGACTCCGTGTATTGTTTTAATGACACAAATTACCACCAAAGCTCATACTGAGCACTAATGAAGTTAAAAAAAACTAAATCAACCATTTTCATTGTTTCGTATGTAATCATCCATACTTGGAATTCAGTGTATATATAATGCGATACACTCACAGATAACAGGCAAAACTTTAGTGCCTCTAAACTCAGATATGTACCAGATGAATTGCATTTAACTGATTTCTTCCTTAATCCCACGAAATGACACCATATAGGAAAAGATAAGATAAAACTCAATACATTCTTAACTTCATCACTAGATGAAAGCTGAGGACAGGAGATGAATGGAATTGGCTATGGACCATATCCAATGGTGGGGTTTGATATAAGTGATGTTGGACCTATGAGTTCTGCTACCATAATGTCATCTAGTATCTGAATTACTCTAATTTCAAGATAAGTAAACAGTTGGTTTCATGTTAGATATAAATGTGGTGCTAATTTTACATAAGGAATGTTGTGAAGACCTGTATATGTCTGATGCGTTTACAGCGGTGTTACGTAAAAATATTGAGCCTAAAAAAAGAATGTAAAATTATGAAAGTAATACTGGCAGTCTGTCAAGTTTTTCCTGCATACGAAGAATTTATACTGAGCACTACATAAGACAGTGAAATCTATCTAAGGATCTCATGTTCGCATTTTATACTGAAATTGTACAGAAGAAACAATTAACATGTTTAACATGTTTAGTATGTGAGGTTCTCACGGCAGTGAAGACGTCAACCGCGGTCCTCCGGGTTGTGGCACCAAGAACAAAAATACGTGGCATCACAACCCACTAACATCCTGTACTTCCTCAGACAAATGTTCAGTGGAGTCTGTCCAGGAACAAAAATTTTTAAATCATATACTTTGAGGATGGAAATATAACAGAATGTAAGTGTGGCCCATGAAAGGATCAAATCGCAGGCTATTCAGAAATATTTTTTTAACCTCCTGGTTCCAAAGAAAATAAATATACACATAAAAATGCAAAATTTCACTGTAACATGTATTTAAAATGAACATCATACCAGCATTTCTGAATTGATGCAGTAATAGTATTAGTCTAACAAGTAGTATTAGGTGACATGGATCTAACACGCATGAAGTATAATGTTATGAATATGTTCATCTGCAGTTACCTTTCACAGGACTTGCAAACTGCAATTGAGTTTCACAATTATTCCCGTCACGCAGGTAAATTTACAACGGGATTCACTGCAGATAGACTTGAAGCAGCATAGCGGACTGTAGAAGTACCTTAAGTCCAGGCATGAAATTAGCAATCTGCGAGAAGTCTGAGCCAGATACTAGTTGCGTGTGAAGGGCCAGACCACCAGTATAGTCACCAATCTGCACCATCTGGACTATCTGATGTAGGCCTTGCAATGTGGATGGAGAAAGCTGCAACACAGAATGAAGCTATCTAGGAAAAGACAATTACTGAATTTAGCAGTAACTTCATATGTTTCAATACAGCATAATGTGGGTTCTTCTTCTTCTTCTACGGCTCTCCGGTCCGTATTCGGTCCATGGCCTCCTCAATTTTCCTCTTCCATTCGGTCCTCCGTTAGGTCCGTCTGTCCGAGGCTTTGATCGAGGTTTTGAAACATCTTCCTTTTTACGGTGCAAGGTTTTAGCCTTGGGACCAACCCCCAACCTGGAGGACCAGGGTACCTGTCTTAGTCTGACCTCTCCCCCTCGACCAATTTGGCTAGGGTTCTAGTTTTCCTATAAAAATCTTGTGGGAATCTACAAATGGGAAGTATGATTCCCCATTATGACAGAAAGAAACATTCACTGTTCACTTTGTTATGGACCAAGATCTCATGAATATAAAGCAGAAACTGTCTAACCATCCACATTAGAACCAGGAATTCAAAACAGAAAGTGTAGTCGTGAGTGAGTACAATCTAACTGACGTACAATAAATTTTTCCCTAAGTTCAACTTTTAAGCGGTCATCATCATCTGTCTTTGTTGTCCAAGCAGAGGGATGGGGAAAAGTAAAGGAAGAGGTGAAAGGGTAGAAAAGCGTAAGGACTAAGGAAAGACATGAAAAGAGCCAGTTGACATAACTGGCGTACCAGCTGAAATTCAAAGTGGATACCACACAAACAAAATTCAGATACGTTATCAGTCTGTTAAACTACTCAGTTTCGATACCAAAGTTAACAGTCAAAAAATGGGTAGTTAAATTCTGCATGTTGAAACACTACATGTAGCGATTAGCTCATTAACTATATTCCTAAATTCTCTAGTGTTACATTTATATAGCGAACACACTATCACCTTAACTTGGTTTTAAAATGAAGTAAAAGCATGTGACTGTCTGTACCTTGGATTCCCTCAGGGCATCATAAAGGATCTCCAACTTCCTAGATACATCTTCTAATTTCCGTTTTAGTTGCTGAAACAGAAGAGTACTCATCAACTGAAAAATTGAACCATTTTATCATAGATTATTAGAGTTGTTACAATCTGTACTGACTTTTCTTAATAATGATTACCGGCATCCTACGACACTGACCTGGTGGTAAAATGGTAAGACACTGAAATGTTAAAATGGCTACATCCAGAACAGGTTCTCCACGTATGATCCAAAGCGTGCACGGCCTCGGTATTAAATAATACCTTTAAATTCACTGACCAACCAACAAACCAGCAACACACAATCCTAGATATGATCTATTTGAGCTACGCCGCCCGCCTGCTTTGATACTAAATGAGTTCATTTTCTTTCTTGAGGTGAGACCACGTGTGAGGTTTATGCCTCTAGTGCAATGACAATGATGACGATCAGTTTAATGTGAGCTTCAGCAAGTTTCAGAAAATGCTTACTGCCTCCGTCATCAGGATAATTACCAGACTACACAGTGGATATATCCCACACGACGATCAGTCGCCTCTTAAGAGAAAGGCAATGCAAAAATCAGCATTAAGACCTTCAGTACAGAAAAGTACGTACAGAATCAGACTGCACTTACCGCACTGTTTGTAGTACACGAGCACCTGTTCCGTAGTTCCTCAAATACCGTCTGCAGGTACATGTGCTCCTCAGGGATAGGTCCTTTTGGCTTGGGGGGCTCAGCAACTTTAGCAGGGGCTACAGGGGACAAATGCTGCTGCTGCTGCTGTTGCTGTTGCTGTGGGTATGCCTGGTGCTGCAGGTATGATTGCTGGGGTTGGTATGGAGCCCCAACCAGCGGGTCAACATAGCCACCATTCACAGCCATCTGAGAATATGGTCATTTATGTACTCAAATGAATGCCGTCATGTTCAACCCGGCAGGTTCTGAACATCATACACTTCACGCAAGACACAGTTTCCACCAAAGCTTGAAAAAATAAATAAAGATGTTGGAAAGGAGCAGAGAAGGAGTCAGGAAAGTAGAGAGATGAAAAAAGAGGAAGTAAACAAAAAAAGGAAGGAGAGAGAGAAGAAAGCAAATAGGAATGGAAGAAACAAGGAAAAACACAAAAGTGTGATAATCATAAAAACTTTGGAAAAAAGAGTATGATATTTGGGAGAGACGGCTTAAAAAAACATTTAAGTTCAAACAGGGTTAAGGCAGATACCTACATTTTGTACCATGGGCGGAGCTGATTCTTGTGGTACAGCACCATACAGCGGATGTGTGATGGGATTCTGTGGCAAAGAGTCTGCTTTTGGCTGCAAAGAACACAATGGCCAGTCATTTTATTTGTCATAAATGTTTACAAAGATATTTTCATCACTAACCCACAGAGTAACAAACAATTAAGAAGCTATTAAGTCTTCCTTCAACAGTTACCCATTTTGGTACCATCCGCCTTATTATTATGCTTCCATTTTTACCTATGTCTTGCAAGTTGTTAATTCTCTTAATGTTTAGAAAAAACCATTATTAGTATAATCTTATTTTGCAAAATAAATTATGAAGTAGACTATGTAAAAAGATAAAGACTTCAAAATTAAGACATTACTAATTAATTTAAGTGCCCCTTATATACTTCATTTCAGTATTTTACGCATGGCGGGAGGCACTGAAATTTACTACATCCTCGTTACATTTGACAAGAGAAATGTCGGCAGTGATTTACTGCCGAGCGGCACGCAAAATGTGAAGTATAGATATCACAAGAAAATCACAAAGGGTTCACAGAAAATGATTACTATACCCACTTACAAAATTTATTTATGAAACAAGCACAAGAAAGTAAATAAAAACAAAACAGAATCCACAGTCCATGGGAAAACACGAAAATTCAGACAACCAAAACAAATTTTTGTGTTAGAAAATGAAGGTCCAAGATGTCTCTTGCGTTTGCTGTAGCCCTAGACTGCAGCAGCCTCTTTTATTTACCTGTGTTAATAACAATACAAACAAGACTGGAAAGGCAAACCTTTTAGAGTACAATGAAATTAAAAAGACACTCTTCATGCCACATCACGTAGGCCACTTTTACACTGACCGGTGATCTGATCCATGTGACCTCCAATTCAATTATTGTGCAAGGATGGAATGAAAGGTTTCCACTGTTGTACTACAATAACCACTTATCATGCAGGTTGCCTACCCTCCTAAGAAGAATGCGACATATATATGGAGGGGGAGACAGGTGTGGATGGGCCCATTAGCTCACTCTGAAACTCACTAAACAAATTTGGCAAAATATGTTGAGAAACGCGGATTGAAATATGTGATTCCCCATTATATGAACCTGACTCAATGACGGTACAAAGAGTAGGTAGTTAGCAAAAAATGAACACCAGATTAGTACGCGCGGGAATGACGACAGTTTAACTTCTCACGGCATTGTTACATTACACACAAGAAAACCACACAGCCGCAGCGCAAGGAACAGCTAAATGCAAGGAAGATGCGCGCGCGCACACACACACACACACACACACAGCATAATACCTTCTTAAATATTATGCTTTTCCATTTTCTGGTGCCAGCATGTTCAGCAGACATTTCTACAATTGGCTCAGAGCGAACAGCCTACGTTACACAGAAACAGGAGCTATTAGAAAGCCGGATGTACTTACAAGTAAGAAGTTGTAATACGCAAACTTGGGAAAGAACAGAAAAGCATCATCAGACACACAACACAGACGAGGGCCACATATCAAGAGGGGGGGGGGGGGGGGGGGACTGAAATAGTCGGTGGCTTACGTGCCTACCATTCAACATGATCCCGAGCAACTTCTATCTACCTAATCTACCATAACATCTTTGCTGCCAAAGAGCCCTGCCAATGCTATCTCACGGCTGAGAAAGGCTTTTTTCAAAAATCTTAGCCAAATCCCAAAGGGAACAGGGGGGAGAGGGCCTTGATAATTTTTATAACTGAGTATAAACATTGTATTAATACATATTTCCACGATGCCCAATCGCAAGTTACGACACAATATACGCGTACAACAAAGGTTTCTCAATCCCAACCCAAGTCACGTCCCTTACCGTTGTATTCTCCTAGATTTCACTAACATTTCTAGACAATCTACATTATCTATGACTTTCTGAAACTTAATTTTCAAGCATTTGCAATTCATGTACTTATGCGAGAAAAATATGTTTTATACCCTCAAAAGGCAAAACGTTTCACATATCCTAATCTTCGGTGTCCTGGGAAGTTGAGCAGTTTTTTAACTGAATAATAATGAGCACTTCCAAAGTTTATTCTTCTCCTAATTTCATCAAGAAATTTTCAATTAAAAAAGAAAGAACAGAATAAAGAAACAGTTGTGGTTATGTACCTGGATCCGAGATGAATCCCTCAGTATCGGTGGATCATTCCAACCAGGTGGAGTATTCACTGGAGGAACACCTGGGGTCACACCGCTAGGCTGAGCATTTACGTTATCTGCAGGATTGTAAATATCTGCGGCTGGATACAATGTATTGGCAGGCTGGTTAGGATATGATGGTACCGCTGGGTTGTTTGGTACAGGCGTTGCATTGAAACCGCCAGGGTACATGCTCCCTGTACCACCATACTGTGGTCCAGTCTGTACGGACGGGTCGCGTAGATACGGCTTGCGAGAAGTGGCGCTACCTCCACCTGCACAGATAAACATAACGTGAAATAACTGGGTAAAAAAATTACATGGTGTCCACACCCTGAAATCTCACTGTTGCGATATCAAATCTCATTTATGAACATCTACTGTCACTACAGATTACAAGCAACGCAAAGAAACTATACCTGGATCTAGTAACTGCAACACATTTTACAGATATTCTCATATACTACATCACATATAAATCACAATAATATTTAAATTCAGAACCAGTAGTTTTAAAGTCGTAAGTCGTAGGTTATTGTAGGATTTGAGGTTTTCAAGGCGGTGAGTCCGAAGAAGGCTGTCTTCTAGGTTGTAGCGCCGTGTAGTCTGGTAGAAGATTACATCGCCCTGATGACGGAGGTATCAAAGACCTCTGAAACGTCAGTAAACTTCTACCAGACTACACAGCGCAACAACCCAGAAGACAGATGATGTTTCCAACTTTCCTGCTTTCAAAACATCTATATTCCAATAATACACAAAACCCTAGACTTTACAGCCACTACTGCCAGTAAGCTTGTTCATAAAATTGCGTAAACACAACAACTTCTCGACAGAGAACAGAATTCCATTTCTTCCACCTCAAAATATTTGCAGTTTATCACTGCTCTGGGGCTACTGACCTTTTAAACAGTTCTATAAACAAGCTCCGTTTAAAGAAAGTGTAGAAAAACTCTTTACCAGACTGTAACAAGTACAAAACTACTCAAGAGTCTGCGAGTAAAAGCTACTTACTCCACCTTAAAAAGTTTGAAGAGTTATCCCTAATCTGGGCTGATTCCCAGGCATTCTCATAAACATCTTGTTTCAATGGTGAGTAGGACCTAGCATATGATGAAGTAGAACCTAAGGATAACATTACCAACATCCTTTATAAAATTACTCTCACGATTAAATATAAAGAATTTTCAGATTTGTAATAACCATTTCTGGACATAGAAGCTTTGGATGTTTGAAATGTGCAAGTCAACACAGATTACATCCGACTTCATCCCTTCTTAATAAGCACCAAAATTATAACAAAACAAATCTGCTGATGAGAAAAAACATACCAATTTTTTTTAAACAGGAAATATAACATTATAGTATATTTTTTTACCACCGTATTGGCATTACAGGTAGCCCTCGATTTGCGCCGATTCAGAATAATGCCATTTTGAAACCAGAAAGTCAAAAAGTGGGGGGGGGGGGAAATTACTATTATTTATAACGTTTCACAATGTTTCTCGTACTGCTTCTCATACTAAATCGTAATTCTTACATCGCTGATTTTGAATACAAAATTTTAAATAAAGTCATCTCTGCAATTACGTATGTTTCGTTAACGCGAATTTGCTCCAGTGAGATCGATGGATCGGTAAAAGCTGTTTGTGAAATGCAAACTTTTGCACACGTAAGTTTGTTCTTATGCAATTTCATTCCTGGCGCTTTTAAACTTTCAAAGGACTAATTTAATCTCTGCGGAGGTACTGGGGTTACTTTTAATACGCGATTTTCAATTGGTCGGCATCTTATAAGAATGCAACTATCGCATAACAGCAGAGATGACTGTACACATCAATCACATGAAAGAATCACAGACCAACGAATTGCCGATTGTAAGTGTATAAAATATTTTTTTTTTAAATTCCCTTTATTTTAATTACCTTATTTCAGAGCTTTAAGTGTAATGCCATTACATTACTCGTCAAAGTTTGGGTGCTGGGAACGCATGTCATTGACTTCCCATTGATTTACATTATAAAAGAGTTTCAACTTACGCCGATTCCGTTTACGCCGGTTCGTCCAGGAACGCATCCCCGGCGTAAATCGAGGGCTACCTGTATAAACACTTACATAGTCTATCTTCTAAACCCTCCATGTATTTATAATGGCTAAATATGTAGATGAATAATCCCAAAAAACAGACTGAGCTAACAACAGTGTGAATAATTAAGCCACAAATAAAGAAAAATACCACAAACCTACCAGACTGATTAAGGGCACCAGAAACAGCTTGAGCGCTGAGTTGACTGGGATTTCCAAATCCATCGTGTGTCTGGGATGCTGCTGACGATGGTGGAGCAGGAGAAAAAGGCTTGGGTGGCACCACTGTCTGGGTAAATTGCTGCGGAGTGCTAGGTTTCGCAACAGAGTTTGCCGGGTAGAAATTTGGTACAGTCGGACTATTAAATGGTTTTGCTGCTGTTTGTGGTTGCTGGGCGGGGAACAATGAAGACTGAACTGCGGGTGCACTGTATTTTTGTCCATACAGTACAGATGATTGCTGCTGCAACACAATACATTTATCTATAATAAATAACGTTTGTTAGTTGGTCATCATTTTGTAATACTTACATGTTTACACAGCGACACGCATGTATCCATGGAACTACTATTAATTATTTGGTGTCTCTAACGACACTACAGTGGCACCATCATTATATTAAATCATAAGATAAGCAATGATTTCAATTTTTGATTGCTGCTGTGTGGAAACAATGAACTCAAGCAAAAGACTGTTCACTCATCCACAGCTTACAGATAAATTATGAGACATTAACCTGGGAAGAGAAAGTGGGTTGCTGAGTAACTGCAGGTAACCTGCCAAAACTGTGCGACACAGCTCGTTGCTGTTGCTGTTGCTGCTGCGGCTGTGGCTGCTGCTGGTAGGCTGGACCGAGGCCAAGTGCTCGGTATAAACGATCACGCAAAAGCACCATCTGTTCCTGCACACAGAAAAGTCAGCCCTGTTCTAGTAAGTTAACTCCATTACTATTTTAACACACAATCACAGAGAAAGTCTAACCCTCAAATTCCGTACCGACAGAACAATAATCATGTCATAATATGATGGCTGTTACGTAGCTTAGATGATTAGATGCTAGCTCCTCATCGTGGAGGTCTGGATTCAATCCCAGGGCAGCGTACGTGTGACGGATGAAGTGACACAATAAGGCAGGAAATTAATACGAAATGCATCAGATAAATGTTTACCAAAACATATCTTTTAAACACATTTTAATCTGCTTAACTACTTTCAGGTGTATGTATAATTTAATTAGAATATTTATCCTTACAAAGGGAAGACAAATTAATGAACATTACAACTAAAGTTATTAATTTTATGTGTGGAAGAGTAGCAATCTGAAGTCCAATTTATCGTTGGCTCGATCTATAGATATTCGGTAGGACTCCTTGGATGAGGGATCGGCCCGTCGCAAGGCCTCTACCTGTACACAGGACAGCACAACACAGAAAAACATCCATGGCTTGAGTGGGATTCGAACCCACGGTTCCAGCGACCAAGAGGCACAAGGCCCACGCCTCGGACTGCGCGGTCACTGCGGACCCTGATGTTTAAGAGGTGTTTGCTGCCTCCATCATCAGGGAGGCAGCCATAACCACTGAAATGTCAGTAAACCTTGGCACAACGTCCCAAAAGACAATCATCGTCATACTCCCTGCTGCGAGAAACTGAAATATCACAAAGTTATACGAGTTATAATAATCTATTATAACGAGCCTTCTTACATCTTCGGAGTTCTGCAAGTATGTGAGAGCAGTCGTCGTGTTTCCCTGCGAAGCAAGCACGGCAGCATAATGCGACAACACCTCGGCTAACTTGCCAGACACCTCCACGGTCCGCCCCTGCTGCTCCACTGTTTTGCGCAGCAACACCACCAGCTCCACCAAGTCCTGCAGCTTGGCTGGAGTGTCAATCTTCTCTGCTGCCGTCCAACTCTCCACAAGTTTATTCAGGTTGCCAGCACAAATGTAGCACAGCTGTGCATTCAGAGACAAAGTGCCTTTACCCTCAGCTTCCAGCCGTTCTCCCAGCAGCTCTGCACAACACAATTAAATTACAGAGTAACGGAAGAAACAAAGCACGTGTCAGAATGATAAATGATCCACTCCATTCACGTCTGCTGGAGTACGCCTGCCACCTTTCTACACTTAGACATCAGACAATGGCCACCATCTGTTCTTTATCATAATTTCCTTATTTTAAAAGAACATATTCATGTGACGACACTGCTCGTTTGGGTCGTAATGCTATGGACTTGTACAGATACCAATAGTTTGAAGAAACATTATGTCTCCATCTTCAGGGCTGAAGCTGACAGTTTTAAATTGCCTCTGATAAACAAAAATATCCAGTTTTGGCAGTGAATTTGTTACTACGTCTGATTTGTATTTGATAAGTACCCCACTTCAAATCTTGACCAAAGCAGAAGCTACTCTTAAGTATTTCTTGGTTTTTCTTAGTTTATTCTATAAAATTTCTAGTTATAAATCTGAAATATACCACTACCACAATTTTCAAACAACTTCAGATTAACATTTTATTATAACCTGTGAAGTATGTCTAATCAGTGCTTTCATATGAAAATATACTGTAACAACTGGTAATAGAGAACTTCAGTATCTTCTGTTTCTTTCACACAAAATCCCAAGCATAATGAAAACACGATGCCGTGCCGTACCGCAGATATTTTGGAAAATTAGTTTGTCTGAAATGTCAGCAAGCCAGTCTAGCAGAACAGGCATCGGCACCCACGAAATAAAAATGAAAGTCGCAACAAACCACCAAGAAAGACGCGAGACCTTTTCTTACCACAGAGGGCAGGAAACTCCTCATTCCTTGTGTACGTCAGCACGGCTGCTAAGGCTTCCTTCCAGCTTTCAACTTCACATGCTCTGATCACCTGACTCCAGTCTTCTGTCACTACCGCAGAGATTATTGTTGAAAGGTAACCGTTTGTTTGCTGTGAAGAAACCAGTCTAAATATATTACTTTTAAATTTGTGAATAAAATTAAAAATGATGAAATACAAACAAAATTATAAATATATTAAACAAAAAATTAAATCGCGGAACAGAGAGCTGACTGGTTAGAACGTTTTAGATTAACTTTTATATTTTCCACGAATCCCTGAATATCATTCGATGACCCTCATAGGAGCCAACATGTTCATTTCGACTCAAATTTCTGCTTAACCCAAATTTATACTAAACCTGTATGTGATAAAATGCATTACCTGAAAGTAACGATACTGGGTCTTAGCCAAGAGATCGCTACCACCAGTCATGGCCAGGATGATAGCATCTGCCATACGTCCGTTCTGGAGACACAGTTCAACTGCAGCCTCTGTGTTGCCCAGTAAGAGTGCCTGACAGATCAGTCCTTCTGCATCTGTAAGACATTCAGTTCTAGACGATTCTGATTTTGCAAAAGGGAGAAAGGAAAGATTTTCAGGAAAACAATAAAACCTGCAAGTTCCTGAAATACCTAACTGACTCACTGATACAGTATCACGTTTTGAGACACCACCCAAAGTTTGCAAACTTGAGAATTCACATTAAATTAAAATTAAATTAAATTAAATCCGTGGCGTAACAGCTCCAGAGAGCCAAAGCCGACTAGCTTGACTGCTGGCCTCACGTTCACATGCCTAAGCTGAGGTGAACGATCATCCAACCAGATATCGGGTGACGTGTGGTCAGCACGACGAACCCCCAGCCATTGCTAGCTTTCCTGACTGGATTACGCTACTCATTGTAGCTCCCCAATTTCCTCACGATGCTGGGTTGGCACCGGTCCCATACACCGGTCGAAAGCCCATGAGAAAATTTCTTCTTCCCCCAAGACTCGAACCAGTGTGCATCCCGTATCGCTGGTCCGAAGCATGATGCCTCGGACCGCGCGGGACCTTGAGAATTCACATACTTCCCATATTTCTTGTAGTTCACGTATACGCTATATGTCAAATTCATCAAAATATCCTCTTTTTGCTCCTCATGGAGCATAGGTGCCTCCTTTCGGAGGTATTTATCTTCAACAGGCCAAATGTTCTTACCATCTGCAATTGATATTTTGAATGGGTCAGCCGGGATCTCAGCCACTTTATTTGTATGAAGACTCGAAGCTGCCGCAATCATGTCAAATGCTGCGCTCGCATCTCCATCTGGCAACTGTGAAAACAGACTCATTATGACATAAATCTCATTAGTCCTAAGTACACTGCAACACAGAAAGTTTTGATTTCCACTCTGATAATATGGAAAAATATTAACCCCTTCACTGTTAAGAGTGAAATTGATCTGCCATGCAGAATAGGATGCCGTGCATTGAAGAACGCTGTGTCAGGCACACGGAGAGCCTTACCGATTGCTACGTTTATTTTCCGTTCCAAGAAAATCTACAGCAATGAAGCGTAAATAACTAAAAGGTAACAAAACTCATTGTCTTCGGCACACTTGCATACTTGATCTGAAGCGTGACTTCCCAGTCATATGAACATAATAAAACAATATTCTGTACCAACGAAAACAAAGGGCAAAAACATATTACAGAATGAAAAGAAGTCTAAACATACGAGGCGCGTCCACAAAGTAAGTTTCCCACTCGTCCCACAGCTAGCAAACCTTATATTGCGCGAAGCGACTGTGCGTACGTGATAGAGCAATGACGTAGCATGGCGCATGCACTAACGGAACTTCCCGCATTCTCACAATAGCATCGTTGCAGCTGTTGAAGATGGAGGTTCTTATTCCAGCTCCCGCCAACTGTGAAGTGCGGTCAGTGATAACGCTAGGCCGCACACGGCTCGACGGACAGCGAGTCTCCTGCAGGAGTTCAGCTGGGAGGTGTTTAATCATCCACCCTACAGCCCGGACCTCGCTCCCAGTGATTTCCATCTTTTCCTACACCTCAAGAAATTCCTGTCCGGTCAGCGTCAGGGTTTTGAGAATGACAGAGAGGCGGAGATGGTCGTCACACAGTGGTTCCAATCCCAGGCGGCAGACTTCTACGACACAGGTATTCAAAAGTTGGTCCCACGGTATGACAAATGTCTCAATTCCGGTGGCGAATATGTTGAAAAATAGCTGGACACTTGCTGTATCTGTTGCAATAAATATTTCCATGAAATTGTGTTTTGTTTCTGTAAACGGCCCCAGCGAAACTTACTTTGTGGACGAGCCTCGTACATGAAAAACATAAAAGACAAAAGAAAACTCTTTCGTATCATTAATTTGACTGAAATCAACAGAACAAACAGTTTATTGGTGAAAACATTTCTTTTCAGATAGGTCAGCGTTCATATTTGCAATTATGAAGTTTTGGAACAAGTGGACATAAACTATTCAACAAAGTACAGTATCACTGGACTGGCAATATTAGGTAAGAAGCTTCAACAGAACAGAGAATAAAACAAATACAAAGCAGCCTTTGAAGATGTACAGTACATACAGAATGGCTTACCACGGAGGTAGACTGAGGACTTTCAGAGCAATCTGCCTCTCCATCAGAGTCACTCTAGAATAGCATAACATAAAGTAGGGCAGGTTAAGATACAGCACACCCAAAAAAGGTTTGTATTTCTACACCAAAATGCCACCAAGCCAAACTACCACAAACACAGGAGCATAAGATTCTAATTTACACACAAACATAAAATACGCAACAGTTAACATGATTTTGGAAGAACTTGTGATGCCGTTCACTTAAAACCTTCCATGTACACAAAGACAGAGAAACCACACCTTAAAGATCAAACATCTTAATGTTCTGTCTGCGTGCATGACTACAAGTAGCATACACATATTATATATTAGACGAATGCTGTAAATCGTAAGCTTAAAGTTACGAACAGTCATACAGTTCTTAATTTTTAACACACACAAAAAAAAATCGTAGGATTATTTACAATCTACGTAAAAATAAAGATATTCAAACAGGAAGAAACTTGATGAGATTTCAGGTTCTCACGGTGACAGGTATGAAAAATGGCGGTCTTCTGGGATTTTGCACTGTGTACTCTGGCAGAAGTTGACTGACGTTTCAACAGTTATCAATGCATCTACCATCTGGGTGATCAAACTGAAATATTTGTAAACTTCTTGCTATAAACTACCCACCCTGAAAGAGAGCACTGTTCTGCATCTTACAGAGGTGAATAAAAATGCATGATTTTGTATGATTCACTTGACTCGGGTCCAGTTACTGCAGCTACCACATTAATTTGTTCTGCTGTCATGGTCGTAGGCTTACAGTAAGACCGGAATCAAATGTGTCCGTACAATTTAACGATCACAAACGTGACATTAGCACGACTCAAGTAGTCAACTGTCCATCTTTCTATATGTCTCCTGATTTTCATTGGTTCCAAGGACGGCAAAATTATATGATGGGATACAAAAATGAACTTACGTCACGTCCGAGTGCTCCCACCCTGTCACTTAATCCATCCACATCTCCAGCAGGACCAGCATTAGCAGGCTTACCAATATATCTACCAAGCTATAAAAAAAAATCAGATATGTGTATTACCGAGAAAATTACAGCGCGTAGTATTGCACATGAATATTATTTTGAAGTTACTTGACGTAGAAAATTTCTCCAAAATTCATTCAGGCCTTAAGCTCTCCCTCTGCAATCCTTTCCGATTCAAAGTGTACAATCAGTCTCACATCATTAGACACCAAATAACCTTCGTCGCCACTACTATACTGACACGGTTTTCAAGAACAAGTTCTAAAAAAAACAAAAAAACATTTTATTACGTGCGTGTAAAATTACAGGTATTGTCGGCGAGGCACAAGGGTAGACCTGACAACTTTGAGGGAGGTGGGGTAGAATTCTGTGCTACTATCGGACCGAAAAACATCCGCAGCTTATACAGGCCGTACGTCGTGAGTTAATGTACTGACCGACTGATAGCACAATGTTCTTAGGCAAGGAATACATCACCAGCGCATGCGCAGAACCCACTTCCCCCCCTGCCACACAAGCAACGGCTGACAAGGCCACGTCTACTCTCGTGCCTCGCGGACAATAGATACCAGCATCAGCCCTGAAGATGGAGTTAGCATGTTTATTTTAAATGCCTGTGTCTACGAGTCTACACAGTATTACAACCCAGACGACCAAAACCAACAAAATTTTGTCATATTACCTTGCTATTTATTTCATCTGGTTTAAAACCCAGTAAGCTAAGGAGTTCGGCACGCGTGTTAGTCTCAAAGCTGGCACGAAGAAAGTTCCAAAGAGAGCGCTCATGAGGTACCGTGCTGGATAAAATCTTGACTTGGCAGAAGTCGGCATACTTGCCGTACTGCAAAGCCGATTCAAACTGGTTAGAACGGGCGATCAGTCCCGGCTCTGTCACCACCTGACTCACGTACACCGCGTGCATCACGCCAGTCTGTCCAGCCCGAATTGCCTCGTTGGTAAATGACACCAGTTTACCGCCAAACTGCAAATAAATAAAAAAATACTAGTGACAAATCTTCTTCCTAATTATAGTAATATCACAAATATTTTCATAAAAAAGTTTCCCTGCGCCCAAGCCCATTCCATGAAGATATATATAGTACGAGTGTAGTTAAAGCTCCACACATTTGTAACTTCAGTACTCGATGCAGGTAAATTTCACGCCCCGACCGCTTCGCGTCGAGTGAGAGTACGAGCTGCCCATTCAGTAGCACATCTGGTAGGACGGATAGTCAATCTGACACAGCGATCGCAAGGAATACAGTCATTGCCCCTAACATGAATTGAAGTTTACTGACACACATCCTTAACATAACATGCCATACTTAATCACACAACTCATGTCCCCATTTCTTACTACAAAATTAAGAATTTAATAATTATTCTTGTAGATGTGAAGTAATAAGATATTTGGCACGAATTATTCATTTTGTCATCTGTTAAATGTGGCACGATACATAAATGTCACATATGAGAGGCACCGTGTCACTGACGTAACACGATTGACATGAAGATTAGATATGAGACTATAAGAACTCAATTCGTCAACTGACGATCAGCTTCGCTCAAAACTTACTGTTTACGCAGCAATTAATTAAAATGTCTCATGCAATGTCATAAAATTACATAGACACATAAAGCATTTGTTACCAATTCTGTTGTAAGAGATTTAATATTATTTATTATTATTATTTAGTGTTCTGTCTGAGGACAGGTCCATATGAACAGGATCCTTCCATCCTTTTCTCGGACTGGGACCTGTTCATACACGTTCTTGGCAGATGATCCAGAAGTGGTTTGCCATTGCCTTCTTCTGTGTGTGAATGGAGTAATTGTTGGGATGCCACGGAGAAACTGGGGAAGCCCCCGGAGGAAAACTCCACGGCCTTGCCCAACACAAGTTATAAATTTGGACACCTCCGGGAATCGAACCCGAGACCCCAGGATTACAAGGCCAGCGTTCTAACCGCTAGACCACCGTGGCATATAGATTTAATAACACATGTGAAACGTACACCAAATGACACTCCCACGGGTCTCCTGAGCCATTTTGGAGGTTTACGGAGATCGACTGGACTCTGCTGTTGCTGTTGCGGAACAGGAGCTTGTACATACGCGTCCATACCAGGAAATGAATCAGCAATCTAAAACACAAGAATTCAGATTTACATATTCAAATTTTCAGCATCTCACAGAAATTCAAAAACTGCTATTCTCCGTGTTGAGTGTAACGTACCTGAACTATCGCAATTCATGAAAGATTCATCTAAGCTTCAATAATTCATTTTTTCCAGTCAGACTTCCATAAGAACTGACAGTGTCAGGAGAAGGGGAGGAAAAACTCTTAGCTCATTTATTTCTCGACACATTTGAAATGCAGAAGGCTCTACAGAATGCTACCGTGTTATGCATCATCCAGCACATTCCACCGTAATCAGAATCTATTACGTTGAAAATAAAAATAGATATGTGTAATTTTATTGTGATTTTGCATTCCTCGTTGGCTTTAATGTTTAAAATTAAATTCACGTAAAAACTTTCAGTGTCAAATGATCATATTAGACTCTATCAAACTTTGATCAGTAAACCACGTGACGTAGCTTAGTTGTTAGCAATCCTGTGATCCTATTCACACGGTCCCAAAATTCAAATCTCACTCTGAAGACTCGCTATCCTGACAAAGGTTATCCCAAGTCCCTACAACAACAAACAGAACAATTATCCAATCAATATTTTCACAGCTGATAACTCAGCAGATCATAACCTACCTTGTTGCTTGTTTGAACCTGCTGTTGCCCGCCAGTCAGGGAGTATACGCTTACATGTCCATCAAAGCTGCAGCTGGCAATCAGCGCTGGGTTTCGTGGGCACCACGACACATCAAAGTTCCACTGGTTCGCTGTTGCAAGGTCACACACTACTTCTCCGCCTGGCACGCTGCTATTTGGGTTCCAGCATAAGATACGATTGTCCTTCCCACAACTCACAAGCAGATCCGGATCTTGGCGGCACCATGCAATTGACAGTACACCCCTGCGTCATCAACAGTATTTAAACACTTCAAAAATTAGCTTCTTAGGTGTTTCTTATGCTTTAGCACAAGCTAAGAACAACTTATAGGTCAATCCATGCCTGTCTGTCTGTCTGCCCCTTTGTCTGCTGCAGCTTTCAACCCGTTGTTGCGACGACTGTCACAAAAATTTGCATAAATGATATTTGTTCATAATGTTCCAACAATGACCTTAGATCATATTATCACAGCAGTGACCTTGCAATCCGCCACGGTGGTCTAGCGGTTAGAACGCTGGGCTTGTAATACTGGGGTCCCGGGTTCGATTCCCGGCGGTGTTCAGATTTACAAGGCCGTGGTCTAGGCATCACGGAGTTTTCCTCCGGGGTTTCCCCAGTTTCTCCGTGGCATCCCAACAATTACTCCACTTTCATCATCATCTCGCAAAAAGGGGGTCACAGCAGGAGCGTTAAATATCGCAGTCCCGGTCGAACCCACGTACTGATGGGTCGTGAATCCTGCTAACCACCAATGCACACCTGGTTCCCCCTGGTTTCCCTGACGATGTCTTCACGATGTTGTATAAAAACACAGTCGGAATTTTAGTGTACTCCAAAAGAGTACACCTGTAAATACTTGTCACATAAAGTATCATACAGGAAAACAGATTGGAACGTAAACAAATGACCAAATTTTTAAATACATTATTAGTAACGTTAAGGTCCTTTGCAAATAAAAATAATAGATTCATTGTTTACAATTTTAATAAATAATCATTTATTTTTTGTTCAATTTCTTGTGGTAATCACACATGCATATTTACTAATGTTATCACGGCTGATGACTCCTGGCTCACTGTCACTGAGAAAATTCCTCATTTACTCCAACGAAAACACAATTTTAGTTTCAATATTTGTAATCTTAAATCAATTAAGATGGCAAATATTTAAATAACTAACAAAACCGTGGTATTTACAAAAAGCTCATGTGGTAATACAAAGCGGGTGTATTCGCTCTTAAACCCCACCCCGCAAAAATGGTGGAGGAGCAAGACAGATTTTTATTTATACACGTGAGAAATTAAATGCAATAATTTGATGAACTTAATTACCTCTGATGATTTTCTAGCACTTTGAGTGGAGATGTTGCAAATCGTAAATCCCACAGTTGGATAACGGGACTCTGATCTTCCTCTGACGCGAGACAAAGTTGTGTCGCTACCTCTGGATGCCATGCGACGACCTTCCAACGAATCTATAAATAAAATCAACGTGCCAATGCACTTTTTATTTCTGTAATTTAGTCACTTCATCGCCAACATCTTCTTCATCATCGGTGGTCAAGGACCGGATTTAAATCTGACCTGAAACCAAGATGTCTTCCCCATCTCTTGCTTGATCTGGCAATTGATTTCTTCCTCTACGACGGTATGCCCATCCATTTCTTGGTAAACAACATTTCTCCTTGTTACTTACCATTGAAAACAAACCAATTTCATTTTTTAAATTAAAATATCTGCGAACAATGACAGACAGCAAAGACAAAGTTCAAGATAAAATCAAGAGAAGAATAAATCCTGGAAAGCTAAATTTTGATTTTAGAAACCACTACTCTACTTTCTGGGGCAGTTAAGTTCAAGATGCAAAAAACAATAATTTCACAGTTCATTTTGTGGCTGCAAACTACAGTCTGTCCCGAGCCGTAGCCGCGCGGTCTGAGGCATCAAGCTTCGGATTGGCAATACAGAATGCGCGCTGGTTCGAGTCTCGGAAAAAGAAATTTCTCATGAGATTTTCGACCGGTGTATGGAACCGGTGCCAACCCAGCATCGTGAGGAAACTGGGGAGCTAACGATATGTAGCGTAATCCGGTCAGGAAAACTAGCAATGGCTGGGGGTTCGTCGTGCTGACCACACGTCACCCTATATCTGGTTGGATGATCATTCACCTCTGCTTAGGCATGTGAACGTGAGGCCGGCAGCCAGCTAGGGCTCTCAGAATTTTACTTTCATTAGCACTGAATCTACATATAGGCAATATGATATTTTCTTTGGACATTATCCACTATCAATTATCAGTGGTCATACTTATGGACATTATGAGAAATGTTTGACGTACTTACTCGTGATGTACTGTCAGTAAGTTTGATAATAGGTTCATTTTTCCTTAAGTCCCAAACCACACAGCGAGGGGCAAATGTTGAAGCTAGAATATGCTGCACTGAAATATAGGAAAAAATCCATTAGGTTCGGATAATAACGACAGATAGAATGTCGCTATGTATATCTCTTTATACGTAGGATACCTCACACTAAAACCCATCCAGAGACTGTCTATTCTGTCGAAGGTTTTTCTGGATTGTCTTGTCTCTTTAATAATTACTGTGACAGTCCTTCAAAACAAGCCGTGATTAATTTGTTTACTCTGGCAGACAAACATTTAGATTAACCAAAATGATACATAAAAAAGATACACCATGAATTAACTTTCATTTGCCATGTGAGATATTAATTCCAGGAATGAAAATTTATGGTAAATACTTTTCTTCTGTTTTGTAATGTTAATAAATAAACAATAACTGAATGAAATATTCTGATTAGAATAAACTCTGGGAAGAAATCTCTTGGGGCACAACGGCATAGATAAGATGATGATGATAATGTATCAGCTGCTCAAGGATGATTCTGAACCATGAGTTGGCAAAAAAAAGTAAAAGAATGAAGTGAACAAAGTTTACCAACACATCTACAGATATCACTGAAAAATAAATTGAACCGTGACCATTCCATGGTCATCGAACTGCGTGAACTTATTTTCACCGACACACAATGACAACAAAAGCAAAAAAACAAAAACATTATTGTACGGTGAACCAGCGGCTTTCTGCACGACAATGAATGTCCCTAAAAGGAAGCCTTAAATCAAAAATTTGAAAATGCTGATAAGATTTGTTATAAAAATATAAATACGATAAGAAGAATTAAGAATTTTTTGCTTACAGATTTACAGAAATATGGCAAAACTAAATATTAATTTTATTGTCATAAAATTTATGTATTTATAATCCCTTTGATTCCCAGAATTCTCACTGAAGATGGAGACAACTTCTCTGAAACACTGGCATCCATCAACCGTTCCACATGACGTCAGGACCCCCAAAGAACATCATCATGAAAAGTACTGATCTATAAACTTCGAACACACTGACCGATCATAACATTACATACCTTGTCGGTTCCAAGAAATAGAGAGTACATCATCAGTTGGTTGAGACTTTGCCCCCGGAAGCATTGGCGTGTCTGTACTGTTCAAGTCCCATATAAGAATTTCAGACTCTGAAGCTCCACTTGCTAGCAGATTTGCCTGCCATAAACATAAAATATACAATGTATTTAGACCCACTGTAATGTGAGCTCTGTTACGAGAACAAAAGAAAATTTTGATATTACATACTATTTAGCGTTCAATGGCGTACATCACAATCAATTGCTGGCTGCCATAAACCATAATTTACAGAGAACGGTAAAGGCAGCATGTAAAGAGATAATTCCACTAAAATAATGACTTGTGATGACAATGTTCATAGGGATTCTATACAGTTCTGATAAAAATATTGTGGTAATGGAACATATGTTTAATGAAAGACGGCTAAAAGCGATATTACACTTTAACGTGTTACGGGAACAAAAGGGTATTTCAATATCCAACATTCTACTGGTAGGCACAGCACAGACTAGAGCAGTAACAATAAAAAGACATATCATCATTATTTAGAATCATTATAGTGCTTAAACAGTTTTAAAATCCCGAAATATTTTGCGTTTACCTGATAAGGATTGAAATCCAGTGCTCGGACAGGGCCAGTATGCTTGTCCCGACGTGCCACGAGGCCCTCTTCTCCAGCCAGCACCTTGGCTGCATTATATACCTGAATACACCCACCATCACACCCACCAACAATAATGCCATTCCCATATTCTTTCCCAAACCCATAGCATCCCCACGCAATCTTGTGGAACCTGCAGAGAAAACATTTCTCTTCTCATAACAATGCCTGTCAATACATGAGTATTATAGTTATTGTTGCGATGAGGTGATACTGTTTCCCTATGGTACCACAGCTGATATTGGGTCCAATGTCCATCCCCAAACACATAAGTGAATATGGAGCAGCAGTTGGGTGATACTGATAGGATAAAACCAAAGAACTTGGAGTAAAACTTGTACCAGTATGATAACAGTACTCAGATCACCACAGGTGACATACTTAATGTACTATGGTGATTATATTATGAACCTGTAACCTGTTTACCTCTAAATTAAAACATCCAGATTAATTTACATTTCAGATATTAATTTAGTGTACATAGCTACAGCATCATGACATTAAACCTCAAGGCAATAAAAAGAATAACAATTCACCACATTAAGTCACCTATAATCACTGGGTAATGAAGTCCGTAGTTCCATATCCAAACCTGGTTCTGTCAAGTTCAGGGAATATATTTCAAGTGCTGCCGTCGTACTAAAAGATGCATCCAACTGTTGCGCTGCTGTTCCTGCTGCTAGCAAAACTGGGTGTTGGGCAGCAGGAGACCAGGACACATTCGCAGTCCTCTCTATTTCTTTCACCTTCATTTTTCTGTTTATTCAATCTAAAAAAAATAAGACATTTCATTTATTCCCAGCTGTGAAAAATATTGTCACCTAGCAAACTGCAATGCTCTCGTTCTTCTATTAACACGAAAATCAATTATTACACATAAAATAACAATCTAATACTTGTGTTCTAGACATACATTCAAAGCAGAATTGATTTATGATATGACACTGGTTTTAATACTCGGGCTGTGCCCGGTGACGTCCACAGGCCATTTCAAAACTAAACATATAACAATAAATTGCTCTATTGAAGTACCGTTATATGACTCGCGTCCGAAAACAATTATCAAATTACATAACATTCTACTTACTTAACCCACTTCTAACACAAAACAATATCACTAATACACTACTTCCAACTCCACAAATACATCGACAACACAGTACTTCCAACGTGGCGATCTGGGTTTCAGTATGCTAGCGAATCCTGTAGTGAAGATTTCTAGTTATTAAAATAACAAACGAAATCTACAATCAGCTGATGGATGTTAGCAGGTATAAGCGTAATTTGACATTTGTGCAGGGTTAGAAGCCAGCACTGATTACCTACGAAGAAAGTGGGCTTAATGGAATGGGCTTAATGGAAGTGTGTACAAAATAAAAAAATATCCTGCCTAAAATTTTAGTAACAGCGTGATAAATCTGCTACGAATGATATAAAGGATATGATGGTTGAAGAAACGTTAAATTCTGTGAACAAATCTAAGGTGAGATAAATGCGTTACTGAATGAGTTTTATTACTTGTATTGTGAAAAAGTGCCTCAGAGTTTTAATATTGTTTTTAGAATAAAACAGCTCGCCCAAGACCTGTATACCTTTGGACTGTTGTTGATGTTCAAAAATGGCTAAGACGGCATTGCAGTGACTATTATCCTCTGTACTGGGAAAAGTTTCAGCAGGTAATAAATTTTAAAGTGACATAGTTTTTTAATACAATGCCTTTCTTAACAGTTTAAAAATTTCCTACTTTTATCTTGCAGCACGACATTACAGGCCGGTCTCTTCTACGTATCACTGAAACAACTCTCCTGAGACTTGGCATTGAAAATGCTGAACACAGACAAGAAATCTGGAGGGAGATAATGAAATTACGACTGAAGACGGACATAATTGAAATCAGGGATCTTGAAAGAAGGAATAACTTGAACTATGATTAAATCAAATACTTCATTTTATTGAATAATAATGAGACCCAAAGAAGAAGAATGTATTGTTTTAATGTCATTTCTATCTCTGTTTTGGCTGTATCACCAGAACAGCCAAGCAACAAGAAGGAGATTGTTACATCTTAAAAAAAGACGCTGTTACTTGCGCAACTTGATATCCAAACTTTTAATTTCACAATCTCGACTTGGTAGTAATGTCGATATACCTGATTATTCCCAGTGCCAAGATTCTGACTAGAACTATACAAAGCAAATACATTTACTATGTGGTTTTGTTAAATATAACTGCAGTATATAATAAACTTTAATTAAAATTATACTTAAAAAAGGAACTTTTCATTTATCTCACTAATAACATGTAAAAATGTGTAACTATCTAATGAAAATGGTAATCTTTCTCATTCAATCTTCTTATATATTTACAACACCAAAGAAACTGTAATACTCTTTTTATAATAAAGTTCTCTCCTTGCAAAATATATTATTATTAATGAAAAGAAAGTAACTTAAGAACTTTTATTGAAGCACTTAAAAAGTTTATAGTAGGAACAATATCATACAACTCTTTTGAAATGCAGTACCTTTCAACACCATCTGCTGATGCACCAAAAAGACGTGTGTAAAATTGTCCAGCTCTCTCTTGTGTCCATGTAAACTTCAATAAAAGTTTGTTTTTAAAACCAGAAAAAATAAATATACATGGCTTAAGACACATCTATTCCTATTTTATACTAACACGACAAATGTACATAATATATTTAATTTAATATTAAAAAGATAAAACTATGACGATTGTTCAGAAATGATTTAGACTTGCCGAGAGATGACAGTCGCACAATCATGCTCCACATACTGCTCACTGAGGTCAATGTAAACTTCCATAATTTTTTTGGCGACTTCCTAATGGATGCAGCAAAACGGTCTTTTCTGGATGGCATGCACTGACTCAGACACATCGTTAGGGAACCGGCTGCCACCAATGGATCCTTCACCTTGTCAAACGGGATGCCACCACTCCAGAAGACCATAGCCATGTGCTTGCCAGCAGAGGATGCTGTCAGCCCAAGACATTTCTGAGGGATTTTCACAATACTTAATTTATGTTATTGGTACTGTATCTCCTATTACCATGTCAAATACTGAACGTAGCTTTTAAAAGCTTTAGATAATTCAAATGTATCAATGAATAAGAATAGAAACACATAGTTGGAATAGTAGACATTTCAATTCATAATATATTAGATTTCAAATAATAATATATGCTATTTGCTACAATTAATGGTAGAATGGTGCAAAAGAATCTGTACTTAATATTTCATTGTGATGATGCATGCGGCCCTGTGCAGCTGCCCCACTAAAAATGGCTCTGGTGACAAGGCAGTTTAAACCTCCAGTATCCTTCATTACGACACTGCATATACAGACTGTGGAGTGAAAGCTCCGTGCATTGCAGACTTTGGAAGTATGACCGTGGGTTAACTTCATGATCCACCAATTTTTACCTGAAGATACAGCCCCCTGATATCCACTGCAGAGGAGCTATGCTCACTCAGTCAGATTACGCTGTATGCTGTACTACTGATGTTTCATAGCCATATCTTTCTAGATGGTACTATGGTTCAGGAGACCACCGAGCCTCCTACCTCGTGGGCACCAGGGTACATCCCCCACCCACGAGGGTAAATCGGATGGGGCATGACACTCACCTACATTCAGTGCTGTAAGTGAAGCTACATTTCCACCCCTATAATTCTTCGTCTTATGATACGAGCGTCAGGAACAATTTTATAACTTTATTTTTCACATTAACTGATAATAACAAACTGACTTGTCATGCCGTTAAAGATGAAGTTAAAAGTCTCACATGTGGCGTGCTCCTGTTATCCAGCTACTTGGAGGCTAGGTGTTGAGGATGGCTTCAAAATTTAGCAGTCTTTCGTCTGGCGACAGACAGCGTCCCTGGTACTTATGACACCAGAGGCAGAATAAATTAAGTTTTGGGCTCTGTGTCTGTCATTGATTACTTTATGTCTCTGCTGTGTTGTGTTGGTCTTGGCAGGTGATTAACAGCGTTTCAGAGGAACAATTCACCTTAAGACAGAGGTGCCACACTCCTCTAAAACACTGGAAACCACCTACAAGCTCAAAACAGCGTCGTCACAAGCCAGAAGACCGAGTTCAACATCTTCACTGTCTTCAGAATCTCAAATTTAATCAACCCATGTTGTTGTTACTTTGGTAAATTTAAACTGCTTAAATTATTTCATATTTCTTTATATTTGTTACATACTCCACTTATTCAAAACTGGACATAGTTTATGCAAGCGCACAAATGTGTATACAAAATCATTTGGCGTCCTATGAACTAATGAACTACTTTTACTGTACCACCACATGTAAAAGGTGGAGACACACCAGGATGAAGTTACCGGTGTACACTCGTGTGGTACTGACTAGATTCCTTTCCAACAAAACGCGTATGGAAGCCTTCGTATTACTGCAAGTCTTAAAAGCCACAATTTTATCACTAAGTATAAATACTCTAGAATAACTTTACAATATGGTGATCATACATTTAACCTTCTGTGTCATCCAACCACGTTCTCTGCTACGGAACTTGTTGCAGAATTAATCTGATAAAACCTAACTTAAACTGAACTAACCTAACCTAACCTAACCTAACTTAAACTGAACTAACCTAACCTAATATAACCTTATTTAAATATGAATAAAATATGTTTTAACTTCACTGGTACACAGCTGTCAGTGTAAAGTGCAGCTATGACAGAAGATTATGCAAGCAAAATAGGAAAATCAAGACATAAATAAATGGTCACTGTATTGCAAAGTTGTGTCAAATACTCTTATAATAATAAATATCCAGTACACGGTTACAATTACGTTTTCCTAAACACCGTATATTACGTCAGTTTTTAAAAAGGAAATCATTTGTACCTCTAACTTCCATCAGATGCTTTGTACTATAAATGTTGTAAAAAAGAAAGGAACTCCCTTTCATTTTCCATACAACTAATACAATTCACTAAAAATTATGGAGAATTAGGATCCAAAATCAGTGAATGACTGGAGTATACCACAGCCCAAATCGGGTGACAGTTCTTCTCTCGAGAAATGGGCTTCATCCTTTCGAACTTCTTCATCACAGGAATTCTGATCAGAATCCCCATCACTATTATTTTCTGGAGATTCTGCCGCATCTTGTCCTTGTTGTTGTTGTTGATGATGCTGCTGCTGCTGTTGCTGAAACAAAAACTGATTCTGCAGTATACTTCCCACTATCGGAATTAGCGCCATGAGCTGACACCCGACTTTCCTATCAAATTCAAGGCGCTGCTTTTCAATCTCCAAATGTTCCCTCTCAACATCTAGTAACTGTTGAAGAAGGCCAGTTACTTCAGGCTGCTCGTGTTGCTTCCTTGTGTCTGGACTGTTCGGAAGGGAATCATCCCTGTGGCTTGATCTCCCGACGCTGGGTCCCTGAAGCCGCTGCCGTTTGGGCTCTCCACTGCCAGGACTTGGTTCGTCATCTTCTCCATACTTTGTCTTGTGTGAAGTGGCTGAACTACTCACTCTGTTGGTAGATGATGGTCCAGCAATGATTGGTGTTGATGATGTGATAGTCAAACCCTGCATTGGTGATGAGGAGATGTAATTTCCAACAGTGTCTCCATCATCATCACATCCTGAACTGAAACAGCAAAATGTAAGTATTAGAATGTAGTATGTATTTATTAAATACAGGCAGGACAGAATGAATACATATTAGTAATATACCTAACATACAGTTCATTAGTTAACACCATCAATACTGGGTAGCTAGTAATAACATGTTTGCCATACCAAGTTTCTTTAACACCTAATGACTTAAAATTTATTAGGATGGAGACAAAACACACTTGGGTAAATCTACTTTCCTCATAAAATCAAACACTTGTGCTAAAAATATACCATGTCATTTGTGCAATATGCGATAATTGTATTTTTAATAAACATAAAATATTTCTTGCTGTAAGTGAGCGCCAAATTCAGAGTTATATTAGAGGCATATAAAAGTTTGTAAAACCTGTGTGTTATTCAATACTGTTATTCAATACTTTTACATTCTGATAAAATGGGGTAAGATTCAGAAGACCATAACCTATAAACTTCAGCCTGTTTAAATTATGGTACAGTGCAGATTACAGTATGGGTTTTAATAACCTACACTCAACTAAAACTAATGAAACCAAGATTAACCAGACAGAACCAACACAGTAAAGTAACAACAGAATATGGCTTTGTGGAGAATCACTATTTTCATCTGCGCTTCAGACCAAATGCTTCTACATGTCTCAAAATCAATAAATATTGTAAGCATACAGTAGTACCTGTGACTATCATTACTAAACTTCGAATTTATAATATCTTCCATGTCAACAAGTTCCTTCTTTATTTCTCTTCTTGGGAAACCATCCACTCCAATACTGTATCTATGGGCTATCATTCCATCACCAAGAATAGCATCCATTGCTTTGAAATGATGCCAGTCAGGGTCAGTAATTAAACCAGTGCTCAGAGTCTTCTTTATCCTGTGATAGATACACTTAAGATTTCTTATTCTTGTAGTGATCTCCTCGGGAGTGCGGTAGAAACCATACTGTTGCATCATTGATGCAAGTTGGATCATTATTGGTGCTTTTCTGTGGCAAGTACTCATTTGAGTCTGAATAGACGGGCTGCCCCACAACTGAATCAAAAGCTTCGTTTCATCTTCGCGAAAGTTTGTCGTTCTTTTCTTTTGCATCGTCATTTTTGATGAACACTTATTGGAGTGGACGTACTCTGACACAACACTCTACTAGTAAACACTAGATAAATAGTGTTCAATAAAACAAAACGTCATGCGATCAACCATTAAGTTTACGAATAACAAATGCACCTTTTCCATAGATGCAAAATGGAACAATTAAAGAAATAACTGAAAGTGAAATAGTTCCCCCTTCACCCCGGCTGGCAAACGTCAATTACAGTCGCCATTACAAAACATACGCACCTTGTTAGAAGTGCTGCCAAACAAATGAACAAGCAAAATATCCCTTCGTAGTGAAGCATAAGAAAATTGAATATAATTAGGATCGTATATTTTTGGTTGTTTCGAAACAGATAATTTGTTGTGCCATTGGAAATTGTTTTGAAATTTCCTACTGTGAAGTATAGAAAATTTACGTCATTCTTAATAACTATTTTTCGTCTGAAAATATCTTGTAGTTGTTGCCAATAAAACTGAAAGGCGGGGCATGTATTTACACTTCGTTTCAAACAGTTAGGTTATGTCAGACTGGCGTTTGGTGAATCCGGTTGCGCATCCAACTGTCCATCTGTATCTTCACCTCAATGCCCATATTTTTGCAGCTGTAGGTAGGTCACACATCGGAATAAGGAAAAATACTTAAGCAGCTTTATAAAAAAGGTGACAAATCATATTTAGCAAATTAACAAAAAAGTATTGGTAGCAGGAATTTTTGCAACATAGCCAAAGCTTTTGTGTTAACCTTTATTTTATTAGATAAAATGTTATGGAATAAATAACAAAGCATTTTCATGGCTGGAGTCATAATTCTGTATATTCATTCTGGGGAAAAATACAACATGGTGTTCCATTTTACGTCCACTTCTCATTGTACTGTATATTAGTGACTTTGCCTCCTAATGAACTCAGATTCTGTACCTATACTTTATGCATATGATACAGGAATTATATTAAACAAAATTAATTAATAAATTAGAGTTATGAGCAAATAAGACTTCTATGACTTTGAAGAAATTGTTTATGACAAACTTCCTCTAAATTTTGACAAAACAAACCTAGTAAATTTTAAAATCAATACCATAACGCAGCCTTAATATTCAGTATGAAAATTAAATATTCTTGAGGACAGAACAACTGAATAATTAAATTCCTTGGTCTTCAAGTAGATTATCATTTAAAATGGAAAAGATATACAGAAATGATTTTACCAAAACTAAATTCTACATGTTTCACAATAAGATCACTAATATTTCTAACAAATATTGATCTCCTCAGAACAGTATAGTTTACATATTTTCATCCCATATTATTGTACAATATTTTGAGACAATTCATTATACAGTGGCAAGGTATTAATTATATAAGAGAGCGTAATAAGACTAATATTAGGATTACATAAAAATGAGTCTCTCTCTTGTGTGTGAATATATTCTAGCTATTTGTACATACAAAACTGATAACTTTAGTTCTTTTAATTCCAGTTTTAATATACATAAATTCAGTACTATAAGCGAATGAAATGATTACCCAGAGGACCTAAAGATGCTTGGAAATTTGAAGATTATCAGTTTCTGGACAGGGTATGAGGGTGTATAATACTGTGGAGATAAAATACATGCATGCACTCTGATCATTAGCACTAGATGTAAGTTCCTGGTCAACTTAAAAATCCAGACACTTTATACTCGGGGACGAATGCCCACGAAATATTAAACAGAATATTTGTTGCAAAGACCCAGTGCAGATATCAGGTTAAACACATGAACCATTAATCTTTCATTTATAGAATGTTTGATCAATGATAGTATTATGAGTAAAAGTTTGATACACATTCCAGTGGTTAATTTATGGTGACATGAATGTTGGAAAATTGTGCAATGTATTTTTTAAAAAAAAATATTTAAAAATGAAATCCTGTTATTCCCTCACAAGTGTTCAGGTACGTAAACAGGCAAGCTGGAGATCGAACATGACCTCACTTTGAAGTTCATCCCATCTCTGGTACAGTCTGTTCACATCAGCTGTTTGTAATTATCCTCTGCCACTCTCGCACACGCATCAGAGCATCCTTGGCAGCACGTCCCATCATGCCTTCATTTGATGTCTCAGGTTCAAAGTTGAGAATGATACTGGACTCTTCCAGACAGGCAGCCACCTCTTTAAGCCTTGACCGAAGATCGCGATAGGCGAGAGCGTGCGCCTCGACGCCCCGTGTCGTAAGTATCATCAGTGGAGCATGCAGCTCATACAGCAGAACACCTGGAGAAATTCACACTTTGGGTTTATTAACCCTCGGTATGACATATCTCATTTAAAATGGTACGTCATCTGATTGCAGTTTATTTGAAATAAATGTCTCCCTTATATGTAAACAGACAAAGCTTCCCAGCCTACAGTAACGTGAGTAATAGACAGAACTCACCTCTGAGTCTGGAGTATCCAGGTTCTAAGACATCCACAACTTTGAGGAGCTGCCTGCAGAGGTCACGCTTGTGCCGGAGCTGCGCCTCGGTCATGTCGTTGATGAGAAACCCCGGTGCCTTACCGTACAACTGACACAGCGAATGCTGCACTCCAAGGCAGTGATAGTGGTTTGGGTGCAGGACATTCTGGTAGCGTGTTAGAAACGCTTCCAAAGTCGGAATACTGCTCTCATCCAATGCTTCGACCTCGTCACCAATCCTGTGAATATCGCCAAACTAATTCAAGGCTTTATATGCTCTAAACCATTAGATGATATTCTGCTGCAGTATGAATATATGATGCCAAACAGAGCTGCGTTGCTCCAGAGAATTTATCTCTGGTGGCAGTACCACCTTCATTCTTTTTCATTCTATCAACACACAATTATGATGTCATCAGACTGTTTTTAACTGCAGCGGTGATGAGAATAACTGACGGGTAAGATGCTCTACAGTACCATGTATTAATAATCAGGGAATTGAACCAGAAGATGATCACACTGGACCAAATATGTTTTTACAGTGAATGGATTGAACTGGATGTGTTAAAAGTGACAGAAAAGAAAAACCATTCTGCTGTTACTTCCTCAATCTTGGGTCCAAATTCTCTGTCCTTAAGACACCCACAATTTATGATCTTCCCTTACAGTAAAACTGTGATAAACAGCAGCCCACGAGACAACTCCGACTATTCTTGATACTGAAATGGGACACTTTCACATGCCAAATGTTTGCAAAACCCAGATAAAACGGAGAATTAATCTCACTTGTCCATAAGAAGTCGGACGGAGCGAGCAGGAACAGTGTAACCTGTGCATGAGTCATTGGTGCAGCACCAGTCGGCGTCGCGGTTGAGAGGCGCTGTGGAGACGACAATACCCGTGGCACACTGCGGGCATTTGAGTGCCCCGGCATACGTGCCCAGCTCCGTCGCATCAGAACACCGAGCGCATGTGCAGTCAAAGAACTTGCTCTCCTTCAGGTGATCCCTTCTCTTCAGTGTACCCTAGACACACAATGAACTATGCAGCACAGAAAGGAATTTTTCTCATGTGGCCTGCGGCCACTTAGAAATAGATTTCCGACATTATAGTCTACCTGGAGAGTGTAAGCATAGCTGAGGTAGATGGAACTTCCCTTGTTGATTTTTGTGGTGGCCCTAACCCGCAACTGGAAATTTTTGTCATCCGTGTGCCCTGTATTTGGGACGCAGTCATGTGCCATGTAGAATGCGCAGGGGTACAGTGCTCTGATACTTACCCCCTCTTGACCAACTTCAAAAGCGTTCACCTGAAAGCACAATCTTCATCATTACACATAAAACATGGCTCGAGATCAACCAACAGACCGACATAAAATTATATGTACCAGTGGTTTAATAAATTAATTAACAGATTGTACCTCCAGAATGCCGCATATTGTATGGATGAGGTCTTCCTCATACTGCGTCATGCCCCACTCCTTCCTGATCCTGTCCACCACATTCTCCTGGTTGTTGCGCCAGATGACTGGTAATTTCTGGCGTATATCATTATGTGCCTCCATTGTGAGCAGAGAGTGCCATTTGTCAGGGTCGTGCTGTTGCAGGAGGAGACACCTGAGGGGCACTACGACCAGGTACAGGGGCGTCAGGGCGTTGCTGTCGGCAGCCAGCAGCTTGGGGCGCACTCTCTCGTACAGCTGGCACTCTGCCCCACTGTGTCCATATTCCCTACCCCGTCCAGAGCAGCCCTGGCTACACATTGGCCAACCACAGCCCTCGCACCTGGACAGCACAGTGGCCTGGTGTTACATCGTAACACTTGATGGAACAATGTAATCGAAATGGCGATCGACCTGACCTAACCTAACCTGTATGCATTGTCGTCCAGATCAAGCTTCTTATAGCAGCCAAGGCACAGAGGTTGGCAGCCCTGTGGGGGTCCCACCACCAGGGGATGTACAGACATGATGAGTTGTCCAGGTCGCAAGTCACATGATGCCACTAAATATCTGTGACATAATAATAAGAATAAGTGTGTGCACAGTCAATCAGATGTGCTAATCAGCTTCTCACTGATTTTTCGAGGCCGTTTAAATATTAAAAAAAGAGACTAATTAGGAAATGTAATTAGTAATCATGGCACTTTCGTCAGAATTTGACCTTTGCCCTCAAAAAATGTGTAAGTGACGTCAGAGTTGTCTGTATGGCAGGTAATTAACAAAGTAAGGTAACTAATTGAACTTGGGGATTCCCTATCTAGTTATTTCCGTGGATAGAAACGTATGCAGATAGCCTATTTGTGTACAGCGCCACGAATTTAACCAAGACTGGAGTGTGCCGATAAATTTTGGTGAAAATACGTTCAGCGGATAGACGGGTGTAAGAGAGACCGACAGGAAGGAAGAAAAGGAGAGACAAGATGTATGTATGGTTTAGTCGAATTTTATCCATCAGTCGAATACGCATTCCGCAGAAAGCTAGCGTACGCCTGGTTCTCTTCTTTCGTCTACACGCCTCACTTCCGTGTCGGAGAAGTTGCCGTCCGAGAACGGCGAACACTATCTTGTATATTTTTCTGGGCGAAAGGATGAAGTTAAATCTTTGTTAATGTTGAGTGTTTCTGGACCAAACTTGATTCTCTTTAAATTGAAAACATCAAGAATAGTCTCTAGAAGGTTAATTGATAATAATTATGATGTGATGATGATAATAATAATAATAATAATATCCGAAATTGGATATTTTTAACTTATCGGGATTTGCGATTTTGATATACTGGGTTGCTTTAACCCTTAACATGTAGGCGATTCGTCGCTACGAAACGTTTGTTAACCACCTACAAGACCTCGTGGTCTCAGAATCCAGATCATAATCACTTAATATACTTGCTGGAAGAGGGACACGGTTTTTTCACGTAAACCGAACACAACCCCAAGGCGTTTCTTCAGAGGAATAGTTATCCTGCTGTGGGATGCTGTCAGCCATGACAAGAGGAGAAGCTTCCAAGATTTCGGTCTGCCACTTTGATACAGGACTCACGGGAAACAGCTGTTGCTGTCAACCGAAATCCGCTTCCAACTCTTCATAAAAACACATTCAATTCATTTAATAGTGTGCTTGCCAACAGCTGTGGCTTAATTATAGGGGAGACCGGGGCACGTTGACACAAATTTTAGATATGATTTTTTTTTCTCTCATTTTTATTTTGTGATTGTACTAAATTTCGCTACACGCCACTTTAAGTAGCTGAGTGGTCAGTGTCACGCCCCTGCCGCGTTTTACCCCGGAAAAAGACTCCCGTTACTTATTAGATAGGAGGACGGGTGGGCCCTGGAGCCGCTCTGAACGCAGAGGATATAAAAAAAGGGCGATCGCTGCTAATTTTAATTACTTACAAAAAGTATTTTCTGAAATTCTTAGACCATTTAATTATTAATTGATATTTTATTCTGCAAAATGCATTATGCATGTTGAGAATGGATTTATATATAAACAAATTCAAAAATTGCGTTGTTTACTCAGAACTTCGATGGCACCACTAAAATAAATTACCGCTTTTAGTTAACGCGTGCCGCTGAAGGCGGAGGAATGGCGAATCTGGGCAGTTTCGAAATCAGATTCCCAAGTATGGATTTGGGCCAACTGCATGACAGTCTGTTTTTTTGGCAATGGTACCTGAGACCCCGGGCGTATGGGTTCGAACCCCGCTGTGTCCAGAATTGCTATAAAACTGGCAGATGTCCACGTTGGCAATTTTCCATCACTTCCAACAATACGAAAGATGTTTGCAGACGGTTCTATTAACAAAACATAACGAAAATAAAGAACATCAGAGCAATTTTTTACTTGCACGATACAGCCAAAGTTTTATTAACAGCACATTCTGTATATTCAATATAACCCAAACTGTGGCTCGTGAAGTCGAAGTCATAAGAGGAACACAGACCTATATATTATTAATGCGTAGAGATTTTAATCTGATTATGATAATAAGTTGTTTCTAATCCTTGGTTGGCGCACACTTTGGAGCCCACTGAAAGAACGTGTAATACGGACTACCGCTCGAGTTCATTATAGAGTAAATTGTTTGGTTATAACTTCCAGTAGTTTATTATTCCTGTTATCTTATGCTAAATTAGTCATTTAGAACTCTCTAGTTGTCAACATCTGTACTATTTTCTGCCTTTCCTAACAACAAACATGATCACATCTCTAAGAAATGTTTCTTCAACCTTGTGCCAGGGTTAAGAATGCATGGACGTAACCACTGTGCCCCTATTCATGTGCTGTGGCTTGGCCGCTTACTTTAAAAAATTCAGTATCCCTACTGCTGATTCCATCTGCCAAAAAATACGTTTTTGTAACTAATAAATGGACATCAAATCAAACGAAGGATAAAAAGTCGCAAAGAAAAGGCCCATTTCAAAAAATAATTATCTTCGAAGCTCTTTTTTTTTCTGGGCTGGTTACAAACTTGGCCGTGTGATCCATGTTCTTTATAGGTTGCATATCCTTGGAACAGATTCTTCAGTGATTCATACACACTCTCTGGCCGTACTTATTTCACACTTCGCTGTCACTGAAGACATCAGTTGATTTCACGTGTCTTGACATTGTTTGCGTGCAGTCAGTCTGCAGTGATTAACGCAACCAGGATGGCAAGTTCGCAGTTAAAATCGTACTTCGTACTTGAATATGGTAATAAGGACAATTATTTCCATTCGTTCTTCACTGTCTCTCCGCCCCCTCGTCCTTGCTTTGTCTACTTTCGAATTGTCTCTCTTTGTACCGTCTGTCTCTTCTTGTCTTCCTACAAAACTTTCGTTCATTATTTTTATTTCTTTGTTACGTTCGATTTGAAAGATCTTTAATTTTTCAGTCTGCATTTCCACTGTGACTTTCAAACTACACTAATTAAAAATTACATGCCATCTCCAAATGTAAAGAGATGTCAGTAAATTTTATTTTCAATTCAGTATATATGAAACACCGAAGTTCTTCAGAACAGAAATGACTAATGTCTCCTAACCAGATATCTCGTTCAAAGCACTGGCAGGGTTACAGATTAACATCTAATTCTAAACGCTGTACCGGTTGAAATATATATATAAAATATTTACCCTATGGAACAGAGTCTTTGAAACGCTAGTAGTCGCTCGACTCTCCTTCTAAGAAGCCCGGAGGATCATTACCGTGGACACAATATCTAGCTGCTGTATCTTATTCTGAACCAGATGAAACTAGTCATACTGCCATATCCTATTTGGGGACATTTTTAATATTATTCTCCACCCTGTTTCTTCCGGGTAATCTCCACGCGTCAGGTTTTCTGACTAGGATGTTGCGTGTAACTATTCCTGTCTCCCTGAACGTGCAATATTCGAAACCAGGTCTATTATATTATAAACGAAGGAGGTCAGTTCTTTTGTCGAGGTTTCTACTGAGTGTAGAAAAGAGGTCGAGACGTTACTTACCTGCCCATTACATCAGACGTTTTGATAACGTAAGGAAGGTTATCGCCGGCTTCGATATCCTGTTCTTCTTTGTCTCTTGGTGCTTCATTACCTTCCTCAGGCCGACCACCGTCTTTCAAGGCATCTGCGCCACAGCGCCTGTCCGAAGAGGAGCCCACCGTATGGCCATGCCTGTTCTTCTGTCCAGATTTCTGGGAAATAAAACACTTTCATTTAGCATCAGATGTGAGAACTTTCAACAGAGTATCTTATGAATTCCTTTGTTAGAGGCAAAATGTATAATTTCCGATTGCACTCATTTGTAGGCAAATAAGTTTATCTGTTGTGACTAATGTACTAAGAATACGTGTAGAACTTGCAAGGAAAATATAAATGTCAGTAGCTTGCTTACCGAGGGCACAAATGAATATTTATTATAAAAGTCTGTTTAGATTCTAAACAATATCTCTCACTCGTCATCACAATCTCTAACATTCTTTACAATCAGTGAAAGCGGATATCAAGGCAATGACAATGAATCCACTGAACACGAGAATCGAACCAACTCCCAAAAGACGTGCACACCCGAACACACATCAGACAATGTGTTTTGCATTGAACTCATAAAATCTTGTGCCATCATGCCCCAACAGGGCGACGGATCGATATTGTTTTTTATTTTCCTGGGATTATCTCATAAGCAACATTCCTGTCACAGACAGAAATAAATAATTAAGCTCGACCGTCAACAGAACATCTACTTTAACATTCTGCTTGAAAAAAATGTTCAAAATAAAAACACAACAGAGAAGGGAAAGGAAAACTGTAAATTTTAATTAATTATTGGCTGTATAAATTCCTGACTTTCGATGTCGATCATAAACGAAGTTCTACATGCGACAGATTTCTACATCTGACGATATATTTTCCTTAGAAGCAGGCACGTATGTTAAATACTCATATAAAACTGTCTGAAACTAGTACCCCCTTGAATTCCGCTGAAGCAGGATTTATTGTATTAAATTCATCTGTGTCTGGTCTGTCGACGCGTAATGTTCCACGTGGCACTCTTACCTTGTGCTTCCTTGTACCTGGCATGACAATGTCGTGAAGTACCAGTCAGAAGTCAGGTCTGGACGTTCACTGAGCTGACCCACTGTTCCCTCACATCCACAGCCTCCCAGCAATGTATCTATCTATCTCATCATCCGACGATATCAACAGGCCAAATGTTTGTATCCGCACATCAGCCGAAACACGCAGGCGCGCCACGGTCCAAGATTGACCGGCCGTCTCGTCACCAATCACTTTATTACAGGCACAGACTGTACCAAAACGTCTACTTTCTCAATAGATTGTCTCACTTCCACTGCGCTGAATGCACTGCCATTACTAAATCTAAAATTAAGCAGCCATCTCCACACTCACGTGTCCGTCTGTCCTTCCAAATTGTCTTACTAACAGAATCGAAGACTTTGATACGGTATCGATCGCTCTTTAAACCCCTGAAGCCGAAGCTCGTCTAAATAACATTTAAACATTCAGTCCGTACCGCAAAGAAAACACCACACTTCACCATTACGGAGATAAACTGCTTAGCGCTGTATGAGGAAAGACTCTCTGGATCACTAAATTCTTGGATTATGTCCATCGTCTGTGTTTTTAAAAAGAATACTACGTTTCGTAAGCTAGATTTGCTTCCGTCCTCAGGTTAAAAAATTGGGAAGGGGCACCTACTAAGTTGGATCCGATAGAAATCGCCAAGTCCAGTGATTGAGGTAAGCTCTTTCTATGAGAAAGGATTTTATTACAAACTGAGTTGGCACAGTTCCTTAGAGGGTTTTTAATATAATTCTTTTTTCTTTGTGTGACAAATTACTCGGAAGACAGACAACGTAACTATACATATTCATCCCTGTTTCTTCTTTTAACCACAAATTTGCTTTCTCTGTCCACTTTCAATTTAATACGCTACAAATCTCAAGGTAACCTTCAAACGTCATAGTTTATTTTAAACGTTTCGAATATGGCGACAGCGCGAATACCAGAAGCCAGACCAGGTTATCCATGTTATGAAGACAAACAATGAATCTTTCTCATAGAACACAGCCTTTCCTATGTTTTCATGATCGCTACCAAACCTTCTGTTTGAATCGAAATCCCACATGTCAATCCACAGAGCAACATCACAGATGCGAAGAACAAGAAACACTTTGTTCACGAGATAAATTTAGGCAGTGCAGAGGAATTTCTGCGTATTTGTAAAATTACAATTTTAGAAATTCGTCATGTAAGTCGTTCCACGCGTGATTTAAGGTCCCCACGACGACGCATATGAATACGACTGTCTTCTGGGATGTTGTATCATGCATTCTGGTAGATACCGACAGAAGTTTAAGACGCACTTATCTCTGAAACGTCGGTTATTATCTACCATAACACTTGAAGGCAGATATGTAAGAAGAATTATATTAAATGGAGAACTAAAGTAGCAGTGTACTGTAAACTTATCTGCAAAAGTCTTCCATAAAAGAGATATAAACACGTATTAGAAGGTGAAATGTGAGCAGGTTTTACAAGTCCCGTCAAGTTATTGTTTGTGAGTTAGACGCCAACAAAAGTTTTCTGACAATAGAATTGTTTAAATTTTGAGTTTTATGGGGCCTCTGTCCTGTGTAAAAGAGAAAATCCAGACATCAACTTACCAGTTAGGTTAGGTCGCCACTCAATCCCCAACTGTTCAGTTTCAACAAGCAAATCAGTTTCAGACAAAACACAGCCCAATTGCTGCACGACTTTTAACATTTTCATATCCAAGTCTGTTTACTGGGAGTAGAAATTTTACGTAAGATGAAGGAAAGGACACAACATATAATAACGAGTATTTGATTTCCTTCTTCCTCTTTTCCTTCACCTTTTCGTCCATCTTCATCATCTTCTCCTACTTATTTTTCGGGTCTTCCGTTATCTTAAAATTCTTCATAATCACTGCGTGCTCAGGTTTAATTAAAATGTTTGCACATTTTTGTGAGGAGATTGCTGTCTGCTTGAATTTTGCTCATAAATGTATCGACGTTTCGGCCTCCATCGCCCTTATGTTAGAGGCAGTGAGCGTCTCCGAAACGTCGATCAATTTCTACCACATCGCACGGCGCATAATCCGAACAGTCATCTTCATTATCGTCACTGTGATAACCTGAAATCTCGCGATTTTTATGAGGAATATTTTTATTTGTCCTTTAAGGATATAACACAGATACAAATCTGTCAGGTAATTTCAGCTTCGTAGACTTTTATTTTTAAAAAATACAAAAGGTAGACCTGTGGTTCAGAAAAGAGGGCGGGTCCCTTGTGACTCGTGTATGTAAACACTGAAATTTGGCCTTCGTACGAAACACGAATGTGACACCGAGCCGAATCGCTGCGATTACCTGCTTGGCCGCAGGGCCGGAAATATTTTGCTCCTTTATGTGTCATAAGCAATTCTTAGATTGCTTTATTTAGCGTACAGCTGTGACGTCAGATGTATCATGTCTGATTCTGCACCCAAGTTATAATTCCTTGAAGAATTTATGGGTATACTTTCTGTAAATGCTTCAGTGTGTTTGTTTACGTCGAGGAACAAATATGGTTTATACAAACCAGCATGTGTGACGCAGACTAGCATTATTTCGATTACTTGATTATTCGCGGACATAAACTTCCTTTCAACTGCTACAAGGTTTCTTGGCGTACATAAGAAATATCCAGAAAGGATTTTCAGCTATTTTTATGACCGACATGTGTTCCAAATGCCATTCGCTTAGCTTAATTAATTAATTAATTAACTATCGATACTAGATATCAGAGAATAACTGCGAATAGTGTGTATCAATACATAAACAAAAGAATTACATTACAGAACAAGTGAACACAATTATTTAGAAGCGAATTGTGAAGCTGCTCTGTGAATATAAACCAAAGAGCAGAAAATAACAGGCCTCAAGCCAAAAATATTAAAATGTTCTAACACATGAATACAGAACTAACCAGTACTTTAACCTTTGAAGCCAAAGCTAGTCCAAATTATATATTTAAGAATTCAGTCCGTACCGCGAAGAAAACACAGGCCTTCACCATTACAAAGATCAATTTGTTAACGCTGTTTAAGGAAACAATCGCTTTTTACAGCGGGAATCAAATGAAACATAAATACGAAATTCATATTTACAGAGCGTTATAGCAGGTGGTACATACAGTTACCATTAGACTTTTAATATTTAATGTATGTTCAATAACATTCCATACGGACGTGATTTTTCTCGAAGGCCAAACTCTCTTTTGTAAACATGTAGCGTATTATTAAATATTCATCCTCGAAATAGGAGAGATAAGATTTGGTCACCTGGGTCACTGCATTCCTAGTGAGTGTACAGCTTATTGTTGATGCCGGGGGGGGGGGGAGGTCTTCAGTGGTGCATCATCATCACCGTCGTGCTGATGCTGGACTAAAATTATCCTGCAAGTGACCACACACGCGGTTTGCCCGACCGGCCTTGTAAGGTCCCCTGATAGGCCCAATCTACGCCCACTACGACGAGACTGTACTTTGCTGTTTTCATGACATCGAGGCGGTTGCCAGCTTCGCGCTGGTAATGATTAGAGCCTCAGAGGGGTCAGGTCAGCTACGATGACGAGAAAAAAACATATCCGAGGCGACTCAATCAGTGGGACAACTATTTGGATATAAAACCTGTTCAGTCTTTGAGTTTTACCTCCACTAAGCATAGGACAAAATGTTTATTTAAGTTACTAAACTATTAACTACAGTTTTAACTTTATAAAGGAACGAGTGGTGGTATAAGAAATCTCAAGGCAAAGATAAATATTTATCACGATTTTATGTAATGCAACCAACCCGAAGTTTATCGATAATGAGTTTTTATTTCTACGTACCGGAACGCAAAAGCGATCTATGTGGCACTCCAGGTTGGAGAGAAATATGATTTACGTCGAATCCACCTGCTGCAATGGAACGGTCCGTTAGTCCAGCATGCAACATTAACATTTCCACCAGCCTGTCACAAATTCCGGGACCCCCAAATTGCCAGAATAACAATGTGTAGTGCAGAAGTTCTCCAACTGCACGCCACGGTAATTCAAAATGAGATAGTGGGAATCAAAACACGAGTTCTTGGCACTCACTTGTGTGCTAAATCTTTCGTCTCCCACTTAATTGTACTGAAGAAACGCTCGACGCAGAAGAAGCGAGCTACACTCTTTCGGACACCATTTTACAAATCGCTATTCCTGAGGAATAGCAGAGTAAGAAAATGATAAAAACAGAAGAAAATAAACTGAGCAACAGACTTATTAACTAATTACAGAATTAAAGAGGTGGTCTAGCGGTTAGAACGCTGGCCTTGTAATCCTGGGGGTCTCGGGTTCGATTCCCGGCGGTGCCCGAATTTATAACTTGTGTTGGGCAAGGCCGTGGTCTAGGCAACACGGAGTTTTCCTCCGTGGCATCCCAACAATTACTCCATTCACACACACAGAAGAAGGCAATGGCAAACCACTTCTGGATCATCTGCCAAGAACGTATATGAACAGGTCCCAGTCCGAGAAAAGGATGGAAGGATCCTGTTCATATGGACCTGTCGTCAGACAGAACACTAAATAATAATAAGATGAGGTGGTCTAGCGGTTAGAACGCTGGCCTTGTAATCCTGGGGTCTCGGGTTCGATTCCAGAATTTATAACTTGTGTTGGGCAAGGCCGTGGTCTAGGCAACACGGAGTTTTCTCCGTGGCATCCCAACAATTACTCCATTCACACACAGAAGAAGGCAATGGCAAACCACTTCTGGATCATCTGCCAAGAACGTATATGAACAGGTCCCAGTCCGAGAAAAGGATGGAAGGATCCTGTTCATATGGACCTGTCGTCAGACAGAACACTAAATAATAATAATAATAACCACAGTTGGTGTTTCAGCTGTACAAATATTCAAAACAAAACATCTTTTGCATGTGGAGTCCGGTCGGTGCAGTGAAATCGTTTCCAGCTATCAGAGTTCGATCCCCTGATACACCAATTTTAATAAGTGAGCACATTTTGCTACTTTATCTTTGATACTGTAATGCGGAGTTAAATCGAATGGTCCTGATTCAGTGTCCAGGTAGGTACAAATCTAAATAATGGCGTCTCATTTATCACAAACCTATTTGTACCAATGCTTGGAGCTATTTGCTTTATAAAAGTAACAGCCAACGTTTCGTCTTATTTAAAGACGTTGCTACAATATGGCCAACAGCGTCTGGAATTCATTCGGAATGCATTAAACACTGCCTCGAATCCGATGTAGATGAGAGTATAATATTAAAATGGATGTTAGACGAATACAGTACAAGGCTGTGGACGGGATTAAACTAGCTCACGAGAAGAACCAGAGACGGGTTGTTGTACACATGACAATGAAGCTTCAGGGTCCATAAAAATCATTGATCCACCTTCAAAATTCGTAAAACGGTAAATAATGCACAATTATGGATATATATATATATATACCCTCATTCAACATTCAAAATTTACTAAAATTTTCACGCAGGCCACATCTGTCAATACAGTCAAAAGTTATTAACTCTCCCTAATGAGATATTAGAAGTCATTGTTATATAATGCAATAGAAACGTGCGTCTTGTTTACGAGACGCTACAATTAGTTAGGTTGAAGTGTCAAGAGATGGCATGAGTAGTAGTAGTAGTAGTTGTCTAAAATCCTCGGCCTCGCTCCAAGATTTCACGTGTACGAGATGAACAAATGAGTTTGCCAAGATGCAAATGAGTTATAAGAACACAAGATTACCGGGCGAGAGACCAAGGCGTTGGAGGTTTCTTGTTTATAACGCATCTGTTGGCTGTATCAGGGTACAGTTATTTCTCTACCGTGATCACGTGAAGAACACGAGTTCGCTCATTTCTTTTATAAAATTTATTCGAATTATGGCGACTATTTGCGTCGTGGCCACTGGAGAATCCATCAGACGCCCCAAAACATTGGTTAAAACTAAATATTCGACGCAACTCTCACCCGAAAGACGGAGTTGTACATTTCTACCTCCGCAGGGGATCGATCTCTGGCTGTCTGGCTTACAACAACAACAAAGCTACAAAGTCGACCGTTCTGGGAACAGCGCAATCTTGAAGATCTTCGAAAACTACTATGTAATGAGACAGAGAATCAGGATCTGACGTTGGTCCATGGACAGACAGGTGTGAAAATACCCCTAATTTTTTTATCATAAATACCACTAGTCATCAGCTATGTAATCTGTGCTCTTTGTAAAGTTAGCAAATATGAGTGATACAAAAAATATATGCAAAATTTTAGTCGGTAATCCAACAGGGAAGAGACAAATTTAAAAAGTGTGCTTAGCTGACACGGGCTGTTTAAGAATGCGGTGCGTGTGGATTGGATTTAACGTGCTCAGGATAGGATCCAGTGGCAGGCTGTTGTTAACACAATAATGAACATCTGAGTTCCATCAAAACAGAAATTCTTAACCAACTTTCATCAGTCACCCAAGAAGACACTGAAATCAAAAGTGAATCATTGAAACAGAATGGCACAAGAACTCGCACCTTTTCGTAGGCAGCCAACATTACACGCGTGTAGTGAAATAAAGTATTCAGTCCCACCAACCGAACAAGTCAACTATCTGCTAGTTTTGTCAGACTTTAATTATTTTGTACAAGGATAAACATTTTTTTTGTCCGTCACAAAACTATCAGTGTTTATAAAATCAATCAGAAACTGTTGATCAAGATGGTTGTCTTGTTGGGGTGTTTTACCACGTGGTCTTGTAGATACTGGCCGACGTTTCAGAGCGATTTATTGCCTCCATCACCAAGGCTTTTCTACAAGGCGCAAAGACCCTCAGTGAAACCAAAGTCAGTTGTCAGGTATTTATAAATAGAACAGCGGATGGCAATGATGGATTTGCTGCTGCAGAGGACGCAGGTAATAGTGGGTCATTGTGTTGGGGCCTGTAGCAGGAGCTGGGCAGAAATAGACGTCTGGCTAGAAGCTAAAATCTCAAAATCAAACTATCTTTTGTTCCCGAGAGAAAGGTATGGACTGACCGTCGTCGGCTTGTCTCCAGGCAAGTGAGTTTATTACAAGTAATTGGATAAGGATTTTGTATAGATGCAAAGTGACTGTTTTGTGATAATCGCGGTCAGATTTCTGACTTCGATTAGTGTTTTGCTGTTTTATATTTGTAAGCAATGCGTTGGTAATATTTTCAACTCGCGGATTTTAATATCGGACAAGAAGTACGATTTTACAACACTGCCTCGGATGAATCCTTCAAAGGGACCTGACTTACGAGTTCTCAACCCGCGTTCCGTCTATGTGCTTTGTGCGACCAGCGTATACAATGCGATACTGTGTCTTTCTGTTCATGATAAAAGTTAGTTACCTGCCATTATAAAACCTGTTACGTTAATGTGGTCGATATTCAGCGGAATTAGTTGCTGTGAGGGACATTTTCGCCAAATGACAAACGCATCTTACTGGGAGGGGTGGAAAATTAGGACGGATGAGACAACAAAAATTGTCCCCTTTGAAGCCGAAAACTCGTCTAAATAACATTTAAGAATTCAGTCCGTACCACAAAGAAAACACAATACTTCACCATTAAATCTGGGCAAGGAAATAATTTCAATTTACACCGAGAACCATATTAAACTGACAAAAAAACACTTTGTAGGCAATACGGAGTTACTGATTCATAAACTGGGTGTTGCATATAGTTACCACAAGGCTTTGAAGGGTTAAAGAGTGACTTTGTGAAAGAAAATTACAGAGGAAAATGTTAATCTGTTTACACTAAACTGCCATGAATTCTTGATAAAAATTTTCTCATTTATAAGTCGGTGGCCAGCGATTCGATAACGTCTAATGCGGCCTTAAGTCTGGAAGAGGTTTAGAACCCCCTGACATAAGTAAACCATAAAGTGTTTAGAAAACTCATTTGGAATCTTTTATGTTCTCATTACGAGTACAAAAGCGAGCAATTCTTTGTTCCATTTTTGTAGGTTGCTTCGTGCCTCGGTTCCATCAACTTTTCTTTCTTTCCCTCTCTCTCTCTATTGCCCGAATGCTTACGTAATGAACTCAGATCTACCCAGCGGCAGAGAGCGAACCCAGTTTATTTTTACAACGTCAGAGAGCGAACATCAAAACAAGCGGAAACTCAGTCCTGTTTTATTGCTACCAGCAGCTGTAAACATGCGCGTTATGATATTACCCTGCTGACAGCACACTTAGCTGTTCCAAACTACGTTCCCGATATATTCCGTGAGTTCTGGCACGGAATGTTGAAACATCTGTCAGACACGTTAACTCTTCCTTCAAAGACGCTCTTTAATCGCTGGAAAAAAAGGGGATCAGTGTCTATTTAGGGCATAAAAATAATAATAAATTGGATATAATAATAATAATAATAATCCGTAGCGTAAGAACCCTCTGAGAGCCAAAGCCTTACGTTCACGTGCCTAAGCAGAGGTGAACGATCATCCAACCAGATATAGGATGACGTGTGGTCAGCACGACGAACCCCCAGCCATCGCTAGCTTTCCTGACCGGATTAAGCTACATATCGTTAGCTCCCCAGTTTCCTCACGATGCTGGGTTGGCACCGGTCCCATACACCGGTCGAAAATCTCATGAGAAAATTTCTTCTCCCCCAGCGCGCATTCCGTATCACCGGTCCGAAACATGACGCCTCAGACCGCGCGGCTACGTAATCCAACATTTTCCTGGAGGGTCTGAGAAAAACCACGATAAATCTCAGCCCAAAAAATGGCCGGTCACCGAGATCAATGTGTGCAATTTTACGTTGTAATTGACAATCGTCTCTAGCATGTGCATTTATCTTTGTGAGACCTGTACTGCGAATATTTGCCAGTGTCAATGCCACGATTCCAAGGACTATCCCAGACATTTTGGCTCATTACTCTGGTCAACAAAAACGTAATACGCCTGGTAATGTGACCAGGGCCTCGTTTTAAAAGCACAGCGTCATGTAATTTCAACTCCGGGAGTCGTTTGGCGCCAGGTAGTTTTCATTACAAGAGTTGATTCTAGGTGTCACCCTTAATGCTATGAAAAAATCATGATATTAGATTCACCTAGAATCTGTGACAACAGAAGGTAGATCCTCAGTTTAAATGTAAATTCTAAACATCGGCACGCATTGAATTAAAATTTAATTATTCGTGTTTTTTCCGTCTAATCACAATTGTATATAAATAAAATTATACATAAGATATTAAAATATCATTTACATATTTGGTACTTTATTTATTTATTTTTACCTTATTACATTTTGTCTTCTACACTCGTTCTTTCAAGTTCAGTAATAATAAAAAATATTTAAATTATTTACGTTACAGGCCAATGTTAAACCACTATCACTTCAAAATATACCCTCACTCCAATGAATTTGGATGTAAACATCATCAGAAGTTACACAAAAACAGTAATTAAGTTTTAGTTTATAAGATTATAATTTTTAACTTTTAACTTTACACCTGAAGATGGTTCAACGTAACCGAAACATGTAGTAAAAAGTTGTACCAAATATGTAAATGATATTTTAATATCTTATGTATAAATTTTATTTATATACAATTGTGATTAGACGGAAAAAAACACGAATAATTAAATTTTAATTCATAATATGACGCAATTATATCAACTTATGAATTAAATGTGTTTAAAATGGTCCATAGTGCTAATTAATGAATTTAAAACGAACTGACCGAACAGCGAAGTCCATGGTAAATATTCTTTAACGATTTAGGTAAAGCACCGGAAGCCATAAAAAAGCATGACGAAGTGGTGGTACAGCTCCATGGATTCATAACCTCTGATTCACACCCGAGACACTTAATTCTCAGGAATATACGTCGGTAGATACTGCATAGGAGATTAGGTGAGCCCCAGAGCCAGTCTGGTCGTTGTGGCAACGAGAAAAATCCCTGCTTCTACCAGGAGTCGAACCTAAGTCACCCAGCACATCGAATAGTCATTATACTTATTTCGTAATCCTGGCGGTAAGTAGGTATCTGTAAAACGCCTATCGGTTTATATAAAATTACATGACGTGTGAGTTCCCAGAAGACAAGCCATGTCAACCATAACCTCAATATATTTAAGGAGCGGACAGTGAAAACGAAACACGTGAATTGACACGTTGAATGAAGGAGCTCAAGGCTGGAACTTTTAAGGGCCCCAAGAACTCGCATTACGTAGGTTCCTTCCTCATGTGGCGTCACATTTCGTTGTGAAAACTTTCAGGGCGCGATGGGACCCAAAACCTGTGCAGTGTGTACGGAACCAGCCAATCAGCGGTGCGGTGGGTGTCACGTGATCTACTACTGTTGCAGAGACCACCAGAGACTGGACTGGAAGGGGCACCGAAGCAGATGCAAACCCTTTAAGGCAAATATAAATCGCAGCTAGTATAAATACAGGGAATGTCATCAACTACCGAAACGTCTGATTGATAATAATTGATATCTGAATGCAATTATATGGGAACAGCTGATGTTTGTCATGCAGGTTGCGGATAACAAGGCGCTGGGTAGGCACCTCATCGCCACGCGGGACATCAAGGTGGGGGAGGTGATCCTGGACGAACAACCTCTGGTGGCGGGGCCCTCACAAGTAACTCCTCCTGTGTGCCTGGGATGCTACAGGATACTCACAGAGCAGTCCGCATGTGCATGTCTGGACTGTGGCTGGCCGATGTGCAGCGAGGACTGCGCGCGCACCCCGGCACATCGAGCAGAATGTGACATCACCAAGCTCAAGAAGGGCTCCAAGGTATGGGCCTCCCTATTTAAATACGTCCCGGGGACCCCCCCCACCCCACCCCCTCTGCCCTGGATCTCACCAAACTTCTCTTTTTTTCTTCGGACTTGAGAACGAGAATTTCGTGATACGCTTTCCGCTTCGCCAAAAACATCAAATTCATCGGCTGACACTCTCTTATCAAATGCAAAAAGGGTCGGCTTCCTGCTTAGTTTTGTGCGTGTTACAGGTTACAGTAAGGAATTTCCTTCAGCCGCATCCGATCTACCAATGTGTGACGACGCTCCGTTGTCTGTACCTCCGCGACTCTGACCCGGTTAAGTGGGAGCGCCTTCAGTCTCTCGAGTCGCACTGCGAAGAGCGCAAAAAGACGCGACGCTACGAGGACGACCGCGTCACTGTGGCGCAGTTCCTGCGTCACTTCTTCCACCTGCAGGACTTTGAGGAGGAAGAGATTCTGCGAGTCTGTGGGATTTTGCAGGTTAGAATCACAACTACGGGTGTCGTAAGTGTTCACTATCAACCAACACAATATATTTCCCCGAATGATATATGAGGATCTCCTGGTGGTACTTATGTCATTGTTGGTTGAAGATGGCGGCGGTGTATTCCTCCGAAACGTCTCTGTCTTCCTTCAAGCTTCATACGCGGCGTTACAACCCAGAAAGGCCAACCGAGACACTTCCGAGAGTTCCATTGTTCTGTTATCCTCTGACCTCCGTCTCTCAAAAGATTTCTGAAGCGAAGAAGCGTGTTTCAGGTGAACGGACACGAAGTTCCTGTAACCGATCCCCCACACGTGGCGGTGTACGACCAGGCCTCTCTTCTGGAGCACAGTTGCCGTCCGAACTGCTCGAAAAGCTTCACTCCTGAAGGAGGTCTCATCATCCACGCACTGGAGCCTATTCTCAAGGGCCAGCACCTGTCCATCTGCTATACGGACGCTCTGTGGGGCACCGCCAACAGGCGTCATCACCTCGCGGAAACCAAGTTCTTTTGGTGCCGGTGTGTCCGGTGCGCGGATCCCACTGAGTTCGGGACGTACTTCAGCGCAGTCCGCTGTCTGAGCAAGTGAGTGGCTGTCAGCACGTCGGGGGGGGGGGGGGGAATTTCTTCTTTCATAAAACATTTTTCTCCCTTCCTCGTTATCTTCCATTCTCAACAATTTCCTTTTTTCTCTTTTCCTGCAGGACGTGTGACGGGTACCTGGTACCTGAAAACAGTCTTCTGGAGGACAGCGACCTGGGGACGACCATTTGGCGGTGCGGACGATGTTCCGTGTCGGAGACAGCGCCCAGGGTGCTGTCGGTGCTGGAGCGAGTGGGCTCGGCGCTAAGCAGCATGCAGAAGGGCGACCTGCGGGTTTGCGAGCACTTCCTGGCGCAGTTTTCCCCGGAGCTGCACCCCAACCATTACTACCTCACAGACGTCAGATTAGCCCTTGCTCAACTCTACGGACAGACCAGCGACGTGGGCCTGGTTGGGATCTCAGACCAAGACCTGTCCGAGAAGGCCTCTCTCTGCCGACGGGTACTGGAACTAATCAACACCCTGGTGCCAGGTAAGTTCCGAAAGCTCTCTCATATCCCTGCTAATTCATCACTAACTTTCAACATACATCATTTGATACAACCTTAAGAGATAACTCAACATCTTAAACAGTATTCATGAGATCCGGAGATAGGGATTAGCTCTATCTAGTGGGCCCAACTGTGTAGGAACCTGAAGACGGAGATAGAGTCCCATCTCCGAAACGTCGTTTTACGTTTTATATTTACTAGACGATGGATAATATCCAAGAGGTCCGGAGATAGGGATTAGCTCTATCTAGTGGGCCCAACTGTGTAGGAACCTGAAGACGGAGATAGAGTCCCATCTCCGAAACGTCGTTTTACGTTTTATATTTATTAGACGATGGATAATATCCAAGAAAATTTTTATTCAATTGACTCTTCACCATCGTCAAGAAGTTTTAGATCTAGTATTCATGAGGATTGAAGTTTTCTGCAACTCACCAATTTTGTTGCAATGACGCAGAAAAGTGTCGCGTTTCTATAACCCTGAGATAAAACTTTCAGGCGTGTAATACGTATGTGAGTTACGGCACAAGAATCACGAAATTCACAGTGACGCGTTAATGTGTCATTCCACATACATGTTTTTTTTTTAAATATCATGATTTTGTGCCAAATCGTCGGCAGAGCCATTTGAATTACGCGTGAATGACTTGTACCTAATTACGATGAGACTGTTCTCTTCCGCAGCGGAACACAGAGTAAGGGGCGTGCTGATGTTTGAGCTGCACGCCGCTGTAGCCGAGGTGGCCAGGAGGGCCTCGAACAGGGGTCAATTAGACCCCATGGCCCTCAGAGATAGTCTGCTCGTAAGTAAAATAACGTCACATAACATTACCATACTGCTATAAGGTTACTGCTTAATGCGTTTCGAACAAGAATTAATTTCTAATTTTCAGCATCGTACATTCATCATACGCTCTTTGTATCATCATAAGATTACTGGACCATCTTCTATTTAGTACCCACTACTATTTTCTTAATGGTAAATGCATCTCTCAACGATTAAACTACACTTTTCTTGTATTCACTTTAATATTATCCTCGCATTTGTTAGCTTTATCAGTGACTTGCTGCTGGCAAGACAACTAGGTTAAATTCCCGCTCGTTGTACAGATGTCTCTCTTTGTAACCGGTGTGTCTAGACCCCGAATTTCCTATTCAGTTGGTACCTGGAGGTCCTTCGCTGAGGATAAAACAGCCGAAGCCTGAGACTAGCCCCTGTCTCCTCCGTCAAGTTCCGACACCTATAGTCTTCACAGTGCATAGGTACACGGAAAAGTCCATCTTACTTAAGTACATAAGAATATGTAGAGGCCTGCTTTATCGACGACGTTAAATTTCTCCTTCTTCAGAATACAAAGCTTGAGAATGTCGCTTCGACAGGACGTTGTGTCACCAAGGACGACATTTACAGAAACCTTGGCCTTCTGTTAATTACGTCATAACAACGCGATGTTGTTCTGTCCACGCAGGAATCCAAGCGACTTCTGACGGAAGCATCGTTCCTCCTAAGCCACGAACCGGAAACACTTCCAGAAGGAAAAATTGCTCTGCAGGCCAGGAAGAACTTGACAGACCTTAACACACTTCTGCAGAATATCCACGCGTCTATCGGCGATAGCCCACTATAGTACAGACATCGGTGAATGGATCAGTCCCGATGACCTGAACGTGTTTCGAGGAGGGTCTGAGCTGACATCTTCCGAAAATAAGCAAGGAAAAGCGCGCTTTGGAGGCAGAAAGAGGCCCGCTGACATGTTTATATATTGATAATACGATCCTTTATGTCTTAATTTTCCTGACAAAAATGTATAACAACGATATGAAATAAAATCGAGGTTGTCAAATTAAGAAGAGTGAGATGGGTGGCAGCATGTAGCATGCATTGGATAGGTAATAAATGTATATAAAGGCGGGTAATTTCTTTACAGGCTGCACGACTGAGATATTCTGAACAACTACTCTGTTCCATGAAGTTGGTTAGTCAAATCAGCACTTCAATTAAGAATCCCATAAAGTGTTACATTTAAATGACGGGAGGACCAGTCATTCTACGATTCTCCGGATTCTACCCATCCTGGTATACTTATACAGGGTGATTTAAAAGTCGCTTCTGATGGTCCGAACAGCTCTCACCGTCTACGGCATAATTGAATAAAAGGTGACAGTTTGGGTCACAGACACAACTCAAGTGCTCCACATAGAACATGTCCGTGCACAGGTATTTTTAATCACCCTGTTCATAACATAAGTCGACGTATTGACAATAACGTAGCAGAGATAAATGTGCTGTTGTAACAAAATATTTTTTTGGAGATATATTGTTGCACATTTAATAAATCAGAACGTTCACTGCCGATAAAACAAGAGTATACGTACAAAACTACACAAAATTTTGGTTAAAGGAGGGAAAGAACAGAAATGCGAACATTTTTAGTCGGTGGTCCAGCGGTTAGAACGCTGGCCTTGTAATCCTGGGGTCTCGGGTTCGAGTCCCGGCGGTGCCCGAATTTATAACTTGTGTTGGGCAAGGCCGTGGTCTAGGCAACACGGAGTTTTCCTCCGTGGCATCCCAACAATTACTCCATTCACACACAGAAGAAGGCAATGGCAAACCACTTCTGGATCATCTGCCAAGAACGTATATGAACAGGTCCCAGTCCGAGAAAAGGATGGAAGGATCCTGTTCATATGGACCTGTCGTCAGACAGAACACTAAATAATAATAAGATGAGGTGGTCTAGCGGTTAGAACGCTGGCCTTGTAATCCTGGGGTCTCGGGTTCGAGTCCCGGCGGTGCCCGAATTTATAACTTGTGTTGGGCAAGGCCGTGGTCTAGGCAACACGGAGTTTTCCTCCGTGGCATCCCAACAATTACTCCATTCACACACAGAAGAAGGCAATGGCAAACCACTTCTGGATCATCTGCCAAGAACGTATATGAACAGGTCCCAGTCCGAGAAGAGAAAAGGATGGAAGGATCCTGTTCATATGGACCTGTCGTCAGACAGAACACTAAATAAAAATAAATAAAAACTTCAAAGCAAGAGACGTAAATTTAAATGTAAATATAATATTAAGATGGATCTTAAATTATTATGGAGTGAACAGGATTAAACTGGCACAGTTGCAAAACTGTTATGAACAGATAATGAAATTTGGAGTTTCAACAAGGGCGTAAAATTTATTTATGATGTGAGGAAGTATAACATTTTCATTATTTTGTCATACCCCCTTCAATGTAAGTTTTGTGTCAGGAACCAGGTAAATTCTGCACCTGATGTGAACAAGTATCTGTAAGGTCAGTGACCACTGTTCTACCTACAAGGCCACAGAGGGATCATATTAACTTTGTGACCACTACAGAGATCTTCCTAGAATCATAAGTTCACAATTGTTCGCGGAAAAGTGTGGGAATCGAAAACAGTATAAAGCGAAACATGGCAACTTGTACAAGGTACTGCAAATCCCCCCTCTACCGGCCCTAGAAACGCCTTCCAGCGGCCAGGCGACCGGACAGGCCCCTCCAGTCTGTCGTGGAGTGTGAAGGTATCACAACAAAGAGGCAGAGCGCAGAAGGAAACCATGTTCAGTGTAAGTACAAATATTCGTTGTGTTCTGTTAGTCTTTGTGCTGTTTTGGGGACATCTGTCCATATTAAATCCCCATATCGGGGACGTAGAAATCGATATCGAACTGTTTTACCACTTTAGATAGTCTTTATAGAACCAAATGCCTTAATGATTCAGCATCAGACACTGTACGTATTCCCTTATTTGCGTCATGTCGCAGAAGCTATTCATATATTTGTTCCTTTCTACTAACCAACTGAAATGTCTCCCTCTATCTTTTTTTTTTTGTAATGGGCGGAATTCCGGTATTTCACTTCATTCGAATTAGTACGTGTAATTTTATGCTGCTGATAAATTACGCGGTACTTCAAAATGCTGAATTCATATACGATCTTGCAAGAACCGACCCCAACTTCCTTTCTAAGCTCCGTGTGACTTCTTCCTCTTCCCAAAGATGAAAATTCAGCTAAAGGGAAGGAGATTTGAGACGATAGAAGAGATTCAAGGCAGAATCGCAGATAGTGCTTGACAGGCTGACAAAGAAAGATTTCCAGGGATGCTTCCAGGCTTGGCAGCGGCGCTGGGATCGTTGTGTTCACTCCCAGGGGAACTACTTCGAGGGTGATGGATGAATTTAATACCTGAGATAAGTGTACGGGTTTTTATACGCGCAGTCTTAAAACTTTCCGATCGCACCTCGTACATATGAAATATTTTTAACCGATATCATCTCCTGTCGATCTATCGATATCAACTGTTATCAATATCATTGATATACTAAATTAATTCTATCGTATTGGCAGGATCTTAATTAAACAGCTGATAGTCACTAAGCTGGTAAATAAATTTTCGCTTGTATGGTACCAGAAAGGTCGTTACCGCGTTTACAGAAGATATTCATAGGATCGTCTACTGAGACACTTTGGTTCAACCCCTGAGAATGATTGCTCCGTGAATTTGCTTGGCTAAAACTATACAATATCTGCCGTTGTACGATCCGCCAATGTTATCCTCGCAGTTTAATGCTAACAAGAATGATTTATTTGTAACTGCCCTTATCGATAACCCTTAAACCCACGCTCTGCATACCTAAGAACAGCAAACGAGTTTCTCAACAGCCAATCCCAGCCTAGATTCAGAGTAGCTGTTCCCCATATGCGGTCGTTACTCTCCATTACACAAACCAAGCGGTAAGTGAGGTTATTAAAAACCGATTCGCTGTAACAACGGCACGAAAGCAAATCTTCGAGACCAGTACCGATAAAATGGCAGAATCCTACTGGCTGTCAGCTGGGGAACTATAACAAAGCTAGGTTCACACCATATATTCGCTTCCTACAACAGAACAACAGAAAATCAGGAAAAGTGTGTGCGTGTGTCATTAAACACTGACTTCTAGAATTTCGCAAATCATCTTCCTTAAAATCTTGTTAGTTCACCAATTGTTTGAGTCAATGACCTGTCCACGCTTTGATCCACTTTGTAGACGCCGTTGACGAAGTAAATGATTCATATCGTATTTTAATTTTTTCTGTTCTTGGAGACTTCAATGATGGATAAAGAAGTGAACCATTATGCTTTGTCCAGATGTTTAAAGCTTCTCGTGCAGCAATGTTGAAGGTATGAAAGAGCATTTTAAGTGCAAGTCGTTATACGTAAGGTATTTTAATTGTTTGTTCCCAATGATGATAAAGTCGGCAGAGGGAACCTAAATAAGTTTTCTTCATTATCAGCAGTGACAAGAGGAAGGCAATTTAAAAATCTTTACACTGACAGGTCTCTTAAAATTCTCTGGAATTTTAACACGAAAGAATTGTGTGTCCGGTATTAATATCACGTTTGGTGATAACGATGATGATGGATGGATGCAGTAAGCACCTCTGAAACGTCCGTCAACTTCTACCAGAATGCAAAGCGCAAAATCTCATAAGACAGATATGTTCTAAAAAAGAAATTTTGCTGTTTTAGCCCTGAGAAGAATTACACGCTTATACAAACGCAAGCGACCTTCACCTTCGTCGTACACTTTCGATGGTCTTGTCTATCCTCACATATTCTATCTCGTCTCTCAGGGAGTCACACAAAGAAAACAGAATAATGGCTGTTTGTACATTGACTCTCATGTTAAAAAGGCGTTCTTTATTTATTTATTTATTCCTTGCACGAAGAACATAAAACGAACATAAACATAGACCATGCATGTCCATCAGTCAGCATGTTCTAACTCCAAACAATACCGAACGAAATTTAACGAAATTCGGTTTAGTAGATTTACACTGAAATTCGAAAGAGAAAATTAATTTTGGTCTTTATCAGTAAAACAAGACCCGAAATTTGTGAGACCGCTTTAAATAGATTAAGGGGTCTATAAATTTGAATCTGAGGTCATAAATATATACATATCAGTCTGAAAATGGCCAAAGGTAGAAAGTTTCAGTTATGGCGGCTTCGAGCATTTAATAAACGCTTGAATTGTTGTGAGGTCACTGGCTTCTACTTTTCTAGCCATGGAACGTTGATCAGGGTCGTGTGAAGACTGAGGTATTTCTTGTGGCTTGAGACGAGAGAGAGAGAGAGAGAGAGCGCTCTAAATCTGTTATTCAACTGGTTATGAGCGCCCGGAGCGTGGAAATCCGTCATCACGGGCTGCAACGACTGTTGTATTTTGCAGATGTCTGCAAAATACAAGCAGTCAGTATCAAATTGAATTTTCTTAAAATCTCAATCAAAATTTCCCCAAGAGTTCATCTCGACCGAAACTGTTGGTAAATGAAGACGTCTGTCTTCTGGGTTGTTACGCCATGCAGTCTGGTAGAAGTTTACCGACGTTTTAGAAGTCCTTGCTTGACTCATCGCCCTGATGATGGAGGCAGCAAGGACTTCTGAAACGTCTGAAAACTTCTACCAGACTGCATGGCGTAACAACCCAGAAGACGGACGTCTTCAGGCTCACCACCGTGAAAACCTCAAATCCTACATATGTCGGTAAATGTTGTCAATGATTCATCTAAGATATTAAAATCTCTGCGATTTCACTAAGACGTATTATTATTATTTGTTGTTGTTGTTGTAGTAACTACGTGATGCCGGAACGTTCTAGAGAATGTGGTAGTTATCTAACAATGCGAAACTTCAGTAGTTAAATAAATAAATAAATAAAATTATTTAATGTGTATAAAACTAATATTATAACACAGCTGATAGTCGCTCAGTTGACTAAGAGATTCTCTTACCGTCATTATAATAATGGTCGCGGAGGGTGTTTGATTACTGCATTCGGGGTTGATCGGCATTAATACGGATCGACTTTAAGGAGTTGTGTGTCAACCGGTGTGACCAGATTCGAGTAATTGCTCAGTTAGATGAAACTTAACATGGGCGGTAGGAAAGTTTCACTGAAAAGAAAGTTTTTACTGCGTAAACGTGTGATGAGGGTAGTTTGACAGGTGACGTAGTTCTGCAAATCCGTCACGATATTTGACTAAGTAACTGAATTACTGGAAGACAGGAACTTAGTGGGCGTTTGATCGATTTTTTTATGTGACAACCCTCAAAATGTCTTTCAATATCCCAAATAATATTTCTGTCAACTTACGTACTATATAAGTATGCACAATTTATATTACCAGAACTGCCATTCCATAACGTAAGCCAAGCCACGCATTCCGACATTTGACATCGATGTGCCCTCTCAAGGCAGCATGTTGCCATAAAAGCGACTCGCGTGGTAACCTATTTTGGTACTGTCCCAAGTTTGGGAGTCATTGCTCTACCACAGGGTGATTGCAAATGTTTGTCTTCGTGAGATATGAGGTACTCACGGCGGTAAATATGTTCATGTTGCTCTACTGAGCTGTAACGACGTGTGAAATTGCAGGTAGATACTAACGCTGCAGATGGAGGCAGTGTGTTCCTATCTTTACTTTTATACTGGGTTGAATCTACTGTAGAGTGTTCGTGCATCAAGTTTCAACAGTTGGTTCACGAAGCAGAACATCTGACGGTAGCCCAGAAACACAGACACTTGGACGCAACCGGGCAAACCTAATAAGCGTTTCGTTACAGAACGCGGACCACAATGGCGTTCGTTGTGGTTGTAACCTAGATACGAAATGGACCCTTTGGAAAATGCCAGTCACGCAATGGTTCTGCGTCTGGGACAAACGGATCTTGAGTGTGAACGCATTTCGATTCAGGAGAGGGGGGACGCATACACCAGCCACAGAATTCTCCTGCACTGACCAAAAAAAACAAATATACTTTACGCTGAAGTAGAATTATGTCCATTTATCGGATATCTGAGGCTGTCACGACGGTGATATCACCGGTCATAACGCTGCTTAGCCTTGTAGGTGGCAGTCCTGAAAAGAGGCGAAACACCTACAAGACCACATGGCGTCACAAACCAAAAAACTACGACTGTCATATAAACGTGTAAACCACGAAGGGGTTTCGGAACAACAGAACAGAATAGTGTAAAATGTATATAGTGAACAAGTTTCGCACTTTCAGTAAGCCCTAAAATTTCTCACCGTATTCATTTAAACCCACTATTAGGTACTACGCCCTATATCTCTAAAATACTGTTTAATATTATCCCAATATTAATGTATATTTATACTGAGATATTCCCTTAAGGATTTAAAATACGACCGTTGTATTCGTGATAGATGTCTTTCCCGTCTCATTATCGTGGACATGATCGAATTAATTTATCGACGCTGTTTCAATTTAAAAAGTTGCATAGTGTCCATATCGATTTTTTTTTTTAGTGTTCTGTCTGACGACAGGTCCATATGAACAGGATCCTTCCATCCTTTTCTCGGACTGGGACCTGTTCATATACGTTCTTGGCAGATGATCCAGAAGTGGTTTGCCATTGCCTTCTTCTGTGTGTGAATGGAGTAATTGTTGGGATGCCACGGAGGAAAACTCCGTGTTGTCTAGACCACGGCCTTGCCCAACACAAGTTATAAATTCGAACCCGAGACCCCAGGATTACAAGGCCAGCGTTCTAACCGCTAGACCACCGTGGCGTTCATATCGACTTACGAGATGTAAAAATTGCTGCCGTTAAATCAGGTTAAGGATCTTGAGCAATCCGGTGATAACAATTTGTGAACAACGTAAAGAGTTTCATAAAAGCCCTGAATTTCTTTTTGTTCGCCTAAGCGATTCCAAATTCTTATAAATAATTCGTACAATGTGCCATCAGTGGCGTCGGGAATCAGTTCGCTACTGCAAGCTTACCATTGTCCGGAACGGTAGCACGAATTTCAGCCTTCAGTTCTGCGATCCACACACACACACACACACATTGACAGGCGATGACGTCAGGCCAGGTGTTGGTATGACGTCATTTGTTAACACAATAAATTAACATATGAACGTGAGATTACGATCGTTTTGTCAGTGTCGAACGATGTTGTACCGGTTTACGGAGGTCACTGATACACATCTTGGTTTGTGAAGTATTATCAAAGGTTTTATCGACTGCACTGATTGGTTCTTGGATTATTTTAAAAATTAAAATACGAAGGTTATTAACATTTTGACTTTTTGTGTTAGTTATCGGTTCTGAATCACTGGGGATAATTGGCTGCGTTCAGAAGTTACCAGGAGTTCTGAGGCCCTCCAATGAGCTCCAGGCGACACAGTAACGTAACGCCTACACAGGAGAGAAGGAGAGAGTTTGCACGTAAACAGCAGATCGTGATAACGACGAAATATGGAAATATTTGGCTTCCCAAAACAGATAACCGGAAGTTGAATTCCTGTCCTGGTAAAGGTCAGGCAAGTGTGAGGTCAAATGATGACTCAACACGTCATACGTACTTACGAGGTCAGAGACACGTAGATTCTGCAACACGAACACCAGACGAGCGTTGCTTAGTAACGACAGCTTTGCCAAGGAAGTGGTCCTCATGAATACAAAGTGCATGGGCCAGACCGGGGGCCACAGGGTGATCCCCAAAACTGTATTATTGGGGGTTGGGCAGACCTTAACATGTTTTTAATAAAATGTGGACTAAAGAGTGATATGTTTCAGAAGACCCCCAACTTTAAAGTCAAGGTACGCTATAAAATACAGTTTTTGATGCTAAGATTTTCGGTAGAGTGGTTATTTAAGGGATCTGCCAGGAAGCGATATGAAATGGATCTTAGGGAAAAACAGGTTGTGGGATGGGAGGTCGGTGGAAACGGATCAGGATCGTGTCCAATGGAATTACCGGGTTTTTTCCCCCCCAAGACAGTCGTTACGCAGTAAATTATTATTCTTCTTAAGTTCCTCGAAATGTTCTTGAAATGAAATCCTAGCTACCGACAACCGTTTCTGTAATAATTTCGTTTCGGACTCAATTCAAGATGCCTAAAAATCGATTATGAAATTACGACGTAGTTAGAACACAACAGAATAATGCATTACGAAACAGCCAAAAGTATTTTTTTTTTGTTCAGGAATTTCATAATGACTGCCCAATCATTCCGCTTGATGGATCTCGTGCAACGAGAATTCATTGCAGCTGAAAATTAAATATTGTGTGGAGAACACGTCTCACGCTGATATGCAGATAATACGAGAAGAAAGGAAAACACTTTTAAAGAAAAACGATAAAGTAGAGGAAAACTGAAGACAGAAGGTCCTAAGATGGCTGTCTTCTTGGTTATACCGCCGTGTAGTCTGGTAGAAGTTTACTGACGTTTCAGAGGTACTTGCTGCCTCCATCATCAGGGCGATGAGTCATCGCCCTGATGATGGAAGCACCAAGGACCTCTGAAACGTCAGTAAACTTCTACCAGACTACACGGCGGTACAACCAAGAAGACAGCCATCTTAGGACTCACCGCCTCAAATCCTACAAAACTCAATTAGAGTACAGTGGGAACCCCCGGGTTCGCAACCCCACACATCAAGTACTTAGGGTACCTTACCTTCGTGTTGTTCTGCGCAGGCGCGTGGTGGTGGTGGCTGATGGGCGTAAGGCATGTTTGTGGCGTGGTGGCTCCTCGCTCTGTGGGTCCTGCTGGCGGCGTGTGCTGAACGCGCGGATGTGCCCCAGTGGCTGGGCAACGTCCTTATGCCCACTGACGGGACGTCACCTGTGCCCCTGCTGGACAGCCAGGACGCAGTTTGCACCTGCAACGAGGTACCCGGCAAGTACGTCACCCTGGATTGACCCCAAGTCTCTCATGACGAAGTAATTACTTTTGCAAACCAAGACGTCAGACGATAACGCTTCTGGTAATGGCGGTAGAAATTATGTTTAAAGTAAGGAATCGACAGAGATTTCAAAATGAATGTTCTGTCGCAGGTTGGTGGTGTGTGATGGGGGTTCGGGCTGCGAGAGGTTCCCGTCTGGCTTCAACACAACGGCGTCAGTCCTTCAGGTGCAGAACACCGTCATCACGACCATCCGCAAAGGCGACCTGGCCAACCTGACGCACCTACAAGAACTCGAAATCGACCACAACAATCGTCTCTCCGTCATCGAACTTGGGACTTTCGAAATGATGGCCTCTCTCATAAACCTCTCTCTGTCATACAACGAAAACCTCACACACCTCGAGGCGGGCGTGTTCGACGGCTTGCATAACCTCAAAGAGCTACGTATGAAGAAAGGTGGATTTTTCGATATGGGTCTGATATCACCAGCGCTGACTGCAATGTCATTGCCCAGTCTTAAGAAACTGGTCCTGGATGAAAACGCGTTCCAGAGAATAGATTCAGAGGACTTGGTCGCTATGAACGGATCCTCCCTGCAACATCTGCATCTCATCGCCTGCCAGTTGGACTTCATCCACCCTTCAGCGCTGGACCCGTTACGTCATCTCCGGGAGTTACTTTTGGGGCAGAACACACTCAACAGTAGTACGATCACTGAACTGGTGTCACACTTGGTAGAAGAATCAGTTCCTCTCAACCTCCTCAGTCTATATGGAATGGGCTTTCTACGGCGTCCTCCGATGAACGTGATGGAAGCAGTTTCCCAGTCTAACATCACACACCTCGTTTTGGCACGAAATCAGTTCCAGAAACTGAAGCCTGGATCATTCCCTCTGATGCCCCGCCTACAGTACCTTGATCTAAGAGAAATTGTGGCCACAGACCTGAAACCTGGTACCTTGTCACCCAGGATCATGCCTGAACTAAAGACCTTACTATTCGGTGGCAACATGCTATCAGGTGTGGTGCCCGGAGTATTGGTCCCACAGCTGGAATCATTAGACCTTTCAGCAAATTACGGGGACCCTCGTACTCGATCCTATTTCGACGTTGGCGAAGGCAGTTTCGTGAACATGACGAACCTCTCATTTCTCAATCTTTCATACAACAATATCAGACGAGTGTCGAGGAATACTTTCACAGGTCTGGAGAATCTAGACAGACATCTTGGGTTGAAGAATGCTTCTATATACCACCTGCAGGAAGGTTCTTTCGAAAATCTGGGGAAACTTCAATTCCTGAACTTGGAATACAACCCATTTCCAAAATTATACAATCTCACAGCGTCAATGTTTCGGGGCCTCCATAACCTTCGAGTGTTACTTCTTAGTGGATGCAGCATCACCTTTCTGTCACCAAATGTCTTCAGCTACCTCCCAAGTCTGGAGTACCTCAGTCTTCGTGACAATGACCTGTCGGTCCTCAGTCCCATCCTATTTACTCCCCTCCCTCGTCTGATCGGCATAGATCTATCACACAACCAGCTTACTTATCCAAAAAATACAAGCTACAGATTATTCGAAAATAACTCCCAACTTGAAGTCGTGTTCCTTTCAAGAAACAAGTTCACATCCCTGAATCCAGTGATGTTGGAAGACGCGGCAGTTCTGACACGTTTGGAACTGTACGATAACGACCTTCTGTGCCAGTGCGCGTCCTTCTTGTCAACGAAAAAGTGGCTTAAAGAACAGAATCTCTCTCTTGTGGACACCCACATCGCTGGTCTTTCAACACTTCGATGTTTCTCTCCAGATGAATCGACGAACAAACCTGTAATTGAATATGTTGATTCTCTTGGGGATGCCTGCGTGTTACCACCTGCTGAAGACCAATTCGTGACTTGGATTACGGTGTTCCTTGTCACATTTTTTGTTTTAGGGTTTGTAGTAGTGGCTGTTGCGTATCATTATCGTTCATACATTCGTTACTGGATATTCCTCGCTCGTATGGATATTCAGAGACGTGGTATCAGAAGAAAGGATTGTGAAGGACATAACGACCACCAATACGATGCATTTTTGTCATACAGCAATGAGGACCGAAACTTTGTGGTGAGGCTTGTGGCTATGTTGGAGAATTATGAACCTTTCTTAAAGCTTTGTGTATACGAACGAGATTTTGAGATAGGGTCGGTAATTTCAGAGTCTGTGCTGCAAAGCGTTGCCATGAGTCGAAGGACGTTGCTTGTGATCAGCGATGCTTTTGCCAGGTCGCAGTGGTGTCGTTGGGAGCTACAAATAGCAGAGAATCATCGGCTGTTTCTAAGGGATGATAACGAGGGGGGAGGAGACCCCCTAATCATGATAAAGTTGGGGCAAGTAACAGAGGCACATATGACCCCAACATTGAGGTACTTACTGAGGACAAGAATATACCTGGAATGGGATTCAGAACCGAGGAAACAGAGACAATTCTGGGACAAACTTCGTACTGCCCTAGCACCACCTCCAGTAAGCATAACAACAACAACAAACACCTAAAGAGTTTTTATAAAGCGTTCTGAGGATGGTGTAATACAATCTGGATTTCTGAGTTTTTGGGATTTGTCCGTCATTTGATATTAAAAAAAGTGTTTTTATACCCAATTATAGGTAAGAGGTGCACGTACCCAGTCGGGTCCATTTGAAAGAGCTAACCTCAGTCATTGGAATAGAATATCAGACAATTGACAAAGTCCAAAAACTCAGTAAACGAGACGCCTAAATTTTTGCAAAATTTTGTATGTTTCAAATTAAAGTTTGTTTGTGTTACATCAGAAAGACCTCTGGCTTAGTGACTAATACGACGACGACATTCAGCAGGACACCAAGTAGTTGGGTATAGTAAAAGGACAGCAGCGAGCAACTCAGAATTAACCAGCGTTAACTACCATCTAATTTCATGAACGCAGAATATAAGAATATTCGCTAAATTTTTCTATACGAAGATTTCCGTCTTCTGGGTTGTTGCGCCGTGTAGTCTGGTCGATGTTAACCAACGTTTCAGAGGTCATACTGCCTCCGTCATCAGAGTATGAAGATTTCTGTCTTCTGGGTTGTTGCGCTGTGTAGTCTGGTCGATGTTAACCAACGTTTCAGAGGTCATACTGCCTCCATCATCAGGACGATGAATGAAAACCTCAAATTTTACGATACTACGTATTGTTAAATACGAAAAAAATGCTAAAATGTATTCAATAAAATATATATTATTATCTTTATTATTTCCACCGCATGGACTGGATTTTGAAAATTGTTCACTGACACTCAAGCAAAAATGTTAACTCACTTCTGATATAGGGTACGATTTCAAATGAGCGAGTCTACGTCTGTCTCCAGACATATCTGATATTACCGACACCGCTTGCAAATTCTGGTGACAGACAAGGAATGTTGCGCGAAGCACAACTTGTTCTAGTTAAGTTCGTCAGGCGGCCGGGACCAAAACCGTGACCTTCGGTGCCATCCGTATCCCGATACTAGTCGAACACTTCAGGGTTCGATGTAATAAGCAGGCCTCGGTGAATTTTAATAAAAACAAAGAGCAACGATGTAACTTACCGAGAAACGTCCACTGACTACTCGTTTGTTCATGCAAGCGTTTAACTACACTAATTAACAAACTAAGAAACAAAACTAACTACAGAAACGAACTCGTTACTTATCTAACCGAGACAATGACGCAAATGAGAAGTTGGATTAAGTAGGACCATACACGTTAAAGAAATTATTAACGTCCTCTTCAGACTTTAGTCGACAATTAAAATCATTTTTGTGAACACTGTAATGAACATTCAATTTCAATAAATTTTGTGGAATTTCTTGGTCTGCTGAGTGACATCTTTTCAAAATGGACTCTGGTCCATGGAGCTAATTTATATTCAGATTTTATGAGCCGAAAATTGCAAATTAAAAAATTTGAAGGGCAATGGCATCCAACTTGAAATAAAACGCGGCCTCAGTACGACTGCGGGGATTTTTTTAAATTCATAACGATCTCCGTCCGGACGTCCTGCGTACTAGAATTTGAGAAGAGAAATTATTTCCTTCAGTAAATAAATGAAAATTTTGTGTCGTTACCTTCTTATATTCGCGGACAATCCCAAAACTACTTCTAGACAAACTACTCACATTTACTTAAAAGAGAAAAAGAAGTTACCATTCTAAGCACGAGGGCATCGCTGCGTTCGGGAGACGTCCCTTCTACCGTTAACCGCAGGATGCGACACAGAACCATTCTGGATGTACCGACAAGATCCTGCCTAGGACCGAATCCTAATTGTTCATATTTGAAGGCGGTCTCCTTACTGTCCGAGCTATCACGCACCTAGGTCCTGGGAAAATAATGCAGACGGCATTTCATTACCTTCTTCAGTTTAACCAGTTCAAGAAAGGACACACAAGTATTTCTATATGACAACGGAGACACGTGACAGGATCCCAGAGGACGGTCTGTGGCCCACGTGCAAAGGTGAAAGGTATTGAGCACCGTGTAATGAAGACGTATGAGGGAACGGAGGTCAGAGGTCGATTTCATGGCCGCTTTACTCCTGGGGAAAGAACCTGTGGGGGGCCCCAGAACTGCCCTACTCGGGGTCTATTAGAGGCAATCATCATGGAAGTTTTGATGGGCTGGGAATGTAGCTCTATGGATTTTCTGACGGTGACTAATTGAAGACTGAGACATAAGAGGTTAGGTATCAAAAACTGAATGATATAGAAATTTAGAAATATGCCTTTTTTTTTTTTGAGAGGAATGTGTTTTTGGAAAAATGTGACGGAGAAGGAAAATAAATGTTAAACTGGATGTTGTGGAAACCTTTAAATTAAATGCTCAGGACAAGTTTAATAACTTCCAGCTATGGGGAAGAATCAGATATTTTTTTTAAAAGGGAGTCGATGAGTGGGTACACTGAAATGACGCACACGACGTTGAAACAAGTTACGGGTTTATGTATTTACATTATTCACAAGGCAGTATGCAGCCATGGCAGTAAAAAGTGTACTCGACTTTAGTGGTCCAGCATCAACGCACTGCACGGTTCTCGCTGCCGACCGTACCCCACACCAAGGACGTGCAGCAACGAGCTTCAAATATGAGTATTTGTGTTTCCCGGTAATTATCAAGACGATTTTAGGACGACTTCGCCTTACGCGGAAGCAGACGGCATAATCATCATATCAAATTTCATTAACAGTGGGAATTCGGGACTAACGAAAAGCACGCTGATTGGTAGGAATCCGAACATCTGACGAAGAATATAATATTTTTTTCTAAAAAAATTGAAAAATTGCTTCGAAACTGAACGTGGATCGGTATGTCGCCAGGGCGGCAGGTGCGCAGTGCGCTGAGCGTGGAATTTCCTTTGGTTGCTGGTTTGTACATGACGCTCAGTCAGTCCTCTAAGGGAACTCAGGTTCGTGCCAGCCGACTCAAGAGTGGTCAGGGTCTAATGGAAATTTGTATTTTCATCTATTTATCAAAAAGACCAAGGAAGCCTCTAAAAGCAGGCCCAATGCTCTGCAAAAACGTGATACGATAAGGAAGATACGTAGTTACTTCAGCGAATTTCTTTCTTGAAGTCTGAATTTGATGAAATTTTTACTAATATATATATAGAATTTTAACAGGCAGCTGTGCAAGAACTTAAAATTTTTGTTTTGTTTCTGTTGCTTATTACGTCTATTCAGAAATCCTTTTTGTGCTGATCTTTATTAGTACTGGGTGCTGATTTGTACGTATCCACGCTCAGACAGCCCACATAAACAAATCAAATTTTCAAACAGGAAGACGTTTCGAAACCTCGATCAAAGCCTCGGACAGACGGACCTAACAGAGGACCGAATGGAAGAGGAGGATTGAGGAGGCCGTGGACCGGAGAGCCATAGAGGAAGAAAAATTCTCTACATGACTTAAAGCAGAAACATAATAAATAAGACACGTAGTAAGCTGCCCCTGTCTCAATGAAAAGACGCCAGTTTAAGAATTTTTACCGATGTCAAAATTAACAGTTCAAAATCAAAATAATTTGCTAATATTTCCTAATCTCTGACCACTCCTTTCTCCAGCATTCATTTTGGCTTTACGTATATCATAACTGGTCCAATATTTTTGTAACAACTTTTGTTTATAGTTTTAAAATTACGTATTTAAATACTTGTAAAATATATATATATATATGTCCGCCAGTCTGCCAACTTGGAAATTCTGTCCTTTATATTAAATAGTTGATAAGTTAATCTTTTTTGTGATATATGTACATTAGAGGTGCCGAGATGAGACGGAGCTTCTGTGTAGGTCTTCTTTGGTTTCTGAATTACGTGATCGGTACATGTCAGGAGTAGATGGTCATCAGAATCATCTGTAACAAGCATCAAGATCATGCAGATGAGAAATAGATTTTGACGTATGGGCGAATATCGTGTTATCTCTTTGCACTACGCCACGACGAATTATAAAGTAAAATTACAGCTCCACATAAAATATCTGTAAGGACTAATAAATTCTAAATATTAATGAAACAAAGACTTTGAGTCCGAATTATTACATTCTTCCGAGGACAAATTTAAAATGAATCGACATCATCTTGGATTTTGTACCGACACTCAAATGACTGATGGAAACAATGAGATCTTCAAGAGAAATGAATTAAAATCTAAATTAGATAAAGCGACTATTTACCTTTTGAATAAAATATATTTTATTTACTAGACGATGGATAATATCCAAGAAAATATATTTTATTTACTAGACGATGGATAATATCCAAGAAAATATATTTTATTTACTAGACGATGGATAATATCCAAGAAAATATATTTTATTTACTAGACGATGGATAATATCCAAGAAAATATATTTTATTTACTAGACGATGGATAATATCCAAGAAAATATATTTTATTTACTAGACGATGGATAATATCCAAGAAAATATATTTTATTTACTAGACGATGGATAATATCCAAGAAAATATATTTTATTTACTAGACGATGGATAATATCCAAGAAAATATATTTTATTTACTAGACGATGGATAATATCCAAGAAAATATATTTTATTTACTAGACGATGGATAATATCCAAGAAAATATATTTTATTTACTAAACGATGGATAATATCCAAGAAAATATATTTTATTTACTAGACGATGGATAATATCCAAGAAAATATATTTTATTTACTAGACGATGGATAATATCCAAGAAAATATATTTTATTTACTAGACGATGGATAATATCCAAGAAAATATATTTTATTTACTAGACGATGGATATTATCCAAGAAAATATATTTTATTTACTAGACGATGGATAATATCCAAGAAAATATATTTTATTTACTAGACGATGGATAATATCCAAGAAAATATATTTTATTTACTAGACGATGGATAATATCCAAGAAAATATATTTTATTTACTAGACGATGGATAATATTCAAGAAAATATATTTTATTTACTAGACGATGGATAATATCCAAGAAAATATATTTTATTTACTAAACGATAGATAATATCCAAGAAGATTTTTATTCAAATGACTCATCACCATCGTCAAGAACTTTTAGATTTGATAGACTATTTACCTCTTCCAATGACAGGGGATTTCCCTTCATTTTTGTGTCCAGGCTGTGGTATCGTTCTGCGAACAAAAAACGCGGTTATCAGAACTGACCCAAACAGGACCACGTAACGGTAATGTTTCAAGGTCGTGTATTCAGAACATGCATATAACTTACGCAGCTGAAAAAGCATTGTCAAATTACCATGAAAAGACTAACTCAACAATTTTATATTCTAGTAAATCTCTCGCTGACTTCCGCGTTGATTTTTTCATACCGTGAGCGAGGTGCAGGCGCACCATGGCCATCACGAAGCACTCGGACGTAAGCACCTTGTTCTTCGCGAACCTGAACACCAGACATTCCAGGACCTTATTGCTGGCCGTTCCACCGGCTTCCCACAGTAGAGGCCGCAGGTTGTAGCTGCTCGTCTTGCAACCATGTCCTCGGTCAAACTTGTGGAACGCGACCTGAGGAAGGCATACAGGAAGTTTCTAGCCCCGAGCAGAATCAACGCCTCATTCACGTCACATTCTTCGATCTAAAGTGCTATTATACAGCTGCAGCTGTAGGCTAATTAAGCAATTCTTCCGCCCACGACTTCCAGCAGTCATCTCCCTCTCACGGCAAGTGTAAGCCTCAACTATCTGGCTAACAATACAATTTATTTGATCATTTCCGCTGAACAAAAAAAAAAAGAGAGATATGAAAATTATTGTTTTTTTTCATTTATCAAAAGTGTTAGCAGGGCAAACACGAGTACTCCTCCTCCTCCGTGTCCCGCTACCGAACGGTCATCAGACGTAACCTCACCCGCCAGAACTGCAGCATGTGCATGAGAACAGGGATGTCCACGACGCTGATGCGGCCGCTGATGTTGTAGTCCCTCAACATTATAAGGCTTTTGCACAGCTCAAGACTCGGCTTCTCCGACAGGTACACTGAAGCAGAGAGAGTGAGACACGCCGTATGTAGGTACTACTTTGTAAATTATGAAATCCCACACGGGATGAATCAAAGTCTCTGTATTTAGAATCCAGCATATAACCTCCCGAGCTGTGGACGTGTCCAGACAAATTTCTAAAAAAAAATTTAATTTCATTTGTTCGGAGCCTCCTCTTGCAATTTTTCTTTTGGTGTCACCGAGTCAACATACGAGACATGCATTTGGGAATTTGCTAGAAAGTTTTGTTCAAAAATTGTGCTTTTTTAAACAGCGTTACCAGAAAGCCAAAAATTGTATCAGTTTTTCTCTTCTCTTCCGCGTCATATAACCTCGTGACTGACGAGCCATTATAACATTTAGAAAGGTTTACCTTTCCAGTGAGCTTTCAATATTTTCTGCAACTGTAATGCGTCTACTTCTGGCGGATATTTCAGAAGCAGCTTGGCAACTATGGATTTCCCATCAGGCTGAAACATTACAGACAGAAAGAGAAATTTGAATATAACCTTAGAAGAGGCACCAACTTAAATGTTGTGTATAATAACCAAAAATGTCAGATTATATTTATAAGACATAATGTAGACACTGAACATAAACTTTTAAAGTCGTCGTAAGTCATGTCTAATTCCACAATACGCAAATTAAGTACTCGATAACTTTTTTCTTGGACCACAAAATTAAATTCTAAAAAACTGGTCCAAAAAAAATGAGTTCTGACGGGCCCTGGTCCAGAAACTCACCAGAATTATCGTCGGTGCAGCCGAGTCGTCCATGAACTCTGTGGAGATGTTTCTGAACAGCATGTTGTCCTCGTTCACTTCCCTGCAAACCCACACAGACAGGCACTCAAGATGACATCCAGATTTTCAGTAAAATTAGCCCCGATTCACAACATCATTATAATTTTTCAATACTTCTGCAAGCTGCAGTCAACACACAACACTTTTGGGGGGGGTATTAACCCTCTACAGGCTCAAATTAGATAATTTTATACAAGTGAATGCCCTTGGTAGATTGTAATAAAATTCAAAAATAAATTATTCAATTTTGATATCATCTTATACGTGAATTTTTCATTTTCCTTACGGATGCTACGTGATCCACCAACCACACCCATCTTAATTTAGTAATCATAGAAAAATCATGACACTCTCATCCTCACCATATATTGCTCTGTTCGTCAGTGAGAATTCTGAGTAGAAACTTTCCGTCACAGTTGGGGATGTTTGTTTGCGGCACCACAATGTAGTCACCTGGTGGCAGAGTGAAGAAGGTCACCACCTCACGGGCTACAGAGTGGTTCGTCACGTCCAGCGGTTTCTGCAACGGATAAAGGTAGGCGAATGAGTGAGTGACATGATGACTCCGGCCATTCATTTAGTTGTCAGTGACTCAAGTCAGCGAATGAGATACGTAACTGAGCAAAATACTCACAGACACCTTTCTGCTTCCAGGCTCATAAAAATTTGGTGAGTCATCCCAGTCTTTGCAGCATCACTGACTCCTCCTCCATATATTTTATTATTATTAATACAAAATTTAATTATAATTATTATCACCACCACCACCATCATCATTACAACCATCATCCATGTTGAAAAACTGTGTTGAGACGAGGGAAATTAGAGGATGAACACTAAACAGGAATGGATGGGAAAGGGGAAGCTTTTACAAATTTTAGGTTATGTCGATATTTGTCGAAACGAACTGAAGTAAATCCAATAAATTATGAGTTACGTCCTGTTGAAATCTGAACCAATTACGAAATTCACCAAGAATCACGCAATGTGAGTAACCTCCTTTTAATAAAACATCGTCGTCCTCTTCTGCAACTTCCGTCTCTTTCACACACTACCTCCTCGTGCTACATATTGTCTTGATTACCGCAGAGCTCGATATGCTGCTCTCTCGCGTCGAACTGGCTAAACACACATAATCGATTATGATTTCATTCCCATCCGCTAGATCACGCAATGTCGCTGCATTCTTCAATCATCCACAATGCTATAATACACGAACGGCAAATATCACCAAGAATTAAGAAATAGATATGAAGTGATCTTTTCCTTTTGTTTACATACAATTCAATGTCCTTGTCACCTGCGTAACTGAATCGCGGTTATTAAAATAAATAAATAAAGCGGAAATGTACACGACACTGCTGGACCACACATTTCCCAAATGCGTTCGTCGTTATTTTGCACCTGGTTTAAGAAAGACTGGAATAGAATATAAGTTGTGCATCTTAATTACAAATATATGTTATATGATCTACAAATTTCTTGTACTATGAGGCGTTTGGTGTCCAAAACACTAAACCAAAAATTTTGCCTGTTGTCTTGTATGGTTGTGAAACATGGTCTCCTACCTTGATGGGAGAGCGTTAATTACAAATATTTTAAAACTAGGTACTCAGAAAGATATTTGGACCTAGGAAGGATGAAATAAGTGAAGAATTTAGAATATTTAATATCGAAGAGCTGCTTGAATTTTACGGATCACCTAGCATAGCTTGGATAATGAAACATAGGAGGCTCCGATTGGCTGAACGTATAGCACGAATTGTGGAGAGAGGCAAGGGGTGCACACAGAATTTTGATAGGGAATCCTTCTGGAAAACGACCACTGGGTAGAACAAGAAGGAGACGGGATGATAACACCAAGATGGATATTAGGGACGTGGGCTGCCAGGATGGTAAATGGGTGGCGGGCTTTGGTGTTGTCGATGTTGGACCTGCGGGTTCCTCTACCAGGGAGTTGGTTAGTGCTGGATGTAAGTACCTGCTCTGCCACGAAGTGGGGCGTGAGTCGTGCCGTGGCGTGAGGAACCTCATAGACCGCGAAGCCGATGGCGAACAACGGTTTCTTCTTCCGGGTGTCGGACAGGGTCTCGTAAAACTGGGTGACGGACACGACCACGTGGCATTTGTTGGTACTTGTACGAGGGATCTGGATGTGAAACTGCGGATTCATCGCCGTCGTCTCTGTGGCAAAAACATCGACAGCCACAGTAGTAGCATTTGGAGATTTCAATTATGGTAGAGAACACGAACCTTTTCCACCTGCGCGAAAAATAGTTCTATAATCGTTTCTCTTTTTAGGTTTAAATGCTGTGCAACAGACGAACAGTTTTAAAGGACGTGTTAATATTCCTATAAAATAAATGAGCATTTCCTTCAAAGAAATCTTGAAGTTATAGTCTAAATACAAAACTTCTATGATTTTAATAAAATGATGGGTAATACTACGTCACGTCTTGAGGACGAGAAAAAGAACTCGAAGAATGAGCAGAGGAAAAAGGAGATGTGAGAAAAAATATAATACGAGAAAGAAAAATATATGATAAACATTTCATTTAAAATTTATGATAAAATTATAGTTTTTTTCGCATATAAATTAATGTAACGCCAAAGAATAATTCGAAGTAAATTACACGAATTTTAATAAATAATTAAGTTACACATGGGTCAGTCCTAAGGTACGTACAATTTCAAAAAATAAATCTTTATTACCTTCACGTGTTTAACTGGTATTAAACTCAGAAATGGAAATGTTTTTTTTTTAATACGTAGAAACGAGAGGAATCGAACACTAAACCTTTTATATACTTGTCTTATGGAAGCCTTGAAGTCGGAAGTTAAACCAGTCTGCGAGACGCCGCGTGCAAGCAACATACACCTCAGGCAACGGACCAAGATATCCAGCGTAATTGTGATGTTGCAAGAGAAGTTAAATTACACCAATTTCCGGTCTTGCAAAAGTTTCGCGTGTTTCGAAATTCGATTCTCGAAGCGAAAATTCTTTAGGCCTATCCGGAAACTAACTACCATTAATTAAAAGGCAATAAATAAATATAATATGGATACATATAAAATAATAACAGAAGTTAAACATGTGATAACTATATATCTAATTGTTTGGTTAGTGTACAATTCATTAAACCTAACCTTAACACCGTATGTCGTATTACGTATTTCTGGGATTTTATTTGCAGTTCTTAGACATTTTGATACTGCAAAGTGACGGAAACGAAGTTCACCCTCCATTCCGTCCTTTAATGTGAGATTTATCTCGATATGACGTTCTCTGAAAACCGGGCTCGGCTAAGAAAACATATCATTCAAAATTTAATTATCTAATAAATTCATAATTTGAAAACTAATTGTCCAGGAATAGCCTTTATGCCATGAGAATTTTTGAAAGGAATTAAAAGCATGTTATTTGCATATACAAATTCGTATATACTTCTATAAAGTCGTGGATGTTAAAAGTTTGATCAGGAAAGCAAAGTAAAAAAAGATCATTACAAAAGAAGAAGATGAAACAAAACAAACAAAGGCAACCAAGCGATGCCGCCATTCGACACGGACAACCGACGGTGATTCAATCACCTGCAGAAGCTGATGACTGAGGTTAGGTTTGTCCTTGGACTGACCGAACCGAAAATGAGATACTGAAAGCCGAGATGTTTTTTTTAACGCGAAATGGGTGTTTAACTCAAAGAGTGGTCGATACACCTGCGAGAGCCTTCTTACCCGTATAGCTCGGGCCACCACCCGCGTTGTACCCTGAACGCCAGCGACGTCTCGCCAGAACCGCGCGCCAGGGTTGCTTCGAATGGAGGGCAGGCTCGCTCATCCAATCGTCTGGACCAATATGAACCAGATCCAGATGAGTGAAGTGACGGGCGAAATCCTCAAACGACATCCTGCAACAAAACACAACTTCCGCTGCAACTGGCAGGAAGACCCTTCACGTTCACGAAGGTCACAGGTAGACCCTTCGCTATCAGGTTAACACTTCCCTTTCCTGGTTCGTATTCTAAATAAAACTAACTTTATTGCACTCACCAGAACTCCCCATCATTCCTGACCCTAACGCTGAGAAGTTCCTTGTCCCTGTCGGAGAGTCCGTCCCACTCCCAAGACCGCTCACTCCAGGGACCAGTCCATTCGCCTCGACCCCACGGGTTACGTAACCTCACGAGGGGCGTCTCTCCCAGGGGGCCGCGAACCCTGGCGAGACCCGTCACACTGTACGCGTGCTGAGTTATTAGTCCGTTACGTAGTCGAAGTTGTCGCTTGTTGTCTTTCTCCTAAAACACGAGACATGCGCGTCTGACGTAGTTTTCCTCAAACATGAAACCGCACGACATCTGAACTAAGTTATGACGTGGCACTTCGTCTCATAAACCCTGGATTTTATACGAGGCTGGTCTACAAAGTAAGTTTCCCTGGGGCCGTTTACAGAAACAAAACACAATTTCATGGAAATATTTATTGCAACAGATACAGCAAGTGTCCAGCTATTTTTCAACATATTCGCCACCGGAATTGAGACATTTGTCATACCGTGGGACCAACTTTTGAATACCTGTGTCGTAGAAGTCTGCCGCCTGGGATTGGAACCACTGTGTGACAACCATCTCCGCCTCTCTGTCATTCTCAAAACGCTGACGCTGACCGGACAGGAATTTCTTGAGGTGTAGGAAAAGATGGAAATCACTGGGAGCGAGGTCCGGGCTGTAGGGTGAATGATTAAACACCTCCCAGCTGAACTCCTGCAGGAGACTTGCTGTCCGTCGAGCCGTGTGCGGCCTAGCGTTATCACTGACCGCACTTCACAGTCGGCGGGAGCTGGAATAAGAACCTCCATCTTCAACAGCTGCAACGATGCTACTGTGAGAACGCGGGAAGTACCGTTAGTGCATGCGCCATGCTACGTCATTGCTCTATCACGTACGCACAGTCGCTTCGCTCAATATAAGGTTTGCTAGCTGTGGGACGAGTGGGAAACTTACTTTTGGGACGCGCCTCGTACTAACGGCAATACAGGCGGACAATTGCTCTTAGGAGAGCGGAACTCGGAACTTACGAGGTTGATGCTCGCGATAAGAAGACTGGAACGGGGCACAGCGCTATTCAGCACCTGAAACGTGAGGTACCGGTCCTGATTACTGAGTCCGAAGCTCTGCACGATGCCACCCGTGAGGTCCTGCAGCGCCCGTGTGGTAAAGCCCGCCTGCAGGCTCTCGTAGCAGCCATACAGCCTGCAACCGGCATCACCCTGTACAATGGACGCTTTAATGCCAGCTACATCGAACAAAGCAAGAGATCCATCTGTAAATTGTCCTCTGTAAAAGTACAGCACCGTCAAGATATATAAACTGCACGAATCACTGGGAAAACTCGACGGCGAATAAACCTCACAGATCATGGAAAGACGTCAAGGGAAAACCCGACGTTAAATAATTCAACGTCCTGGGAATCCTCTAAAATTAAGTAACACAGACTTCACAGTCAAGGTTATCAAAATAAAAATACCTAAAACCCTTCACTTTGAACACGATTCTATGTAATCGTTTCAGCTTCGTGTAACAACAGATTTACATGTGCAATAAATAAACGTATTTACGAATGAAGAGAAATCATTCACGAACTATCAATATACGTTTCAGCACTTACTTGGCGTACGCCTTCTCTAGCAGAGCGACCCAGAATTCTGTGGGGTTTGTGCAATGAGTGTAGACCAGTCTGCCCCTGTATGTAGGCAGCCTGTCGTCAACCAGGACATCCTTCCACTCCCCAAAGTGCCAGAACCGGAACCTACAAGAAGCACAACGTCGGTAGTTGACGTCAACTTTGCCTCTCGGACGGACCACGGCGTAATTCTTTCATTCATGAAATTAGGTTATTTTTTTATTTATTTTTTTAGTGTTCTGTCTGACGACAGGTCCATATGAACAGGATCCTTCCATCCTTTTCTCGGACTGGGACCTGTTCATATACGTTCTTGGCAGATGATCCAGAAGTGGTTTGCCATTGCCTTCTTCTGTGTGTGAATGGAGTAATTGTTGGGATGCCACGGAGGAAAACTCCGTGTTACCAGACCACGGCCTTGCCCAACACAAGTTATAAATTCGGGCACCGCCGGGAATCGAACCCGAGATACCCCCCAGGATTACAAGGCCAGCGTTCTAACCGCTAGACCACCTCATCTTATTATTATTTAGTGTTCTGTCTGACGACAGGTCCATATGAACAGGATCCTTCCATCCTTTTCTCGGACTGGGACCTGTTCATATACGTTCTTGGCAGATGATCTAGAAGTGGTTTGCCATTGCCTTCTTCTGTGTGTGAATGGAGTAATTGTTGGGATGCCACGGAGGAAAACTCCGTGTTGCCTAGACCACGGCCTTGCGTTGCCCAACACAAGTTATAATTAAGCGACTGATCCATTTTAATATTATCATCCGATTTCCATCCATGTCTCCCAAGCAGTCTCTAAAACGTTTCCTCGTTATGAACAGTGCGTCGTGTGGGATGCGGGAGAGTCGGAGAACAAGTGAATAGTATTCACCGAGTGCATCGACGAGCTCTCCTCATATATGGCGAACTTTCCCTAATTGGGCCCGTACTTGGCGAAGACGACCGGACTGGAGCGGGGGACAAAAACGCATCGAAGTAGCAGACGCTGGACTTCGGAGAGAACAATACCATACCCGTTATCTACAGGCGGGTACAGAATGTGAACCCAGGGGAAATGCGCGCGGGCAATGGCCAGGATTCACGGGTTATTTAACGCACTTGTTCCAACAGCAGGGCCGCGATCACGTTCTGGGACGTTTGAGAAAATCCACGAGGAAGGAAGTGACTAAGATTAAACACGTCACACAATGACGAGCTTAAAAAACTGCGTACTTTTTTTTTTTACTAATATCATTTGAATCAACGCGTCTGAGACGGGCAGGGCATTTAGCACACACACACATTGAAGATGGGTACAAAATCGGAAAACCTGAAAAGAAAATGCCACTTGGGAGACCCAATTATAGATGGCAGGGCAATATTAATGCCAATTTAAAGGCAAAGGTGTGGACCTGATTAATGTGACTCTATACATGGTCTAGTAATGAGCTCTTATTAACGCGGCAATGAACATTGAGATTCTATACAAATCAACGAGGAGCTATTTGGCGAAAATCACGACTGTCAGATATTCTGGAAAATGTTTTGCTTCACATAATTTGTCTACTTGGCCTAAGCGTTTAATTATTAATGTTAATAATTTACGACTACGTGATGGAAAAACTATTTAGGAAAATTGTTACAAAATAAAACTTGCGTTTAAAGAAAAGTTAAGCTCTCTTAACGTCACGTCATTTTATTCTTTTATCAACTACGGAGGCTTTGTCGGGAAAGAATACTGACCAGCGTTCAGTAACAAGACAATTGAGAAAATAATACGCTTCTTCGTAATTATCATAAAATATGTAAATTTACTTTTGACTTCGTTGTGGCCAGAGGGGCCATTTTGCTTGCATCTTTTGTCTACATCTTTTAAACCTGTAATATTTGTTTGCTTGTTACTAGTACGAGGGAGGGTACACGTAAGACTTCTTTGTATGTATTTTTTGTTTGTTAACTAAATTAAACGCACTATACCAGCAGATAGTCTTGTTTCACTGAAGGTCAGCTTGATTCATGTCTGTTATTACAGGAATCCGTTTGTATAGGGACAACACCTTCCTTTGTGAAAGGAGTAACAGTCGCGAAACGCCCTGCGCTTACGATGAAAACAGCAAACAGCCAGGTTACCCAAAACATCGCCAAACCATTCCACCCAATAAGGATTCAACACTCAGGAATTAAACTATATTAGCTATAAACAACATCTTTACTTTCGCAGTTAAGAAATATCAACAGATTTAAAGAAATTAAAATTCTAAAACGAAAGACGCTGCCAATATTAATCATTCATAAAATTTAAATTGTTAAAACAAACCACATTTTTGTACCAATACGATCTGATTCGTATCATATACGCGATTCCTCCATTTCAGTATTACAATTTAAATCGGGGCCCAACAGTGACCCCCCAAACCCCCTATATATTTTTTTGCTTTCAAAAATTTCAGTGCGATCACAGGGAGAAACTGTGAGGTCGTGTTTGTAATTATTCATATACTGGGAATTTGTACAAATTTATACCAACGTATTTTATTTATTTAGTGTTCTGTCTGACGACAGGTCCATATGAACAGGATCCTTCCATCCTTTTCTCGGACTGGGACCTGTTCATATACGTTCTTGGCAGATGATCCAGAAGTGGTTTGCCATTGCCTTCTTCTGTGTGTGAATGGAGTAATTATTGGGATGCCACGGAGAAACCGGAGAAGCCCCCGTGTTGCCTAGACCACGGCCTTGCCCAACACAAGTTATAAATTCGGGCACCGCCGGGAATCGAACCCGAGACCCCCAGGATTACAAGGCCAGCGTTCTAACCGCTAGACCACCGTGACAAAATTTTAAAACAAAAGTATGAAAAATTTATTATTAGTTTACGTATCGGACCTGTATCAGATGTAGGCACTACAGAATATCAAAATAAATGATAAATTAATTACGATTACTGAGTATATTAGGATTTAAAATGTGCAATCACGATCTTATCAAGATATCTGCCTATAAAGACTGAATAAAACCACGACAGATTCAGTCGGGATAGGCAGAAACCTGATCATTAATCAGACAGAACTAATACCAAAAAAAAAAATGCCTCCGTGGTCGAACCAAATAACCGATGAAGACTTTTAACAGTAAAATGTTGACGTATTTTGCTTTTTCGCTGGGGTACACGGCCTGCAGGTTGTTTGAGATGAATACAAATACTCGTCCACTCCTTAGCTAAACCAAACGAGTCTGAACACCCGTGCTATGAAAAGTCTCTCTGCTTTCGATCATCGATTTTGTATCGATCTGCATCATTTAACGTAACATTTCTCTGTAGAACTAATGAAATGGGTAATGGTCTATAAAACATAGACGAAATGTAAGGCTATAAAGACCAAGGCAGCTCGAAGTTTACGACCGCTTTTATCAAGAAGAAGGAAGTTTTTTTTATAGGTCGTGCTGCTTACAGAAGCAACTGGAAACTTACTTTTTTTGTTTAACTAAAAGTTAAAATTCTAATTTTCATTACACATCTCTGAAAAGTTCTTTAGGCGAGAATCTGTGTAATTATTCGTGTTTTTTTCCCCGTCTAATCACAATTGTATATAAATAAAATTATACATAAGATATTAAAATATCATTTACATATTTGGTACAATTTTTTTACTACATGTTTCGGTTACATTGAACCATCTTCAGGCGTAAAGTTAAAAGTTAAAAATTATAATCTTATAAACTAAAACTTAATTACTGTTGTTGTGTAACTTCTGATGATGTTTACATCAAAATTCATTGGAGTGAGGGTATATTTTGAAGTGATAGTGGTTTAACATTGGCCTGTAACGTAAATAATTTAAAATATTTTTAATTATTACTGAACTTGAAAGAACGAGTATAGAAGACAAAATGTAATAAGGTAAAAATAAATAATTAAAGTACCAAATATGTAAATGATATTTTAATATCTTATGTATAATTTTATTTATATACAATTGTGATTAGACGGAAAAAAAACACGAATAATTAAATTTTAATTCACAATATGACGCAATTATATCAACTTGAGAATCTGTGTTTAACTTTTCCTGCCGAGTCGCTAAACAACGTAATTTTTTTTTAAAGAAAACGAATGATTCTCATCTTATAGTCCACTCTTGCACAGTGATAATCGTCCTCCACATCTTCACGATCACAAACCTTTTCATTATTCAATCTCTTTTTCCCCCTTCGTCATACTTCTCGTTGTTATAACTGCTCTTTACCACCCTTTTTCACCCATCCTCATAATTTTCATCCTGTTTCATTTATACTCGTCTTTATCGCGCCTATCTCCAACTGCTCATCTGCGCCAAATCTCTTCCTTCCTAATCAACCTGTAATTTCAGACAACGGCGTCTTGACCCGCGCATCCAGCAACTCACTTGTCACAAAATGGCTGCGACTGGAATTCCATGGCCGCCAACTAACTCACTGCTTATCTCATATTAGGAAACTAGCTTTACGCCAGACTCTCTTACGTCTTACCACCTCCTTCTTCACCGCAAGGCTCCACAAGCCCCCACGGTGTTATCATCTGGCAACCGACCGGTGTCACACCTCGACTGATCCGTAAGCTTTTACGACGGCCCCGTTATCCGTACGTTCCGGTCGTCAGGTCGATGTTGAGCTATAACAACAGTCTGCTCCACCGACTGGGCCGCCGGAAACAACATTACGGCAGTCGGAAGTAAGTTCAAGGCACATAACCCCAAATAAAAAAATGTGCTCGACGTCGTAGGAAAACCAACACTTAAAATAAGAAAGCCTCACTCCAGAGGAAAAAAGAAACTAACTGGGTCCCCAGGCTTTGCTCGCTCGTCCTTCTTATAAGGATAAAATGAGAGTGAAGACATTGGGATGGCGAGGTCTTCTGAGCGATATTTAAGAATTCGGTCCGTACCGCGAAGAAAACACGACACTTCACCATTACAAAGATCAACTGGTTTACGCTGTTTAAGGAAATGATCGCTGTTTACAGTGAGAATCATAGTTCGTCTAAATTACATTTAAGAATTCGGTCCGTACCGCGAAGAAAACTCCACACTTCACCATTACGAAGATCAACTGGTTAACGCTGTTTAAGGAAATAATCGCTGTTTACAGCGAGAATCATAGTTCGTCTAAATTACATTTAAGAATTCGGTCCGTACCGCGAAGAAAACTCCACACTTCACCATTACAAAGATCAACTGGTTTATGCTCCCGATAAATAAAGCGTCTTCCACTTTTTTCTCCGCTTAATGTTCTCTTTGCGTCTATTCTCCTTGACTTCGGATTTAAATCGTCAAGTTTCTCGGCCAGTGAGTCATGTCGCTTGGTTTCTCTGCAAACTGGGTTTCCTCTGTAACCGGTTGCGCTGCCAATAACCCATCGACATTTACCGCACGTTCCTGAGACTTCCGGCCAGCCGTTGTCGTCTGCTGACGTCACACTGACCAGGGTTCCGTCTGATTTGCTTTCCCACGACGAGTTATTCGTTATTTGCAACAATTTTCGTCACAAAATTAACTCGTAAGGGGGGGGGGGAAGGGGTCTCAAATATCGATATCGTATCATGACGGCCATATTTATTGACCAGAAAGTTGGCATCACTGTTAAATATTCAACTTATAAATTTTATGACTTTTGTCATTTTTTACTATTGACTGTTTTTTTGAGAAAAATTTGATAAAAGTTAATTTTACACTAAACTTCTCATCCTTGCCTTACATCGAGAAAAAATTCTCATCCGGACAGAAAACGCACTTCATCCACCATACCTGAAAAGTCCGCAATACGTAGCGGGATCGAAAGTCTGATCTGGTGGTACAACTCGGTCCAAAAATCGAGGGGTGAGTGTGAGCGAAGAGATGGCGGCCAGCAACCACGGATCGCCCAATTCGCCCGCCTCGACGTCCAGACGCCCGCAGTCAGCCGCTCCTCCACTCCCACCGCTGTCTGAAGCTACGAACCGCGGCCTCTGACATATTTCCTGGAGCAAAACCACACGATCACCACCTTGTCTAGTCGCTCCACATGGCTGAGGAATGTAGTCCCTTGCCCTAAGGGATGAACACAGACTGGGTGAATTATTGTCCGCCACGCCTCACTACGCGAGAGCGGAAAAACATTGAAAGTGAGTTCGGACGGTGGCTACTGTGGTAGCAAGGTTATGGCGGCGCCTGAGGTGGGGTCTGGCGGAGTCTGGAGTCAATGCGTTTGGCAGGTACCCGGCTTCAGCCGCCGTGAAGATGTATTGACAATTTCAGTGCGATTTTCAATAAATTTCATTACCCTTAACACAAATAATTTTCATTGCCGTCAATTTTGACGATTAACACCACGCAAGTTACCTCGTGACAACGCGGTGAAAAAAAATTCCTAACGCATTTTCTGGAATTCATCCGAACTTAAATTACAACGTAACTTGAGCGTGTCCTAAAACGCCCTCTGATAGGTACTCACTCCTGGCCTCATCCACACGATAGGGTGTACTGGGGGCTTCTTGTGATGGAAGAGGACACGCGGTCCCGGTGGGAATTCGGGGTCCTCGAAGAGTAGACCACGCTCACGACAGATTCGTCGTACAGCATGATACTGTGACTGCAAACCGCGGGGTCTCTCTGTGGTCCAGTACCTGAAGAATGAAATAAAATTAGGAAACAAACTCCTAGTGTCGTGAGCGAACATATGATCTCTCTCCACAGATACAAGCAAGTGCGCGGTGACACGTTTCTCACCCACGTTTTGTCCGTCACTGTCGAGTCCAACATTCAAGACCGCGTTACACTGCGTGGTAAGAATGTATCACAGCTACAGGACAATGCGACCAGCCTTCCTTCAGACTCGGTCTACTTTATCCTCCCCAAGCCACCAGTCACGTGACCGGCAAAACACTACATTACTTACGATTCTGAAAAAATCCTGCGTCCATGTGATCATGACAGGGTCACTCTTACGACTACAGAAACAGCTCCTCCGGTCTCTCTAACCCTTGACATGCTACACATGTAATATCCCATTTGAAGCAGTGGATTTTCTGGTTAGCATTTGTTTGGTACTCGAGATGATGCGATTCGTCAAAGAATCTGTGACCCGCTATCTCTCAAAAGTTAATTTAAAAAAAAAAGTTTAGATTATTCCACCGCAAAATTACCAACAGAAGAAATTTCATTGAAATAATTATAATCATAAGAATAAAAATAATTTACCGCCTGTTTCGCAACCATTTTACGGTCTCTGCGCTATTAACGTCTGGAGATGATAAAAAATTATGAAGTTTCTTACGTAAAAGTTACGCTAACGATGCAACAACTCGTTCCGACAGCGAAGAAATGTACTTAGGTGCAACCTTGGACACACAATGCGTGTACTTACAGCTCTGTTACTGAAACTTCAACACATATGACGTGGGAATTTGCATCTGTTACTGATCCATTGCTTTATACGAGTATTTTTTTAAGTCCAGCTCCTCAGATATCTTAGAGACGGTCGCCTCAGCGCTCAGACAGGCAGGGGGACAAACGGACACGTGTCTACACGTGATAAGAGACCCTCGAAGCTTTGACTGCATTTTACAGCTGGATAAGCAAAGCGACCAGCCCAGCGCCCTTGTGGGAACACTTGGAGGCGTTTTAATCTGTGGGTGGACGTTTTGTTATGTAACTGAACAGACTCATTCTTTCATGGTGTTTACCTTCGTCCTCCAACAACTTCTGGGATTCTTTGAAACCCGTTCCCAGGTTTAGTAGCGATGGTATTATGGTACATTATTACTAGGTGTTCATATTTGCGTATTTCTCTCTAGACGGACGTGTGCAATTTAATCGTTGGTTTCTGTCTACAAGCAACGACTAATTAAACCCATAATTATGTCGATCAACACATTTGATGGTTTTTGATCTAAGAAATATTAATTTCTCACTTTACATTCAGTCGGTTTGATTAGTGTTATATAACTTCTCTTTGCAAATCCAGACAACGTTTCATTCCTCTGTTTGATATAACGCATACTATGTACGTATAATCTTCCAGTTAAAATCCTTCTACTTTAATGTCCACTCGGAGCTTTACTTTGAGATCTGACAGCGTCTTCCAATCAGCTGATGGCCAGAAAGAAACACGACCCTTGGCGGTATGCCACCCGTTAAACGCCTCTGAACAGTTCAATTTATACAGCAGTTATTTTTACCAAATTTTCACTTACCAACCTGAAGTTCACAAATCTTTAGGGAGATCACACATGGGAATATTAATATACCGATAAGTCTAAGACGTGGTAAATTTGTGAGATTTTATTTTGATATTTTTCAAACGCGAAATTTAAAAGATATCAGTAAATAAAGGAGAGGGAAGGAATAAAAGTGAACGAAAGGTAACAGGAAGTAGGAGAAGACAAGCAAGATCTCTTGCAGTCCTTCATGCATGGTTTGCGTCTGGGTTGTTAACAGGTGTTCACGTTACAGTAGGAGTGCTGTTTGAACACTACGCCTTTTTCTGGAGTTCTGTAAGCCGCGCTGCTAATGCTAACCTAACCAACAAACGTGAGGTAAGGGCCGTATTGTACACAAAAGTTCACAAAGGCGAGGCGACCATTCGACAATAACGCCTTGGCCTACTTTAATTATACTCAGTCACATTATTCTGTACAGAGCTTGACGGACCGTTTTTGCAAATCAGGTCTGTCAACAGTTGCTAGGATACCGATCGCTCTTGGGTTCTGGTTCACTAACTAACTAGATGGCTTACCGAACCCGAAGGTTCATCACCGAATTAACCAAAGCCCTCCACCGGACCCTGTCCTGGGCCAACAAAATCCAGTCTCCTTCAACTCCTAATTCCCATAGATACCGCCTGAGATTAACCTCCCATCTACGTCTAGGTCTCTCCAGAGGCCTCTTCCCCTCAGGCTTCCCAAACAGTGGACCAAACCAACCAGATGGCTTAGCGAACACAAAGGTTCATCACCGAATTAACCAAAGCCCTCCACCGGACCCTGTCCTGGGCCAACAAAATCCAGTCTCCTTCAACTCCTAATTCCCATAGATACCGCCTGAGATTATCCTCCCATCTACGTCTAGGTCTCTCCAGAGGCCTCTTCCCCTCAGGCTTCCCAAACAGTGGACCCAACCAACCAGATGGCTTAGCGAACACAAAGGTTCATCACCGAATTAACCAAAGCCCTCCACCGGACCCTGTCCTGGGCCAACAAAATCCAGTCTCCTTCAACTCCTATCTCCCATAGATACCGCCTGAGATTAACCTCCCATCTACGTCTAGGTCTCTCCAGAGGCCTCTTCCCCTCAGGCTTCCCAAACAGTGGACCCAACCAACCAGATGGCTTACGGAACCCGAAGGTTCATCACCGAATTAACCAAAGCCCTGTCCTGGGCCAACAAAATCCAGTCTCCTTCAACTCCTATCTCCCATAGATACCGCCTGAGATTATCCTCCCATCTACGTCTAGGTCTCTCCAGAGGCCTCTTCCCCTCAGGCTTCCCAAACAGTGGACCCAACCAACCAGATGGCTTAGCGAACACAAAGGTTCATCACCGAATTAACCAAAGCCCTCCACCGGACCCTGTCCTGGGCCAACAAAATCCAGTCTCCTTTAACTCCTATCTCCCATAGATCCCGCCTGAGATTATCCTCCCATCTACGTCTAGGTCTCCCCAGGGGTCTCTTCCCCTCAGGCTTCCCAAATAGTGGACCCAACCAACCAGATGGCTTACGGAACCCGAAGGTTCATCACCGAATTAACCAAAGCCCTCCACCGGACCCTGTCCTGGGCCAGCAAAATCCAGTCTCCTTCAACTCCTATCTCCCATAGATCCCGCCTGAGATTATCCTCCCATTTACGTCTAGGTCTCCCCAGCGGTCTCTTCCCCCCCAGACTTCCCAACCAATACCCGGTGCACACCTCTTGTCCCATCCATGCGCGCTACATTCCCCGCCCATCTCACTCTTATTTTCTGTTTTAGTTCGTACTAAATTAATTTCCAGACTAATCCACGAATTCTTGTTTGACGGAAAGCTTATTCGTTGTTCTATTTTATGACGGTGTATAAACTGAAAAAGTTACATACCGTCGGATGAAATAAGAAGATAATCATTGACTGATGAACAGGTAAGGATTTGGAACGAAGCAGGCGTAGTTTATTTTTTCAGGGACTATTCACGAATTCGTTGGCAGACGATGAGGAACCTTACACGGAAAGAAAGTAGTAATTTAACAAACAGGTTCCAGAGCTCTGTAATCGGCAGTTGTCTAGTTAAAATCTCGATCTACACTGGAATTACCTAGATAAAAAAACTAAATCTCTCCCGCTGCACGCCATGTAAGCGCTTGAGGGGGGAGGAGAGAGAGGTGGTATAGCTCCTACACATTTTTAACCTCGGCACCAGATGGGGGTAAGTGGTCAGCGCCACGGCCACGCTTTGCCCCCGAGATAGGACCCCGGTACCCATTGTAGAGGAGGCTGGGTGGGCCCCAGAGCTGGTCTAAACGCAAAGGCTAGAGGGAAAATCCTCTGTCCCCGTCGGGGATCGAACCCCGGATTGAATTACCTAGATTTTATCATCACATCACGACCTTATCCTTCTAAATAATTTCCTATTTAAGATTCATCATCATCATTTGGAGCATGTTCTAGCTGCAATGTAAGAGGTGGTCTTATTTACATTTCCGGTAGGTGAAGCCGTGAAGGTGGCCCCGTTACCAGCCGACTTCCGGCAACAGATATAAAGCGTGTCCCACAAAGCAAAGTCTCTCTCGCGTTTTGTGGCATTTCCATAGCAACTGTAACCTGGATGACTTGGAGTCCTCAGTGCAAAAACCGTGTTCTTTGAGATTCCGTTTGAGAAACCACATCCATTATATTATTATTTCTAAGATTCTTGAGCTCAAACAAGTCTCGAACAGTAAACACCTGCAAGTAAGTTTTACCGCTGTGTTAAAGAAATCCCGTTACTATGACATATTCAGAGTTAGTTAAATGTATTTCACATTTTCAAAATCTTCATCAGGTAGTATATTTGCGTCATATTGTGAATTAGGTTAATATTTTAATATTTTCCGTCAAATCACAATTTTAATAAGATAATAAAATATATAAAAATATTTAAAATACCATTTCGCGTTCCGCATCGAATGATATTTTAAATATTTTTATATATTTTATTATCTTATTAAAATTGTGATTTGACGGAAAATATTAAAATCTTCATCGTTGAGATGCACTTCAAATTAATCTTACCAAAAACACCTACGATTCCAAATTTGTCTCCCGTTTCCGATTTTCCCAACCTAAAATTTTATATACGCATATCGAGATTAACGCCCCCATAATCACATATCCCTCTGACTTAGGCGAAGAGTGCAGAATATGGAGGTAACTGGTCAGCTTCGCTGTCGGGGGACTTTATTCGGTGGACCCCCCTCCCCCCCCCCAACTCCTTGGCGTGTGCTTCATTATCTTTGCCTTAATAATCATAATGATATATCGTTAAGAATAATTATGTAATTTTCTCCACCAACCGACTAATTATTTCTTGTGTTCAAATAATCTCCCGAGCAATTTATTCTCAAAAACTTCTGAGCGCAAATTTCAATTGTTCTAGAATCGAGTTTCAAAGTTGTTTGCTCTACGACCGGGCAACATGACAGATGAAATCTGGCTGTGGTTCTTCGACACTAAAACTCTGGTAATAGCAAAATAATAATCAGATAAAACGTTACTTATGTATATCTCTTAAGTCTTTGATAAGAAAATAAGGCCAGTGGTACGAGAGGATTTCCGTGTTGCAGGAAACAGAAACATCAGGAGTAAAGAGTGACAGACAAACACACACTTTCTCATGTCCACTGACGTCAAATGACAGACGTGAACGAGATAGCATTTAATAAATGTGGCAGGTGCTAAATATTTCTTAGTCTCCTTTCATTTCTAAAACCCTAGTTAATTACTTGTTAACCACGATGGCTAAGCAGGACCTGAGGTCCTCACGGTGGACTCCGAAGATGACTGTCTTCTGGTTTGTAGAGCCGTGTAGTCTGGTAGAAGTCTACCGACGTCTCAGACGTACTTGGTACGATAACTCCTCGCCCTGATGATGGAGTCAGCAATGACCTCTGAAACGTCGGTAATCCTCTACCAGACTACACGGCGCTACAACCCAGAAGACAGCCATCTTAATTTTTTTCTATTTTCTTGCAAAAAGTGATAAAGAAATGAGGAAAAACGACGTTAAACGGAAAGATACTTTACAGTGACAAGAACTTTCCAATATCTGCAAACAGCATGCATACCAACCACTAGTTTTTCGATTGGTTGGTAGAACTGCCACGTCTGATCGCCGTGGTGATTTGCAGCCCTGCAAGGCCGACCATGCGAAACGAGAAAAAGGCTTCAAGATTTGAGATCCGAGATCCAGACAGAGGGCAGCAAAAGATTTGTACTATCAAGTTATTACAGCAGATATGCCCGTACGTCGCTGAATGCAAAACACGTGACGAGACTCATCAGGTCATTGAGAAGCTTCTGGCCTGTTTAACGATGGATTTTAGCACACGAGCAAGCTCGCCAGTCTGGATTCCAAGATTCGACTAAATTAAAAAATTCTAGATCCATGATTTAGGGACTTTTTTACAGCATTTGGTAATTATCAACGTGATCACAAAACTCGATTTTTCATCACTAAATACTGAGATATTTAACGAAGCTGTTATTATTTATTGTTCTGTCTGACGACAGGTCCATATGAACAGGATCCTTCCATCTTTTTCTCGGACTGGGACCTGTTCATATACGTTCTTGGCAGATGACCCAGAAGTGGTTTGCCATTGCCTTCTTCTGTGTGTGAATGGAGTAATTGTTGGGATGCCATGGAGGAAAACTCCGTGTTGCCTAGACCACGGCCTTGCCCAACACAAGTTATAAATTCGGGAACCGCCGGGAATCAAACCCGAGACCCCAGGAAGCTGTATCAACTGAAACGAACGATTCAGAAGAAATAATTTTAACGAGTAGTAATTAAAAACTAACCTACTTCATTGTTTTGAAGTCAAAAGAATCGAATCATATTCGCAAAACCATTCCCAGTTCAGTTCTATGTAACATCGTTCCATCTGTTTTAGGATGTTGCGGGGTACAATAGTTCGGAGACACGCTGTACAGCGCCACTGTTCTAGCACGCACTCACAATTACCAAACAGAAGCAAAACGAAAGACGCAACATGTGTCTGTCTGTCTGTCTTGTTTTTCATCGCCCCCATTGTTCCAAAGAGACCGCTGCCATTTCTAGGCGCAGGAAAGCTAAGAAATTAAGTTGACTGCAACCGGAATATACAATTTCATCTTCATCATGGGAAAAAGAAAGTTAAAACTCATTTCTCAGACGAACTGTTCGTGGCGTGGAGGTTAGAATGCCATCGAAAGTCGGAATGTCTCATGCTCCGAACTTGGCCGGCGATAATTAAGGCCTTTTGTGATTATTCTAGTTCCGGGATATTACCGCGAAATCATCCACGACCGCTTCCAAATTCATTCCGATTTATTAATCGGGAACATCAAAGTGGAAGGTGCGCCATGCAAACGAACGGATCCAAACATTCTTAATTTAAGGCTTTGCCCGGGATGTTCTTTGGTTAAATCTTATGTGGTACCGCCTGATTCGACTTCTAATGGTTAAGTGAAGTGTTTTCTTCGCGGTACGGTCTGGATTCGTAAATATTATGAAGACGAGCTTCGGCTTCAAAGGGTTAACCAGCTGATTTTCGTAATGGTGAGGTGTAGTGTTTTCTTCGCGGTACGGTCTGGATTCATAAATAATATTCAGACGATCTTCGGCTTCAAAGGGTTAAGTAGGTGACTGATTAGTTTCACGCCCAGGAAGATTTATCCATTGGCCCCAGAGGCAGACTGAACATTGGGGCGACGAGAAACTTCTCGTCTAGCCGGGAATCGAAAAACAGTCATGAATTATCCTGGCTTCTTGTCTGCTTATCGAATAACACGAAACGTCGGCGAAGACCAGAAAACTACTAAAAACTTGCTAAAGTTGATAGTAGCTCAGTCGACCAAAACTTCCGGCCTGTTATGTAACTCGAATGTTCATTACAGCGTCACAATATAACAACACAAGTATATACACGGTGCCAGTTTAATCCAACCCTAATCTCACTTTGTATTTCTTTTAACATCCGTCTCAATGTTATCTTCTCAATGTGTCTCAGATTCCCAAGTTGCTTTCCGATTCCCTTCGTACATCTAATCTCCTCATACGTGCTATATGCGCTGCCCATCACATCCTTATATCCGGTTTACAGCGCAAATTATGAGGCCACAGTACAACACAGAGTACACATGACATTTCTCTTACTAGGTTATTTAACAACGCTGTTTCAAACACGTTATTTTACAGCACAGAAAAGAAATGCATGGGAATACGAGTCTTCATCGCTACCGCTACATTAACCTGCGAAGACCGATTTGTGCTACGCCCGCGCCACGGCAAATAAAAGGGCGAAAATGTTGCAACGGCCACTAGCCCAGGGCGAGTCGTGATTTACAACCAGCGAGAGACGGAGGGTGCTGCATTCGATCTATCGAATTCACCAGAAACTGGACTCGAGAGTGGGCTGACTAGTGAATTATCCTCGAAACAAAAGCAGAACACAAGATTCTCTTCGATTCCCAGTTCTCTTCATCTTTCCTATCCCCCTTCTTCCTTCCTTCTCATTTCTTACTTTCAACGGGATATCAATTACAAATAAGCCACGGTAATCTAGCGGTTAGAACGCTGGCCTTGTAATCCTGGGGTCTCGGGTTCGATTCCCGGCGGTGCCCGAATTTATAACTTGTGTTGGGCAAGGCCGTGGTCTAGGCAACACGGAGTTTTCCTCCGGGGGCTTCCCTGGTTTCTCCGTGGCATCCCAACAATTACTCCATTCGCACACAGAAGAAGGCAATGGCAAACCACTTCTGGATCATCTGCCAAGAACGTATATGAACAGGTCCCAGTCCGAGAAAAGGATGGAAGGATCCTGTTCATATGGACCTGTCGTCAGACAGAACACTAAATAATAATAAGATGAGGTGGTCTAGCGGTTAGAACGCTGGCCTTGTAATCCTGGGGTCTCGGGTTCGATTCCCGGCGGTGCCCGAATTTATAACTTGTGTTGGGCAAGGCCGTGGTCTAGGCAACACGGAGTTTTCCTCCGGGGGCTTCCCTGGTTTCTCCGTGGCATCCCAACAATTACTCCATTCGCACACAGAAGAAGGCAATGGCAAACCACTTCTGGATCATCTGCGAAGAACGTATATGAACAGGTCCTAGTCCGAGAAAAGGATCGAAGGATCCTGTTCATATGGACCTGTCGTCAGACAGAACATTAAATAAATATAATAAAATCAATTAAAAAACCTCGGTTATGTAGCTCATTCGTATTATTCAATGGATACATTCAATTGGCTAAACGCGGCCGGAGCTTGAAACTCACCTCAACCTGCTTTTAATGCCAAGTGTAGCATCACATATCTTAACCTCTACGTCCGCACATGCCTTCACGACGTGGTCCCCATTTGACTCTGTCCTGTGTCCATAGCAGACACGGAGATCAAAGGCAAAGCTACCTCGCTGTCTGCCATCATGCTACGAAGGCGTATAGGTGGAGGAACGGGAACTCGACGCATTCTTAACCTCACAACTTGATAGAAACTGAGTGCTTAGCTTCATGGTCCGACCGCTTTATTCCGATACTCATCGGGTTTGGTGCTGATGGATTAGAATGCCGTCATACAGTGTTGACGAGCTATCCAGATTTGTATCGGTTACCGACCTTCTCCGATACTGACTAAGCAGTTCGACAGGCCTAGTTTACTGCCTTAAAATAGGTCACGATTCCTCTGACAGCGATATCTCTCGTCTCGATTGTCACTTAACACAAATTTATATACCATAAAACGAATTCTTTTCGCCCTCCACCTCTCGGGGGGGTGCCCCACGCGGTCCGGTGGTCTGCTCCACATCTCAACAGCCTTCTGGCTCGGCCGCTGTCCTAACCGGTCATAGCCCTCCGCAGCGAGGGCTGTCCACAGTACGAGGGCTGTACAAACTACCAAGAATCATTTATAGCGACTGAAATATAAAAATACCAGCGAAACAATACAAACAAATGAACAGAGGCACAGCGCGCTTAATCAGCCAATGTAGGGTTAGATAAAGTATAAATCGTGGGTCACATTTGGCCCATAAAATGTACTAACTCTAGAAATAGTTTAATATGTCAAGAAGACGTGGTGTTGACACACCAATTTCGATAAATTCTTGGTCTTTGCGCCCTAACTTGAGGCTTCGTTCGACCACTTAAAATAGACACTGCTTTGTTCACCCCTGTGCTGGTTACAAGATATAAAGAAAGCTTATTGGGTTAGCTCTCGATCACATGGTTCTCCTAAACAGACACGTTGGTATCAGATTATAAGCTATCGTTTTACTTCTTTATAGGTTATGTAAGTTTTATATATTGACACACAGACAAATTCAGTGCGAACGTATCAGGAGACAGAAACAATAAACTGGCTTTTCTGACGAAGGCGTTAACAAGATTCAAATTACTATTAGACAGAAACCCTACTAAACAATCATTCATAAGATAGTGTAATTGCGTCATATTGTGAATATTCTAAACAATTATTTATTTTAATCCGTCTTATCACAATATTTAAAATTTCTTATAATTAAGATAATAAAATATCATTGATGTTCCATATCGATTGATCGATTTACTTTTTGGAACATCTTTTACACAACATGTTTCAGTTTTTATAAAACTATCATCAGGTGTAAAATATTTACGAACTTAAAACTCAAATATGATTCCATTTGGTGATGTTTCATGCCATTTGTTTTTCAATTTTGGGCGAGGTGTTGTCTTTTCTTAAATTTTATCAGATGTACATATTGACCCACACCTATACGATGACAGTCGTACTTCTGGACATATCGGAACAATCACTCCTACATCTAGGACCGATATGTACATCTGATAAAATTTAAGAAAAGACAACACCTCGCCCAAAATTGAAAAACAAATGGCATGAAACATCACCAAATGGAATCATATTTGAGTTTTAAGTTCGTAAACATTTTACAACTGATGATAGTTTTATAAAAACTGAAACATGTTGTGTAAAAGATGTTCCAAAAAGTAAATCGATCAATCGATATGGAACATCAATGATATTTTATTATCTTAATTATAAGAAATTTTAAATATTGTGATAAGACGGATTAAAACAAATAATTGCCTACTAAACAAGTCAAACAAAAATCAATTCTGATTTGCTCTGCAGACATTAAACTTCAGATAAGAACAATTAAATTATAAAGGTAATAATGTCCCCATTAAGAGTATTTTGGGCAAGAAAGTACAAGAGAGTGGCTTACCGAAGGATAATGATGTTGACAGAAAAAAACTGACAAAACGGAAAGTTGTACCTGTTGCCTCCATCTTCAGGGGTTAAGATGGAGACAGTATATATATATATATCCGAAACGTTGGTTACCTACCTAGGAGTCTACATGGCGAACGGCACAACCCAGAAGACGAAGTTCTTACAAGGTAAGGTCACTACCGAGGTTCAAAATCCTTGCATAATTGCAGGTTACTTGCCAGAAACCCAGCTTCTTGACTTTCGAGGAACCAGAAGGTGTTTTGGCGACAACGTCGTGATTAGACGTCCATGGGACCAGACAAGAACATTTAATATCAATTTATTAAAGCTGCTGGGAGCAGAGGAGTCAGCGATGTAACCAAGCGATCGAGGAAGCTGTCCAAACCTCTAAACCTTCTGGTGTATCGCTGCCTAATGGACCATGTCACAACCGGTCCCACCACAAATAACAGCGCTCGCCTTTCATTCTTATCCAGATCAGAGTTACATTTCAAAGTAATGCCTTCGATGTCCATGATCGATATAATTATCATAAGTTGTCTTACAGTTGATGATTCAATTACCAACTTTGATACCTACCATTGTCTGAGGTACGTATAATATTCTACAGAACGTTTCGGGGGTTTCTTATGCTCCCGTCTTCAGGTCCTGAACGCGATCCCAACCGTTGCATTAGTATCAAAATAAAACAGTGATACAAATCTGTTAGTATAACAACAGGTCATTTAAGACGCAATTACCTATAATTCGTGAAACTTAAATATACCTCCGAAGAATGACAATGTCCGACATGACATTTTTTTGTATTATTATAGCCCCCTCCCCCCCCCCAAAAATCACCCTCTCATCTCAACAATTTCTTTGTCACTTCTGTTCAGTAAATAATGGCCAAGAGTAATTTCTAAAATCCAATTTAATATTATCCTCCCATCTACGTCTATGTCTTCCGAAAGTTTTCTTCTCTTCAGGCCTTCAAAACCAAAATGTTGTACTTACGAGGGTCGCTCATTAAGTAATGCCCCACATTTTTTTCCTCAGAACATATTTATTCAAGATGGCTCAAATTTAGTGACAATATAAATCAATGTTTCCTTTACACATACTATTTTTCCACATAGTCCCCATCAACTTGTACGGTTTTACGCCAGCGTGGAACAAGTGCATGCATGCCTTGCCGGTACCAGCTCTTGTCCTGTGCACGTAGCCATGTCCTCACTGCTTGAATCACGCTCTCGTCATCTTCAAACCTTGTTCCGCGGATAGCATCTTTGAGTGGCCCAAAGAGATGGAAGTCGGAGGGTGGATGGGGCAGCACCGTCCAACCCAATTTGGTGATTTCTTCCCGGGTTCTCGGACTTGTGTGAGGGCGTGCATTGTCGTGCAGGAGCAAAATTTCTGCTGGATGCTTGTGAGGCCGAACTCGTCGGAAACGCTTCTTGAGGGTTTCAGGGTCCTGATGTACGCGTTTGAATTGATGGTCGCACCTCTTGGCATCACATCCACAAGAATGACCCCATCACTGTCCCAAAAGACAGTCATCATGACTTTTCCGGCGGAGGGAGTTGTCTTGAATTTCTTCTTTCTCCGTGATTGAGGATGATGCCAATCCATTGACTGCCTTTTTGTCTCCCGCTCAAAGTGGTGTATCCAGGTTTCGTCACCTGTAATGATCCCTCAGCATCAAAACACTCCAACAATTCAGAAGAAATTGTTTTCCTTTGAATCCTGTGGTCTGCTGTGAGACTTCGTGGAACCCATCTTGCGCACACCTTCGAATATGCAAGAGCCCGGATAATTGCAATTACACTTCCATTGCTGACTGAAAGCTGTTGGGCCAATTGTCGAGTTGTGATGCGCCGATCCTCACGAATAATGGCATCCGCGCGGTTCAACATGTCTGGAGTGGTGGCTGTGGCAGGACGCCCAGAGCGCGGCAGATCACGGAGCTCGGTTTCTTCACTTCCTGAAGCTTTAACTCTCTTAGCCCAGCGACCAACGGTGCTCCTATCGACTGCACAGCTTCCATACACAGCACACAAACGTTTATGAATGTTCACCACAGTTTCTTTTTCAGCAAAAAAGAATTCAATTACAGCTCGTTGCTTGTAACGAGAGTCGTTCACAGACGCCATTTTAACAGTTCACTACAGCTCCGCCATCGGTTGGATTCATTTGAAACTCCGTACACAACGCGAGAAACATCAAATCTCAAGCATGTAAAAGTACACTTTTCTATCTTCATTATTGGCTGAGAAAAAAAATGTGGGGCATTATTTAATGAGCGACCCTCGTATTTCTCGCATCTCCCGTGCATTTTACATGACCTGCCCACCTAATCCTCTTTGACTAGATCATCTTAATATTATCCGGTGAAGAGCTTGTCACATCATCCCCCTTGGGTCTAAATGTTCTAGACGCAGTCTTCTCAAACACGTGAAATCCGCGTTCTTTACTTAAAAGCGAGAGACTAGATTTAACACCCACAAAGTAAATTAAAGTTTGTCCCACTATACGCCATGTAGGCGCTTGGGGTGAGAGAAGGTATAGCTCCTCTCTTCCTTGACCTCGGCACTAGATGGGGGTGAGTGGTCAGCATCACGCCCCGGCCGGCTTTACCCCCGGGAAAGGACCCCGGTACCCATTGTAGAGGAGGCTGGGTGGGCCCCAGAGCCGGTCTGGACGCAGAGGCTAGAGGGAAAACCCTCTGCCCCCGTCGGGGATCGAACCCCGGTCGTCCAGCCCGTAGTCAGTCACCCACACAAAACAATAAAAAATTTTATGGTTTTTGTATACATCAGTCTCAGGTTTAGCCCAGAAATTACTTCTCACAATCACCGTCACCTTATCACACTGCAGTGTCCTAATTTCTTACTCCCCGCGTACACAAGACTTCTTAAAGTGGCGAAACAAGCAGCTTTCTATCGGTTTTCGCATTGCCCACCGCGCACGAAAACACACGAGAAGTTGGTTTAAGTCACCCGCTGACCTCCGAAGCGAGGCCACGACCCCGCAGTTTACACAAACCTGGGAACTCGGCTGCCGTTTCTGTCATAATGAACGGAATTTCGTACAGGCCGGGGGCAGCAGCAACTACCGTTACTAAGGCAATATTTCGACACACGATTTAACTAACTACCGTACCATCTGTTTGGTGAGGCACCATAACTCATCACCGCCAGCAGGCGATGTTTGCTCAGCGTCACAGGACATCTGACGTGTTTTCAAGAACGTGTAAACCCGTAGAAACCCTAGTTCACTCTCAAAGACTTCATTCACAATAAACATGTTATAAAACGCCTCGGAAAAGTTTTTAATCTAGTGACAGATCATAGACCGTCCGATAGCACGATGTGAGCGAAAGACTTTCGTTATTTTCCTGGGGGGAACTGAGGAAAACACATAAAACTACGTGAATATATGAACAAAAAATCTAAATAATTAACCAATTAATAATAAAATAAATAATCAAATAATAAATTATAATTATTTGCATTAAACTTTACACAGAAGTTTCATGGTAATTATTTCCTGGAAAAAACCTAATAAATCCTCATTATTAAGATTATAACTTTAACCATTAACATTTTCATTCTCTATTCAGTGTTTACAGAAAGTTCCTTTTTAATAATTAAATTTCTTATTTGAAGAAGTATAGGAAAATTTGCGAGACACCCTCTCGCTTCAACCGACGACAAAATCTTGCTCAGACAATACAGCATCGTCGCATAAGGCAAGAAACGTTGGTGGAAAAAGTAGCGAATGGCAGTTTTCATTCATGTTGACTGTGTTCGTCCCCGAAACCTGGGAAATGCATCCGTAAAGGCAAACAGAAGACATCCGGAGAACGAACGGTCCGCGATGAGTCAACATTACTGTATTCTGCTGAAGAAGCCACGGACGGAGATGTGCACGATCACTGCAGCTGACCGGTCCCAGGTACCCGATCCGTTAACCAATACAAGACCACTCACTACAGCAGAATCCAGCTACAAAATCTTTGAATTCAGTCTGATATTTGTTGTTCCCACAGCTGTGAAAATGTCGATCGTGGTCTTGTGAGTTGTAATGCCTTCCGCCACTTGCGTTCATCGATAGCTCTACGCCTTCGTCGTCTACGAATCTTGTAAACTATATCATCAAATGAATGTTTTGAAAGGCACAGCCCGTCTAAATAATATGTAATAATTCGGTCCGTACCGCAAAGAAAACACGACTCGTCTCCGTTAAAAGGATTAGTTGACTAATCTTGTTTAGGGAAATAACAGCTGTTTATTTCAGAGAATCATAAGAAATGCACAAACACAGTCACTGACATTCTTTTGTTTCTGCCCAATGACGACTTAAGTGATATCTTAACATAATTTAAAGTGCTCATTCTCATACATTATTTTACAAAACTTTTACGTATATTATTACACTTTTGCGAATTAATATTTGCCTTTAGTTCCCAAATTTAAATTTCGCATTTACCTAAATTTACGTGATTTTAATTATTTATTTTCTAGAACAACTTATTGTCTATCACACAAAATGCAATAAAAACCCCTCAAATTATTTCAAAAGTCATTGAGCGGACAGACAGACATGTAAACATTTGCGTGAACATACAATAAGCCTATCTTGCCTTAGGAACCAAGAGTCTAAAATGAATGCGAGTCCACCCCATGCAGTTTTTTCCCCTCAACCACACAACAGCTGTTTTAATGCATACATGCGTGGTCCCGTTGATAAAAACGGGCTCTGAAGCCAGTATTACATAATTATAAACTCCCCTCGCGCCTGTACGTGGCGCTAACTTCCGACCTTAGTCCAGACTTAATGTGATATGTCGTTAGTAATCTTGCAGTTCAGCCAACTGGATAATAACCAAAGGAAATATCCCCCTCCAGATGACACGATGAAACTCACGACTATGGGATTAGATTGGTTAAAATTGGTTCCATAGCATTGCGATGTCTGCTAATGCGATTTGTTTAACACCAAAGTGGTTTATTCGGTTGAAGTCCTAAAAGAATTACTGACCTTGGAGGAAGAATAGATTAAGCGACAAGCGAGCTGATAAATTAAACAACGAACTATGTACAGTGTCACGGATCGTGACAAAATTCCAGGAGAAATCAGAGAGAAACAATTCCTTTGAAATTACAAGTTAATAAAAACCACTTTAAAACAAATTGAGATGCAAAACGAGAAAAAATCAAACTATTGAGATGACATAACACATACTTAAAATTGAATGCAAATATGGTACCTGAGGAAAACAACGCTGTCAGCTGTCAAGAAGCTGTTGTGGCTTAATAAATGGCACAATCACGACATTTTCCACGACGGACTGAGGATAAATGTGACAAATCTTATAGCAGATGTCCAGATCGAGATTTGAACCCACGACCTCCCGAATACGGAAGCATTTAAACGTAGCCTCAAAATGTTTCTCCTAACGGGTTCTAAGTAAACCAGTTTTCCCTTTTATCATTTGTAAATTAATTTATTCCTGTTAGTACGAACGTGACGTTCCAGGAATTAAAGCGAGAAGCCGAGAATAGGGACAACTGGAGAGCTCTTTTTGGGCAGAGCAATGGACCTGTCGTAAGACAGAACACTTAATAATAATAATAAGTACGAACGCTATTTACAAACACTGACCAGGTGGGGTTCGTCCAATCAAATTAATTGTGTACAACGTTTATATGGGCAATGTGGTATTGTGTTTAGACACTAATGCTGCTTCGCGCAACATATTTGCATCTGCACTACATAAATTGTGTTTATAAGAGCAGGAAATTATACCCGTGACGTTTCGTTCATTCGCGACTCCAATTACAAACCCACGAATATGAGACGCCTTCAGAGAAAGATTCTCGACATTCCAATGCTACAGGCTGACTCAACACCACCAGGACCATGGTTCCAGACCCAGCTGAGGCATGAACTTGACAAATCGCGTATTTTTATGGAACCAATCACACGTTCCTTCCACCGAGTCAGTCCGCATTCTTGAACCCGATTTATTTAAGTTCTATTTTAATATTATCCTCCAGGGTTTTTTCAATCAGACAGCTAGAAATTTGCATCAGTAATTCTAAATCTCAAGTACGAACCAACTCACCTGGATAATGTCGACTGTTTGTCATCAGGTCGAGAGGGGAATCCGTTCATCCAGAGCCTAGAGGTGGTCGGAGGGCCGTCTGTAACACAGAACAATTGATAAAATTGTTTAAATAAAATTGTGAGCGCCGAAACTAAGAAGTCTGGGATATATATCAAACACACTGCAAACAGCTTTTCTAATTTTCAACTCTAAATTCTTTTATAAACCCGATTTTTAAAGTTGTCTTCTGCGATGAACCGTCAGCGAATATCTACCAGACCGCGCGGTGTCACATCACAATTTTCGTCGTCGTAAAAACCTTAAATATCATATTTCAACTCTTATTTGTTAGTACCATAACATGTATTTTCTGATTTCCACAGATTTCTTATTAATTTCTGTATTAATACGCGAAACTGTCTCTAAAACTGAAATAAACCATCAACGAAAAGTTAAAAAAAAAAATTCAGGAAAGACATTAAGTGTCCAAGTTTACAAAAAGTGTTTCACTGTGTGTGTGTGATGAGCTTTGTAACATCTGTAATGTTCTGCAGTGGATAAAAGAGCAGTCTAGAGATTAATTATATCCTATGCAAAAACGCACGACGTAAATTTTGCGAATCACTGTTGCAGATGTCAGACAAGACTTGGATTTGAGAATGTAATAAAAATATGCTTTGTAGTTGCTAAGGAATGGTTTCAGATGCAAGTCAGTGGCGTGAATGGTCTCTTAGTTAGTAGTGCACAACCAGACAACTAAACTAGATAAATATATAACAAATGTTTCACTCTATATAACAGAACAGCGACATATCGTCATACGAGGTGCGATCAGAAAGTTCACAGACTGCGCGTATAAAAACCCGTACACTTATCTCAGGTATTAAATTCATCTATCACCCTCGAAGTAGTTCCCCTGGGAGTGAACACAACGATCCCAGCGCCGCTGCCAAGCCTGGAAGCATCCCTGTAAATCTTTCTTTGGATGAATTTAATACCTGAGATAAGTGTACGGGTTTTTATACGCGCAGTCTGGAAACCTTCCGATCGCACCTCGTAATTATTATTAAAAAATACCTTAGGTTTGTGGTGCGAATGTTGAGGGGAATTTTATGAGGGAATTTTATTTTCTATGTCCTGTAACTGTCACCATGTTTCGAGGAATTAACATCCACTGTTTGCTATAATCGTGCGTTAACTGTACACCAGTTGTTACTAAGGTAACAGCACGTATTTGACCTTGTTAGCTAACGATAACAAAAATAACCGAATGTAAATACAAGGCACAGTTGAAGGACGCAGAAATGTATGTGTGACTTTCATTGTTATTCCGGTGAAATAACGGATTACAACCCTGGTTTCTGCACGTTTCTGTTTGAAGACAAACAGTGGTGACATCTGAGAGGCGAGAGAGCAAACAATTGTAACAGCACCTTCAATTAACGCGGAGGAAACAAGTTAGCAAATGCTCTGTTACCAAGTTCCGTAACACTAGATTCATGTCAAAGTCTTACCGTTGTGCAGGCACGATAATTCGAAGAAGTTCTTTCGGAACGCATCGAAATCGGCCACTGGGTCATTACGAAACCTACAGACACCATGTCTTATAGAAGTTCCGAAGGAGACAGCAAGTTACTCCGATAGCAGACGAATTTCCGATTACAGAACTCTCCTTTATCGACAAGAACACTAAAAGATTATGTCCCACAGTAAAAATTAGAACATTCAGTTACACCAAGGAAGTTTAAATGAAGTTGTGGCAAGACAAATGAACTTCGAAACAGGCATCCGTCACTTAAGTTCTTACGATAAAACAATCAATAAAGTTATGTCTATATGCCTACGGAATTTTGATTTAAACGTAATTTTAAAAAACAGGAACCATCGACTTAAAGGCAACACAGTGTCACAGCTGCGAAAAGTGTTCCCACTGTTGAAGCTGTGAAAGTTACAGCCATTAGCTTATCTGTATTCTCAGTATAAGTCACGGTGGTCTAGCGGTTAGAACGCTGGCCTTGTAATCCTGGGGTCTCGGGTTCGATTCCCGGCGGCGCCCGAATTTATAACTTGTGTTGGGCAAGGCCGTGGTCTAGGTAACACGGAGGTTTCCTCCGTGGCATCCCAACAATTACTCCATTCACACACAGAAGAAGGCAATGGCAAACCACTTCTGGATCATCTGCCAAGAACGTATATGAACAGGTCCCAGTCCGAGAAAAGGATGGAAGGATCCTGTTCATATGGACCTGTCGTCAGACAGAACACTAAATAAATATAAATTCTCAGTATAGAGGTTGTGAACAGTCTAGCCGAACAATCGATCACAAACAGCGATACTATCGAAATAATCCACGAAAGAATTAGCGTTCCCGTGCGCGCTATTTGTGTGAGAAGTCTTTTGCGAGTTAGGATATCGATACTTTCCGACCACAGACGGCCAGAACGAAGTCAAGACACGGTGAGCTGGAGGCATAATCGCTTTCATTTCCTCGGTAAGACTCTGCACTTGGCGAATTGTTCCAGCAGAGACTCGTATATTGCTTCAAGTAGCGACATGAATTATTCATCGTAAACGCTGCATCCTGCCAGCAAGAACTGGCAATGTAATTTGAATTTTGAGAACAACAAGAGTCAAAGTGTTTCCAAGCCGCTCGCCTGACTTGTGCCCACACGGAATGACTGCAACTACGCCCATTGGACCAGAACAGGTGCCACCGGGTGTGCCAAAATTTATCTTAACATTTTTACTCTTTTACGTCCCTGTGACCTCTCACTTAGAGAGATGGATAAACTGGGGACACACACAAAAATAATCCATCATTGACTGATAACTCGAAGGCGATTGAACAAGTCATCTGATATCCCCGGGTTTTTGTTTGTTTGTGTTCATGCTTCGTATCTTGGAGTACAGCGGATCGAATTTCGGTTGGGAAACCAACTAACCTAATAATTCCGTAGTTTAATCAATGACTCTGATAAAATTCCAGGATGGTATACTAATTTAATGAACCAGCGCCTTCATTTCACGATCTCAGATCGTAAAACAAACGAAGTATCACGATAAACTCAAAACATTCTTGCCCGAAATTAGAGAACAGAACACACGCCTAAATGGAAACATTACGTGGAATTTAGGGAGTCACATCCAATGGAGTATATACAGACAGGGGGATTTGAATACAGTCGTCGTTATAACCAAGACAAACGCGGAACAAGATATTTGGTGGATACACTCTTACAAAATACGAGGCGAATAACTCCGTTTACCTGACAAGGTCACCCTTTTCAACCACTTCAGAGTAACTACAAAATAATAAATTAAAAGTAACACTAAAACTATCAGGCATGAAGATGTAAGTTTACGGACTAAAGCCCTAAATGTAAAATTTAATTAATCCGATGTATTTTTTACAATAAAATATTAACTGTTGCTATTTCACGATTCACTAACTATAATTCTGCTCTGAACATTGGCATTTGCTTGAGTGGTTCTATGTTCTGTGACGGTAGAGGCTTTAAACAGAAAAGAAAATACCAAGTACAGCGATCAGACAAGATCTCACCCGGATCTGAACCAAAGACACTTTAATAAATGTCAAGTGAGAGGTAAAGGAATGGAAACGAAAACCGGACAGTCGAGGTGAGGAACAACCTTCTGTATTTTATCTTAGGGCTGGCAGACAGAATTGGTACGGATAAACAAGACTCAGTGGAATCGAAGACTTTCCGGCAAAAAAACTGTTCAGCCTGTCTCAAAAGCTTTCAAATCCATCAATCTTCTGAAACCACATCGCTTAAATTATATTTAAAGAATTCAGTTCGTACCGCGAAGAAAACACTACACTTCACCATTACAAGGATTAAATGGTTAACGCTGTTTAAGGAAATAATCGCTGTTTACAGTGAGAATCATAGTTCGTCTAAATTACATTTAAGAATTCAGTCCGTACCGCGAAGAAAACACTACACTTCACCATTACAGAGATCGAATGGTTAACAGTGTTTAAGGAAATAATCGATGTTTACAGTGAGAATCATAGTTCGTCTAAATTACATTTAAGAATTCAGTCCGTACCGCGAAGAAAACACTACACTTCACCATTACAGAGATCGAATGGTTAACGCTGTTTAAGGAAATAATCGCTGTTTGCACTGAGAATTATACGAAACACAAATACAAAATGAAGAGATACTTATTGTTAAATTAGGTGGTACATATAATTACCATTGACTTAAAAATTTTAGTGTTACCACATGACTCAGCATACCGTGCCGAGCAATGTGATACAAAATTATAATCCGTGAACAGTTACAACAAGAATTTTAGATTGCCTTGATGACGTTTAAGAATCGACGTCGAAAACTTATATTGCACGACTTAAGACAACATATGGAATGTGGGCATAATTACGTTAATTAATCTGACCGATCACACGGCCCATCGAACACGGTAATTACATATAAGTAGGGAATTCGACTAGCTGAGCTACTATTAGCTTCTCAACAAAAATTCTGCTCCATGGAACAAAGTTACTGTACATTAATAAAATGACACAAAGGACATTTTATTCACCTGTAGAACACACACAGACGCCAACACCTGAAATCCAACGCCATGGGTAAGGAAGCAGGCAGGTGACGATACAACATTGCCACGCCCTTTGTGGCGCCAAATAGCACCCCACTGGCTACATACCTCGCCATTTTAATACCAGCCTCATTGTGGGCCGTCCAGACACGATGTAACGCGAAACTTCTGCGTCAGGAAACAAGCTGTCATGGCACGTTTTCGGTTCTATGAAATGGCCAATCAATAGACGTCGAATCCAGTCGGACGTCACAAATACGGAATTTGAAGTAAATGGCAGGCCATCCATACCAAATTTCGTGAAAATCCGTTCAGCCGTTCTCCAGTTATTATTCATTTTTAATTACTTATTTCTCTCCCTCTATTCTTTATTCATTTATTCTTCATTTTCTCACTTTCTTATTTCGCCTCCTTGCCCGCTTTTACCCCCCCCCCCCAGTTCCATCTTTTCCTCTTGTTCTGCCTCTATTATCTGCAGGTACACGCTGACCGCGATGTACCCTGGATATGAAACAATCGAGATGCTAATTACGCAATTCAAAATAATTAAATATAATAAATCCCTGTGGGTTCGTCACAGTTCCGCCAGAATCCATCGGCCGTGGCTACCATCAGGTACACTAACGTGGCTGATTTCGACAATCTAATGCCTAGTTCAAATCTCCCAAGATCGATTTCTTCCTCGATGCATCATCACTGTCATATTGGGTTTCGGACCACTTTAATATTATGAAATCCCCCCCCCCCCAACTTTCGAAGTATAATATAATGAATGAGGGAACGGGAATATTGTTAAGTTTATGCCATCTTACAAACGATAAATAAATTCTTCTTCGACTAATATAGGCTGTTATAATTATGAAGGACTTCAAGTTAAGAATTCGCATCATACATTTATAAATCTTTATGCTAATCTGTTGAAATATTTAAAAGCATAAATTTAAAAATTTACTCAGTGGTTCGTAAGAGTTTGCCGTGAAGTAATGTCAAGAACAGGACACAAGTGGGAATTTTTTTAAATTTATAAATAATGACGTTGTGGTCAGGAAGTATGACCATCTGTCAGAAGCAAATATTTACTCTGCAGAAGCTCAAATTGCTGTTGAGTATCTGGGCAGAACCTGCAACTGACTTAAACAAAGGTTTTTATGTGCGTGGTTGTCAACATTTCGGAGTAACTTATCGCCTCCATCTTCAGATCTGACATACACACTGATGTTTCACAACTGTACCACTCCTATACTGAATCCCTTTGCTCAAATATCATCACTACGTACAAACTACAGGTATTCATATCAATGTCCTGGGCGGCACTGCGGTTTCAAAGCGACTGTAATCTTTCCTCAAAATATACATTTTCCGGCATAGCTCTCAGTCCTCGAAATGGCTGGCTAAGGACTGGGAGACCTGAGTTGCGTTTCACTTTCCGAAAGCGGCAGGAATTTTGGTATTCACTTTCCGACTGGGGCAGGAATTTTGGTATTCACTTTCCGACGGGTGCAGGAATTTTGGGATTCACTTTCCGACTGAGGCAGGAATTTTGGGATTCACTTTCCGACAGGGGCAGGAATTTTGGGATTCACTTTCCGACAGGGGCAGGAATTTTGAGATCCACTTTCCGACAGGAGCAGGAATTTTGGGATTCACTTTCCGACGGGTGGAGGAATTTTGGGATTCACTTTCCGTCAGGGGCAGGAATTTTGGGATTCACTTTCCGACAGGGGCAGGAATTTTGAGATTCACTTTCCGACAGGTGCAGGAATTTTGGGATTCACTTTCCGACAGGGGCGGGAATTACGCACCACGTCCACATAGTTCACTGAGCCTCCTGTCCAGTGTGTAATGGTATCTTTCTCCGAGGTGGTAAAACAGTCACTGAACACCCGGCGAGACGGTTTTAATCACTGACCTTACGTGATCGCCCTCGGGCTGATTTCTATTGAACCTCATTCCTAATATATAACGATAATCAAACTGCTTGTGCCTAAATGACATATGAGATATAAATTTTAAATATAACTATCAGCTGAACAACGATGACCTTGTACCGTAATTAGAAACGTCAGTAACTACTTACTAATGCATTCGCACAGGTACCGATATATTTAGGGCGATTGTTTTCATGCGCTGTGACCAGTTCATAAAATGTGAAGTTGTTTAACACAGCTTCCTAATTATCCTTTAATTTAATGCTTCTCAGTTCGGCAGCCATGAAGAGGCAATTATTATCGTTGCCACACACAAAGAGTGGTGCTCTCGGTGGGATTCGAGCCGGAAACTTCGGTCTAAGTGCCGCTATCGCCGCGGTCTAATGACCCCGGCCACCTGGCTAGAAGCCATTAACAAAGGGTGGGACACTTAATTACAATAAATTATATGCTAATTCGTATGCCGGGCTGCTAGTACCTCCCGCTTTAATTTACAACAGGCGTAACAAGGAGGGACGCGAAATTTATTTCGACGTAACAAATTTCATATCCAGTGTCGAATAAACTTTTTAATTATTACACAGACTAAATGTTTTGATAAGTAAAGCAAGCTACCACGCCATACTGCCTTCATCTTCAGAGCTGAAGATAACAATTTAATATTTTCATCCGAAATGTTGGGATCTATCAACAAATCCTTATTGTTACTGCCCTGAAGACCGACATAAATATCATCGCGGCCATGAGAACCTCAAAGCTCACACGAATGTATCATAACCTAACTTTTCTTATAAGAGAAACTGAATAGAAAATCATATCTCTTAAGGAACATAATCAAATTTCGTTATCGTCACAACGAAATATTTTGACAACATATCACTTGGGAGACGTACTCGTAGAAGAGATGATAATATTAAAACGGATCAAGCAGAAGGTTTAAGGGTGGCTAGTACATATTCGAACCCCAATTACGTCACTGTGGCGATCAAGCGCTGTCTGGGGCATCTTGAAGTGCCAGCATGTATACAACATGGAAACAAATTATTTATACGTGTTAGTTGCGAGCTATAATTAATGACGTGATTTGGAGAATGTTTCTGCTGAATTCCTACGCGCAGACAGGCAAGTAACGGTACAGATTAAGATGAGAACCAGCCCACATCAATCCGCTGCTCCAGCGGTCAAACATTTCCACCTGGTTCGGCCGACGTATCGCTCCTGTGGGCTGCTGTTAAAGATTTACACAAGAGTGTAGACTCTACTCGAAAAAAAAATTAATAAAAATGCATTGATCAGATCTGAGGTTCTCAAGGTGGTGAAGATGGCAGGATTCCGCCCTGAAGATGACCCAGTACGTTCCCATCGAAACGTTGAAAGTCTACGCGGCGTTACAGCCCAGAAGACCAACACCTACCTAAATTTTCACGAGTTCTGCGTTTTTGTCCACAGAGAGTATGTCTGAGGAATTTTTTATAATTATCAGAACAAACAGTAACTATGTACTTAAGCAACTAATTTCTGTAATGGAGACGCGCTGTGTTTCCCTTGAGGTAGGAACTGACTTTTTAAATGCTGTTCACATAACTTCGTGTTTCAAAAAAGGTAAAACAAACATTTTAAAGAAGACTGGAAAGGTGTAACATAAAAACCAGTACAGACGAGCTTTGTGCAAAATCTCTCTCTGGCATCAAATTACAAATATATATATATATATATATATATATATATATATATATAATGCGGTTCACCAAAAACATAATTTATAAGGATTTTAAAAATAAATTCTCCTACAGAAGACTGCTGACTTATCTTTAAAACTGGCCACAACTACGTCATTTAAAACATCACCTGAACAATCATGACACAACCTATGTTCCCAATAAGGAAGTGTTAATTGCATGGCGATCATTTAAGAACAGGGGATTTTGTGCCTTACGGGATTATATTCATGGCTTTAGATTGTCTAGCGGTTAGAACGCTGGCCTTGTAATCCTGGGGTCTCGGGTTCGATTCCCGGCGGTGCCCGAATTTAAAACTTGTGTTGGGCAAGGCCGTGGTATAGGCAACACGGAGTTTTCCTCCGTGGCATCCCAACAATTACTCCATTCACACACAGAAGAAGGCAATGGCAAACCACTTCTGGATCATCTGCCAAGAACGTATATGAACAGGTCCCAGTCCGAGAAAAGGATGGAAGGATCCTGTTCATATGGACCTGTCGTCAGACAGAACACTAATAATAAAAAAAATAACTTACTAGAATTACGCATTTCGTCAAAACAACATAGCTAAACAAAGCAGAGATAAAAATTCATTGAGAATTTTACCATCAAATAAAAACTAATAAAATAATGTCGAATGGTCTGACAGTTATTGTAGTTTTCCTCAGTTCCTCCAGGCTAGTTTCGTGATAAGATCTTTAGAAGAAGACACGACCACGTTACCGGCAAGCAAACATCTTAATGTCTTGCGATGGCAGCAAAGTGTGGGAGTTACAGCCGGAGAAACAAAAGATGAGCACGTGGACCAGCTGTTCCCATGCCAGATCGGACCATGGCACACAATGACCACTTACAGGGCCAAGTCGTAAGAAGCATTTTTTGGCCTTGGACGTGTTCATCTTCTGCTACTGACTGGCTACGAGATGCGAGTTTGTTGTTACTGATGACAGCTGAGATTAAATATTATACCATTACTTTTATTATATAATGAAAAAGTCAAACAAAGTTATTTCCCCACCTAAGCGTCAAGAGATGTACACTGAGGAGAAGCTCAAAGGATAGTTAAATCGGCCAAGATGACAATAATCATCAGCTTCACGTTCCGACTGCATTTACAAGCGGAGAAAATATAGTCCAGGGGACTTGGAACCTCGAGAAGGGTTATGGACAGCCATGTTGAAGAGGACGCACCAAATACATTAATCCATCACTTTACTGACAGAAATAAAGATTCGTCCTGTTATCTTCATTTTTTTGTAATCAGTCTTTCGCCTGGTTTGATGTGGTCCTCCATTTTCGCCTGTCTTGCGCAAATCTCTTCATTTCCACAAATTCTTTGCAGCCCTTATCCTCAAAAATGTGCGTCACATATTCCAATCTTTGTCTCCCCCTACAAATTTTCCCTTCAACTGTTCCTTCCATTACCAAATTAACCGATCCTGGGTCCCTCAGAATGTGTCCGCCATCCCATCTCCTCTTCTCGTAAGATTTTTCCTTCGCCTATCCTGTCTAAGACCAGCTTATTTCGTCCTTTATCAGTCCATTTAATTTTCAACATCCTTCAAATGCTTCTATCCTCCTTCTTTCTGGCTCTCCCACTGACCATGTTTCGCTGTAAAACCCTTTTCCCGTGGTTCATGGCATAGTTACTCCCTGAAATGCATTTGAAATTAACGCATTGCCATGATAAGATCTTTTCTACAACGCTGAACTGTTTACCAGGGATGCCATCTAGTGTTTTTGAAACTTCCAGTTACATCAGTGTTTATCTGTATCAGATTCGCCATCTGGGTCCGCGAATGCATCGCATTTCAATCAAACACATCTCCTTATTTTAATATTATCCTGGTTTATTCTTCGATACATTTCTATTAGTTGACATAGTTAGTTGTCAACTATTAAACACGTTCCCTTTTCTGTCTCAAAGTCTGATGTCGGGTACGGTTGCTATAATCTGCTATCTTTTCATTATCATCATCATTAATATTATCCTCAGAGCAGGATGCTGGAATTATATCTTGACCGACTGGAACAGAGTCCTTTTTGGGAAGTCGACTCAAACTCCCCAAAATTCATGAAACTCGAAGGTTTATTACAAGATCGACCAATGGACGTTATCGTGACCCACCTGAATCCAGCACACATCTTCACATAACATTATAGATCCATTTTAATATTATCCTTCTAAATACTTAGTAGTGATCTCTTTCCATCAATTTTTGTGACAAATTGTCATCTTCCCTGTGCGTGAAACATTACCTATAATTCTTGTTCATCATTCAATCACACTAAAACATCTGACCAAAATTACAGTCCTCTGAAGATGGTGTTTCGAGTACTACTGCACACGAAGATCTCAGGCAACCCACTGAGGTGCTTTCGTGTCAGTTTGTAGGATTAAATATCCGCGATTCTGATCAATTTCCAAACAATGACAGAGAGCTTTATTAAGAAACACAGAGCCTACCTGCGTTACCGACCGAACAGTCGACCGGCCTCTTAGCTTGGAATGCGACATTCCCGTTATGAAACCAAACGGCGCGGAAAACACACGACGGTTTAATTGGACGCGATGGCAACTTTTTATTACAGGATTCCACTTGTGTGTCAACTCGCTGCATCCTTCCAGGCCAGACGCCCAATCTCGCCCTCCATAAGGCAGGCAACGGTCTACGTGGTGCTTTGCTGTCGAGTTCTCTCTAACGGAACCCAAAGAGTCCGCACTTTTGCCGGACAACGCCGTCTCCCAAGATCCGGCACACAGATCTGTCAAAGAGTTTTCCAACTACCTAACCCAACCTTTATCGAAGTTTATACCTATTTGCCCGAACGAGAAATTCTTTGTTTTACGGAAACTAAACTTGAATATTTATCATCAGAAAAGCCAGTAGACTGAGCTCCATTCACACCATTATTTTTTTTTATTTAGTGTTCTGTCTGAGGACAGGTCCATATGAACAGGATCCTTCCCTCCTTTTCTCGGACTGGGACCTGTTCATATACGTTCTTGGCAGATGATCCAGAAGTGGTTTGCCATTGCCTTCTTCTGTGTGTGAATGGGATGCCACGGAGAAACCGGGGAAGCCCCCGGAGGAAAACTCCGTGTTGCCTAGACCACGGCCTTGCCCAACACAAGTTATAAATTCGGGCACCGCCGGTAATCGAACCCGAGACCCCAGGATTACAAGGCCAGCGTTCTAACCGCTAGACCACCTCATCTTATTATTATATAGTGTTCTGTCTGACGACAGGTCCATATGAACAGGATCCTTCCATCCTTTTCTCGGACTGGGACCTGTTCATATACGTTCTTGGCAGATGATCCAGAAGTGGTTTGCCATTGCCTTCTTCTGTGTGTGAATGGAGTAATTGTTGGGATGCCACGGAGGAAAACTCCGTGTTGCCTAGACCACGGCCTTGCCCAACACAAGTTATAAATTCGGGCACCGCCGGTAATCGAACCCGAGACCCCAGGATTACAAGGCCAGCGTTCTAACCGCTAGACCACCTCATCTTATTATTATTTAGTGTTCTGTCTGACGACAGGTCCATATGAACAGGATCCTTCCATCCTTTTCTCGGACTGGGACCTGTTCATATACGTTCTTGGCAGATGATCCAGAAGTGGTTTGCCATTGCCTTCTTCTGTGTGTGAATGGAGTAATTGTTGGGATGCCACGGAGGAAAACTCCGTTTTGCCTAGACCACGGCCTTGCCCAACACAAGTTATAAATTCGGGCACCGCCGGTAATCGAACCCGAGACCCCAGGATTACAAGGCCAGCGTTCTAACCGCTAGACCACCTCATCTTATTATTATTTAGTGTTCTGTCTGACGACAGGTCCATATGAACAGGATCCTTCCATCCTTTTCTCTTCTCGGACTGGGACCTGTTCATATACGTTCTTGGCAGATGATCCAGAAGTGGTTTGCCATTGCCTTCTTCTGTGTGTGAATGGAGTAATTGTTGGGATGCCACGGAGGAAAACTCCGTGTTGCCTAGACCACGGCCTTGCCCAACACAAGTTATAAATTCGGGCACCGCCGGGAATCGAACCCGAGACCCCAGGATTACAAGGCCATCGTTCTAATCGCTAGACCACCTCATCTTATTATTATTTAGTGTTCTGTCTGACGACAGGTCCATATGAACAGGATCCTTCCATCCTTTTCTCGGACTGGGACCTGTTCATATACGTTCTTGGCAGATGATCCAGAAGTGGTTTGCCATTGCCTTCTTCTGTGTGTGAATGGAGTAATTGTTGGGATGCCACGGAGGAAAACTCCGTGTTGCCTAGACCACGGCCTTGCCCAACACAAGTTATAAATTCGGGCACCGCCGGTAATCGAACCCGAGACCCCAGGATTACAAGGCCAGCGTTCTAACCGCTAGACCACCTCATCTTATTATTATTTAGTGTTCTGTCTGACGACAGGTCCATATGAACAGGATCCTTCCATCCTTTTCTCTTCTCGGACTGGGACCTGTTCATATACGTTCTTGGCAGATGATCCAGAAGTGGTTTGCCATTGCCTTCTTCTGTGTGTGAATGGAGTAATTGTTGGGATGCCACGGAGGAAAACTCCGTGTTGCCTAGACCACGGCCTTGCCCAACACAAGCTATAAATTCGGGCACCGCCGGGAATCGAACCCGAGACCCCAGGATTACAAGGCCATCGTTCTAATCGCTAGACCACCTCATCTTATTATTATTTAGTGTTCTGTCTGACGACAGGTCCATATGAACAGGATCCTTCCATCCTTTTCTCGGACTGGGACCTGTTCATATACGTTCTTGGCAGATGATCCAGAAGTGGTTTGCCATTGCCTTCTTCTGTGTGTGAATGGAGTAATTGTTGGGATGCCACGGAGGAAAACTCCGTGTTGCCTAGACCATAGACGACATATTTATCTCCTCACTTATTGCTTATCTCCCATCAAGGGACACGAGTGGTAAGATTTCTGCTTCGTATTAAAACCCTGTCCCGGAAACCGGCTATCCTGAAATATTTTACGTGGGTTTACTCAGTTCCACAAAACAAATGTTGGGATAATACCTTAAATTACGCCACGCCCATTTAAACACAATTTTTAATTCATTCTTTAACCGTCTTATCTTTCGACGCTGTATGGTCTGAGCTAATACGAGCGTAGTTAAATCACAACACGTACATAAATATTGAGAATAGAGTAGAATACAGAGCTCTTTATTATGCAATTTTATTCATCTCATCTCTCTTAGGTTCACATTTCTCAGTAATTTAATCCGTCTCTGTTCTTCCATAGACGTAAGGGATCAGCTTAGATATCTAGACTAGCTAACAAGCAAAATTTCAAAATCAGTTGCTTTAAAAGTTACGTCATAACATAAAGTACACTGAACCCCAAGACAATTAACGTTTTCTGCTTTAAAGTCAATTAACTTCTGATGTGTATTGAAACTCATTTCGTTCAGTGCCTTGAAGGGTGATAGCATCTTGGTGATATTCTTTAGTAACTAAGCAATTATCTGTTTAGAGAAATCTGTAGTTTATGAACTTCTGCTAACTGATATTTTCGTTTTAACGGATTGATTCAGAAACATTTGAATGTCACAGACGTTAATCCAGACTTTTTCACGAGTCTCGTATCTTCTCAAAATATATTATCAACCAAGTACCTGTTAAGTCAATGACAATTAATATGTACCACCTCCCTGCACCCCCCCACAAAGCGTATTTATGGGTTTCATACAATTTTCAGAATAAATTATTTAATTATTATTAATTATTAAATTATTTACGTTACAGGCCAATGTTAAACCACTATCACTTCAAAATATACCCTCACTCCAATGAATTTTGATGTAAACATCATCAGAAGTTACACAACAACAGTAATTAAGTTTTAGTTTATAAGATTATAATTTTTAACTTTTAACTTTACACCTGAAGATGGTTCAATGTAACCGAAACATGTAGTAAAAAATTGTACCAAATATGTAAATGATATTTTAATATCTTATGTATAATTTTATTTATATACAATTGTGATTAGACGGAAAAAAACACGAATAATTAAATTTTAATTCACAATATGACGCAATTATATCAACTTAAGAATAAATAATATATATATTTCCTTTTACAGAATTAACCAATTGAACGTTGTTATGAAGATTACTGATTTCTTTATGTACATCTTTCACTTTTCCCCCATAATTATCTCTGCCCCCACCCTTCCAATATCCTCCCCACCTCTCTCTCTGTCTGTCTGTCTGTCTGTCGTGCTTAAGGGAGATAAAATGCATTTAAAAGTTTAAAAGGTTTTTGATAGACTCTGCCTTTTATCAGAGAAATTTAAAGTCATCGCCCTTGTAGCATTTTGTGTTCCTTGAATGTTGTCCAATCATATTTAGAGGCATTTTCAATCAAGAACGTCTACTGAGTGACATTTCGAAGCCGCAAACTTCCATCCTTGTCAGCAAAATTTTATCCCGACATCACCAATCAATGGAGTTGAATATAAACACTTATATATATATATCACGAAGACGTATGAGCACTTCAGTACTCACTAAGACACCCGCGTGATCGCGCTGACCTTCGGAAACTTCCGTTTCACTGTCTGAACCCGGCCACGATCTTCGTCTGCACGCATCACGCTTCTTCGAGCAAATGCCCGAAAATGCCTTTACTCTACAGACTTGCGTCTTCCACGAGAAAATCCAGAAATGTGATTGGCGATCTGCGGGCTGGCATTCGCCCCTTCAATCTTGAGGTAAACTGCACATTGGCTGGCCGTTAAATTTTAAAGCGTTTTCAAACATACTCGGTGCTTGAATTTAAGACAAATAACCCCAAAAAAAAATTCAATGTTCTCACGTCGGCAAGAATGTCTATGTCTGTATTCTAGGTTGAAACAAAATTTGGATTTGTACGCATAAAACGTTTCGAAGGAAAATATTACTTCCATCCTCAGGGCTAAATACCTTAATCCTAAAAATTGAGGCAGCAGTAAGTTTATCAGAAACGTTGTTATCTACAACATCCTCCTACAGAGCTTAAAACGTCTACCCTGAAGGTAGAAGAAGTGTTACTCTTCATGTTCACACAGTGTCACAACCCATAAGACCACCAACAAAACATAGTACACTCAGCTAGTCAAGAAACTCCTCGAATTTTATATAACCAGAAGGTTCATTACCGTGTTCGCAAAAGTCCAAGATTATTTCATATCCAAAGACAGACGAATCCAATCCACATCAATTTTAATATTATCCTCCCATGTACCTTTACGTATTCCAAGCTGCATTTCCCCTTCAGGCTTTAAATTAAAATTCTGTACCCATTTTGTATCCACCTCATACTAATTCAGATACTTATTTAACAAGATTTTCACATGCAGAATTCTTATTAATAATTTCTGTCATCAGCAGGCACTTCGAAATTCATCCATCCGACCTGGCGGGGGAGGGGTTTAAAAATAATTGGTCAATCATTACCCAAACGGGTTCTACACTTAAAAAAAAAAAACTCCCTCTTCTGAACAACAGAAAATCTTAGGAAGGGGGTGAATCGGTCGGTACTGACCACTGTAAAAGGTCGCGAAATCTCTTGAGGTTACAAGGTCAGCAGCCAAAGTGGGCGAGAGATTAATTGTTGTTCTGTTCCTACGCCAGAGCAGGTTGCCATGATGGATAGGGCAATACGAGCTTCGTTTTTTTTTTTTTCTAATACTCTCCTAATGGCGACGAATGCAGATAACGATCATAATTAATTGTACGCGTTCACTTTTGTGTGCTCTGTACTTGGGTTTAGTACCAAATTAAACCTGAAATTAATGAAGGGGATAACCCTCCTTAAGATTGAGTGGTCCAGTCTGGATTGAAATTCCAATTTTCCATTTAAAAGGTATAATTTAGCACAGCCGATTAAGTATATTTAAATCTTGAATCCAGTTACGTTTCCAGCACACACGTGGTAGAATATTCAGAGTCCATTAAAAATTCACTGAGGGTCAGTGTCTTAAACCGAGTTCTGCGTTCTAAATTCGCAACCAAGCAATTACCTAAATCATCTAAACTTCCAAGTGGGTTACCTCGTAGTCTTCTCTTTCCTAACTTCTTAAGGTCTTCCTGGCCCAACTATTATTTCCTTTAAATGTTAACACCGTGGAATGTTAGGTGTGAAAATTCCAAAAAAATTAATACTTCGATAAATCATAGAAAAATACACTAACTTTATTTGGGTAATATTTTTATATAATAATGTCTTGATGAAAGCGAAATAATTGCCAAATCATAAAACTTGACCTTAAAATTTCATTGAACATGTGTTATTAAACTACTTTATACGTTAGTAGTATTATTGATCTGCCACGGTGGTCTAGCGGTTAGAACGCTGGCCTTGTAATCCTGGGAGTCTCGGGTTCGATTCCCGGCGGTGCCCGAATTTATAACTTGTGTTGGGCAAGGCCGTGGTCTAGGAAACACGGAGTTTTCCTCCGTGGCATCCCAACAATTACTCCATTCACACACAGAAGAAGGAGGCAATGGCAAACCACTTCTGGATCATCTGCCAAGAACGTATATGAACAGGTCCCAGTCCGAGAAAAGGATGGAAGGATCCTGTTCATATGGACCTGTCGTCAGACAGAACACTACAAATAAAAAATAAAAGTATTATTGATTTAAAAACCTTGAATGTCTCATCCTTCGGAATACTTGCACGCTGTTTATTTTTAATTAGTAAGTATTTAGTTTTAACACAATCTCCGCAAACTGATCTCGCTTAAATCTGCCCCTTGATTACAACACCAACTTAAACATCACGTCTTAAAGAATGTCCCTGTGCTGTTTGCATAAGTCTACGTGTGTAACACAAAAGACAGCTAACGCAAACAATGATGGTATTTTTGATAAACAGCTGACTCAATACTTAGATGACACAATCTGATCGAAACAAGCACACGGACTTTAAATTTTAAGGCTTCGACCGGGATGTTCTTTTGTTAAATCTTATGTGGTACCGCCTGATTCGACTTCTAATGGTTAAGTGAAGTGTTTTCTTCGCGGTACGGTCTGGATTCGTAAATATTATGAAGACGAGCTTCGACTTCAAAGGGTTAACCAGCTGATTTTCGTAATGGTGAGGTGTAGTGTTTTCTTCGCGGTACGGACTGAATTCATAAATAATATTCAGACGATCTTCGGCTTCAAAGGGTTAATAAATAATACAGGACAACGAAGAACCTAGAAGAGGTTCCCTAACGAATGCAAGTCACGATGAAGGTATCTGGACAGCGTCTGCGCACACCGCACTTTGGAGGTCAGCGAAAACACTAAAATGGCGTGCATGTATTACGTGACAGGATGATACATACGATGAACTCCTAACACTTTTTCCTCAAGATCCATTTTCATATTGTCATCACATCTACGCTTTGGTCTTCTCAGTGACATCTTCCCGTCAGAATTTCCAACCGAACTTGTGGACGCATTTCTAATTTTCCAGATTCATGCCTAGCTTATCCCCCATTTTATCTGGCGACGAATAAAAACTACTTATCTCTTCATTATACCATTCTTTCCAGCTTCAAGATCCAAATATTCTCCTAGGCATCGTTTTTAAATTCTGGTAGATGTTAAGGTCCTTGTTGCCTCCATCATCAGTGCAAGAAACTTAGTCGCCCTGATGATGGAGGCAGTAACCACCTCCGAAACACCGGTCAACATCGCAGAAGACAGCCATCTTCTTTTTTTCTTCTTATCAGTGACTGTTTATACTCATGACATGTGAGAACTGAAGATTTGCTGGCATCGATAGCTTTGTCCTTACAGCAAGGGGGCCTCAGTGAGCAGTAACGCGGTCAAGGCGAGAGTACACCGAAGTGTGGTCACGCATCTCGTCAGACAGTCCGCCGTGGAATGCGTTTTATCGGTCTGTGGCCATCAAATGCATGTAAACCGTATCTCCAATAAAACTCGTGATCAGTCTCCAACAAGACCAAGAATCCCGCATTTTTCTGCAGATATCTTCCACGCAATGGAACGGATTCGAAGTGCTATACAGGGTGTTCAATAGTGATAAATGGGTGTGTGGAAAGAACACTGTTTACACCGATTGAACGTGTTTACAAATACGCAAAAAATATTAATAATCATGTTGCTCTTGCCTAAAATTCACGAACTTTTACATTATCATTTGATACACGTAAAAATATAAAAAATATAAAAATACAAATATTTCATCAACTTTTTAAACCTTGACGCCGAAAAGAGAGAGAGATAGAGATAGAATAAGAGTAGACTTTACAAAGAGGAAATTGGTGGGGAGGGGAGAAGTGAGATACACTTCGATTTAAGAATTCAGTCCGTACCGCGAAGAAAACACAACTCTCCACCGTTACGAAGATCAACTGGTTAACGCTGTTTAAGGAATTACTCGCTGTTTGCACTGAAAATCATACGAGAGTCATAAATACAAAATGAAGTGTTACTAATTTTTGAAGCATGTGTTACAAAGAGTTACCATTGGGCTTTGGAGAATGTTAATGCATCACGAGAAGATATGAGGATAATATTAAAATGGGTCTTACAAAAATGAGGTAAAGTATACAGCTGGTGTACGATATATACGGACCAACTGTGTCGTTTTGTGAACACGATTACAGTCATCAAGTTTATTGACGAGATAAGCAAATTCTCGACAGTTTAAGGAAGACCCATGCAACGTGAATTGTACGATTAGTGACGAAGTGCGTTTCAAGAACAAGTTTAAATCACGGAAGAAATTCTAAGTTTCTGAGTTTGGGGGGGGGGGGGTTTCAAAACTCAGAAACCAGTTTACTCAATAAGTAAACGGTTTACAGTAGCTTCTTCTCAAACACTTAAATAATTTAATGCAAACTTATGCATAACATAATTATATTTCTCATCCAGAACAAAACAACTTTCAGTTGGAATTACCAAGAATTCTGCTACGAGTCGTGGGACGTCAGTTTAGCCAACGACTGTTTGTTACACTGCATTTAGTAACCTACCATAGACGTTTGCTCTTTGGTTATTTGACAACTTTTTATCAACTGCGTAGGTTAAAAACCATAGCTGAGAATAAGCAGTTAACCCTTTGAAGCACGAAGCTCGTCTAAATACTATTTACAAATTCAGTCCGTACCGCGAAGAAAACACAGCACTTCACCATTACAGAGATCAACTGGTTAACGCTGTTTAAGGAAATAATCGCTGTTTACAATGAAAATGATAAGAAATCCGTATATACACTCTGTGTAAAAATGCAGAGTTTTAAATTAAGTGGTACATATTGTTACTGATATGCTTTAACGAGTTATTGGCTACTTGGATGGACGTGAGATCAGAAACCCTTCGATGTAAAAATGAATTTTACGAAGTGTCACAAATTACACGAGACTTGGAAGGGTGTTTAGTGAATTAAAGTGGTTCTACGTACAATATAGGATTTTGTGAACACGTTAATGAACCTCATTGCTAATAAACAAAACAAAAATTCTCGAATAACTATGCACTTTTCTGAGAAACCCCTGTATTATGGAATCAGACAATTACAACTAACTTTTATGAGCTGACGTTAGATTATATGTTCAAACTTAAGTGTTTACATTCTCTTATATCAATTTATAGCCCAACTTCTTTCTCTGCCCACAGATGTTATATCGAAGTTTAACTGCGTTTACAAGCAAATTCACCTACGCGACTCCAAGAACGTAGATTGTTAAGCGGTGAATTTATTGAGCTGATAACCAACAGACAGTGGATTGCTCATTAACAACATGCGACCAAAAAAAACGTTCAGACATTTATGACGTAACGAGACACTAAGTGGTTCCACCCACGTGTCAGTACACCTTACGCCAGATACGAACTCGGTACTTCTTTGATAAAGACTGAACCACGGCTCCATCAAAGGTTAAACTTCTGCCAGATCTATCGACAAGGACATGAAATAATTCATTGTTTTTCTGCAAAATTCCAGGAGTCCCCAATGAAATGGTTTGCAGATCGTGGTTCGCAGACCAACGGTTGACCGCTAGTTCACGTAATAACAACAGTAATGTTTCTGTCATTACAAAATTCATTCAGCGAGAGGGTATCTAATTCCAGGACGATCCTCCATGTCCGTGGACATTGCCACTGTCTTCTAAGCTGTTTGTATTCTGCCGAAAGGGACTTGGTCCAGAGCGGACAAGCAGATTTATCGATTGACGGTATCCTGAGGAAGATATTTTACGGCACAAAGGAGAAGATGTCACAACGGAGGGAAATAACTGAACAACAGGGAGTTTCATACATCATCTTCCTGGACTATTATTCTTTCGATAAAAAAAAATGATCGTCTCTGTCGTGCTAACCATCAAACCACGAATTCTCAATCAACTGGCATCGAACCAGAGCCATCTGTTCAGAAGCCTGTGACGTCTTATAGCGGTCGGCTCCATGGCTGGCTTCTGTGAATATCCTGAAGGTATTTTGGACACAGTCAACAGCTGAGACGATCCTGACCACACGTAGCTACTAGGACTCTGCAGACTGATGCTATAATATCCGTAAAAATGATGTGTCGAAATTCAATTGGGTCTCATTACCACGACCCGCGAGACGTGGAAACACCTGCGGTTAGTACAGATTGTTCCCAGCTGATGACCTTTGTCCCCCGCCTCTGTGATGAAGCAATCTCATCCTTTCTCCATGTCCCAGTCACGCCGAATACGCGACGTATAAATTCCTGCGGCCAATTTTGAAACACGGGGTACCGCTGTCCTCTAGCACGGTCGCAATTATAACACAATTCCGAAACGAATTTAAACCTGATTAACCCTTCAAAGCCCAGTGGTAACTATATGTACCTCCTGCATTTACCATCGTTAATTCTTAGTTTTGTTATCTATGGGTTTCGTATGAGTCTCACTGTAAACAGCGATTATTTCCTTAAACAGCGTTAACCATTCGATCTTTGTAATGGTGAAGTGTTGTGTTTTCTTCGCGGTACGGACTGAATTCTTAAATGTAATTTAGACGAATTATGATTCTCACTGTAAACAGCGATTATTTCCTTAAACAGCGTTAACCACTCGATCTTTGTAATGGTGAAGTGTGGTGTTTTCTTCGCGGTACGGACTGAATTCTTAAATGTAATTTAGACGAACTATGATTCTCACTGTAAACAGCGATTATTTCCTTAAACAGCGTTAACCATTCGATCTTTGTAATGGTGAAGTGTGGTGTTTTCTTCGCGGTACGGACTGAATTCTTAAATGCAATTTAGACGAACTACAACCAGACCCTCGAGAGTTTCGTATAACGCAATTCAAGAACATCATTCAAGTACCTTTAAAATTCAATTTACTTTAATTACCTCAAAGTTTTATATGGAGGCAATAGTTAAACAAGTTTATGTCGCAGTGCATTTTAAATATCCTCGTAAACGCAACATCAGACTTGAGGAGGAAGCAAGTCTTAAAAGGGTTGCGTGTTTGTATCTGCTAATGATCGGACCTCATGTATATGCATGAGCACAGCGTTTTATGTACTTCCTCGTACATTAGGCGAACAAACAAATTTCGACAAAATTCAGTACGCGAGACGCTGTACAAGGTAAGAACGTGGACAGAGTACATTTGAACTGGAATGGGAGGGGGGAGAATATGAGATTTTATAGTTAAAAGACGTAAAATAGGGGTGCAGGAGTACAATCATAATTTGTACCTTTAAGATTTCCCGATGAAATTCGAAGGGAAATGATTGATTTCATATTTTTATCCCATAACTTCAAATTTACCGTGTTACTTGATATAAAGTGAATGTATTTTGGGTAACGTAGGTAAGAACACGTAGCTTGAATAAAAATCTCCAGTTCTCTCGACGGTAAGGATTTCAAGTCTTCTGCGTTTTAAGGCCGTGTGGATAGATAACAGCGTTTCGAAGACGGAGACAGTATGTCTCTCCGAAACACTTATATCTACCTAAAAGTACAGGTAGCGTTAAAATGTTGAAGACCAACATCGGTGTAAGTTTGAGATGAGAGATGTTACAAATTCTGTCTGAAAAATTTGAAAGGATCAAGTTGCTGCAATTTGGGAGATCAGAACTAAAACAACTTCATAAAATGTAAAGTCAGCGCCGAAAATGTTAAAACATTGACTCACTCGGAAGATGGCCGTTCGTCTTGGCGTATCCGTTGCTGTAGTGACTGCTCCGTGTCACAGTCACCGTTCCTTGCTGATGCTGTTGGCCGTGGTGATGCATGGTGATAATCACCAGTCCACAATGTTACGTGGCGTAAGGACACATGTCTCAGCATCCCACTTGCAGGATATCTGACAATACAGCCACGCATACACACACACACACGTGTTGTCCCCTCTACCGGACGGAAACCTACAAAAATCATCCAATGGAATCACCACTAGACCCAGAAACGTCCACTGCTTTGAGGCCCAGATATTGTATATTCCGTTTAACCATTATTTCCAAAATGCTCGCCTGTTCCTTGCAAGATATTATAATTTGGGGTATTGTACTTAATTCGACGTAAGAAATATTCACATGTCTATTTAAAATCCGACATCGGATCTTATCCAATGTTCCAGACGAATGAAATCATCATTTCGTTTACACTTGTTATGAGATGGTAAAGTTGCGTCATATTGTGATATAATAAATATATATTGTTTAAATCTTGTCCGTCTAATCACAATAAATTCTTATTAAATATTAAAATATTACAATAATTAACATTTAAAATATTTAAAATATTAAATGATGTTCTTTATCGAATATTTAATATTTTAAATGTTAATTATTGTAATATTTAATAAGAATTTATTGTGATTAGTCGGACAAGATTTAAACAATATAAATTTACACTTGTTACATGTGCGGCCAGCACGAACCTTTATAATAAATTACCATAAATAAATATGTAATAATCTTACCAGAATATCTGGGCTCCAAGCTTTTAAAGCATGCAACAAAACATCTATTTATTAATATTCCTATGAGCTCATCAGCTGCTTTGTGATGGAATTCTTGTAAATAGATTTAGCAAACACTGAAAATTTACTAGTATACCACATCCTGTAGCAGGATGTATGACTCAGGGTTAAGGACATGCCTAAAAAAGATACTTTTGCCTGCTTGTTACGATTAAACACGGAATGGTGTAGAGATTATTATTATTATTATTATTCTAAAAGTAAAATATGTATCATAGTCTCAGTTTATTCAACCTTCGGTAAGGTAACCATTAATCCAGCTGAGATTCGAACTGGATACCTTCATATTATAAGTTAAGAAATGTCACAGTAAAATAATATTTTCAGATTAAGGAAATACGTTTATGTGCCTTAAGATTTGCTTTCGAAAAAAAAAAAAAAGAGAGAGAGAGAGGAAGAGAGAGAGAGAGAGAAAAGAAAAGAAAAGAAAAGAAAGAAAGACAATACGTATTCTGCACGTAAATTATAGAATTAACAGAATCAATGTAAGAGGAAGACGAGTTGGTAACCTAACCTTCAGACTTCCTCATTCACAAGAATTGTTCATCCGATTCGCTGAAAACTACCGTTCGCCATTAACAAAGGGTTACGCAACTTGGCTTCACAAGAATAAGCGTGCCTGAACAAGAAACCTGTTACCGGATCCGCAAATTCAGGTTAATTTATAGCAGCCTTTTGACAGTGAGAGAAAGATCCATGGAAGGAAAATCTTTTTCTCCTCTCTATTTTACACAGGACAAATAAACCAATTGTTCCACCTTTTACAATTCTTACGTTGGGTAACTTATTGGAATGCTTCTTATCCGATCAGTTCCAAATCGCCATCCATAAACCTAATTACCCTCTGGTATGGTTCGGAATTACGTAACTCTGAACTTAAATCACCGAGACACCATTTTCGTTCCATCCACAACTACAAGATTCAAAAATAAGTCTATTAGGATTTGAGGTTGAGTCTATTACTTTCCTCTCGTATGTCTGCCTGTCAACGTGTAACAACTCGAGAACGGATTTTAATAAAATTTCATATTGGAAAAAAAAAAAGAAACTTCAATCTGGTCGGGGATAATATTAAAATCAATTTTAAGGAACTAGAGTGCGAGGCGAAGACTGGATTCATTTCGGTGGGCTGTGGTGAATACGACAACGAAACTTTTAGTTCCCTAAAACACGAGGAATTTAACTAGATTCCTTCTCAAGAGGACTCTGGTTTATGCAGTTGGTTGCCTGACAAGATTAAATAAAATGTTTTTGACAATAATTACATAAATAATTTCATTTATATCAACCTGAATCAACATTGGCAATTAATTATATTACGAGCACTGGCAAAATCTCTTATGACCTTAATTTTAAAAAAAAAAAAATTATTTCGAGAACCTAAACACGTCAACACGTGATCTGAGCCGAGAATTTTAAACTGTGACGTAGAACAGAACATTTTGAATGACTAATAAGATGTTCAGACCTCGAGTCATATTACACAACACAACAGCGCAACACGTCTTCTTCTGTTTAAGCTGACAGCGGTCAGCCACTGACGTAGTTACGTCACGCTGAGACACACTCATCAGACGTCTCGTTACGTGAGCGTTTTAATAGCCCATCGATTGTCTGATGTCACGTGTTTACGTTCATTCGTGTCGTCAGTGTACAATCTTTGTAAATATTATGTCGTTAAATTATGCCGATCTGTCAAGGTTCAGCGGAAACAACGCCATAAAACTTAGAATAAATATCGACTACCGACTGATCGTAATGGTGACGTGCTGTGTTTTCTTCGCGGTACGGACTGAATTCTTAAAAATTATGTAGAAGAGTTGCGACTCTGAAAGGAAGTCAGTCACTGTAATCTGCTTAGTAAATTCCTGACTGGGAAGACTTAAGTTATTTACTGAGTGACTAGTTATATATTAATTTGTCGATTAGTGCATAAATTTGAGGAACTCTGACGTAGTGCATTAGTCAATCACAACGCATATAAACCAGCTGCTAATGAAACGAAAGAAAAACTGGCCTATTTTAAGGCAAGAATTTTCAGGGAGATGGAGAAAATTACATAACATGGAGCTTGATAAACTGTACTCTTCACTTGAATTATTAGGCTGATTACATAAAGGAGAATGAGATTAGAGCGACATGTAGCACGCACTAGAGATGATAAAATCGTACGTTCTAATTGGTAATTATCAAGAGATTGGAATACCTACTCACAGACAGAAGTACATGTTAAAACGAGCATTAAGAAAAAACATAACGTGAAGACGACTGTCTTCTGGGATCTATGACCGTAGAAACTGGCCGATATTTCAGACTTGCCAACAGCAACCATCAACGCCCTGGCCAATTTAACAATATTATGAAAGCTAACACTAAAAATAATATTACCGGCGACATGCAAACTATTTATTACTGTGCTACAATAAATATATTTTCAGCCGTTTTCCCCTCTTTCACCAACCCATAAACCCCATAACCCAAGTTGAGTTTCTCATAACAGTTAGTAAACGTAATATACTTCATAACGTAAACCCCATAACCAATTCGTCAGTTTGCTCTGTGTTTATAATCACTCAGCTTAACAACACACTAAACCTGTCAATGAACTTGAATTATGTTTCGTTGGCATAAAACAAACAGGTCTTATCTGCATAAACCAATTTCATATCTTAATTAGTTACAATGGAAACACAAATGACTCTAACTTACCTAAGACAACTTGTTACCGTATTGTATAGTTTTGCGGATTCTTTCTGTAACGTTGTTTTTTAACTTGCAAGAACAGGCGTTTTGTTGTTTAAGAAATCTTTAAATCCACATAGAGTTCACATTCTAGTTTTAATGTTAGAACATTCACTACCATTATCTGGTTAACCGTTTAACCGGCCTGAGCCTCTTCTGCTGTTCACTTGTCAACAAAACACTGCAGCAATGCGCGCACTCCCACTTCACCTCACTACAAACAGCAGACTGACAGAGAGCATGCGCTTCTCACTCACCTGCCTTCTCACAGGTGGCGGGCGAAGCAACGGACTGACCTCACTCCAGGAGCACCACCACCACAAATTACGATGGTGGTACAAGCCTGCGTCTTCTACGGGCACAAAAATACGTTGTTTGTCAACTCCCAGAATATTTAATAAAAACGACAATAATACAGAAGCTAACCTGACCCAGGTCCACCAGTTGTGTTATTACTAATTTAAAAATTACTACGAATATACTAAACAAGCAGTCACGGAGAGACAAAAATGTGATCCAACAGTGTAGGGGTTGGTCGGGGGGGACTAACAAATCCGCATCTTACATAATTTTACACAGGGTCTCTGATTTGTGGACTCTTGTAAAACTGGTAACAAACAGTTTAGTTGCATTAAAGTAGTAAGGGAATTTGATCAGCTGAATGTACTATTAGCTTCTGAAGAAGGGATGTACTCCATGGAGTTACCTACTACTACTACTACACTACTAACAAAATTGGAAATTTGTACCCTTTGGAGTGCACCGATGTTCAAATGCATTCTTCATGCCACACCACATAGGTCATGAAATCAAAAGGAAAGAGGTTAGGGGATCATGTCAATAAAAGACGACACCTTATTCTAAATCCAATAATTTAATGGTTTGCTATAACTTCTAACTCTTTTTACAGACTTTCATCAAGATAGTAATTGTCATAGTAATAATAATAATGTTTGTTATGGGTATCATATTTAATTACATCATCCATTCCTCAGTCATCTCTTGCCTGGGCATCAATGTAAATTGTAAACAGATGCCTTGTGTTTACTTGTACATTACCACATGAACAAGAAGAGATTTGTGTTTTACAACAACACACTGCAGACAGAAATGGCAACTATTTGGTAAAACAGCTTTGCAATATAGATCACGTTACGAGTGCAAATATTTGCTCTTTCCATCATCTCACCAACTGGCATAAATTCAGGGGAAAGAAAATCACTCCAACGCAACTTCTCATGTACTTATGTATAAACCAATATTCACCTCGGAATTCATCCCTTAAAATATAAAATGCTTCTGAAATTTCTGATAAATTTGTAAATTCTTTTCTGGTGATCAGAAAAATATATTTAATTTAAAGTCGCCAAGAAGTGATATTCTTCTAGACACGTTACAAACTTTCCACTTCCATACACCTGTCAAAATTTAAAGTATAAAATCGTATGATTAAAATCAATTGGTAAAGGTAAGATTTAAGTTTCACACGTTCAATGCCTCAGTATCTATCAGACACGAAATCAAGCGGGCCTGAAACCTTTTCTGGACAGTGATGAAGAGAAAAGTCCCATCTCAGTGGGGTTTTGAAATGTCTGGAGTGAGGGCTCATAAAAACCACTGGCAAATTCAGACAAAGTATTTTGTAAACAGGCAATTCTGTTGTCCACAAACAATAATTAAGGTATCAACTGTAACACATCTATTTTATACTTTAAGTTAATGAAGGTTACCTGAATAATATTTAAAAACTCTTTCTAAAGGGAACTTGCGCCACATTTGCATTATAAATATTACTCGGTTAATAAAGTTTAGGGAAGTAACTGCTGTTTATGCTAACAGCCAAATATAAATATTCTCTAGACAGAAAGTACAGTTATTGGATTTTAAAACATGTGGAATACATTGTTACCAATGCACTACTGAAAATACTGAAGAAACCATATTTTCTTTGTTCATATTTTGTTAAAGACAATTTTTGAAATGCTTAATAATATAATAGTATCTTACTTTACTTTAAAAAAAATATATTACATTATATTTTAATTGGATAAAAGAAAAAGTAATCAAACGAGATCCTACCGAATAAAACTGTTCTTTACGCCATGTTTCAAATAAATATAACCCATTTCCAATTTAAATCAACATACTGCTTCAATCTTCAGAGCTCAAAACATTGATATCTTCAAGTTCACAAGACATTATAACTCAGAAGACCAATATCAACATTTTCATTGCTGTCAGAACTTCAAATCTCGCAAATCATTTCTGTCTGCAGTTGCTACAGAACCCGCTCACCGGCTTTTTTTTCCAGCTATGTGATAATAAATAAGAGCAGGGCACAGTGAAACCTGCCAACCTTAATCTAGTTTAGTTTACTTCATTTAGTTACTTGGTCCCCAGAAATTTTACCCCATCAAAGCTCAATTGACTCCCACAAACTCACATGTGAAAGTGATAATGCCATTATGATGTATCCAAACATCAAGAAGTTTATTAACTATCATTCAGAAGTCAAAAAAACAATATTCCTTTTAAGTGCCAAAGGTTAGGAATACCTACTTGCATAAGATTATTTCCAAGCATTAGTGGTAAATGTAAAGACTTTATATACTGCTTAATTTATATATCTATGATAATCATCTTCCAATAATTGCATGAAAATATTATTTTGCTTTAATGATATTTAAGTAAAACATTTTCAATGTTTGCAAATATATCAATTCAACCTGATCTCATATGCTTCACATACTGAATGTTCAATACCAGGCTCTTAGATTTATTTAAGCATATCAGCCAATTAAAACTGAACATCACTTATCATTCTTTGTAGCCTTTAACCTATTAACAGGAAACTCACAAGAAAAATATAATAAAATTAGAAACTAACCTTCAAGATGCATTAAAGTTCTTGTCACCAACATGCATGCAGCCTTCAGCAGAAAATACAATCAAACCCATGGAGCTTAAAACATAATTCTTTTTATTCTGAAAATGCCAACTGTTTGAAACATCAACACAAAATATCCTTTAATGCCAACATGTCACCTGAAAAATCATAATGTGCTTGTCCTGCCATCTATGACATACTAGTTGAAATAAACCAGGCACTAATAAAATATTCATAAATATTTCAAGCACTTACAAATTATTTTTAATTAAAATTAAATGGAATTAAACTGCATTAATGTGCACAATTTGTAGATAGGTATTACTGCGTTTATCTTAAATAAATATATCATCTTGAATAACATAATTTGAAAATAAAAGAATTGCTGACGATTCCTTTTCAATTATAAAATAACAAAACTTTGATAAAAAAACAATATAATTCTTTGACTAGACAAAAGACTCTTTAACATTCACCCTTTTAATTCTAAGTATTTTTACATATGGAAACAGCTCTGTGCTGAGTTACTGTTTTGATGTTTCATGTTATACAGATGTATGGCACAAAAAACAAATAATGTAAATGGTTACGTTTCTTAACATAAGAACTCCAATTAGTAATGTAGCTATCTAATAACTTTTAATTAGCAGGTACAAATCCATATATTCTAGTTGGTTGGCAGGTTTCTTTGTGCTTCAGGGGAATTAGACACACATTAATTGCAGCAGAGGGTTACACTGCCAATAGGAATTGAGGTTATGGTATCTTGGCACAGGATGCCCTGGAGTTTTATCTTCGTTGCTGTGTGTATTACTGTTTCAGTCAGGTATCCCATAAATTGTTGAGGAACTATGAAAACACTTAGGGATAACAACCTGATTCACAGGTTTTATCTTTAGAACCTTCTTCATGTTTTTTAAATAAGCTTATTAACAGTTATTCAAAAACATGAATGCTATTGGTATTATTATTATTAATTCTTATAATATGAATAGACACAAATACGAACTTCTTTTATTCCTACCACAAACCTAACAATCAAACACATGACTAGCACAACACTGGATTATACAAACCCTATCATACATTCATACATACTGACAGATTTCTCTTGCCATTAATTTTGGTAGTAGAAAATACAGTACAGTTCATTAGATTGATAAAATACTAATTCCAACAAGAAAACATCAGTCTGGGGTTATTAGAGTAGAAAAAAGTTCCCCATATGGAACCCAAAAAAGAGAGAAATCAAAAGCCAATCCTTACAGCTCATATACAAGAGGATATGATGGGTAATTAGGTACAAACTGCTCGCTACTCACATCTGAAACTGTATATCAAAATATTATGCACATGTTAGGGTGAAGGGAGGAAAAGTAGGAGAGAAGTTAGAGTCAACATTAAGACAACGTTTTTTTAAGCTCAGATTCAGGATATTTTGAAATACCTTGTTGATACCGAATGAGCATAATAGTTCTGTTATATTTTCTCCTAACCTAACCTGAAAAACCTGCACCTTAGGTTACTCATTAAAACAGCCTGTACGCTGGTTTAATAATTTGTATTCATTTACAGAAAAAAAAAAGTTTGAAATTCACACTACTAAACCTATTTGAAGTACAATATTCAATACATAAATTAACCATTACTGCTGGCACTGTTCAATATAATTCCTCGCCTAAGACGTACTACACTCTAGAAACGTAATGTCCTCAGTCTGTAAGAAAGCTTACCACTCCTGAACAATCAGAATTCAAGCTCAGACCAAAAAGCTTGCAATTATCATGACTAATTGCAACAGGTATCAACTGTTGACTTCTCGACTGTGTCAGTGAAAAGTCCTGTGGGTGTTAATCAACATTTCGGAGGTCCTCCAGGTTAAAGTTTAAGACAGATGTGATATGTTCCTACAAAACACTGGTAACCACATACAAGACTATTTGGTGCCACAACTCAGAAGACCACATCAACATCTTAACCATGGTTAAAAACCTCAAATCTAAATACGACAGATGTCGGAGACTGCAGCTTTCCTCTTATAACATAACAAAACAGATCGACAAAGAAAGCCACGGCAGTCAAATAATGTCCACAGCTGATACACTATCGCTCCCTGTCTCAGCATGTTACAAACGGCACTGAGCTATAGGTCCGAGTTCCACCCAATCTCATTCATATATATGGGTGTGGAATGAGGGGTTGGCCTTCCCTCTCTTGACCCGGAGAACTGCTCATGTAACCGGGGGATGGTGACTCCGACTTCTCTGGCACAGGCGTGATGTTGGCATACTGGGAGACGATAGCTCTCAACTGGTGCGGAGCTTTATCACCGCCCAGGGGACCCTGCACCCAAACATGTCTTGCTGCAGTTACAGTTTGAAGCGGAGGGTATAACATCAGTTGGAGGCTGGTGTCTATAGATCTGAGACAATAGTTCACTATCGCAATGGAAGTAATTTCTAAAACTTGCCTTGAAGGGGTATAATATTAAAGAGGCTGGACCTACCACCAGACCATCAGGATCCCTTTGACTTGTTGCCTATCCAAACGACAGTGTTCAAACAAATAACACAAGAGTGTGACTGTTATTACAGAAGCACACAACTTACGTACTAGTTTACCTTCATGTCGCCTTCCAGGATGGAGCGATCGATCAGCTGGTACTCCTTCCCAGACCGTGGCCTCAAGGTGGTTGTGGCCGGGCGTCCTAACCTGATGATAAAAAGATGACACAACAATTTCAGCAGGATGACACGCAGAATATTAGTAATGCTTCTAGAACATGACTGGAAATGTTACAACAATTCTGGATTATTTTAGTAAAGAAAATACATCAATTTGTTACTCGTAACCATCGTCCAATGTGATTTCACCTAATATTGACAGCAGAGCCAACTTCCAAAACAGTGTATGCGTGTTTTAACCAATAGGCAAATGAAAATGTCTGAAAACATGTATCGGATCGAAGACATGTCTTCATCAAAATCTTTACGCTAGCCTTACAATATTATTATTTGGTGACAGCAGATACTGAGCATCGTAGCTACTGGTAGGGCCTCCCTAGCCAGATTGGTCGAGGGGGAGAGGTCGGACTAAGACAGGTAACCTGGTCCTCCAGGTTGGGGGTAGGTCGCAAGGCTAACAACCTTTCACCGTAAAAAGGAAGATGTTTCAAAACCTCGATCAAAACCTAATGGAGGACCGAATGGAAGAGGAGAATTGAGGAGGTTATGGACCGAATACGGACCGGAGAGTCATATAAGAAGAAGATTCATCTCTATTTTTGTTTCATGTTCATACTGTTTAAGTTAGCTCAATTGGTAATATTATCTGACTTGTATTCAGTAGGTTCTTGGTTTAAATCCTCACGAGCTTACCGACTCTCCGGAGATTTACGCAGTTTTCATTAGTACTTTCAACGAATGACAGGACAGTGGTTTGGATTACGCTACAATTGATCCCGCCCACATTTTTCCGGTTAACCATTAACATTCATTCATCACACAAACTTATGTAATTTATACGTAATTAAATTACATAAATCCAGTGCTGCACAAACCTGAGGCTGTCTGGCGTGTCGGAGGAGCTGTGTGATGACAGAGATAAGGTCTCGATGTAATCTGACATGTCCGATGTCCCACTGCTGGTGCTGCGTGAATCCATGTACGGAACAACAATCGCTCCGTCGGCTCCAGGACTAGCAAATCCTGTCCAAAGAAACACTACACTCGACATACGTTCTATTACTACAGTTCAATACAGAAATCTTCCAGTTAGTGACGTGAATGCACGCAAGTGAAGAAGAGTTATAAACCGTTTTACAGCCAGGGCTAGAGCTACAGACTGTCACAGGAGAGAAAACGTAAGATTTAAAAGCGACAAATGTGTACCCAGACAGAAACTGAAAAAATTAAAATATTTTGCAATGTGCGCCATATCTTAACACATATTTTGTATATTACGTGCAAATCTTCTGATACTGTAAAACACGATAACATGTTTTTCAGCTCACTGCATTAGGTTATGAACTATAAATAGGAGATATCTATAAATATAGGAAAACTAAGATCAAGAGAAGTAGAAAGAGGAGAGAAAGGCGCAAAGAAGAGGAGCTAAAGGGGTAGGAGGATGAATGTAGAAACGAAGTAAAAGAAACGCAGAAGTTGTTTTTTGAGGAAATCAATACCATTCAATGAGAGCTTCAGATAAAGCATTGGCTGTGCTGGACCAACACAAATCAACGTTAAATTTTATCCCGACGTCCACGACAATCTCCAGTACAAAATTACATCAGCACCACTGGACGTGAGCAATCGACAAACATAATTCCCCTTACACAATTTAATTTCTGGCATTCTGTGAAAAGAATTTATTTCAACTGCGCTTACCTTTGGAACTATCCCTCTTCCCCGGACAAATAGGTACCTCTGCTTCAGCCGATGATGATTTGGCTGGTATTTTAACATTCTGGAACTGGAAGCTGATTTCCCGGAGAGGGTCCACAGATTTGGAACGTCTAGGCAGTGACGCATGTAGACAGTTGGTGAGGGGCATGCCAGCATGGTGCCTTGCCTGCAATGCATGGTGGTGCCTCCTGGTAGACATGGACGTTGTCAGCGGTAATTCAAACTCAGCAAAGTCTGCACCTCTGTGCTTGAGCGAACCGGTCGACACACCCGAATCATTGGAACTTGAAGAGTCCCGGTTGTTACCCGACTTGCAGGGGACACTAGACGAGCGTCGGATATGGACGGCCGCCGATACCGATGACCCAGTCACTGGAGGCTGTTGTGCGTCTACTAGACATTCCCTGACCAACGTTCTCAAGGAACCACTTCCACTGCTTGTGCTTGTTACATCTTCTCCTAGCGCTTCAACTTTTGGGGCCACCAGAGTTGAATCTGCTTCAACTGCTTCAACACCGGTGCTTTCCGCCTGCCTGGTTGATACATCGAATGTTTCCTTCTGACCAAGACTTTCATCGGGGAGAAGAGCTGGAGGCTTCTGGCCACAGACTGAGTCGCTAAGCTTTGAATGTGATGAAGAAATATCTCTTTCCTTTACTCTACAATGTTCGAGATCTTCAAGATCATCCAGGTACCTAGACGAGTCAGCAGAACTTGACCTGCGTCTGCTGGCAACGTGCAGCCTCTGACTCTCATATCCAGATTCGTGTAAAAGTCGTCGCAGGTAAGGGCTATTGGTAGAGTGATTCATCATCATCATTGCAGATCCTGGAACTCTTGGGAACTCGGAAAATGACCGTTTTCGACTTCTATCCACTGCCGGGCCGATCGGACCCGAAAGGCTGGGGATACTGGCGGACTTTTCAGAGGGGAGACCTGCTCTGTCCATTCTGAGCTTCAGCATGTCTGCCTTGCTGCAGGAGGCACTGGTGATGGGAGACATGGGCAGGTAGCCTGGAAAGTTCTTTCCGTGAGTCCTGGCCGCTTCAGAGGAGGAACTCACATTCTTAGCTGGTTCCATCATCAGATAGTCATCCTGTTTACAGGTGCTGGCCTCAGCACTCTGCACCAATGCAGATGTTTCCCCCGCAGCGTCAACCGCACCGTCTTCTATTAAGGGCTGCTGCGGAATTTGCCGGGGAGAGTACAGGTGACATGCGTGGCCACACTTGTTACAGAACTTCACCCCATTCGAGACCGTGTACAACGCAGACTCCTCCGTCTCTAAAACTTCTGGTACTGGTGGTTCACCAGACTCTGTGGCTTCTTTGCTGATACCGACTCTCTGCAGGAAGTCCTTGGAGTTCTCGTAGTATTCGAGTGACTGAGCAAAATCAATATTTTCATAGTCCAGACTGCAAGCGACAGAACCGCAGCTTTGCGGATCCTCAGACGTGGGTACCGCCGCATTTCCGCTGGCCTCCACATTGACGTAGTTGGAGCCATCCGGCTGCGAAGTGCTGTCCGCTTGTTTCTGAGGGCAGTCGTCTTGGTGGGGTTGCTGTGATGGACAGGAGCACTGCCGCCTGTAATCAAAGGTATTTGCGTCACACGACTGAGCTCCGACAGCGGACGAAAACAATGGTCTTGCTCTACGATACCCACACTTTCACTGTAAGAAGTCACATGGAGATCTACTGAATCAATTTTTTTGTTGTTATGAATTGTGAATACAAAAATTCTTTGTGCTCACATTAATTTAAAGTACCTGCTGATTTATAAGAAAGCTTAAGAGGTTTGAAATTTACGCGGGGGAATACAGAATAACTGAATTCATATTCCTGATATTTTAAGTACGACGCGTAACGCTGAACTGGCAAGAGCATTAAAGTCATGATGAAATCATGAAGTGAGATTAGACAAAGAAACATGACAAAAATTATAGACCTGAAGTTTTTGGAAAAGTGACAGGTTTCAGACAGTTTTTGACGATTTGATACGTTTATACACACGTTCGGTTAGGCTCGGATAGGTCGGTTAGGTTAGGTTGGGGAAAGTTTGCTTTGGGTTAGGTATTAATGAGTATCCACTTATCTGCGACCTTCGCCGTGACAGTTTTAAGTCACTACGCTCATCGTCCGTTGCATCGACATCTGTAGTAATCCTGACACCTATCTCTCATATTCCCAAACGTCATCAGAAACCTGTCACAAGCCCATCAGAAGCAGTCACGAACAAAAACAAAACTTTCACCTCAGACAAGGATGCGATTTGAAGGCAAAGGAAAGCAAATGAAAGTACGATGAGAAGATGAAATAAATTCAAAAAGTAAATCTAATACTTTTGTGGTGACGTTCAATTTCCTTGTGTTCTGAGGTCGTAACTTCTTAAGACTGTACTTGGGCCTGATTGAACTAGGGGCACATTACGATAAAATATAGATTAGTAACGCGAATGGATTTTTTTTTACCTTTTGTTTAAAATTCAATTTGATTCTTCACTCTTTCTCAGAAAAATGAGAAAGCAGTTTTCCTTGTCAGCTTATCTGAAGACGGAAAAAAGTAATTGCCTTTGCGATAAGATACAAGCTGCTTCAGACACGCAGCGGCTCATAATAGACAACCACCGCTCCATCAGTTTAAGAAAAAAAAATATTGGTTATCTCCTTCTGGTCCACTGAACAATAAAGTTTTTATGGCTTGGGGAGGAGATCGACTGCTCTGGGTTTGTCTCCCATTCAGGAAACTGGCTCCAAGATGTATCCAGACTTACGTACCTGATCCTAAACACAATTCTTTTGAACCCACTGGCATACAATTAACTTTTGTGTATTTATTTAGTGTTCTGTCTGACGACAGGTCCATATGAACAGGATCCTTCCATCCTTTTCTCGGACTGGGACCTGTTCATATACGTTCTTGGCAGATGATCCAGAAGTGGTTTGCCATTGCCTTCTTCTGTGTGTGAATGGAGTAATCGTTGGGATGCCACGGAGGAAAACTCCGTGTTGCCTAGACCACGGCCTTGCCCAACACAAGTTATAAATTCGGGCACCGCCGGGAATCGAACCCGAGACCCCCAGGATTACAAGGCCAGCGTTCTAACCGCTTGACCACCGTGGCTCTACGATTAAGTACCACGATTTTCATCCGTTCCTCACCTGTTGGCCTTAGTGGACTTGTCGACAGTCGCGTAGATGGCGATCTCCCCACTGGGGTACATAACCGGCATCTTGCCCTCGCCGCTGAGCTTCACCTTGTGAATAGGAACGCCGGTGTTCTCCATGCCGTTCCCGCGTCTGCAGTACGGCAACATCATCCAGTTCTCCGCCCAACACATGACCCGCTGGCACGGGCATTCCCCGCCTTTCGAGTCCTCGACCGCCTCCGCCTTGGCCGGCATCGCCGGCTCCGCTCCCAGCGACTTCTTGGCGTATTTGATGACGCAACCGCACGGTTTCCTCAGGGTCATCGCCGCGGGAGGGGTGTCGTAGTTGCCGTATTGCGGGCCGCTGACTGACGCTGTCAGATACTCCTTCACGTTCTTTGGCGTGTCGTAATATTCCTCCGTGGTTATTGTCATCCTACTGTGAGCGTCTCCTAGCTTTGGGTCATCTTTCGAATCCTGTGACAACAGATTAGTTTTAAACACCAAAATCCATTATATTCTCACTCCACATCTTAATTAAACTCTACTCAAGTGGTCCTCAACGCGGTGTCCGCGTTGATACGGAAAGAGGTTATACTGAATAATGAAGGCCGTTCAACCATGAACATTATAAAATCGGAGCGCAGATCTCGACTTACTAACGCCCATCTTGACGATCGTTTGCGAGCAGAGACATCATCCTACACTCCCAAATTTGAAAAAGTAGCCGATGAAATGCGGCCCCAAACATCGCACTAACCTCCCACTTGAGTAATAATAACTGTACTTATAAAACTACGTATTTTTGATCGCGTAGTCGTGTTGTTTTGCGTATTATTTGGTGTCCATATTTTATTTGTCCAGAGAAAATAAAAATTTGGCTTCATCGGTTGGTACCCGCCACGATCTCATAAACTCTCAAATGTCCCCGTAGGCACAAAAAGGTTGGGAACCGCTGAGCTACTCTGTATTTGAGATTTATAATTTTCATTGCAGCGAGGATAATTTGTCTGGGGTCGTCGCGTCATGTAGACTCGTAGGTTGATAAAAAGGTTTTTAGAACAAACATACTGTCTCCATCTTCAGGGCTGAATTAAGGGTGAAAACAAATCATCTATTCAATATTTATTATCCTGCTGCACCGATGTTTTCCAGATCCCTGAAGTATTTATATTATAATATTAAAAAAGATACTTTTTCATAAAATAATTTTTTTGTTTTCGAGACGATAATTATGAATTTGTAATGTGATGAAATGTAGCCATTTTTAGGAAAGTACGTAATTAATCGCGTTTACTTCGGCACGGCCTAAAAATTTCTCACGTCAAAATACGCGACGTACGGCCGTAAAAGTGAACTCACCCTAGGATACGACTGCCCAAGCAATGGCTTTGGAATATCGTAGTTTTCGTAGGGGTTGATATCCACCCTCTGCTGATGTTGAGGGTAGTGGCACGTGCAGATTGCGACAGGATGCTGCTGGACCAGGGGTGGCAATGGCATAGGAGCCTTCTTGACTTTCTTCTTGCTCGGCGAGTCCGAGGCGTTGTTTGCGGTCGACATCTGAACCGGTTTCGGAGGCCTTGACGGTGGACAGCACTGACATCTACAGCCCTCCGACAGACTTATCGCCGGTGGGTGTGAGGACAGTCCGCTGGCAGGATTTGACGGCATAACCGGTGGAGTTTTCGGGCTTTTTGGAGGTATCGGCGGATGTGTCGAGGTTATAGTCCGGGGACGGTCGTACCAGCAGGACTCACTTCCTCCGGGAGGTGCAGACACGGGGTTGGCGAACCGTGGGACAGAGTACTCAGAATTCCCGCTGCTGCCGCCACTTCCGTGCGATGACAGCGACATTCGGTCGCAACTGGTATTAGAACGGGGGTGGTTGTGGTGGGGATGGTGGACGTGGTAGTGGTGCTGGCAGGGGTTGGAGGGCGCAGGTATGTTTGTCGCATTGTCCATTGTCCAGGCAGGGCTGAAAGGGGCTCCAGTGGGGGTATTGGTATTAGTAACAGTGGATGACCTTGACATGGACGGTGCCCCCAGCTTGCTGATACAGCTAGCACAGCGCTCTAAGCTAGATGGCATTGCGCGGCGGTCCATATCTGGCGCCACCAGAGACCAGCCAGAATCCTACAAGGAACAGTTCCATAGTTTAAAAACTGCATTGGGAGGATAATATTAAAATGTACTAAAATATTCAAGATTATTAAAAATGACAAATGAGATTGGCGAGTATGCAGAATCTGAACACGCGATCTTGATCACGAGATTTCAAGGGATGACATATTGGAATTTTAGTAACAGATGGAATGATAATATTAAAATATATATTGAAGAACGAGGGTTTAACTGTTGATGTGGCAAAAGATCTGTCATGACGCACTTTACAACAATTTCAAATGCTCACAGAACATTTGTAATAATAGATCATAAGGATAAGACTGATCACGACGTAATTTAAGGTATGATTCACGAGATCTGGACAAGATAGTACACTGCTGTAAATTTTCACAAATGTATGCACCACTACAACACAACCTGTAAAAGTAATTTTCATATAACAAATATATAAAAATATATATAAAAAATAAATTTAAAAAAAAATAAGCAGAAAGAACGTACCTGATGCTGAAAATGCTCTGGGAGTTCCGTGACTGACGTAGTATCGCCACAGCCATAGTTGCTGTCTAGGTCTGCATGGTGGTGCCCCGCCGCGGATTCCGCTGAAGACCAGAAAGGCGAACTACTGCCTCGATGAACCCTATTGTTTTTGTTGATATAAAAGCGAATTTATTAACTGGTTTGGATAATTAGTTAATTAAAACATCGCATATGTTTCAATTTCAACTTCACCCATGAAAATAATGCGGTAGAACACGATGAATCAAGCAATCAAATTAACTCAATTATAATTTTTAAAGCGAGAGTGTATAAAAGCATCATAATGGCGCCGTGCAGCCACAAAATTTCAAAATGTGTTAACGATATTATAGTACTTTGTCAGATAACACGGTAACAATTCCACAAGTTTTATTTCAGGCAGGAAAACACTGACTAAGTCATATTTACATTAGTCGTACCAACATAAAAAGTTTCGTGAGTTGGTATAATCTTTGGCAAAGAAATTACATGTCATCGAAATACTGAATCTGTAATAACGAAGCCGATGCCATCTTCACGCCAACACTAGAACTACAAGGAAGCCACTTATAATTCTTTTCCACATGTCGTATTTTTATCATTTATCGATATACTTTCATCGTTAGAATTATTATAAAAGTAACTGTTAATTAAAATGGTGTAATGTATAATTTAATAAATATCTGCAGGTGTGATAAAGGATCTGAAAGGAAATTAACTACGTACAAAACAACAAGAATGAAAAGGCGAAAATGCAACGTGTTTTAAAGCACGTACGTACATCCCATCTGTCTCACCTGCAGGGGCAAAGTAAATCCTCGGCGCTGGGGTGTCGAGACGCGTTGAGGACGCTCTCGGTCGCCGAGCATGCGCAGCAAGGATCTCCCTCGCTACTACAGAACAGACTGCGCGTCATGTCGGCAGATGGCAGCACATGCTGTTGGAAGGACTCTGTACAGCTCAGGTCCGAGTGCCTCGAATGGATCTGCTTGCGAGGACTGTCCATGGCAGACATTTTCCTGGACACGGGTCTCCGCCTAGTGGACAGCTTCCCCTGAGCAGCTAGCTGGAAGGTCTGAGTGATTTCTACACCCTGATCTGTCACACAGACATGGAGGCCTTCGCCCCTACCACAGCGCGATCCACCCTCGAAACAGAATCGTCCCTCTACCACCCCATACCGCCTAAAACAGATCAAGATAGGAACTCAAGCAAGGGGTTGCCACGTCTTGGTACAAATGGTTTTAATTTCTGGGGTGCTTTGCTAACCCCTTACACTTTTCTTGCCTTTAGACCATCCCGGAGGAGGAGATAGCTCCCATGACGTCACCCCGAACTACCCCCACACCCGTGCTCATCGACTCACCTCAGTTGTCCGATCTCCCAGAAGCCGATGAGTCGGGGTGGAACTCCGGTGGTGATGCAGAACCGCTGATCCTGTATATGGAGTCTGGCAGGACCGGTGGATATCTTCGCCTTTGGTGGCGCTGACGTGATCTGTATCAAGAACTGTTGATCTGTCGAGAAAAAATCATGTGTGATAAATTCCCTTCACACCCGGGTGTCACAGTTCAAGTTATTATGACGTCACGCTGCCTCTGTTTGCCCTAAAGGACCAGACACGTGACAGTCTTCGCCGATTCCTCAAATGGAAAGCAATTCTTCTATTTTACTCGTACGTTCTCTGTGTGTGGTCGATTTTCGAGTGTATCTAAAAAAAAATACGTTCTGTTTAGTTTTGCAAATCCTATACTAGGTGGCGCTAGTATAGATATTCCACCATCTTTACAGCCTGTTTATCTCATACCAGTTTCGTTGTCCCCCCACGCCCAATCCACAAGTTATCTTCAAATTACGATTCGGTTAGATATATACAGAAATTAACACCCTTCTGGCTCACATATTCACGACGATTTCACTGCTATGCCGTAAACTGCAGGTCAGAAATTGTCAAATTAGTAATCTGGGCAGTTTCAAAGAACGTACTGAAATGTCTCCTCCACTTACCTTCTCCTAGGTTGCTGGAAATCTTCACCTGCCATTGGATCAGCCGCTCTCTGGTATCGAAGGCAAGAATCACAGTCACGTCCTGGCATATTATGGCGATCGTGTTGGATTCCTTGTCGAGCGTGAAACCTGCAGTCAAGGAGTACGATTTTCCAACTTCTAACAGTTTCTCACTGACAGTCACAAAAAAAATGAAATTTTTAAATAAATGTGTCGCATTTACAGTAATTTCGACGTGCCCTCAAATTTAAACGCAAGCACCAAAGCACAACATTGCATTTCACTTTACCGTCTAGTTTATACGTCACAATACGTAAAATGTCGAGTTACATACGTAAGCAGAGCCTTGTCCTAAGAATGATATTTTCTGTCAATATACCACTGTCGTAACGTAGATATTTTTTTTATCTTTTAATCGAGATATCTCGTGAGTTAAAGAATTGAAAGGGTTAATAACCCACCCCCTCTCGGATGTTTATGGTTCCCAATTTTGTGTTGTATTTCGTACTGATTTCAAATGTTAACGATTAATGACAAATTACATAAACGTGTTAAGGCATTTAACTCCTTTGTGCTCTAAGACACTCACCTGACTCCACGCCCAAGAAATGCTGGAGGGACAGGGATGCCTTGGTCTGTCCCTGCTTGTAGCGATCCTTGCTGTCCCTGTAAAGCTGCAAGTGTAGACAATCTGGAACAGATAAACGTCGTTAACACACTTGAATACTTTGCATGCATTTGTTATTTCAACTGCTACTGATAAACACGAAAGGATAAAAATCGAAGCAGTTCAGTTGCTAGACAAAAGATGGAGTTTACCCATGCGGAAGTTTTGTGACAATTCTGAGGAGCGTATTTTCAAAAAAAAAGTTTAAAATTAATTTTATGTACGTATTTTGAATATAAGTGAATCGGATAATATGCCATCTGTCCAGCGTAACAGTTTTTACAGATCCATAATTCATACTTCTGCTATCTATAAACTGGCTGTTTAGAAGTAAACCATTGGGCAGGTTAACTCAGCGGCAATGCGACCGACTGACGCATTCGTCACGTCTCTATATCATTATCGACATCTGCTAACTTATTTATTTTCTACCTCATAAATCCCAAGCTTTAAGTACGCCAAGAGACCCTTGTAAACCATATAGATAACAGGATAATATTAAAATGGAATAAATAGGGTGTTTTTGAAAATGTATATTAGATTTATCTGAATAAATATAGGGTAATGGAGCGGGATTTTGTGAAGGAAGTAATGAAAATTTAACAGATTTTATAAAATCATCATAAGTATATATTCGTGGTGGGACGTCTTACGCAATAGATTAATTATGTAGCTCTTTTGGATACCCCTGAATATGGACATATTTTTCAGGGATATAAAAGTAGAACATAAAGATAATACAAATTTTTGCAACATAATCATCCTAAAGACAGAAGTGGAAATTATTTATTGTAACCTGAAAATTATATTCTTCCCAACAAATGGCGTTATTAAAACGCCCCCAAACCAAAAACGCAATAACGAGTGGGCAGTTCTGATGGGGTTTTTTTACAAGTACTATTTTCTAATTGTTCAATAAGACATGCATAATTAAAGCTGAAATTTCTGGGAGACAATTTTCATCATGATGTTTCCAGACGGATGAAAAAGAAAGGATTTGTAAAGGAGGAAAATGAACTGCTATCGTATGCTGCAAAAGGAATTTGTCTTCAGAGGCGTCGAAGCGAGAATTTACTTACAAAATGGCTCGAGAATATTGCAACAGCAGAAGAACGTGAAGCGATTAGCATAACTCTGTTCTTCGCCTGTCGCGTGTCGTCTGTCTTGTAACTTTGTGCAAATCACGAAACACCGAAATGTTAAGACGGCGACTGGCAAATGCACGTTACTATATCAGTTAGCAGTTGAAATTCGGCGAACAGGATTACTCGCATGTAAACAGAACTCAAGAGGAAAATTTCCACTGAAGGGTTTGTCAAAAGTTTTAATATCCGTTAATCTGCAGGAATTATTAGCGAATGTCAATTAACGTAAAGGAACTTAACCCACAGCTGGTAAAAAAATACTCCATGGATACTAAAATATGGGTCTAGAAATTATACAATCACGACAGAATTCAGACGTCCACGTTAGCAACACGTCTTTCACGAAAAAAGACTTTCAAAAAACATATTTTAGGAACACAGACATTATGTATCACCCTATAATGCTTAACCTTTCGAAGGTAATTTTGTTGAAGCAATGGTAAGCTGCTGAGGATGGATTTCATTCCTTCCATCCAAATAACTTTCATCCTAATGTCAGCTCCCTGACAGGGCAACTAATGACCTGTGAAGCAAATCGATTAACTGCAAAAAAGATTCCATAATGCCGCAGTTATTGTCAAGCTTGCAACAATCAGCTTATCATAACTAACGCAACCCAGGACAGTCCTCCGTCAGATACTAACAGTCGCTAAGCTCGTCAGAAAATTATTAACCACGAAGTTTCATTACAATGTTCATAACAATCAGCCACTGGACTCTTATCATGAAACATAAAACAAATCTTGTAATCGTCACACGCTGTTTCTATAAGGTCCATTTTAATATTATCTCCGTATCGACGATCAAATGTCTTCAATATCACAGCTGAAGCGAAGCAGCCGCGTTATGCTGGAGACGCAGCGGAGTATCAGTTCTACCAATCTTAATTACGGGCAAAACTTTCTGCAGTAAATTCGAGACGTTAAGCAGAGATAACTCTGAGAGAGCAAAAATCCTCTTTCCTGCGTTTGGAGGCTGGATAATCGTGGTACATAGCAGCTACTGTGATATAACCCTCCCAAATTATCATGTCTACGCTCCTATCCTTTTCTGAGCATTATTTTTTAAATATTGTATTCTTTCCTTCTACTTTTTAACTTTTCTGTCATATCCTCTGTTATGTCTTACTCTATTTTGTCATTTCAACTTTTCATCTTCCCTGTACCAAGTTACTTTCACACTACGTCTTAAACATATTTTCTCCTCATTGTCGAGTGCCATGACTGCGGTAAACCTTGATAAGCAACCCGCCATGATGTGACGCAAACCTGAAACAATCTCGCATCAGCATTACAGTCGCCTTCACGTACCGCTAGAGTGATCTACTTGTATCAAGGGTGTGTTCTGAAACACTAGCAGATATTTGCATGTGTATTGCTTTTCACTGTCGGCCGTCTCCTAGACAACAGGATTTAATATTCATTGCTGAACGTTCTTTGCTAACACAGACCCTGTAATTGGAAAAAGTTTGTTTTATAACCTAATTTGATAGCAGTGGAAATAACTTCGTCATCTTTTACGAGCAATGGATTTATATGTAGTTCAGTAAAACAATTGTCCACAGCTCAGACACGGTCTATCGCTCGACAACGGAATGGGATTCAATCCGGGTCTTTATCTGATGAAGAATAAGTAATGGATAAGCTTGCTTCAGACATACCCAGGGCCCACATATGAATAATATGCGAGGGACGGGTCCCATATGACACTGTATAAAATTAAATTTCTTTAGTCGTCTATTTTGAACAGCAGAGGTTTAGGATAAACCAGTCCTAGGACCAGTTAACAAGACATTCAACGGTACTGTCACCAACTGAGGTTAGTTAAGTACCCGTATACTTCGTTAATACATTCGTTAATTTATCAATTAATTCTCTTTAGATATATTTTATCCTTTAAGTCACTTAGCCAACTCTTTATTAATCCTTGCTTTCATAACTTTATCACTTCCGTTCTCCATGAATTAATTCACTAATTCAACAATCTAGTCACTCCTTTAATTAATTATTAATTCGCTTATTCATTCACTCTTTCATTAATTTATAAATTTCTTCCTTCAAAGTATATCCATTCCTTTATTTACTAAGTAACATTCATGTCTCAACTTATTCATACCAGAATACGTTAACACAGATGTGTTGTCCTACATTTCCCTCACCAGAAGGTACATTTTTCGAGACGCTGGCAACGTGTGGCAATACTCTCTCACAATGGGGCATGGCGTACCTTAGCCAAACTCTTATTATTCAAATCAGTGACTGTGAAATTACTGAAAAAACGAACAGAAAACAGCAAAACGGATTAAGTGAAAAAGAGAGAAAACAGAGGGACAAATAAGTTAGAAAATACAATAAATGTTCGCCCCCCCCCACACACACACACACAAACTCCAAGAACAATTGTCAGGGGTTGTAGTAATTAGGGAAATGGATGGGAGAGCGGTTGGCTACACTGAATTCCTACGAGGACGCTATTTGAAATCATTGACGCAATAAATAACAAGAGATGAGAGGATGAATTATGGTGTTCAACCCAAGCTTTGTCCAGACGCGAACATGGAAACTGTCCAGATTCCAGAATATAATTCTGGAACGAGAGAAAATTTGTGATTTTTATAAAAGCCTGTAAAGATCACTGACTCATCACACCGAATTATAACGATTCTGCTTCAACTCCAGACCGAATAAAAAGGAAGATGATCATGAATTATGAATAGGCAAGGACATGGAGTAAGTAGGCGATCAGGTTCAAGGTAATACCAAGACGTACTTGGTAAAACCACGAAAAATCTCAGCGAGGCCGGTAAGACAGGCAATTGAACTTGGAACCTTCCGAGGTAAAGCCTACAGTGTTACTACAGCAACGGAGAAGCCGGCGTATGCAACAACTCACATTTGGGACAGACTTTCGCCTTTAAATTATCGAACTGCTGGACAGAGAACGCAGGCAAAGTGGATAAATAAACTGTAAGCTGAGTTCTAAATTAAACACCAAAATAGTTCGGGACGGCAAATTAAAAATTAATTCTTACTTCAGGTCCGTTTCATTCGAAACTCGTTTTTATAATCGACGTTCATTATATTTTGATAGCATTTATCATCATGGGGTACAAAATATCAGCCCCGTGGACTGTCTCATGGCTTCGAATTCCAGGGAGGACAAAACATTACCACTCTAACCCAGGAGGTGATCTGCTAACCTAGCGCATCAATTCCTTACTTGTCATCTGGGTTGTTCCTGAAGAAGGAAACACTATTTTCCTCCAAAAACACTACCTACAAGTCCACGCGACGTTATAACGTTAAGAGCATCACCACCATCTTTGCCGTCGTGAGAACCTCAAATCAACTGCACATGTTATTTAGGGTATATCTGAAGATCGAAAGCCTTCAGCTTAGAATAAGAAACGAGATGGAACGACTGAGGAAAAACAAGTAAAAGTCAGCCAGGATATCAGCTGCAGCAGCCGAGTTCTGGAATCATTCGTTATGCGACCGTATGTCAGAGGTTTGATTACGTCGCCTCATATAGAGAGGTTTGGAGTGCTCCAGCCAACTGGAAATGAGCGTATCTGCCATCCGATATCGGATCTCGTAATATCCCGGCTCGCAGCGTGGGGAGGGGGTGGGGGGGGGACGCTGTGGGCAGGAGAAGGCAAATTAGAATTAATAGATTCGTTCAAAAAGCTGTTAAGTTGTTTATTGTAACCGACAATTGAATCACGACATCCGGCCGTGATGTCACAGCCGTAGATGGCGTGTAAAGTTCCTTTCTCGTTTCATGACTAAAAAACATTGTTTCTAGAATCATCAAAATCGGAAATGTTAACGGGATTTTGTCAATAGATTTGAAGTCCTAACTGAACTAAATGCACTATAATAAAAATATATAAATAATTAAACACATTTAAATAATTATTCAATATATATATAACTAACAATCTAAACCAGGGGCTTTGAGGGACACGTGAGCTACAGAAATTCGTTCATAATGGCCACCAATAAGAGAGGATTCGAGGTTTTCACGGCGGTAAATCTGGCGTCTTTCTTTTGTTTCCAGAAGGCACGCATCTTCGATAAAAAGGGCTGTTTAACACAGAGTTTCCGTCGAGATTCTGCTACGCAGGATTCTGAAATGGATGATCAGGGATGCACAAAACATCAAGAAATGGTCGCGATGCTGTGGAAATTTCCACAACGATGACCCTGTAACAATTTGCTTATTCAAACTTCAGCCAGAAAACCGATCTATTGGGGCAGTTAAACCTCTCGTAACAGACGAAGGCAGGTTCTCACATCCCTCCTACAGCGATAATTAAATTTAGCCAACGCAGCCCTTGTCCAACTTGCAGGCAGGAACGTACTAATTATTAATTTGTATTTAATCAACTCGCATACAGACCACCAACAATTCTATGGCGCTGCTAAATGTGTGTTATCAGAAATGTTTGATTAGGCAGCCAGTAGGCCGAATACTTGCCCGTCTGTCGGATCGTAAATTGAATAGTTTCGTTCAAAAACCGCATAATTCTCCTACAGTCGCTCAGCTGTTCAATAAATACCTCCAGCCTCACATCCCAGTTTTCGTAATCCATTTTAATATTGTCCTCACTTGCTCTACAAGGCCTGTTAAGAGCTCGAACCGAGTTCCTTTCTGAGCCAGTCCGAAGGAAAACAGAAATATCAAAACCAGGAATAATTTCGGCACATGGGTTGTCTGAAATCTAGGAGCACGAATTTGTTCTCTGGGTTACGTTCTGCATCTCAATAAGCGAGAGTGACTCTTATCGATTTCTCGCCAAAGATAAACAACATCGATCATGTAAAGAAAATACAAAGATTCTTCCACAAAGAGATAATAGAAAGAGACTTTCGTAGTTCCTGCTAGTACTAGCCAAAACGCAAGATGGCGTTGTTCTTGGGAGCTTTCCTCCACAAAACAACACAATTTGATATTCAACGACGATAACAAGTCTTGCAGCTACTGCCACCAGGCGGCGACTCAGAAAACGTCTCCTGCCGTTAGTACAATCGAATGAAGATATCGAGACATCGATAGTTAAAATAATCGCATTTATAATAAACAGATCTGATCGATATGTTTCACTTCAAGCTGTTTCAACTGTAGATGTTATTATTTTACAAATGAAAATAAGAAATTACTTAGAAAAAACTGTTCATTGACAATTTCAAGATATGTACTATCGAGGATTTAGCCTTTAAAATAGGGAATTCAATCGATAATGGGAGTGAAAATTTCACAAACACAAGTTTAGAGCATTATCGCTATATTATCGTGTTTGGTAAAGTATTTAAAAGTGTCATTACGACATTATCCAATTAAAAAGGTACCCAAACAAACACGTGGTAAACTCCTATTGTGACGTCAGTGGAGCCATTAACAAAGGTCACATATGAAATCTCGGTGAAAGTGTCCTCTGCGTATTTTTCCTAACTTGTTGACGTCGGTATGTGTTGCCAGGTTACTATTTATTTTATGTGATGGCTGTCCGGCGGTAGACTCTTTGGTGGTGCGTAGTTTTCACATCTGCAGGTTCATTTGTTGGCCGAGAGGTCAATTTCTGTTTAATCTAGGTTGAATTGCTGCTTCGTTCATGAACACAACTTTCTCTACACACGTCGGAACGTAAAGTTAGCCGGAAACAATTCAGAATGGAATTCAATCAAACTCCACAAAGCCCTTGGACCCAGCCCACAGATTCACATCGCCGAAGCAGAAACACGGCCTAGGAAATCAATGGTAGTCGCTCAGACCAAAACGGGGTTCGACCCGCGTTCCATCTGAATACGAAGCTGATATTTGAGAATTTGTTTGTCGTCCAAAGGAGCGTAACAAACGGGCGGACGAGGACAGTTGGAGCTTGGATGGAGTCTGACGGATTCAGGCGCAAGTCTGTCGAGCTTGCATTTGGATTTAAATGTCCGGAATGCCACCAATTTGTGTATGAAAACACGTGGAATCCGGAACAAAAAGTCTTGGTTCTACATTCCCATTATTCAATACGAATTGTTGGGATTTTTACACGACTGTTGTCAAGGACGGGGGAGGGATATAGTATTCGAAGCCACGCATCGTATTGATTGGTGGATTCTAAACTAAAGCAATATGAGTTCAGGCTCTACACATAATGATGATTATGATGAACACAAAATATTAGTCGGAATTAACAAAGATAACTTAACTAGGCGAGCCTTAAAATTAAACTTGTATTCAACATCGTCATATCAAATAAATCTATTTGTCATTATTTCCATAATTATCTTTATAACTATCATTATAAGATAGTTTAGCTCCATCTTTATCATTGTCTTCAAAAGTATAGGCTTTTAATGTCTTGGGCGAGCAGTGGTTTTCTGATACTTCGACCTGTCTCGAACTAGAACGGATTTATTATATTTATTTAGTGTTCTGTCTGACGACAGGTCCATATGAACAGGATCCTTCCATCCTTTTCTCGGACTGGGACCTGTTCATATACGTTCTTGGCAGATGATCCAGAAGTGGTTTGCCATTGCCTTCTTCTGTGTGTGAATGGAGTAATTGTTGGGATGCCACGGAGAAACCGGGGAAGAAGCCCCCGGAGGAAAACTCCGTGTTGCCTAGACCACGGCCTTGCCCAACACAAGTTATAAATTCGGGCACCGCCGGGAATCGAACCCGAGACCCCAGGATTACAAGGCCAGCGTTCTAACCGCTACACCACCGGATTTAACCCTGCGCTAATTCAGACATAAATATGTTTATGATCTGTATTAAAATGCTGCACATAAACATGTGAACCAAGGTGTGTCGTACATGGGATTCCGTTTCAACACATGTAATGTTTATTCCACGAGGTTGCCTGCCTATTCGAGGTATGACGCATGCCTTAATGGCAATGACAGGGAACGCACATGTCAATATGTTCTTGCCTCGGGCCATCAACACGTCATCACAGCAGATGGGAACGCGGTGAACACCCAAATTATAAACTCACGATTCATGTACTAAAATTTATATTGGGGGTAGACCACAAATTCTCTCCCTACCAATTTCATAACTACCCTTCACTTACATTTTAAGCCTAGAAGCAAAGTGGCCTTAATCAATACGAAATTAGTAATTGATGTGTACAGAAAATTGTTCACTAACAAAAGATCTGTTTGTTTGTGAAAGGTTACGAGGGTTACAGGAACAACTGTCCAAACAAGTCGCGGTAAAAGTAGGGCCCGAGGGGGGGGAACGAAATTAGGAGGATAAGGGAGGGGAGAGGAAATGGGATATTAAATGAGAAACATGTGCAAGGCAACGAGCTCTATGAATATGCGACGAGGGTCATGAAATTTTAAGAAGGTTTCTTAGCACACAGCGGGGTGGGCGGGGTTTGGGTGGTTGAAGGTAAACATTTTAACCTCAAATGACCACTCAATCAGAACACGAGGGAGTCCTGTGAGAAATGTAAAATGTCTGTACTCTTATCGAGTTACAAGTCTGATTCGGTTACCTAGTTCGCCTTTCTTGAAAAGTATGAACTCGGATAGGTCGTAAGGAAAAACTTTGTATTATTTAACTCAACTATCTCCCGGAGGTACGAGTCCGCCACTGGACACTATCCTTGAGATAGCTCCACCTACATCCCACCCTCACAAGCTATTTCCCTAAGTCTCTTCCACCTCCCTTTCGATCTTTAAAGTAGAGGATTTACAACAGTTTCCTTCGCCAAAATTCTGTATGCATTCTTTGTCTCTTTCATAAATGACTTCCAGGTTTCACACTACCAACTGACCAGCAAAAATCACGTTCTTTTGCCGTCAAAAACGAAAGCATTGCGAATACCAGTTCACGAAACTTCACTTTCACGAGCTTTAATGCTGCAATATTAATGCGGTATGCTGTAATGTACCTTAGGAATATTTGTTTAAAATCTTGTCAGTCCAATCACAATAAAATTCGAACATTTCGATAGAGAATATCATTTAATATATTTTAAATATTTAAATGTTAATTATGGTAATATTTTAATATTTAATAGGAATTTTATTGTGATTAGACTGACAAGATTTTAAACAAATATATATTTATCACAATATGACGCAACTTTATCATCTCGTACCTTAGGAAATTAAAAGCTTTTAAGTGAAAATTCGTGTTATTTTTCTTGCTCAAATGTTGCACTGTATTCCCCTTAACAGCAAGTTCTGTACGCTGATCAAATAACTTGGATCTGTATTGGAACACTAATGCACACCTTCGTGCACTGTGAAGTATATTTTTCTCTCCACCGGTGAGATGTTTATGGAGCAAGATGCAATTACGACTCTCTTCAGATGCTGAATTACCCTAATTGCACGCCCTCACCTCCAGGATGGTAATACGTCACACTTCACATTTTATGAGACACGTAAAAAAGATGGCAAGGATGCGCACAAATCCTGCTATACCTTAAACCCATGAAGTTCCTCACTGATGATAGACAGGACACACAATCGATTTCTGCGTCTAAGGAAAATTTGGAATATCGATAATTACATATCTCGTATAATACCTATCGATATTAATCGAAAGTAAAATAACAAATAAACAAAAACAAAATATATAAACGGGAAAATATAACGTAAAAAAGCTTAGAAGTGGGGGGGGGGGAGACAAGAAAACACTAAAAGTTAAAAAATAAAAATAAAAACAGAAGAGACTAAAGGAAAAAGAAAAGATTTTGCTCAAATCGACTTGGTTTTATGGGAACAGACAAGTAAAAACACGACAGAAGTTCACCACAACCTTCGAATGTGCCGTGTTAAGTTTAAATAGTTCACACGAATAAAATCCCTTCTAAATTAGTCTTACAGAATGGACCCAGGTCAACGGAGACACAGGGAAGGAACACAGTCTTTCTAAACAAACTTTCGTTGAAATCGGTCCACAAACTTCAGAACTAAGGCCTGCAGACATTCCCCACCAGGAAAGTTCCTGTAATACTGATTTCATTGAGGCTTTTGAGGTGAAGCCTGGCGGAAAATTGTCTTAATACTTGTGCTGGCTGGAAAGCGGCAAAGAGCGTGTATTTCCTTTGAATAATTATTGTTCTGCCTCTCCCCTCCAACCCAAGACACACAACTGTTCAAATTAAAATCTTTGTGCGAGGGTAGTGATACACTGCTGCCATCTATGGCACAATCAATCGAAACTTACCGTACCAACGCTACGAACACGTCGAAGTTGATCTTCGTACTAGAACGTCGTATTAGCTTTTCGGTAGACACCGACCTTTCGGAGTAATATAATACCTCCATCTTCAGGGCTGACCTGAAGAGGGTGACAGCATGTTTGTACAAAATGTGGGTATCCACACGACGTCATAACTAAGAAAATCGCCATCTTTGCATCATCAGACGTTCTGAAAGCGCGACAGACTGGCTCTGACCTGCGCGTTTCACGTTAACACTACGTGCGGAACTGCCAAGTGGCACAGGTTTTATTAATTTTATTACATGTAATAAAAATGTTATGCATATTTTACCCCACGCATTTACCTTCATAACATGACAATTCAATTCGTTGCCAACTTTGGATCTTTAACACTAAACGAACTTTAAATACGAACCAACAGTTACGCCTGTCAATAAATACCACAGATTAAAAAAAAAAAAATAATGCAATGAGTGCCACCCATAAAGCCACGTCACCGACTGGACGAGATTAAAGTCTAGAAATCACGGGGGTTAACGCAAAACAAAATCAATATCACTAACAAATAAAACAACCATCAGCAGAATCCGATTGGTTCAGAGAATAATTTGCCACAGTTGTCATTCCTCTGGCCATGTAACGCAATTAAACACGCACAACATAAATGGCTAAACTGTATTTATATTAACCAGCGACCCATATCACAATAGAGTACACATTATTATTTACTACAATGCCTGACACGATAATTTAACTATAAATTGTATTTAAACTTTAAATAGTAATAGTACAATAGTGCATTCAGGTAATTAATCAACCTAAACGACGTTTGCTTGCATACAGTGAGGTTTGCAGCTCGCATCGTTATTAACTAGAAGGATAACATTAAGATGGATCTTACGGAGACAGGTTCTAAGGACACATGAACTAACGCTTCCAATGGTGGAATGTGGTTTCAGCGGTGATCAAACTTCGGGTTCTCCTTCAAGAGTTAGACTAGTTAATTACAACTCCTGATTTCGTAAAACGAAGAACAGAAAACTGTTAACAACAAGTTTAATATTATTGTGACATTTGAGTGTAAACGACATGTCGCAGTTAGCTAAAAAAAAAAAAATAAGACTGTAAAAATTGCAGGATTCAGGCGCCATATGTAATTTCCAATGTCCTTTCTGTTCTCAAGTGTACCGATGCGGAGACATTTAAAGAGATAACAAGTTGAGCAAAATCCCTGTCAGAAAAACAGTGGACTTACTCGTAAAATACGTGGCTTACACACAATGGCTTCTTGAAAAACTACTGAACTTACCTTTGATTTTGTAGACGCCCTGTCAGGGCGTCTCTGATCGGGAATTACGTGCGAACGAGAAGCGGGAACTGCGCTCCATACCAAGAGACACCCCCCCCTTTCAACCCCCCCTCCCCTCCCCATAAAACCTTGGCTGCGGTTTTGTCTTCCTTTTATTATTTTTTTAAATTCCAATCACAAGTTGGTAACCATGTTTATCTGTACGGGACAGGTCCTTCTGAGTACAGTCGCTGCAGCGTACAATGTTAACAAGTGTTTTCTTTTGCCCCCCCCCACCCCCGGGTTTGTCTGCAGAAAAAACAAATAAAAGAAAAAACGGTAACCGCTTGAATTTGAAGATTTCTTTTTTACTTACTTCCTCGTGTTTTATAATTCCACAAACATAAAGTCCTCTATCGATTTTACAGTACTTCACAGGAGAACACTGGGACATTAACTCAAGATACATCACAAAATGTTCTTCGTCCATCTCGTTATTTATTAAATTCGGGCAAGATAATATTCAAAATAACTGATAGGTTAAAGACTTAAATCATATGATTAACAAGAGAATTAAGTGATTAATCAACTAATTTTCCGGGCTTACTAAATGCCTCAAGACACCGTCAAACAGCAAACAGTCAAACCAAATAATCGTCTATAAAACTTTCTGCAGCCAACTACGTAACTAAGCAACCAGCTGATTGGCTGAATTGATGAATAAGGAAAAGAAACATTACAAAATACACTAACATAATTCGACTAATAAAATTACCGCCGTGCCAATGCGGCAACTTCTCCGACTCGCGTGTATGGCATTAAGTCTAAACGAAGTTCTGCAGGCGCGAGCAGCAAAGGACGAAGACGAAACCTCCCTACAATTATCTCGTTTGACGTCGATTTGATCACTCTAATAACATTTAGTGAACAATACGAACTGCAAAGTTCCTCGTAGCATGTAAGATGCTGTAACTTCTCTCACTCCTCTCAGAGCTGAGCTCTGAGTATGTTTCTTCTCTTAGTCAGAAAGCAACGTTCAGGAGCAGACAACTGGAGCCAACTTCAACGCCCACGCAAAACTAATTCAGCACCAACTTCCTATTTAGCAGACAGATGAATTCAGAAACGCGGCAAGAACATGGCGCCCTGATGATGGAGGCGGTAGACACCTCCGAAACGTTGGTCACCTTCCACCAGGCCACAGAGCGCAAGATCTCGGAAGGCAGCCATCTTCACAGTGTGTTCTTGAATATAATTTTAATTCGATGCGGTGGTTAGCAAATATTTGAACACTGACAATTTCAAGTGATTTATCAGGTCTCATATTACAATACTTTGTTTAACTCTGGTGTAGTCTCAAGTTATGCGCAGGTCGAGTGTAGGGTCTGGCCCTTATGCAGTACCTACGTGCAGTTTTGAATCGATTAGATGTGCCGAGCCCTTGTCCCCTTGTTATCAGCTTTCCCTTTGAGCGGTCGCCCGGCCTTCAGACCGCAAACAAGGCATCCCTCACTTTTGATGTTAACTTCTTGACTTCGTAGTTATTGCATTAGTCCGGGCGTACAAAAACATAAGAAAGAGACAATCGCAGGGCGCTGTGCGTCTAACAGAATGCGTGAATACACGCATTAACACACTTCACGCACTTTACAACAAGACCAACCCCTATGCTATTCCGAAAACCTTCTAAGAGCCGATATTTATACGGCCCAACAACTCTTTACGATATTTTCCAAGACATATTTTTAATATTATCCTCTGCACTAGTTTAGGAGGCCAATTTCAGTTGCCCCAAGGGCTCAGACCACTACTGGATTCACAATACCCTTCCATCTACGCTTACTTCTTCCATGTGGATGTTTCCTTTGTATCATTACAAAACTTAGTATGCATTTATAATTTAAATGCGATCTACATGCCCTGCCCATCTCATAGCGCTTTGTTTGATCTTATCCCTGTATTAAACACCATTGCGGCGCTTGGGGGGAGAGGATAAAGTTCCTAATCGTTCTTGACCTCGGCTCTGGATGAGGAGGGGTGAGTGGTCAGCGTCACAGAACAGAAGAAAAATATTTTTCCTCTGTCGGGGATTGAACAGCGGTCGTCAGACTGAGCTGCATCGTCTCCAGGCAAAAGTGATACAGACACTAGAATGTACATTAGTCCCTGGACATACATCGACTTCTAAATATATCTTTCTTTACGCACACTTAAATATAACCCAAATGTTTGCAGTTTGTCACATTTTTTTTTACATGTCGCTGCCCTTATAATTCCTATTTTGGACTCAAAACTTGTGAATCTTCTGTAAACAATCTCCTCCCTCCAATTCTGTCTCAAATAAAAATTGTACTTCCGCATATTTTAATCTCTATGGTTTTAAACATAACACCTCGAATAAAACTCGAAATCAATATTCGTAAAAGTACCACGCAGAGCGAGAGAGATTTTTGGGGGTGGGGTGGGGGTGTCTGGAGCAGCACGGTCGCGTTGAGCCCGGTTTTACATCACCTCATCACCCCACGCGGGTAAGGCATCAAAGAGCACCCCCCCCCCACCCCCCCGCAACCTGGCTGCCACTTCTTTAAGAACATGAAACAAACATGGGCTCCATTCGCTCACACTGGCGGCTTTAAGCCTTTATAAAAGAAGCCGGCGAGAGACTCGATGCAAAATATGAAACGACTATTACTTTTAGAATATGCATCCGCTGGTCCGTCGAACTATTTTCCATAATCCAATACCGCGTTAGAGCAATAAAAATACACTGAGGCACTTGACTGTCGGCGAAGTATGTGAACCTGCTTGGGTCTGTGGGTGACTAACACACGCCAGTTTTAAAAAAAAAAATTGTAAAGTTTGACAGGTTAAGAATCAGATATACCAAATGTTTTTATATTCTCAGATATAAAACGACTTTCATCTGAACAATTTCTCTGGAGCAACAGATAACTATTAAGGTCTTCTGTCTCGTTTCTCGTTCAACCAGGACGCTGATTATCGTCGTTATAACATCCTATCGATGGACCCCACACTGAACCCAGTTCACAATTTCAAGACATATATATAAATCAAAAAAAAATTATATTACTATCTACTGTCTGTCCTCGTCTTGTACGTGGAAGATTACACAGAGGTTTCCTCACCAAAATTCCATATTTACTCGTTTCTGAATTTAAAAAAAAATATATCTAAGAAAACTAACTTTGTTGAAATCTAAAGTTCGTGTCTCTGGACACGTTTTAAAATACAGGGACGACCCAAGGGACACACAAATTTTACATTTAGATTCCCGAGGAGTAAAAATATGACCACGACAGGCATGAAACTTTCCTTTAATTTTCCAGATTCTCTGACGATGAAGATTTTGAGGTTACGTCACAAAATACACTATATATACCATATTAATAGTCTCCCACGTCAGTTTTACACGGCTGTCCACATGAACTTTTCATGTTTCCGTATCAAAATTCTGAAAACATTTAATGTAATACCGTCAATCTACAAAGAACACATTACGGTCAACAATTGTGTTTAAACGTAACTGATATGTGTAAATTGCGAAGCTGGCGCTAATTTTGCAAGTGTTAATTGCCTGTATTAGCACGTGTGTCAGTTAAACCACCTCACAGGGAAAATGGCCGTCTAAACCACTTCACATTACCTAGATGCACCAACAGACGGCCTAGGCAGGGACAACGGCGACAGAAGAGACAGGCGAACGCAAACACAGTTGGTGTTGGAGTTATGCAACGTTTGATGGAAAAACCTTTGCAAAAGCGAGCAAACGGAACTTTCGAATACATCTCAAACAATGCAAATAAGACTTCCTGGGTCAGGTCTTTGTAAACAACCGCCTTGAATAGTGTCTCACTCTACCGAGAACTCTTGAGGGAGGAAGAAGATGAGCGAGCTATTTATCTTCTGAAATGAGAGAAGATGTCGGATTTTAATATACGCCCCTGTTTACACGGCGTCCCAGTCTCTTGTTTGTGAAGAATAACAATCTAACAATCGCTTAATATCGAGTTGGGAATTACTAAAGATCACAAATGATTTTCTGATCCACGACTTGAGTTTCTTTCTGAAACCGAAACGCTTACGACGACGTCAGATAACATTTAATACAAATTTCAACCCTACATGCGATAGAAACCGACTAAAATCTTTCATTATCAACTTACCATCACACAGGGATGTTATTACACCTACCAAACGCGTCGTTAAACAGTCCGTCGTGTGTCTGAACCCCTACAGCTCTTAACTGCATTACTTAACAGCACCCTCTCCCCCGTGTTTCCCAACTGTGGCCGCCAGATAGCACGCACGTACACAGTTGATAATATTCTGTAGACTTGGACCATCTTCTTTTACTTCTCCTTTCGATTCCCTGTAAGCCGCTCTCTCGTCTACATTTAATCTCTTTCGATCCAGACGACTCCCTTTGCCGGTTTTACTCATATTTCTACCCTCGATTCTCGCTTTGTGTTTCCCTCTCGATCGAGATACGAAGACTTGTCAGTCAACGCGGGGGGGTACCCCCCCCCTCCCCCAACACTTGCCTTCCACACATTCTTTGAAGTGGCTCGTGGCATTTCACGAATTCTATACACCTTGCAATGAGCATACAGGACCACCTACCGATTTAAAATCTTTAAATTTCGGTTCCTCGTAGTTGCTGACAAAGTATCCAGAATGCCTTGCAGCAATCAGTAAGATATCCCGAAAAAACGTAAAAATTATTTGAAATGTATCATGCTATGCTCGGTTTAGCTATCTTGCAATGTTTAGGGGGAAAAAAAATCTCAAGTGTAATGCAATGACCCGTAACACGGTACATTCCGAACACAATGCAATGGTCTGAAATATATTATAAGTCACATTCTCAAAGACTTTCAACGTGTGATGATAGGCTTTGAACGCAGTCGAACATCAAGAACGCCTTGCAATAAATATAAACATTTTATTCCCTAAAGAAATTCCAAGATCACAGACACAGCTGGACTGACAGTGTGCCTTTTAACACGCTAAAACGAGTGACGACATAACCATTAATATCACCCACACAAAATCATGTTAAGCACGACGTACATACAGAACAACTTCGAATACGATATTAAAAAATACATTAAAATCTGGAAGAAAATATCTTTTGAAATCTGATAAACATCTGACTAAAAGTTGCATTTAAGAAATTATATTTAAGTTTATATAATTTTATACACCTGAAGATGGTTCTTTTAGAACTGAAACATATCGTGTAAAAAAGTGATGTTCTAATGTAAATCGAACATTTCGATACAGAATATCATTTAATATATTTTAAATATTTAAATGTTAATTAATTATGGTAAATATTTTAATATCTAATAGGAATTTTATTGTGATTAGACTGACAAGATTTAAACAAATATATATTTATCACAATATGACGCAACTTTATCATCTCATTAATATTTTTTTAAAAAAGCTTATAATAATCCGCCACATTTTACCAACACACTGTAAATTATCTAACATAGCCTACACAGTGTTCTGTCGTGATACGAGACACGCACACACATTCACGATAAATCTGAATCTCACAAATTCTAATCTGTATTTCACTACATGCAATAGTACAGCAGCCGTAAAGTACAAAATTCTTGGCTAGGAACGTACAAACAAACAGAGAATGACAAGAATGAGTGAACTGAAGTGTGGTTGGTTTCCAAGACCCTCCACTACGCCGCGATCCGATATGTGGACCTGGAGATAGCAGTCTTTTGTAATTGGCACTCCGAACATCGCGAACCCACAATCCGTCTGTTCGTCTTACACACAGAGCAAGCTAGCACAGCGACAACGCCTAACTCGCGTTCGACATGTACTAGGTTCAAATCCCGACCACAGCAAACATCCTAAATCACTTCGCTGCTCTTAAGTCGTTCCTTGATTTGGAAGTGCCCAGATATCCGTTTGGAGACTGCACGATACCAGAAGATGGCTGTCTTCTGGGTTCTTGCACCGTGTACTCTGGTAGAAGTTTGCCGACGTTTCAGAGGTCCTTGCTGCCTCCATCATCAGGGCGATAATCACGATATATCTCATTTACTTGGTAACCCAGCCTATGTTCATAAGTTATTAATTTATATAAACTTGTTTATTAACAGAGTTTGTGGTATTAAAATATAAAACCTTTAACCCCTGGGGAATCTTCTTGAGTTACATGCCAATGCCAAAGGACTTTAGCACCTGTTTAAAACAAACATTCGTACTTCTGAAAGTAGTCAGTTTTATGATACATTTACAGCTCTTCTTTTGAGGGTGTGTGATAGTGCCACGAGGGAAGGAAATGTATTGGGGCTCAGACGGCTTTGAAAGACACAGAAATCAATACACATTTCCAATATTTACAAAACTTCTGTTGATACTGTCTGAACATTACTCAAGAAACTGAAGACGGTAGGTAACCGCATGAAAGGAACTTCGGTAGTCATATATTTAAAGTTGGAAGGAAAAAAAAACACAAGTTTACGAGACACACGTCTGTAAGTGATTCACTGAACTTTCGATACGAGAAATACAAACTTCTCGTTTATGTTATTTATGTATAGATTTTAAACATACTGCACTGTACTCTCATCCACTATTTTTTTTAAACACATTACCGACATGATAAACTACTCTGACTCAATCGTACATACAGACTATCTCTGTGTACGTATTTAACTGTTGTAGATCGAATAAGTCTTCAAGACGGATTAAGAGTTACATAATAGAATAAATTTCCAATTTCCTGGAGACGTCTCTGCCTCAAACATCATTCTCCTAAAGGTTTTAACAGATTAAGAAACATGGATATTCGCCGGAGAAGGCTTCTTAACGTTCAATCGCCGTTAAAGCTTAAAAGATTTACGACGTCAAATATTTTACACAAATTCCTTCGGAAACGTTTTACTTATGCTCTTTTAAATAACTATAATCTTTTGATTTATATGATGTGATGATGACCTCTTAAGGTCTTAAGGCATTAGTGTCATTCATAGTGTAAACAGTTTTGTTTGTATGTACATTTTATGTTCTACTTACAAAATACTATAAACCATTTTTATACATTTCTCCGTGGGTAATAAGACATCAGATTATGAGTTTTTATCTAATGCTCATAGACGTCAGTAACATGTCCTTAAAACAGTAAATCCGCTGCTGTCGTCGTCGACAGTCCTGAGACGTTGCCTCAGGAACGATAAGAAGAAGACTGGTAACGTGTCTGGTCTGGGATAGTCGGGACTCGAATACTTGCCCCTTGCCTAAGAGGTGTACGTCGTAATCATAAGAACAGGAGCGCAATACGAAAAACGAGACGATAAAGGAAGACAGCTCAGTAGAAACTGCAATGAACCAGTTCGTCTTGGTGATTCTGTTCACCTTTGTGGCGAGCGGTCAGACAGAAGAGGTTACGACGCCATCTTGGCTACGTAGTCTGTTTCCTGTTCCGGTGGAGGAGACGGAATACTGATCTTTAAGGGGGGAGGGGAGGCGGATGAAGACGGGGGGAGGGGGGGAGGGGGAGGAGGAAAGCAAAAACACACATCTACGACTTTTGAATCGAAGTCCTTTCCTTATCCAAAAACCAAACGAAACGATGTCTTTCTTTTTATGTGTGAAGTGACGAGAGAGTCAATCCGCACCATCGGGGTTTAACTGATTTAAGTGCCTGAAGAGAGCGCGCACTGAAACAACACAGGAACGGCAAATGGCGTCTGAAGGACACGCGGTCATTGTCTCAGAAAGAAATGGTTGTTGATTGATTGCAGTGACATCTGGTGAACACACGAATTTTTATATATATATATATATTTATTTATATATATATATATATATATATATATGACAATTAAAAAAACTAAAGAGAAAGTAGTGGCCTGTTTTATTAAACGAGACGCCGAGGATGTGGAATGATGAATAAGAACAAAGGACGACGCATTTATATATAAATTCCACACCTGGATCTTTCACAAAGCAAATAACTTTTCTTGACTCGATGGGTCTGAAAGGAATGTGGGGGGGGGGGGGATTATATAAAACTGACAGTTCATAAAATATTCTTCAAGGTAACTTCATCAACTACAAATGTCTGAAAAAGTGACAAGGTCCCAGACATGAGTCAAACGTCCGGGAGATCTATACACACTAGCGACGGGGACAGATGCGCGGAAACCGGCTGAACTTCCAATGAAACAATTGACAGCTGTTTTGGGAAGTCCCTTGGTGACAGTATCTGAAAACAGTTGACGAGGGACGAGCGGAAACGTGGAACACAGAATGGAACAAATGACGAGCGAAGGCTTTATCGGCGAAGCAATTGACAAGTACAGAACTTGAAGAAGTGAGTGGAGCTGGCAGGGAAACAACTTGAAAAGCAATAATAAGCAATATGACGCTTGAGAGAATGAGTGTCATAAGGCGAAAAATAAATGTTAACAAATCAAATAAACGACGTTACTTCTCAAACAGAAAAAAAAAACAGGATACACTAAGTTTTTCTTCAGTTCCTCCAGACAATTGCTATGACAGTGGGATAACTCTTTAAATTAAGCCACGACCGCTTCCTTCCACATCCATTATAATTCATTATACAGTAATCATCCTTTCACATGAAGCTATATAATCAGAGCAACTCAAGCACTTCGTTTACTTTGGTGCCAAATATTTTCCCCACGCATATGCATCAGTTTCGTCATAATTTACTTCTTAACTAAATACTTTGCTGCCCTGCAGAATAATTTAAACGTTACTTTATAAAATATTTATATTCTATACAGACGTAATGCAAAAACCCTCATGCATATCAAATCCAATCGATCAAACTATAGACTGCAGCTGATGACATTGCTTTTGTGCATCCCTATTTTAAGGGTTCGAAACTGAGGGCGAAGGAAAATCTCCCTTGTCGTTTTCCACCAAGGTTTTGGCTATTAAGTCGGCCATAACTCTGGGACAATGATCATTTGGATATGTATGTATGTATACCATAGATCCTGAATATCTTGGATAGTATTGATCTGCCGAACCCATCAATAAGACCACAGCATTTCTTAATGGCTCTAGCAAACCACACCCCCACGACAGCTACCACCCCTACGTTTTAATTTAACTGCGTGTAAGGTAATGATTTATATGATGGTTGGGTTCTGTACAGAGCCACATTTCAAATTAGCTTCCTCGGGGAGATGGAAAAATTATGGGGGGGGGGGGGAAATGTCGCGCTTTTGTTCAGAATATTTCGCTGTGTACGTGGAAGGACGGACTGAAAGTGAAGCATCAGGGTACAGTAAAAACGTCGGAGTATTCCACGATATTTTATTTCACTTTGAACTGTTCTATTTGCATATCGCTCGGAGTCTAATGTAAAAAAAAGTACAGCATCATATTCAGGAAGACACAGCCAAATCCTTGTCACAGCAAACAAATTCATTACATCAAGGAAACATTACACAGAAAAAGTGATATTTTAATTAATGCAATACGGCCCCCGGGGGGAAGGGGGGGGTAATTCTGAAAGAATGAGATCAAATTAGAATCTACAGAGGCTTGAGCATTCAGTTAGGTTGGGGGACACTAGAAATGCACACAGAATTTCGGCGAGAAAACATCTTAATAAACGGTTACGTGAAACACGCACAAGATCATAGAATATAATGAAGATGGTTTCTCAGGGAAATAAATTATGATGAAGGTTAGGTTGGATTTGATGGAAGTAGCCGATGGTCGGGCCGTGGCAGGGTTTAATATTAGCTTTGTTAAACCTTCGGGATCTGCTAGCACCCAGCGATTTTGCACGAAATGAAATAAAATATAACTATAAACTATTGTAACGTCTCGCTGAAGTCCTCTGGTTGCAATTATATGAAACATTCACAATTACCAGCGCCATTTATATTTTAAGAAAACTCAAATTCGGTCTTCAATCATACAGACTTCAATTCTGCGCGGAAATAAATCACCTGTCAGCCGCGCCTGCATTGAAGCCGATACAACCCGCTCTGGCTGCTATCATGTTCTACAGTAAATTTACATATAAATCTGCATTAGCATCGAAACGAAAGGCGGTTTCGCGCCAGTTAACCGAGCGCCAATTTCTCAATGCAGTTTTACTCGCGTATTCATTCTCGCAACTCACGTGACCCCCAAGCCGCTTATGCACCTCACGTACCTGAAACAAAGAAACGAAACATTTAGTAACGAGCAAATTGAAAAGAAAAAATGTAACGATCTTTTTTAACACTTTCCATGCTAAAAAATATATAAAGTCTCTTCGTATTTATTCTTAATTTTAATACGAAATGTCAAGGGAATATTATGAAGAATCAGATGAGAGGGCGGTGGACACCGATGGGTACAAAGGTCACACGTGGGATAAAATGACCACGTGCTTTCAGAAACTACGAAAAAACCACCAAAAACTGACTCAAATGAAATCAGGGTAGCCAATCCAAAGGCCGAGACCTTCCGAATAAAAATCAGGGCTCCTAATAAGACATCTTCGTCGCAGACATCCATTTCAACGCGGTTTTATCAACTTCCAAAGCTAGTGAGCCCTGAAATAAGAACATACGTGGGAAGCGAACGGGTACTTAAGTCACTCAAAGTAGATCTGAATGCACTTAGGATAACTTCACGTGTAAGCACTTCCGAGACAGATAAACCTGATTCAAAGAGAGATAAATGGATGCTGAGATACAGCGGAGAACTGAAACAGCAAAAATGCAAATAAATAAAAGAAACGAGTTTAAAATACGACTGGAGCTAGAAACAGACCGACCCCACTTTCAGATGTACGAGAAAGGGAATTCTAAATCGCAGCGGCAAATGTCGATATTTTTCGAGTTATATCGATACATATAGTAACTTCAGGGGCATGGTACAGTACTTATGTTAATACAGCAACAAACTAACTCCACGAAGACTACACATTCTTCAGCAAGTCAATAAAGCCGCCGATTTCATGTAAACTGACGGTTTTGTTACCAATATCATCACCACGCCTACGCCCGAGAGTCTCAAGTCGTCTCTTCCTGTCAAATTCTACAACCCAACTTCATCCGCACGTAGACATAAAATGTGAGAGACGGAACGCTGTCCATTACGCGGGGTCAATCTGACGTACGTCTATTTATTTTGTTTATTTAGTGTTCTGTCTGACGACAGGTCCATATGAACAGGATCCTTCCATCCTTTTCTCGGACTGGGACCTGTTCATATACGTTCTTGGCAGATGATCCAGAAGTGGTTTGCCATTGCCTTCTTCTGTGTGTGAATGGAGTAATTGTTGGCATGCCACGGAGGAAAACTCCGTGTTGCCTAGACCACGGCCTTGCCCAACACAAGTTATAAATTCGGACACCGCCGGGAATCGAACCCGAGACCCCCACGATTACAAGGCCAGCGTTCTAACCGCTAGACCACCGTGGCGGTGACGTACGTCTACCGGGCTGAAATATGCCTACGCCCCATAACTTAACAGCCAGGCATCGTTACAGAAACTAACAAGAAACATTTTTTCTTGCGAAAGATATTTTCGTCACATAGGCCACTGTCGCTCGGAGTCGCGGAAACTTGCCCGCACTGCGTGACGTGTTCTTAATTCGCCGTACGCATTTGCTTTATGAATGATCCATAAGCTTTCCAGCAAGCGGCTCTCTGTACATTCGAGACCCAGGTCCCATGAGGCCTGAATATACAGCATTGTCCCTTTGTATCGTCCCTGAGGAAAAAACCTGTGTCGGACAGAGCGTGGCTGCAACTTCTCCTGCAGCGGTGTGAGGTGGGAAAACTAATATCAGGGGGCGACAAGTGAATATTGACATTTCTACACAGAATGTGGGAAATTATTTCTGGCGTGTAGCAGCACGCGTGGTATTTTTTTTAATTGTATTCCTACACCTCGTAATAGTAGCAAAACCAGATCCAGATAATTTGCAATCCATGATTTCAGCCGCGTCTCGAAGCTCACTGAAAGACTTCGCTGAAATCAAAATGGCGACGTAAGGATTTATATAAGAAGAAAAATATCGGAAGAGACTGAATCAATTCAGCGTGATTAATTATCGAAAAATTGGAATTAAATTTCAGTTCCATCTGAATGTAATTTTCAGTTTCATCCCAAAGCCACAAGATGTATTACTTTAATGCAAAAGTGACCTAACTACAAATCACGTATGGAACGTTCCTATAGCAACAAAAATATTTAATACAAATCCTACTCCATGTGGAATGGAACAGAGGACTTAAAACAAATTACCAATGGTCTGTACAGTCGTATTTTAAACATGTTACTATGAAATAAAAGCTGTCTCCATTATTTATTTATTTATTTATTTATTTATTCTGACAGACAACAGTGGCGTATCACAATGTCGCTGGTAAGTCCTAAATCGACAGATTTTGTACAGAACTTAGTATAAACAATATACCACAAAATTACATCACAGCTTTAATTTCCGATTCTCTGTCATCGATAAATTAACATGGAGAATGCGCGAACTAGTGAGGTGGGAACAAGAATAGACTTTAAAAATAAATAAACATGACATCTAATAATTTAAAAAAAAACATTGGGACTTAAAGACGTGTAATCTGGTATTTACACAGTAAAAACCATCTAAAACTTCTGTAAGAAACAGTTTTTTGCATGTAAGACTTGAGGTTCTCACAGCGGTGAGTATGAAGATTTCCGTCTTCTGGGTTGTTGCGCTGTGTAGTCTGGTCGATGTTAACCAACGTTTCAGAGGTCATACTGCCTCCGTCATCAGAGTATGAAGATTTCTGTCTTCTGGGTTGTTGCGCTGTGTAGTCTGGTCGATGGTCCACTCCCATTCCTGCTCCCATTGGCTCGGGGCAGGCTACACCTTTCACTTTCCAGCCTATAAACCTAGCACTTCACACCCTATTGGCATATTCATCGCCCTGATGACGGAGGCAGTATGACCTCTGAAACGTTGGTTAACATCGACCAGACTACACAGCGCAACAACCCAGAAGACAGAAATCTTCATACTCATCGCCCTGATGATGGAGGCAGTATGACCTCTGAAACGTTGGTTAACATCGACCAGACTACACAGCGCAATAACCCAGAAGACGGAAATCTTCAGTTTTTTGCATGTTAAAGCCATGACAGCTATGAGAATATGACCATTTAAAAGACTCTGTTATGTAAAACTAATGCAGTCGATACAGCGTCGTTAAACAACCGAGAACCTGCGCACATCATACGCTCTGACAGCACTTGTTGATCGTAAGCGAAGTGAAGATTAGAGATTATTACAGAAGAACCCAGGCTTTCAACAAAATGCACAGTTCACAAGGTCTGCGGTTAGATGGCATTAGTGTTACTGCTGAAGCTAAGGGACCCATTGCTTAAATAGACATACCCAATGGGCAAGTATAAGGCAGGTAATTTTAACACGGGCAACTCAGAAACATGTTTCAGACAGTATAAAGCAAGTCCCGATTCGGAACAGCGACCAGCATGTGGGTCCATTGTCTCGCCACACAAAGAGCATCTAGCATGTGCAAACAAGCAAACAACACAATGAAACGATAGTTAATTAAACCCTTATCACTTTAAACAATTAGCCTTACAGCGATGTAACGTTGACAAAGTTAATTACATTTCACACATTTCCACAGAAGAAGTGGACCGGATAATAATGACCTTATGTACATTCTCGTTATTGCTTTGTTTTGTCATATGAAACACAACCAATCACCCAAAGGAAAAGGAAAAATAAATAATTATTGAATTTACTTTCTTAATAATTTCAAAGATATTTCTTCTCACGCTATGGGGGGAAAAAACATTCAGAAGTTGGCAACTGAAGAATTGAGAAAATTATATAACGAGAAGATTAAATAATCAAAATTTTGTATTTCCTTCATCATAACTGCATTTTCTGTTACACACAAAAATCACTGTTCCAAATTTATCTTCTTCTTAAAACTGACTGGGGGAGTGAGTTATGATTCATAAAGTATCTTATATTAAAGCAATGCCGGAACTATTTGGGACCAACAAGATGGTTAAACGATCAAAGCTCGGTGGTAACTATACATACCACCTTTAAGAATGAATTATTCTGCATTTTGTATTTATGGATATAGTATGATTGCCACTGTAAACAGAGATTATTTTCTAAAAATCATTACGCACTTTATATTACTAACGGTAAAGAGTTATGTTTTCTTTGCGGTACGGACTGAATTTTAATTATTATTTAGACGAGCTTCAGCATCAGAGGGTTAATTAGGTTTCATAAACGAACAAGCCTGTAAGGTAAATAATTATTGTTTATTTAAATACCAACAATAGTATACAAATATAATTATTATTATTATTAACACGTATAAGCATGTTTGTAATATAATAATTAACATCTTGTATTAAAATCTAAGAGACGTCATAATCACCCACACTAAACACTAGCCAGGCGTTACGCAAGGCAAATGAAATGATTTGTCAGAAACTCCCTGTAGGTGTGGGAGGAGAAAAATGTTCTCTACCCAGTCCAACAATCTGAACTTCCTAACTGATACGGTTGCTCTAATCGGCAAGTGAAAAACTCCCCAAGCACTTAAGCCAGTCTTGCAATGACGTCGGTCAGGTGGGGTCGATCTTAAATCCATAGTCATTCATTTTGCAGAAGACTGGAATTATTTGCATTGAATTAAAGGCAGTTTCTTCCCTTGGTTCTGAAGAAACTCAGCTAGAAACAATCCGTCCGTCCGTCCCCCCCCCCCCCCCCACACAACCCAAGTCCCACCCCATTTTCAAATAATATTTTAAGCCCTCTTATACAGCTAGGACCAAATATCGATAAAACACAGCTTGTGTTGCAACCAGACGCAGACAGATGGCGACTGCGATTGTGAGGTTTTAAGAAGCCTCCTTACTTGTCATCGGGATATACCCGTGTATCAGTAGCCTCGTACCTTGAGATATATTCTGTATTTGTCACCTTCAAATAACCCACAATCGCGTCCTCCTAAATCCTTATCTGTTCACCATTCTCGACTTTATTAGATTATATACTTCAGCGGGCGAAACATGGTTCCTGAACAACACAAAATTTAGCAGTAAAGACGTTCTCGCTGTTTTATGGACAAGCCCTGAGTTCCAATCTGTTATAACGAACGACGTATTTCCTCAGAAAAAAATAGACTTGGTAATATCTTAAAATAAGCCACGGCCCATCGTAGTGTTACAACGCTAATATATCCATGTAGTATATAAAACGTCAAACAAACAAGATATTTTATATAATGATAAGTATATATTAAATCTTGTCCGTCTAATCGCAATAATTCTTATTAAACATTAAAATATTACAATAATTAACATTTAAAATATTTTAATATTTAATAAGAATTATTGTGATTAGACGGACAAGATTTAATATATACTTATTATATCACAATATGACGCAACTTTACCATCTTATAATGATATTTGTTTGTTACATGAACCTGTTACACAAATGGACCCAAATCTCACGAAGAATTCACTAAATAACATTAAACGTTCCATTAAGCCGAACTAAGACGATCATAACACGAGGACCCAGCAGTAGGGCACATGATTTGTAACTGGGGGGGTGCCCGGTTCAAACCTCGGACGAAGCACCAGTTTTCCTGACTAGAGGCTTTCGAAACTTTCCTACGCCCCTCCACACAGCAGGATTTCTTGAGAATTTAACAGTGGTTTATATAAATTTTAATATTATCCTACCATCTACGCCACGGTCTTATTTCCCTTACGAATGCTAGTGCCGTATGTCTCGAAAAATTGGTGGACAGCGCCTTTATACAAATCACAATTTTCGCTATCCAACTTATAAATCATAATCAACTTTTCATGCCACATTACAAATTCACAGTCGAACTTTATCGACTCCATTAGCGAACAGGTAAGCCGATAAATTAATCGAATCTCCCCGACGGATGGAAATGACGGGCAATGAACCTGCGGTCGCCAGATTTCGTGTTCTGCGGTCTCCGAATTTCCCCTGTAATCACGTGGTCCTGACAGTCCTGTTACCTGGAACAGGATTCAGCCTTCAGCTAACCGCATACTTTCCACTTCTTTAAAGGGGCAGAATGAAGACCAATAAGGATTTGGAAGGAGACGATCATCGCCTTTCGCCGACATTTGCAGAAATCCAGTATGGCGCCTACCATAGTACAAATCCACACAGAATTACAGGAACGTACCATAAGCCTGCTTCGTGCAGAGAGAACAGGGGAAGGAACACAAGAAAATGGCGGAGAAACGAGAAATTTAGGGGATGACGGAATAAATAAAGAACTAGAAAAGGGAAAACAGTGATGGACCAAGCAGGATTCGCACCGGTGAACCCACTGCTCAGTTAAGTGATTCAGAACGTAATGAAAAGAACAAACACAGACGAATGAAAGGCAAAGCAGATGACAGAAACGGAGAAGAGAGGAAATTAATGAAGATCACGTGGAAACAGATTACTCAAAGCAAATAGACTGAACTGAGTGACATAAAAACACTGAGATTAATGTTTCTCATACAAGTGAAGGTAATGATGTTGGCCTTTCGAGTTGTAAACCAGATACCAACGTTTCGTAGCAAAAACCTGCTTCCATCTTCAGGGCTAAAGACGGAGGCAGTGCGTTCCTCTGAAATTCTAGTGTCTACTTAGACATCTCCGCAGCCGTGGGAACCTCAGACCTCAAAAGGGAGTTAGCTCGCTGTTCCTCTCGCCCGAGACAAGCCGCCGCGTTATCATAATATGACAAAAAGGCACACCGTCCTACACAACCAATTAAGACCGGACTCGTTAAAAGATTTAATTAATTGCTTGATTGGATTTTGATGTAACTAGGAGGTCATTAGGGAGGGCGGTCCACATGTGTTGCGTTGATGTATGTTTGTACTAATTGACATGTAACGCGCAATAACGTCTCAAGTGACACCAAGGGACATGTGGCCTTCTTGCGGTCACTCATATACATGTTAAGGTGAAGTATGGCCCAATTAATTTCCAGCCCTTTTAAATACTGTAATGGTTGTTTCATTTTCTAACTTTTACACACTATTCGAGCATATTATTATTTTTGTGTCCAAAGATCTGAAAATATGAATGCGAATTTGTGCGCGCGGCTCACACCGCCATGTTTTATAAAGATTCTAGAATCGAGTGTGATAGTTAAATAACAGGACGGTGCGTTTGCTTGTGAAGCTATTTTGCTGTTTCGGGAGATCAAGGAGACGCCACATAACGAAAAACTCTTACACTCATATTGATAAAAAAATGTTTTTATAGTCGAAAAAACACGTATGAAAATACAAAAAAAAAAAAATTATGAGGGTGGCAAGACCTCGTGAAAAGAATACGAGTATTTTCTGGTATGTTCACTTTCGCTAGATCTTTAATAAATTAGCTGATTATTCGGTTGCTTACATCGTTACTCAGTTCATTAGCGCGTTCGTTAATTAGGTCTCAAAAGACATTTTAATGATTCCCCGTAGAAGATTCTCCGTATCGCATTGTCGAAATAATAAAATTTATCGACATTTTCATACAAACTTGCAACTCGTTTCTTCAGTGTAGACTACTGACATCAGAGGATTTGCGACGAACTGTGATCGGTAGGAAATATCGCGCGGTGATACATAAGTCAGCCATCAAAGTCATGACATAAGATCAACTAACAATGAAGCTGTTGAGATATTAAGTTGGCAGGCGGTAACCAATGCAACTTCTGACCACAATAAAATCTGTCAGTAAACGGATATATTTGTTTATAATTTCAGTACTGATACTCGATTTACTAGCAGACAGACTGAAGTCAAAATTCCACTGTAACTTTTCCACCGCGGCAAGTAATTAGAATCACAGACTGTTAACACAAGATGTCACATTCATCCACTGCTCCCTCAATTCACACTCTCAATGAAGACCTCTCTTTTGTATTATTTGCTCTAGGAAGTCAAGTGAGAGATGGGACGGCTGAGAAAACAATCGAGTTCCTTCCTTCCTGAGGCTTAAAGACACGATTGGTCACAGATGTTTCAAACTGCTTTAATGCAAAGAAAAGGGGAAGTTGGAAAAAGTGTGATAGGAGTCGTCGAGCTTTTCCCTAAAGACAAAGACGTCTTGGCTTAATCTTATGCATATTTATACAGCCGCCGTTCTGTACAGTGGGGGAGCCCTTTACGTATACTGGGCACCCCCTCCCCCCAAGCGCCTCTGCGGGGCCAAGACCACCACAGCGCCTCATCAGAGGACTTCTGGTTATTGCTTCGTCTCTGTCAAATCTTAAAAGAGTCCGCAGCCCATAAAAATTACATTTAAGAATTCAGTCCGTACCGCGAAGAAAACACTACACTTCACCATTACAAAGATCAACTGGTTAACGCTGTTTAAGGAAGTAATCGCTGTTTACAGTGAGAATCATAGTTCGTCTAAATTACATTTAAGAATTCAGTCCGTACCGCGAAGAAAACACAACACTTCACCATTACGAAGATCAACTGGTTAACGCTGTTTAAGAAAATAATCGCTGTTTACAGTGAGAATCATAGTTCGTCTAAATTACATTTAAGAATTCAGTCCGTACCGCGAAGAAAACACAACACTTCACCATTACGAAGATCAATTGGTTAACGCTGTTTAAGGAAATAATCGCTGTTTGCACTGTGAGAATCGTTCGAAATCAAATACAAAATGAAAAATTGTTTATTGTTAAATTTCTGTATTCTACAGCCCTCACAATTATTTTGTGAAGTGTACAAATCACGCCCTTAATGACATCCTACACCTTCGCTCACCACGCCCACTTTAAATTTTGATATAAATTAACAAACTGCGATAAAAATGAGCATCTTAATATTTCATGCAGCTTTGAATTATAAAGCCAAAGCAAAACTCAAAATTCAGATACAGAAATTATATTAAAAAAAATAATAAAACTTATCTGTGTGTGTTTACTTCACCAAAGAGTTTAACCTTCGTGTCTCCGAATTTTCAGATTTAATTTGGCGGAGTTCAAACATCACAGATTACTTCAAAGAAGCAACAGACTTAATTACCCGTATCTGCTGACTCCTTTAAAGTGTCTCCCGCCCAGCATCAATTTCCCACTCTCGTTATGTTCAAAGAAAATTAATTGGGGTATCAATTTTGTTTTTAATTTTCAGTTAGAGAAATTTCTACAAAAAATTACAAACCTTTTAAACTTACATCCAGATCGCGCAGTTCTCTGAAAAACGCAGCAAAATTCCTGTCACGACAAACTTCACTGATTTTCCTCAGACAATTAAGGGGGTGATATCGATCAGGAAGTTACGTCATTAATAGTCAATTAGTCGTACGTTATTAATAGTAACAAGCCTGTAAACCAGAAGACATAATTCACGCCCAATTCGATTTTAAAATTCGTCTGATTTCCGAAAATGTTTCTGACAATTTTCCTTTCACCGTCGTCATAATTTCTGTGACCTAAAAATTAGAATTCCTAACTTGTTCAACTGTATGCCACGGTGGTCTAGCGGTTAGAACGCTGGCCTTATAATCCTGGGGTCTCGGGTTCGATTCCCGGCGGTGCCCGAATTTATAACTTGTGTTGGGCAAGGCCGTGGTCTAGGCAACACGGAGTTTTCCTCCGTGGCATCCCAACAATTACTCCATTCACACACAGAAGAAGGCAATGGCAAACCACTTCTGGATCATCTGCCAAGAACGTATATGAACAGGTCCCAGTCCGAGAAAAGGATGGAAGGATCCTGTTCATATGGACCTGTCGTCAGACAGAACACTACAAATAAAAAATAATTTACTGACAGAAAACAAGATGCCCTGTCTTTTCCCCTTAAAAAATACAAATTTTTGAACTCTCCGCGTGTAGGTCCGATCCAATCAAATATTTAGTACGGGAATTAAAGAAACAAGGCGGCCGGGAGAGGACTGATAGCGAGGGTAGTAACCCCTGTAGTTCCAACCCCCGACACAGGGGTATAAAGGTAAAACGCGAGAGTAACTGTCCAGCGCAGGAACCTTGTGCTTAAATCAGTGTTTATGATCGTAACACGGTGTGCCGTAAACAAGTAGCCTATCAGGAGACTTGAACGAACAGGGAAGCCAAGGAGACAACTGTAAGAAGACTTCAGTGATATATGAAGCATCAAGCTTTGTCCGCCTTAATGCAAAGTGAGGAAATTATGGTTGTCCATTGGATTGTATAGATGGTTCAGTGAGAAGACCGCTGTGGACAGAAACGAGGAAAACAAACTGAGGAAGTGTCAGTGCCGGGAATCGAATCACGGGTCTCCGTCGTCTGTCCAGTGGCGTTACGCGTCCGTACAGTGGCGTTACGAGCCTACTGACCACGGTGAACTGTGCTGTGTAAAACTGGTTCGTTATTGGTTTATCGTTAATTGTTCTTAATTCTATTATTATTATTATTATTATTTTATTCATCCCACCACCACTTGGTCTGGCAAACTGCCCTTTTCCAACTTCTTGTTATCCTAAATATACATTTTTATTAATTTCTTACGCAGAAATGCTGGTGCACGGTAGGTGGGGGCACTATAGGAGCATCTTCTTAAGAGACTGAGGAAAACCACGAAAATGTGTAACGATAGGCGGTCTGCGAGTCGATATTTGTACCCGTAATCTCTCGAATACGAAGCAGGAGTGCCAACTACTCAACAGCGACCACTCTTGTCCCAATGAGCTCTTTGCAATGTTTTTTTTTCCCCTGAGTTTTGAGAAACCCACAGTTTATTGAATGACATAAAATGTTTTACGGGTCCCGTAGTCCGACCAGAGCAAGGCGCTTCATGAGCCCTCAATTGTACCTGAGGAAGCAGACTTCCCGTTCAGCACCGGTGACCTGCGGCGTTGCATATCCTAAAGGCGACCAGTGCTCCATCTTCTATTTGGCTGTTTAATAACAGCCCTAAGACGGAAGTTAAAACCAGTTGACTATTAATTATTTTCCAACTCTCTTCAATACAGGGAGGATACGGTTTTTGGTCAGGGTGGTAATTATTATTACCGCGCAACCTATTCTGTTTAACTTCGTAACTACTTGGAGTAGCGGCCATGCGAGGAGTCTGATTCATCTGCAAGTTCTTTATAAACGCTCTTCAGTCATCGAATTAAATGTAAGGTCAGTGATAATGAAAATTAGTAGCGGTCGAAATAATTCAACGAATACACAGATAAATTGTGTAAAATGGTACATGTTCTTCCTCAGTTGTACCTGAGTTCGTATAGTAGTTACATCATGTAATATGATAGAATAAACACTGGCTTTAGGAAAATGTTTGGTTTTAGAAAGATGTGAGGCTGTGAAACATGATCTCTCTTTGAAGGGAAGAACTTGGGTTGACAGTGTTAAGAACAAAAGTAAGGAAGAAGGATGGAGATAATTACATAATGAGGAACTTATACTAAGGACTCTTCTTATAAGGGTGATTAAAATCAAATATAATTAGATAAAAAAATGAAATATAAGAAAATACACTTAGGAGAGAAAAGAGTAGATGGTCTAGCGGTTAGAACGCTGGCCTTGTAATCCTGGGGTCTCGGGTTCGATTCCCGGCGGTGCCCGAATTTATAACTAGTGTTGGGCAAGGCCGTGGTCTAGGCAACACGGAGTTTTCCTCCGGGGGCTTCCCCGGTTTCTCCGTGGCATCCCAACAATTACTCCATTCACACACAGAAGAAGGCAATGGCAAACCACTTCTGGATCATCTGCCAAGAACGTATATGAACAGGTCCCAGTCCGAGAAAAGGATGGAAGGATCCTGTTCATATGGACCTGTCGTCAGACAGAACACTAAATAATAATAAGATGAGGTGGTCTAGCGGTTATAACGCTGGCCTTGTAATCCTGGGGTCTCGGGTTCGATTCCCAGCGGTGCCCGAATTTATAACTTGTGTTGGGCAAGGCCGTGGTCTAGGCAACACGGAGTTTTCCTCCGTGGCATCCCAACAATTACTCCATTCACACACAGAAGAAGGCAATGGCAAACCACTTCTGGATCATCTGCCAAGAACGTATATGAACAGGTCCCAGTCCGAGAAAAGGATGGAAGGATCCTGTTCATATGGACCTGTCGTCAGACAGAACACAAAAAAAAGGATAATATTAAAATGTGACTTACGGTTGAGGTAGAAGGGCGTCGAATGGATTTACTCAGCATATAAGGCGTCTAATAGCGGACTTCCATGAACGTGTTAATGTCCTGAGACTCTACGATATCACAAACACTCTTAAACGTAAAATGACAAATCATGGATTCAGCAACCAGCGAACTTTCACCTCAAACGCGGTAATAAATGTCCTTACGTGGACGTAGAATAAATTGCTCGGGTTATGAAGAAGAACCCCCAGGCTCGTGGCAAACGAAAACAAAAATCACTTTCACGAAGAAAAAAACAGACTTTACAAAACAAAGTATCAGTTGAACGCACGTGTCTTAAGAGTTACCGCACGCTGTAATTTAAAAGAAAAGAGAAAACGTCTCTCTCGGAAGGCGTGCAGCTACAATGTACACAACGAGAGAACTTGAAAGACGGCGACCGACGCCCCCCCCCCGGGGAGGGGGGGGTCATTTTCAAGAGACTATTTGTAAGCTGTCACAAGAAGTTTCTTCGCCTGGAACTTTCCGCTGGGATAAAAATTACCTTAGTTTGTGCTTAGATCTGAAACACTGATAGGACACGTCCCGAGCAAACAAGTAGTTGTGACGTCACATCTGTTCTTTTTTTTTTCCCTCTCTCTCTCTCTCTCTCGCGAGCAGAAGAGTTCTGCAATACCGGCCACCGTCCTCTGTAACAGGCTCCATTCGCATATCGATTATTGGGAATTTAGCGGACGTCTATGTACTGTGCAAATTATGATAAAACTTTTCTCCGTGTTTGCACACATCTGCAAGGACGCACAATGATTCTTTTTTGTTCTACAGTAGCGTTCTCCTGTTATTTTAAAATTTGACGTCGGTAATATTCATTAATATAATTAACTTCCACCCTGTACTGATCACCAGGGCCTTTAATATTAACTCCAATGTGTGAAATGTTTGTACGGAAGCTAACAGTTGCTCAGCTGATAGGACAAACCGAAGGTTAAATACTGCCCTTAAAACAGCATCGTTACGTAACCTCGGAATTTTTAAAAAAGTCCTCTGCTACTCATATTACACGATAACCCACCGAAACATTTCGACCTTTCCAAGGGGTACGACAGCCCGTGGTCGCTGTCACCGGGTGTGGAGTACGACAGTCCGTGGCGCTGAGGAGAAAGATTTCGTGTGCTATGTTGGTGGTAGTGTGGTCAGGGGACACGAACGGTAAGCCATCTTCAACAACCGGTGCGAGAACCGAACATCGGCGAATAGGAGGTCCGCGGTTCGGACCTTACGCTCAGCAGTGTGGTCACTTTGCATCATGCACTGCGCTCAATGTCTCTTCACTTAATTAACCCTTTACATGATGATTCTTATTTAAAAAAGTTACGAAATGTAGTTTACACAGAGCTTAATATTTATGGAGCGTTTGCCAGAATTTGACGTGATCTTTGATGATGTTTTGGGGGATTCTCTCATCCACTCACTTCCGGGACGAAAATATTAATACATCGTGTGAAGTTCAGATTTCAGGTTCTGACGTCGACTAGTACGAAGATGTCTTCGTCCTGATGATGGAGGCAGTAAGTATCTCTGAAACGTCTGTCAATTTCTGCCAGATTACACGACACATAACCCCCCAGAAATATTCGTGTCCAATTTCGACCAAACTTAGAATGTATCAAAAAATTATAAAACACGCCAATACAAAATTTTATAAAATCGATTCAGTCGTCCAGCTGTTACATACGAACAGTCGGACGGAAAGAGCTATTAATAATTGCCTAATACATCTACCGCTTATTTTATTTGTTTAATTCGTTAATTGCATAGTGGGCAAGATTTTTCAGTCGTTGAGTAACCTAGTTCGCATTCCGGTCAATAACCCAACAGAACAACAACAAAAATTTCAACAATTTCTGTGACAGGTCACTGTGTAAAAAAACAAATCTCGTGTTCTCTTCCCATAAATACAGCGCACTGCAATGCCGACATGGATGTCCTAACACTTCCATGACACGAACTCAGGCACAAAAACATAATGAGGAAGAAATGAAGTGATGCGTAGGCAAAGAAGGGTAGATACCCTCACCCCAACCTCAGAGGGGGGGGGGGGTATTTACGCTCCGTGAGACCTTTCTTTTCTCCGTTGCCAGGGGTCGTCCTCTGTAATTTCTCAGCGATCCTTAATGACGAAGCAGCATCACTTTTTCTCATTAACACCCCTCACCCCCCTCCCCAACTCCCTCCACCAATATCACCGACTCCTTTACCCATAAAAGTGCATCCCTTAGTATCTACGGCGGCTTCAGGTTTCTAAAGTTCCATAATCTGTGGCAAAATTTGCGTTCCCGGAACCTAACCAGAAAAACAGATCGTTTCATTTGCTCATAACTGATTGAAAAATTAAGTAACTCTCTATTAGCAGAACAAGATGGTTCAACGCCGCTAATACCAAAGCCTGGCACACATCTTAATCTCACAACACATTTATTAACAGCCTTCTAAGTCTTACTTTCCCATCTCCGTCTCGGTCTTTCAAGAGACCATTTTCCACGAGGTATCTCAACAAATATTTTACATGCAATATTGGCTTTAATTAATAGCTACACGCCCAACCCATCTCTAACCACCAGATATCGTTAACAAAACGAGGCGATCTGTACAAAGTATGTAGTTCATGGTTAAGACGACAATTTAACCAACCAATTTTATGGAAATCTACGCTTTACAGTGTCAAAAATATACCCTGTCCGTCCTCACCTTTTCAAAAAAAAAAATCAAGATGTACTATCCTACCGGTCTATTCTAACATATCTACGAAAAAAAAGGAATTTTAAAGATGAATGGTAACTATATGGACCACCTGCTTTAACAATCAGTATCTCTTCATTTTGTATTTGTGTTTCACATAATTCCCAGTGCAAACAGCGATTATTTTCTTAAACAGCGTTAACCAGTTGATCTTTGTAATGGTGAAGTGTGGTGTTTTCTTCGCGGTACGGACTGAATTCTTAAATGTAATTTAGACGAACTATGATTCTCACTGTAAACAGCGATTATTTCCTTAAACAGCGTTAACCAGTTGGTCTTTGTAATGGTGAAGTGTCGTGTTTTCTTCGCGATACGGACCGAATTCTTAAATATTATTTAGACGAGCTTCGGGTTCAAAGGGCTAAGATATGTATTTTGAAAACCATACAAAATTCGTTCGTGAGATAAATTACACCCGGACGACGTGTTCGTGTCTGCAAAGACAATTCTGAGGAGCGAGAGAAGACATGACAGAGTAGAGAGGAGTCTTTGAGGAACACAAGATGAAGGAAACTGCTTTTAATATTGAAAAACGCTTTCCGCAGGATGAGACTATCTGGAGAGTAAATACAGGCATGCTTCTGTCTGTTACTTAATTGCATTACTTTGCTGTGTTCTTTTTCGTGCAAGAGTTTGGGCTGATATAAACGCTGGAATTTTGAACTTTTTACCTTTTTCCTTCGCTCAAATTGAGTTTGATGAAATAGGGGCGGGGGGGTAGAATAAAAGTAAGGGATGTATACGGACAGACTTACCCCGCACACACAAACAAGGCCAGCACCAAAGCGACCTTGAAACCCATACATCTACGTCACAGGCGTAGTTTACATACCGAGGCGTGATTCTCAATCAATTTAGCGACTACATATCAACTACCACGTGTAGAAACCACTGTGTTAAAGTTATCTTGGTTAACAGTAACAGAATCAGCAGGAAGTCTATTTTATAACCACTGATGCTTGTTTCTAAGACGGTTACAGAGCCAATAGAATGTAAATATACAGTTTTATGGTTCAAAACTTTACGACACATTTAAGAAACTTAAGAAATGTAGAAGTACCTATTCAACTACACAGAATTATCGACTACATCTTCTGAATATTACCTGGTACCTTCCTCCGAAACGTCGGTAACCTCAGAATTCACGGTACAACAAAGTAAAAGAACACGGCTCACGTTTTAACACCGTGGAAACCACGTTTTATTGTTCCTTGTTGACGTAATGTCGAGAGGTAATATAGCCTAGTATGGTAATGCGACTATAACCATTCCACGGAAAAAATTCAGATTTCTTAAATATAAATTTTAACCACAAAAAAGGAGGGGAATTATTTTATGGTCGAAAGTTTTTCTACTAGATCAAATCAGGGTACATTTGAATAATACTCATTTAAAATAATTACAGAATGTTGCATCGTAATTTTAAAGTAGCGTAAAACGTTGCTGTAAGTTCCAAATTAAATTCGATGTTTCTCATTTTAAAATATCCAAAAGTACGACACGCTTGAAAATTCGTGCTGCAATTCGCCCCCAGCCCCTACGAACTTTAAAGCAGACTCCTCGCAGTAATGACACAAAGCAGAAACAGAATATTTAAAACTAGGGGCGGGTGTCTGCATGGGGGGTGCGGAGGGTGGGGGTGGACCAGTGTAAGGGTCAGTCGCAAATATTTGCCAAGCCGGTGGTGATGATGGTTCATACCAATTCAGCTGTGATTAAACGATTAGTGCAGATTAATTTCATTAACAAACAGATGTAGGATACTGCTCTACTTTAATAAGGGGTTTAAGGTTTAATCTTCTTGAACTGGGGGGGAATCACAAGATGCAGTTCAAACAAAGGACAGATTCGCGTTCAGCAGCTGCTCAGAGTTGATCGGCGTCGAGGGAAGGAAGAGACGCTTTACACACGCCTACATGTAATAACAACGAAAAAAAAAAATAATATCATCAAACACGTCGACGAAGTTCTCAGGAGAAAAGTTTCTGCTCAGTGGATCCCGGATTCGAATCCCGGCTGTAAAACCAATTATCAAATCTGCCATTTCATCTAGTGATATCTCAGGTTCTCATGGCGGTAAGTCTGAAGATGGCTGTCTTCTGGTTTGTTACGCCGTGTAGTCTGGTAGACGTTTACCGACGTTTCGGAGTTACTTTCTGTTTCCATCACTAGCAGGGCGATGACTCAATACATTATTTGAAACCGGGTAGGGGGGGTTATTATAAGAAGTAAATTCACTATGGGTGTAGTTGAAAGAGTGTTTTTTAAATAATGTAGAGATCAATGGATCGACCCGTCCTCTGTAAGTACAGCACGAACAATAACGATAACAGAATCGTGGATAATGTGAGTTAAATGCCAATAAATATGAGGGCGGGTTATATTCAACGCGACACAAAAGCTTCCGCGACGCACTAATTACTTCCCCACTACAACCCTTAACCCCCCCCCAAACTCACCCCCCCAACCTGCGTTCGCCCTACACAAGCCGCGCCACGCCATTTTAAGCCATTATTCAAAGAAAGTCCTCAGAGTAATAATTCAGTACTATTTGTGTCGTCGGATGACGTCAGGGTAGTAGTGGGACTGGCCACGTTATCTGGCGACCGAGACCGGTCGACACGTCAGAAACTTTTGTCTGGCCATCTACAACTGTAATTTTCCCTGAAGGGCCTACCACCACCACCACAGCCAACGCTGTCTTTTTTTATCTAAACAGAAGTTGGAGCAACTTAAAAGCAGTAAAAATGTGGCTATCCTAATTCAAATTAAACGTAGTACCACTCGTTATTAATCCCGTTACACTGCATTCCATTGTTTCAGGAACAGATAAAAGTGTATTAAGTGGGCTACTTAACCATTATCACTGCCGCTAGCAGCAAAACATGGTCAGTGTTTCAGTCTGTGGACAGCGAAACACCTTCGGATCGTGACATCACGTCAGTTCTTTTTAACAGAACAGATATACGTATAAGCATCTCTCTGTCTCTCTCAATTTATCAATCCAGACTTCGTTTCTTTCCTTTCTCTTTCCTGTTTCCATTATATCCGTTTCTTTATTTGTAGTGTTCTGTCTGACGACAGGTCCATATGAACAGGATCCTTCCATCCTTTTCTCGGACTGGGACCTGTTCATATACGTTCTTGGCAGATGATCCAGAAGTGGTTTGCCATTGCCTTCTTCTGTGTGTGAATGGAGTAATTGTTGGGATGCCACGGAGGAAAACTCCGTGTTGCCTAGACCACGGCCTTGCCCAACACTACTTCACGTTATTCTTTTATTTTCGCGACAAAAAACAGTTCACAATGGATGAAAACCTACTTTAAATAACGTCGTTAAACAGCGAACAACAAAACACGTGCCCCATCCTTCACAGGATACGCGATTGAAATAAACAGCCATAACAATAATCATAAAAACATAATATTCTCATAGTTACGAGCTTCGCCATGTAGTCTGACGATGGAGGCAGCAAGCACCTCTAAACGTCGGTCAACTTTTAGCAGACTACGTGACACAACATCCTAGGAGACAGTCATCTTAATAATCATCATCGTTACCATTGCAACACGTGACTTCATTTGTTATCCCATATCCGTGAGTGTGCTTATAGTGCGGCGGTGACGAACAAGAAACCAATCTCAACATGAACGCAAATCATTCACGAAACACCGAAGATACAAGAAGTTAAATCGAACACGGTTACCCCTTAACATTATCCTCACGCGACCCACTTCAGAGACAGTTGAAGAGCCCTATTGGCAGATCTCTTGTGCGCGCAGTTGGTGCGTTCATTTGCATTAGTAATCACGAAACTGCAATCAGACAAGACATGAACCAAGAACATCTACAAGAAAATCAGTGTTATTCACTCACAGAGACGCTCAGAGACTTTAGACGCCAGACGTCGTTAACTCCACCCCCTTGCAAAACCACCCCCGGTAGAGTTCCTGAAACTCATCCCTCTAAACACCCCTTCACAGTTTTTTTTCCGAGGTATCTCTGCCCGCCTGTTCTGTGGTGGTGTGCTGGAAGAATTATTGACGGTAAGGGAGGGCAGGACATGATGTGGGGGATGGGGTGGGCAGAGTAATGCTAAATCACGAAGGGGGAAAAATATTCAAAAGGGTAAGGTAAGATGGTAGGTATACTCAGTTAAAAATACTGCACGATATAAAATGGGCTTTATAATATTGAGGTACTTTTGAAAATGTGGGGTTTGGGGATCTTTGTTGAGATTCATTCAAGATGGCCATTACTACTAGAAATGGATATTCCCTCAATATCAAAAGGGTAGGAAAATTTAGGGGTACTTCTTCCCGTGGAAGAGGAAATTGCGGTGTGTTGAGATGCGCTGATACGTGGAATGATGTCCGGGTCCTAGAATCAAATCCCACCGCCATGTCTCCAGCCCCAGTTCTGCAGTCAGAGAAGTAATACGTCACTCCGTTCCAACTGTACAGTCCCTGGTTCAAGACCCTGTATTTTCATACGATGTTCAAACTTATCAAAGTTTTGAAACCTTTACCCAAAGCGTTCCCGAGGCTGCGTACATGTAATTACCTGCTCGGTTAACTAACCCGCAGAACAGTTGCCTTCATGAAACAGACGATAATTAATCAGTTTTCAATAACTCCCCGTTATCCTTAAATTGGGTACCAATACGATGTCTGTTTACCGCTCTGGTCTGGTAATTATACATTAATCTATGGTTCTTCCAGAGTGACGTAGGAACAGCAAAGGGTATTTTTACGAGAAGTTGGTATTAAGAACAACAAAATAGCTGTAAATTCACGAATTAATGCTTTTGACGTCTGTGACCGGAACGAATTAAACATTTTCTTGTCACTGAAGAAGCCCGATGTATGACGTCAGGGTTGGGAGTGAGGGTTGGGAGTGAAGGCGTCGGAGGAGTGTCTTGAGGATACAAGGGGGGTGGAAGGGCTGTGAGCAGGATCAGATGCTCGAAGCAGCCCTCTCCGACGTAAGATAAAGTGAACACCGTCACCCTAATCGGATTATTTGTCAATGAAAGTATATTTGTGACGAGTTAAGGGATGGCAGGCGGAGGGAGACAATAGAATATTTTATATTATTATTACCGCCACAAGGGAGACCTACTGATCCCGATACGAGGGTGTGGGGGTGGGGGTGGGAATATGGATGATTCATCGACCCCAACGCCGTCAAACTAAACAGAACGTTCATCAGTTTAACAACGGACTGGTAAGGTCTACAAAGATTCCCTTTAAGTTTATAGACGTTGCTGGTCACACCTTGTAACACCTCAGTATTTCTCATTCACCTGTTCTCTTCTCGTTATATTTCGAACTTCCCCCCTATTTTTCTCCTTCATCGTCTTATCTTTGTCCTTGGACTGTTTATTTAACCTCCAATTATTTTCCTGTTCTTACAGAGGCTATGGGAAAAATGAAACCCGGAGCAGATCCCTGTGAGTTGGTTCCTACATATCGAAAACACATTTAGCGTTTCATTACTTATATTCCTTCTGATCTATATTCTTCTATACTAATTTTCTCCTTCTTTGGCTAACATCCATCTTACTAACTAACTAACTAAGTCTGGTAGCAGAACACGAAAGTTCAACATCACTGATATCAAAGCCCGCCAATGAACACGATCCTTAGCCAGTTCTGTCCTCCTCCAATTCTAATAACCTATTTCCCTAAGATTCATCTTAATGTTATCTGCCAAACTGTGTCCCCGGTCTTCAAATAACAATAATAATAAAAACGGCTTTCCAATACGTTTCAACACAAAGCTCTGCGCGTATTTCTTGTCTCCCCGTACGAACTACATATATTCAACCCAACGTAACCTAACTTTCCGCTTTATTTAAACCACCGCTATGTCGTCACAAACTCCGAATCTTGTGCTAGCATCCTGCGGCCGAAGACAGCTGCCACTAACACAATCTAGTCGACGACCTTCTGACCCCGGTTCCCCACTTTCATCGCGAAATCAAATCATCAACTATTCCTTAAGGGCCGTCCCGTAGGGACAGGAAAATTTACACATATCAATTCGCGAGATCTCGTTATCGGAAAGGAGACGACTAGGGCAATTATAAACAATTGAAAGTCTGAGGGAGTACCTCGCGTCCTGACGATAAATCTCCCATCTGTCGAGACTGCCAGCCAACCCTTCGCTCGCTGAGCAACTGATAGCGTTCTTAAATACAAGTAGTGTACAGATTTCCACAATATCACGCGTCTGCTTGAAGAGGAATCCGTCGTGGTTTCAAATCTAGGGTCCGCAAGACCTAAGAAAATTATTCCCTGAGAAAAAGCAACGGCTCTGATTGGCCGACAAATGGACTTCAATGTGAGATGCATGTGTGTATATGTTTACGAGCTGGTTACCAACGGAACAAACTGAGTGCAAGGAAATGTACGCCGTAACAATACTGGCGTTTTCGTCAGAATTTGACCCTTATGAACAACCGGAGGATTCCCCACGCAGTTACTTCCAAGCTCAAAAACGCATGTAGGACTTCATACAAAGAGCCTGCCCATTAAAATTCATGTAAATCTTCATGTAAAGTGCCCGTCCCTGGGGTCTCGGGTTCGATTCCCGGCGGTGCCCGAATTTATAACTTGTGTTGGGCAAGGCCGTGGTCTAGGCAACACGGAGTTTTCCTCCGTGGCATCCCAACAATTACTCCATTCACACACAGAAGAAGGCAATGGCAAACCACTTCTGGATCATCTGCCAAGAACGTATATGAACAGGTCCCAGTCCGAGAGAAGGATGGAAGGATCCTGTCGTCAGACAGAACACTACAAATAAAAAAACTACCGCCAGATCCTAACCAAGACTGAGACGTGTGGACAAAGCCCTCCAAGTCCCAAATTTCATGAAAATCTGTTCATTCGTTCTTAAGGAAAACATGACGCGCAACAAGACACAAGTATAATAAACCGAATACGAAAGTATACTGCAGTTCAGTCTGTCTTCAATGAGACAAAAGAAACATATATTTCAACAAACTGATACAGCGAAGTCACAGACAGACAGAAACCTCTTCGCCTTTCGCCGCCGCAGTCATCCTGTAAGCCGACCAACGAACACAGAACAGATGCACCAATGCTCAGACACCCCTCAGACAACTTCCTCCCTCTTGTGACCAGCGCTGATACTACGGCGTGACCAAACTCAACCTCTTTATCAGTTTCACGTACTCACACATGATTAATGGGGGCGGGGGTGGGGGGGTAGCTAATGGTCTCGACGGGGCTCCACGAGCCTCTAAACGACATAATTTCTCAGCCCCCTACACGAACACAGCGTTGCCATAGGGATTATGATATAATTTTATGAATATGCATATTTGCTCTGGTATAATTTGCATAATCATTCATCACTGGTCATTATTTTGGACTGCAGAGAAGGGAAATATGTTTTTTTTAGGCAGTAGAATAGGAATTTCGGTCCAGCATCGGTTTTCCATTCCAGGTTATTGTTATGGACATATAGTTAACTGCTCCCAAAGACGCGCAGGGCTGCCAACTCTCACAGATTCTCACTGTAATAAACCTAAGTGTGTTTGCCACTCAGATAATAATACCAAACGGTCAACTGTTCGATTCAAATTCTGCTGGGTCCATTTCATCGCTTCTGTCATGGCTGTGTGCGACACTTGAGGACTGAAATAAATAAAATTTCATTCGTATGGAGAAACGCTTGTACCAAAATTATCCGCCTTGTGGCTTCTCACACAGAATTACTGTCAAGCAATTTAGAGTTTGTGTCTAGTTCAACAGAAGCCACCTCCTTCCCCCCCCCGGGGCCAACAGACCACAGAGAAATCGTACACCCAATACATACGTAATGTTCATGTTACATGAAGATAGTAATTATTATTCACAGCTGAAATTGTTCGTAATTGACCATAAGTATTTAACAAATACACAAAAAATATATATAAAATTATTAATATCCATAAGAACAATTCCAGAACGCTGGGGCCAAACACTTCGTCCTCTATGCAAGAAAGCAAAGCCCCGTATAGCAAGGCCCTTATTTAAAAGCTGACAGTTGCTTAGCTCGTTAAGAAATCGTCGTTGTGATGGGAGACAGTACGAAGTTCTGAAACGTCTGTAAACTCCTAACAGACTACACGACGTAACATCCCAAAACATGACCATCCCAGGGGGAAAAGAACATTATTTTAAGGGGGTCGATAGATATCTGAGTGGCCAGGAATATAGAAACTGATTTTTAGGTTCCTCAAACGCGGTCCAGTACCTCCCCCCCCCCTCCCCGGAAGCCGCCAGAAACTCCCGTCACTCCGGTCCAATTGTTTCGGGAAATCCCCTCGTGGCTCTCTGACAGTTGTCAGCTGTCTCTTATCTCAGCTACTGGCAGGAACACGTTGCCATGGCAACAAAAAACGTCGATCACCTGCAAGGAACTTGACAACGAACAAAGTTTTTTTACGTTAGAAATTTAAACCAAGTCAACTTCAGGGTACAGTCAAATTTTTCTAACGAGTCTCAATTCGCGATCTAGGAGATGGGTGGGAGGGAACAATTTATCAGTGTCTGACTCAGACCACTAGTACGAGAAATACACAATGCGCATGACAGAGGTCTTATTAAAATAGACAGCCTATGCTTACATATCAGTTACAGGGGTTTTGAAATAATACACATATCCAATGCCTCCTAGAGCATTAAGACAGGCCACAACACTACACGAAACTTCATAACATTGGACCGAGTTGGAACGTTCTAGTGAACACAGAAAGTCCCCTAAAAGAGCAGTGTAAGTTGAAATTACAGTCTGTCCTCATAACTACTAACACTCCTAATTAAGCACGCGTCTCTGTCGATAGATTCTTCATTAAGACATTCTGCAGTTAGAGTTGCCGCATTGACATTCTGCAGAGATACAATACTAATTAAGCAAGTCCACAAAAGTTGGGGTTTTACATTAATTTGCTCAGCAGCGAAATTATGACCTGCATTGCGATATTCTGCAGTAAGACAGAGTCCCACGTCGCGGCGAGGACGTGTACGTGAGACTTCGTTTTGAAGTCTCATTAAATTATTATAAAGTGGGCCACAGTTCAAATCTGACCACAATGAAGTCAATACGTTATTACCGCGTTAAGGTATACTGCAGTGGAATAGGGCCCTAATTAACCACGAGGCTTCGAAGGCAGGGCTGTCTCGTCTTTTAATTAATACGGCTCTTCAGAAACTCCTCTGACAAGGCCCTGATATGAGATTAGTTCGGACAACCGCTGTCCTGAGCGGAATCTTAGATCCCAATTAATTAGCAGGCTCCGTGCTCCTTATACCTGCCCGCATAACACCCTCGTAAGGTTGGCTTCGGAACTTCCAGGCTAATTCTATGTTACTTAGAGCAGATTCATGAGTCAATGGGTGACTTACTGCTGTAAGTCACTTCATTAAAAAGTTTAGACGCGAATACAAAAAAAATCACGGTTGTCATGTCACGTGATTTCATTACGCGGATTACGTAATTAAACAAAATTTAAGACCGAGTATAAAATGAAACGCTGACTCCTCTAAACTGTTATGGACATTACATTGCACTTAGCTGCACATTTCCATCATCAAAAGAAATTATTACTTTTAAAATTGGTTTCTGCAGGGACATACATCGACTTTTCTTATATAAATATGATTTATACTAAATTTTTAAAACAAAGTTTGGTATTAAACTTTCCATCTGATACAGAATCATTAAATAAAGAGACAAAGGTAGGTCTTATTATTATTCTTAATTAAATCTGAGGTAGCATAGTATAATTTAGAAAATATTTTATGTTTCCATGGCAATTTATAATATTCATTGTTTAAAGTAAAAATACTTCGCTACAAGCACCAAGAGATGTCACGACAGTTTACTGCGATATTATCAAAGGCAGTGTACAAAAGCAGCTACAGATTCCGAACGAGGAATCACGTTCGCAACATCGAAAGGGTTAACATAAGCAACTCTCGTGTATAAATCGATAAGACGAAAACTCCAATTAGCAACGAGCAGCGAACCGTCACAATCTTTCTTGTGCAGTTCCTGCCACGATCAACAAACTACTATTTGCTTGCTGCGAGTACGACGGGGAGAGTGACTCCAGTAAAAACTAACGATTAATTCCTCGCCCTTAAATTTGCTCCGAGCGGGGAAAGAGTAAATAACTCTGGAGCAACAAAGACTCGATGGGACAAAGGACTTGGGTGTATGCTCAGGAAGAAGTAATTTATACAAAAATTTTGGTAGGAAACCTTGTAGGCAGATGGATCTTTCCGCATTATTTAACTAAGCTGTATCAACTCCAACGGTTATTTAAAGTCAAATAATTTTGAAAACGCTCGTGAACAAATGATCTTGAAAGAACACGAAAAAAAAAACTGTTCGTGGTCTATTTCTAAGAAGGCAAATGTCCGATAGGACTTTATACTAGGCCACGACCACTTCCTTTATATTCTTTCCTGATTATTCATTAACTAATAATCTTATTATCATTTGTCGCTACATAGTCTGAGCAAATGACAGTATCTTTAAACATAAATATGTATTAATCAGTCAGAAAATAATTAAATTAATTTGTCATAAGCTCAGTCACAGTTTCTTAGTCACGTTAAATAGTGAATGAGTTAATTTACTTAATTAGTTTATATTTGTTTAAATCTTGTCAGTCTAATCACAATAAAATTCCTATTAAATATTAAAATATTACTATAATTAACATTTAAATATTTAAAATATATTAAATTATGTTCTCTATCGAAATGTTCGATTTACATTAGATCATCACTTTTTTACACGACATGTTTCAGTTCTAAAAGAACCATCTTCAGGTGTATAAAATTATATAAACTTAAATATAATTTCTAAAATGCAACTTTTTAGTCAGATGTTTATCAGATTTCAAATGATGTTTTCTTCAAGATTTAATTGTATTTTTAATATCGTATTCGAAGTTGTTTTGTATATCATCTCATTAATTAGTTTATTTGTTAACCATTTTAGTCACTGAGTAAAACCATCGGATTTTTCTATTGAACTTGGCCGACGGTCTGTCGTCATCTTGACTGTCGGTCAGTGAGTTGTTCACGCTTACTCTAAAACCGTAGAAGGGAACACATATTGCGACTGAATAAACGAGAAAAGTATTTCAGCCAGTCGAACTGTTCCAATCGTTCACAGCGATTAACCCCGAGACGTCCGTCATCTTGAAGCCAGCGTAAAAAAGAACCCAGGGCAAAGAGTGAGGATTATCGACGGGGAGTGACAGAATGAATCTTTTGAGCAGACGCAGTGATTCCTGCTCGTTGCGATAGCGGTCATTAATATTTCAGAAAGCTCTTTCCGTCCTAGGATCGGTCAATTTATACGGCTGGCTCCGGCGAGAAGCCCGGACTAACAAACACCGACAATGATGCCGGAACAAACACACGCGTAATAACGATAGATCAGACGAGGTCTGTTAACTGCGTCAAGGTTTTAGCTGTTCTGAACCCTCAACCGAAGATAGCCTAGCCTAGCCTAACGAAATTTTATTAGTACCAGGTTCTGTACGTTGCATTAAAGTGGTAGAATTTAACCCTTCGAAACATGAAGCTCATCTCAACATTTGAATAGCAGGTTACCGCCTCACAGAAAACAGCGCGTCTCCATGACAACGATCAACTGGTTAACACACTTTCGGGAAATAATAGCTATTTTTCTGAGAATCATACAAAATGCACAGTTACTGATCGTTAGAGGAGGTGGTATACATAGTTACCATTGACTTTCAAAAGCTTACAATATCATTAAAACAATACATAGCACGAGGGGATTAATAATTATTAACAAACAATCATTAGAAGGAAAAAAAACTACTTTTAATTTAACGTCGTACGAATGCAACGTAGCGGCTTACACGTGTGAATCAATTACATTCTTTTTTGAATAGCCAACATGGCAAGCAGCGACGTCTCATGACAGTTTCGCTCCGTCGCAGATTTCAGTGCAGTTCGCTTTTGAAACAGGACGTCGTCTCTTGTTAAGTTTCAAACACAATTTCTGACTTATTCTACTTATTACTATGAACACTTCTGCCGTCTTATCTTCCGGTCCCAAGTAATTAAAATGAAGCCAAGAATCCGTCTGATTCTACAAATTACATCCATCACGCTTAAAGCTTCCCAAATCCCACGTCACTGAACAAATATTCAGCACAGAAATGGGACCATCTTGCGAGAGCACAGCATTTAAATAAAAAAAGGCAGATAAGGAAGTTGTTCTGTTTTGAGGGGGCACTCGTGGGGAGGGATGAAGATGAAGGGGGTAGGAAAAGGGCCTTAATAATGTACTTGGAAGTTCGAAGTTTTTTGTCTAATGGGGATACAAAGACGAGCGATTCTTAGAGTGACAATTTTAATCCTAAATCTCAAAAATGGGTGGATATTGCACAATTTAGCAGGCACACTCAGATTCTTAATTAAGAAGTGCAGGCCAACAGACTCCACGTCATCTCTACGGGGTGGGGGTGGGGGTGGGGAGGCAACAGCAATTGTTATTCATGAAACAGTTTCGCCAAATTTAAAAATTAAAAATTCTCTCAAAAGCTCCTTTGTGTCGTAAAGTTAAGTTCTGTGCCACTTTCTCGGGCAAATAAAATGACAAATATGAACTCATATCTCAATTCAAGATTCCGTTGTTAGAGAAAAACAAAACTTGCGCAGACATATTTATAATCGCAATATTGGACACTCTATACCTCTTTAATCATTTCGATATCTGCGAATCGATCAAGCCACTGACATCTTCTATCATCTGATCTAGCCGACGTTTAGAAGCTTGAAGGCAAATGACAACCCGGAAGACCCCGGACATAGATGGAGGATATTAAAATGGATGTTAGAGAAATGGGGTTGGAGGATTTGACTGGATTCATCTGGCTAAAGACAGGAACTTGTGGTGGGCTCTTGTAAACACGGTAATGAACCACTGGATTCCACAAAGAAGGGAGCTTTGAACGCTGGCCTTGTAATCCTGGGGGTCTCGGGTTCGATTCCCGGCGGTACCCGAATTTATAACTTGTGTTGGGCAAGGCCGTGGTCCGTGGCATCCCAACAATTACTCCATTCACACACAGAAGAAGGCAATGGCAAACCACTTCTGGATCATCTGCCAAGAACGTCATTAAGTTAGTTACTTTACTCTCTAAAAGCAGATTTTAAGTTCTCAAGGTGACGAGTATGAAGATGGCTGTTCTCTGTGATGTTGAACATTCTAGTAGAAAATGAGAGACGTTTCGGAGGCACTTACTGACTCCATCATCAGGGCATTCAATGTCTACACTACGCTAAATAACATATTCTGGGACAGCCTGTGTAGAAGAAATATTACAATCCACTTTAATACCGAGAATACACGTTAAGCCAGTTTTCCGTTCGCTGCACTTATTAAGAACGCTAACAGTATCCATGGAAACAGCTCGTCAGTAAACACTATTCATTGCGTGCTCATATCCCCCTGCTCTAATGGAAAATATGTCCAATTTTGTACCAATAATCAGTCATTATAAGATTTATATTGATTTATCTGTCAATCAGTAGACCACAAAGAGGTAAATTTTGTTATTAAAGTGGATGCGTTGGCAAGCCTCAAACGAGAGGAGATTAGTTTGTGTTCGAGTTTTGGTAGTGGTGGATTTAAGCCTGGAGGGAAAATTCTAAAAAAAAAAGTAGCCCCTCCTAAATAAATTGTCAGACACAAAATAACGTTTCGACTAAATAAATGACTACTTCATGACGCATTTTCTAACATTCTGGCATTTTATTCAGTCATTCAAGAACTTAAATGTTATGAAAACGTAACGTTAATCACAGTGAACACAAAATTCCGCTGTGCCCTGGTTTAATGTACCATCTGTTTTACCCAAGATCAATTTTAATAATATCATAAAATCCACTGGAGGCACAGAGTTTCTTGACTAGCTGAGCGACTATCAGGCTCTCAAGATAAACTCTAGCCCATGGATTCAAAAAACAAAGCAATATAATATCAATAACGCATTAGATACAATGAGGCCTTCACTGACAACTGAATACCGTCTAATGCCACAAATTTTCTTATTCTGCGTAAAAAAAATAAATTCTGAAATAATTAACTCAAAATTGCTTCACTTATAACTATTACTATTTCCACAAACAATACTTATAATTCATTATATGCAAAACACACACGCACACAAAGCGCTGTCCAGCGGCCTTCGGAATTGCGGGATTAATCAGTGCCAAGAAAAGACTTGATTCGTTGAACGGCCACTACGAGCCGCTGGCGTAAACAATGGGTTGCGCTGCGCGTTTGTTCCAAGAATGGTCGCCTCATGTTTATGGCGACAGTTTGTAGTAAGAACGGAAGGCATATTTTCTCTTAGCTTAAAATGGTAACTTATATGCTACCCCCCCCTTCTTTCCTTAGGGGGTTCCTTCTACCCTCTTACGTTTATCAAAATATCTTGCTGAATTATGGGTCTTGACTGCAGGTGGTATATTCTATTACATGGAGACGCAAGGGACAAATCGATTGATGAAAAACAAAGTTCTAGTATCGAAACGAGTAGTCAGAAAGAAATACTATGTTTTCTCTTTAAATTAAGATTATTTATAATTTCAAGTTACTCCATTTTTATAATAATAGTAATTGTCATCTGGAATGTTCGTAATTTCTCGTACCGAAATGGTTTTGTTTATAATTTGTTCTACATACATACCTATAGATCGTTTACTGATTAATTTCAACGCAAATGTTACCTCCAAGGTCCCGACAGAGCACGGAAACCACGGCCTTCTTAATTATAATAATAAATTTAAATATTAATGTTAAAGAATTTAACACTCTTCAGGGACTTAGGAATTTTTAAGTCGAATTACAAAACGATGCTGAATGATTAATCAGAATTGTCGAAGGAATGCTCAGTGGCCTACTTAAGTGTACTATCGCAGCATACGAACAAATAACCTGAGCTGGGACAGTCCACGTCTGGGCCGAGCGTCGAACCCGGTACATCCCGAACACAAAGCAATAACAGGCATACGTAATGTTTAATCACTGAACCATGATAGGGTAACAGGACTGTACACTGTAGTTATATAAATTGGCCTAGAACAAGGAGCAGACAAGACGCGGGTGTGTACCGCGGGACATCGCAATTCGAGGTGCGTCAGAGCTAAACAGCGCACCCGGAATCGAACAGTGAACAGCTGTAAATATCCCATGAGAAGACAGGCGCATCAGCTGTGCCGAAAACACCGCAGGCCGTTCGTACACGCTGCATAATTAAACCTTGGAGGGGGGGGGGGGTGGTCCCCCCACAGACAAGGGGGTATATTGTATGTAGCATAATAGAAATGTGTGTTTAATAGAAAATAAACTCAATCATATACACAGGGTTGATTGAAACCACCCCTCAGGCCCCCGTTTTATACACCCCCCCTCGCTCTCTATGACGCCTCAGGTTCACATCAAAGTGGGATATTCACGTGTTCCCCTTTGTCTTCATACCCCGACACATACCGCCCTGTGTTCAGCTTAATTTTATTAGAAATGTGTTTCTTCTTTTTATGTGTGTATATTCATTGAAAAATGTAATACAAAAACAGTTTTGTTGGTACCCAACAGAGAGCAGCACCATTGAAGATCAGATAACAGGAAATCGCTAGACAATATCAGAAAGACCTTTAGAGAGTTTTCTCTTTTGATTAAGTGTCTGCGCGTGCGTGAATATGAATATAAATATATATATATATAATGTGAAAAAGTATATAAAAATAATAATATTCCGTATTATAATGAGTATACGTCTTCTGGGACACACTATAAAATAATTTACGAGACAAGCGTACATTTTTATTCAGCATTAATCACAGATAATTATTTTATTTTTTATGCGTTAATATCAGCTACGAATATGGTCATTTCTGGGCGCGAGTCGAGATAGAAATGCATCATCCGTGAGAGAAATAACAAAGCAGTAATATGAATGTTTAGATTTTCCGAGTTGGCAGGCGTGGATTCCGCGATTGTCAAGTCGCTAGCTGCTACGTCTGAGCGCGTTACCACAGTAACTAGAAGGGAGGGGGAGAGGGGGTCGCTGTGTGAGGTCAGTAATGGAAAGAGACCACTCTCTCATTACCACCACCGGAGTCGCCAAATGAAATGGAAAATTCGTTTTTTTCGCTGTCCTCTTACAATTTGTCATTCAGAGCCCGGTTCAAATCGAATCACCGTTCCTCGGGTTATCTTCGAACGTCTCATAAACATCGTATGAGCTCCACTGATACGTTTTTTACAGAACAAACGGTTAACAATCGAAAAGAGATGAACGCTAACCCCTGTTATCATACTTATGAACATTACCTGGATACGTTTAATCTTATCGCAAGATAACTAACGGGAAGCTGGGAGTTACTCAGCTTGTCAATATATTCTTCGCCTCGTTGGACCTCCACGTTTCATTATGACGTTCAAAATATTCTGACATAATCCAAAACCTAACACCACATTTCACAAAGATCCGTTTTAATAATATAATACGCCCTATATCAATATTTCCCACGTGATCTCCGTTAGTCAAAATTTCCGATAATTTCTGAACGTTCATTTGTTAGATAAGGATCTACTGTTCAAAGGTAATAAATGCAAAAAATATTTTTTTTTCAAAATGAATATATTAAAATGTAAATAAAAGTTAATTTGAGGTTCAAACCAAGCATGGGTAATACTGAACAGAAAATCGCCATATTAAATTCACAAAATAAAAAATTAAAGTGGAGCCCTTAATACCAAATTTAATCAAAATCTGTTCGGTAGTTTCTGACATACAACACGCGCGCGGACAGGCTAACAAGGGGCACAGTCTGATCACAGCGCGTTTAGTTCACGAAAATAGTCAATGTGACAGGAATGGATGGGTTTGCCTCGTGAAAAGAAAATCTCCGAAAACTCTCGTTTTGTTTGAAACATAACAAGTCTTGTTTAGGCCACCCGCCACTCGTCCATCTCGCAGGCCGCCAACACCAAAAGCAATAACAGACGAATAACGCCCTTCAAATATGATTTATACTTCATATGCTGTTCCAATCTGACTGATTGTAAAAATGTCCTGCAGTCGGGCCCTCTCTCGTTCACACTGGGTCCTACTGCGTCCTACAAAAACGCCACAGACGTTTCTTTCCCCGTTAACCCCCCCTCCCCCGTGAACAACGCAAACGCCTCTCGAAATAACATGTTGCAATTTCACACAAGTTAAAATGTAGGATCCATTTCAGTGAACACACTAACCATGGAGTAGGAAAACTCGATTCAACACCGCTAATATCAAAGCCCGCAATTGCACAAGATACTGAGCCAGTTCTATCCACTCCCATCCTCACAATCTACTTACCTAAGATCCATCTTAATGTTATCCTCCAATCTCATTCGCGGTTTTCCATGTGAAAGTTGCTTTCTAAGAAGCTTTCTTTCCAAAATACTCAAATTTTCTTAGTCTGTCCATCCGTGCTAAATACTCAGCCCAGCGATCTACGACTCACTATCACAAAACACCAAATAATCTGTACTAATGACCAAGTTCCTAGTTATTTAATAGCCACAACGTCTTTATGACAACCATCTTAGTTTCAAACAGGCCACGGTATGTGATAAAAAAATATATAATACCACATACAGACGGACGGACACACATAGACCCAGTCGATGACGAACAGAGAACTCTGTTTTTCGGTCCCATCCGAAAACAATACACTGCATTTTTGAACAATCGTTAGTTGAACCCTCATCCTCGGATGTCAGGCAACCCTCATCGCACCGCTAATAAAATATATGAGCCCATATCAGCAAAAGGGAGGTCATGTGACGAGCAATAAAGATCAGGGGAAGCAAGGGGTGAGGAAGGGGGAAAGAACAATTGCAAGGGCTGATGACATCTTAATTTCGACCATTCCTTCTCCCATTTGTATCCAGCTGACGTTGGAGAAGCCACATTCACGTCACAGAACACTTGCAATCGGTTACAGATATCTCCCAAGGGCGGATTTCTGAGGGACATGCCCCCAAAATGGCAGTTATTCTGACGTCTCACGTAGTTCTGTTAAAATAATTAGTATTCTACGTTGTTTTCATCGCCACAAATAGATTAATACTGCAATGAAAAATTATCAGACAGATGTTAATTCGATGCCTTGCCCGGAGATCATTCCGGTGTTGTTGAGAATTCAGTGTAGCTTGAAAAATCAGCGGTGTGTTCCATGACCACAAGAATCCATGAAAATTATAGAGTTCGAAACAATTTCGTAAAAAGTTTAACTCCAGCGGGAAACATTCATAAAGTAAAGCTGTCCCATTATACGCCATACAGGCGCTTGGGGGAGGGGGTGGCAGCTTCAAAATTGTCAAATATTAAATAATATTGATAAGCTAATCATATGAAGATTTCCGTCTTCTGGGTTGTTGCGCTGTGTAGTCTGGTCGATGTTAACCAACGTTTCAGAGGTCATACTGCCTCCGTCATCAGGGTGATGAATATTCATTCGCTCTGATGATGGAGGCAGTATGACCTCTGAAACGTTGGTTAACATCGACCAGACTACACAGCGCAACAACCCAGAAGACGGAAATCTTCATACTCACCGCTGTGAGAACCTCAAGTCTTATAAGCTAATTATATATTTATTCTTTTGAAAACAAATATTATATCGATATATATCGAATTGTTATATAAATTACAGCGTTTATTCCTCGTCCAATCGTTAACTCGGCAGCTACAGAGAACACGCACGACCCCAATGGAACACACCCTATTCCTGCTCGGTTCCTCCAAGTTGTTCACTCGGTCATCTGACTCTTCCAAAGAAACACATTCGGACACATTAGGGTTTGACACACGGTCTGAAGTGGTCTAGCTGAGACCAACCCTCTTAAAGTAATTGAACGACGACTAACTCACCCCCACTTGCATTTGTGATTTCGCAACGCGTAGTCCAGAAGCGATCAAATCACTGGACATTGTGACGGTCAGGAGCAGGTTCAAGGGGTGTACCAAGTAGGGGATAGTCTAAGTATATTTTGAAGCCACTGAAATCCGTGGTAAAAGTGACAACAACAAAACTGTTGAAGAATCAAACACAGGAAACAAATACCGTTTTATAGAAACAAAATTGTTAAAAAAAATCAATTACTCTTTATTATTACAGATTTTAAACTCGGTCTAACCGTATTAGTCTAGTTAACACTTTGAAAACCCAAAAATAAAACCTTTTTCGTGGCTCAATGGTAGCCTACTCTTATTTTTCGTATTTCAAAGTGTTAGCAAGGGTAATACGGCTAACACGAACTCTCCGCTCCTACCTACACCTCTTAGAACAAATCACAAAGACTGAACGTAGCTTTATTAATATAAAGTACTTATGACGTTTTCTATACTGAGATTGGCAACGCATACAGCACGAAATGCAAACAAAACTTGTATTTACAAAATATAAAAATCTCTATTGCTGGGAGAATATTAATTTGGAGGACGTCACTAAAATTCTCTTTGGTGACCAGGCTATGAGAATCTGAGACGGATGAAGTAGCTTACGAAACGTTTCAATGCTGGTTATTTTGTGATGATAATTGTATAACAACCTTAAATTCTTACCGTAATACATAAAAATACGAGAAATATTAATATGGTTCATAGCGACGTTCAACTGTAAATTTCAGTGGTGGCAATATTTGTTATTCTGATTGAATTACAAAACGGAATAAGTAGATATGCTCCTAAATACGCAAAAAAATAAAATTTGTTCACCCCTGGCTTTAATCTCTCTCCCCCCCCCCCCCAAAGAGTGAGGGCATTGTGATGGCAACACAACTACCCCGATAGCCGAGGCACGCTCTTTCCGTGAATATCCTGCTACCATTGTTACAGCCAGTGTAATGTACGACCCACCCTCCCTCCCTGCAACACGCACTCCGAAACTTACAAATTTTACTAATGCGAATCTTTTATCCCACCAAAATCATGTCCTCTAGTTTAGTGGTAAAGTGTTCAACAAATGAGGGCCGGCCACCCCCCCCCCCCTCAAATTGTATTTATCGATGCACCGGAGTCGGTTCTAACGCCGCGTGGGCCTGGTAGAAGTTTATCAACGCATCGTCCTGATGATGGAGGTAGAAAAAACCTCTGAAACATTGGTTAACTTATACCACGCTATACAACGCTAGAACCCGGGAGACAGCTATCTTCGGATTCACCGCCTTGAAAACCTCAAATCCTACCGTTCCACAGTTCAGAACACGACGTTAGTCTAATAATATTTGAATATTATGTTCCTACGGCCAAGAAGACACACTATAATTCTGTTACAAAACTCAGTTGGCTAATGTTTACGTAAACATTCGATAATTATTGGCAGAATCAAACAAAACACAGAAATTAGCTCTGTGAGTCAAATGTCACGTTAATCAACGTTAAAGCACCCGGTACAAATGTTTAACGTTCCTTTGTTAAGCTTTAAACATTTTCCCTGTAAATATTTATAAAAAAACCCTCATTAAATGGCGTAATACACGATTAATACACAACAAAATAATGATTAAATAACTAATAGACAGTAGATCTGAGAAATCTGGTGTTGAACCAATGGTCGTCACATGTATGTACCTAAGGCTCCTTTAGAAAACGTCTGAAATGTCCTTCGGTCCTCTTAAGACATTAAAGCCACTAACTAATGTACGAATAAATTAACGGTGTAGACACCTGAATTCTGAGCAGACTGATGGCATTTCCTGAAACGCCGGACACAGAGAGAGAAGTGAGAGGCACAGAATTTCGTGAAAGGAAATCAACACGGAGCGGACCGCAAAGAGAACGTCTAGCGTTACGTTAAAATTCGTTCGTTTCTGCTTTGACCACAGAACATCGTTCTGTACTTGCTACCGCCTGCAGCATTCTGTTCGTCTAACCCGCATCGCAAGAATGTCGGAGAAGTTGCCGTAGTATCACGGCGAACCGTACACAGATGAACCAGCCATAGTGCGAGCGCTCTGTAAAGGAGAATTACATGTCACGAAATGTAACGAGATACTGTTTTCTTTTCCGGCTATGAAGTTCTTCCTATTTAAATTTACAGGAGTATAACCTGTGAACAAACGTTTTCTTCGACGGAAACTATTAATTATTATGACCCAGACACATACAGACGTGCTTATAAATAACATGTCCACGATTTACCAAGAGCAATTTATTAGACAGACGCTGTATAATTCGCCCCTCGCGTTATGACGTAAGAGCTGATGTTAATAACACAGGAGCGCGTCTGTGCTTATGATATGCAACTGTTACCAATTTCATGAATTCCTTTACCTGCAAACACAGAGATCCCAGCGGACTGTTCCTAGAATTACCCAAATTGCTGTTGCTAGGATACCGCTTTGCGTCGTTGGTTTATGATAATGTAAACATTTTCAACATACGTTCCTTTACTTACGCGATTCAAAGTCTTAATGCATCACTGTCTCAGTATGTAGATACCTAGCAAAATATTTTAAATAGTTTTAATAATTTTTATAACAATTTGTATAAGCGTCATTCCAGTAGGTGGTACTCAATGACAGTACTTTAGTACACCACCGTCAACATGGAGGCAGCGCGAACTTCTGAAGAGGGTGAGACATTAAACACTTCCATCCACTTCTCTTTCTCGTAATTAATTATTATTAATTAACCCACGAGACTTGCACAAACCTTCTGAAAGAGCTTTGGTTCAAAGGCATGAACTGAAAACAGCTTAAGAACAATTTTCGTATCTTAACGCTGGTCACTCCACTTGAGAATAAAATAACTTCGCAGAAATATCTCTGCAGGAACGGATATTCCGCGGTCGTGTATCACAAACGCGTTTCCTAGGCAACATACGCTACATAGCTTTGCGGCGGGGTTACATAACTCATAAGGCGTACCGCGTAACTTGAAATCTGCTACTTAGCAACACAGCGCGGCTGAGCACTGGCACAAATGTCTACTGCGTGCGGTTAATTTTCACGAACACCACAAACGCTAATTCCAGAACAAATGAAATATTTCGAGACTTCGAGTGATGAAACACCGCTTAAAATCTTGCCATTTTAGGATCTTCATACATCATTCGAAAGACTCTGTCGTAAAATATGTCCCTCACAATAAAACATGTAACACGTATTAAAAACAAAATGTATTTCGGAAATAGATGCTGTACTATGTACCTCAGGGGCAAGGTTTGCCTCGGGTACATAGAAATAAATACCCTATAAAGTGGTGAATAGATAGAAATGTCATCGGGTATGAGGAAAAATTAACAAATGTGATAATCTAATGCCAGAACTTAAATCGCCCATATGTGGATATTACAAAAGATAACGAAACAAATGAGATTGATTCTGCTAGGCCTGTCACATGTCAATTTGCTCGATAAACCGAGACATTCAGGTCGCCATCTGCACGTACTGCAAACGTGTTACGTAGATGCAACGATAATAAAATTCATACGTAAAGAATACGAGGCTGTTAACAATCACCACGTATTATTTGGGCGATGTAACCAAGAAGAGCGAGACGCATAGAATTTTAGTCGTAAACCTGACGACAAAAGGGAATTTGACAGACACGGACGAAGATGGAAAAATAATATTAAAGTGGCCTGAAAGAAATATGATATGGGAGTGAGTACAGCACCATCGGTGACTTACTGTGAACCTTCTTATTCCACGAAAGGCAGAAAATTTGAAGACCAGCTGAAGGACTGTTAGCTTCTCACTGAGGACTCTGTTCCATGGAGTTCAGTTAATTAACTCTTCGGAGCATTTAATCTTATTTTATATCTTACCTAAAAGAGAACTGAACGCGTCTCCACGACAACCATCAATTGGTCAATGTTGTTTAAGAATGAGATCAATGTTTATTCTTAGAATCATACAAAAGGCAGCGTTATCTTATGTTAAAGGCGGTGGTTCATACAGTGACCACTACGCTTTCAAGGTTTCATTTAATCAATGTAATATGAGATGTCTTATCATCAAATGATACACACCGACAGACCTCGAATAAGAATATCGATGACAAGAAGACACGAACCGAAATGGAAACTAATCGACATCAAATGAACATTCGATATCTCGAAACAGCTCTGTAACACCAAACATCGAGGCATGTCCCATCACTGTGCACACTGCCAGTAACAGTCCTGTCACCCCAAAGGGTTCGGAGGGAGGGGGGGGGTGACAGTCCTGGAAGTCAGCCAGGCCCGGCTGGCGACTGGCGCCCCACATAGTGAGACCTGACATTCGTGCCAAGTAAAAGAGTCCTTAGGGAGTAACCGGTCACGGGACGCGTTTTGCAATGGCATTAAGACAAGGACAAAGAATGTGACTTGTCAGTGGAAGGAGGCACATTATAGGCCTTCGTACAGGCTTAAATAAACTTCGGGAAGGGGGATTTTGGGCAAGATATGGATCCGAGAGGATCCGTTTTGTAACAACAGAATTGTAAGCAGGCATTAATATGCAAGGGACTTATCAGTAACACAGATAAAGCATGTGACTGAAGTTCAGCGACTCCAAAGTCCGTTACTGATTACAAAAACAGGTTCTGCGTGTGACTTTCTTAACGAGGACGTCACTTCGTAGGTGATTAACCTGGGAGGGGGGGGGAGGCAAAACCAGTTCCTAGTGATCGAACTCCATTCGGTCCTGGACACGTGATTAACAGACAGTTCCGTTATAACCTCATTTATGTACACAATAAACAAATGTCCGCTAGTTACCGTTTGCTGTTAAGGGATTTTGGGCCTTATGGGATAACACGATCTTCGCCTTGTGTGGAGAAAATTCGGAATTATTTAACAAGCAGGAAGCATACGTAATTGCGACTAGGCTTTAATGTATTGATCAATGGCACCAGCGTTTGGCTACAACTCTAGCTGATGTGTGTGGACGTACGTGTTCACATCCGTTCCATTACCTCACTGAAAATTGTCTCGTGGGATTTTTTACGTCAGTTAATTGCGTTAACTTCCTTGTTCTCGTTAAAAGCTAACACCTCCAATTCACCAAACACAAAATCCAAGGGGAAATGTCCTTGAGAATCTGACAGGCACTTTTGCTCAGCTGGTTAAGAAATCCCTATCTTTGATGTATCCCGAAGGTTCACTGCCATGTTCACAATACATCACAGACTCTATCCTGCGCCGGATAAATCATGTCCACACATTTTATTCTTTACTATATTTTTAATATTATCCTTTCATCTACGTTAGGTCCACCGACTCGTCTCTTCGATTCAGGTTTTCCCGCTAAAATGTCTCATCACCCCTCATTATCCACATGATTCGACATGCCCCGCCCATCTCATTTTCCTTAATTTGTTAATCGTAATAATAATATTCATCTGGAGAACAAGCATCAAATTCGTATAAGACACAAGGTAAAGTTTAAGGGTTGGCATTTTGTAGGGTCAAAATTTAAAGTTGGCGTTTTGTAGGGTCAAAATTTAAAGTTGGCGTTTTGTAGGGTCAAAATTTAAAGTTGGCGTTTTGTAGGGTCAAAATTTAAAGTTGGCGTTTTGTAGGGTCAAAATTACAAGAAAGAGAATTTGGGGTGAACGATCAATCAACTTCGGAGACTCGCACAAAGCAAATTATGGCGACGCTCAATTAAACGTAGACTAAGTCTGGAGTAAAAGCTCGTTCGAGCTTTATACTGTTATTGTGAACACAGGAAGCTCCGAATCCAATCCGTTCAGCTTCCGAACGGGAGCAATCAGTGTGTACGTGAAACCAGCTGATTTCATTACGAGCCCGAACTAAACCAGACTCGGGCAAAGAAAATGAAAAAAAGACTTTCATCCTTGTTTCTTTTCTACTTCTATAGAGCCGATGAATTTAATTAATTCGTTCAATGGATGAACGCTTCTGCTGCAGGTACTAATCAGCGAAAGTGGAAGTGCGCCAACATTTTCTACTGCAGAATACCACGTGCTGCAACACGCATTTCACAGAGTATAACTCTCCGCTAAAGCAACTTGAATGTCGGATAATTCTTATGTCATTTAACGACGCATATCGATCTGTGGAGGCTACAGAACAACGAGTGTGGAGTTAAGAGACACCGCCTGGATTTATGTCAGACCAATGCGGATATTAAACGCGGGCCAATAAATATTTTATTCAGTGTCTACATGAAATTACCATAATCGTCCCGATAAAACACGAGTCTGAAAAGTGAATCCACTTCGTAACTTCGCTGCCGTCTTAATCACAAACGTTCTGAGGGAAAAAAAAATCAGTGTCATTAACTACAAGATGGCTGGTCAGACGATATCACCCACAGCAATGATTTCAATTACTCATCCCACGAGTCCCTGATCACGGACACAAAGACAGTCTCCGAAACATCTTTTTTTTTTATTACGTACTAAGATTTTTCGTGACACACTACACCCGAGGCCTGCCAAGAATCTCTAGTGCGCTTACTGTGCCCCCCCCCTTCCCAGGTCTCATAATTCATATATATTTATTTAATTTCATTATCTTGTTACTACGACACGTAATTTTCTCCAGTCATCTCTTCCTTCGAACTTCGATCTCGGTGCCGATAACTTAAGTAACAGGAAGCCCTTTACATATTGGAAGCAGTGAAACATGAATTTATAGTTTTGAATAATTTTGAGTTCCGTCTCTCTGATGACGTCAGTTGTAGTGAAGTTCTGAAAATAATTTAATTTTTGCGTTTACGTTGATAATCAGTCCCAAGGTTTTAATGGCTTCCAGCAGGGTAAGATGCAGGCGAGGAGCACTAACGACCTGCCTCTTTTCGGGTGGGGGGGGGGGGGGGGAGGTTGCAGCCCATGATGAGTTTAGGAAGAGGAAATGTGCGAAGCATAGATGGCAGATAAGAACATCCGAAGTAAGTGTGAGTCTCTGCTGCAGTATTTAAGGTGCAAGGTAATTCCTGCTTGAAAGATCTATACAGAGCAGAGAATTCGTGAATTGAAAATAATTTCGTGACGTTACAAAGCTCTTGTTCCGGGACGCGCAGATTTCCTCTGCATATTCTCTTTGTATGCGCATTAATTTCAAGAAGAATTTGGTTGAATTATTAATTCCGAAGTCAGTATCTAATTTTAAAATTTTAGAACTTTATAAAATACGGATTTTTTTTTTTGCAACTAAATGCGATTATCTTGTTCAAACAAACTGCGCGGCCAACTACGCAGAGTTACTGACTGGCGGAGCAGGTGGTATATACAGTTCAGACTGCTTTTTTTTAAAGTGTTAAAATAATTTAATTAAAATCATACCCGAAATTTCGTCTTCGAACTGCGATATGAGATTTTCAGCAGAAACTCATCTCAGTTTCAAATATCTATACGGTTATTCACAAATTCACTTTTAGGACTGTTAACATTTATTAGCGCTCAAGAGACACCTGAAGAAATTTTCGCTTATAATCCCATAAATCAATTATATACAGGCCACAGCGTCTCACGGGATAAATTTACCTTTCATTCAAGAAACAAGCATTGAAATTTCCTTCCCGACTCACGCTGCACGCAAATAGACAGTGTCTTCTTTGTACAGTGACCGAGGACGCCTTCCTCAGAAGTCTTCAAGGGCACGCCTGAATAACCGCAACACACAAGACAGTAAGGGGTCACACAGGTTAATTAGCAAAGATGTTGGAATCACAGAGAAACACGAAACCGCCCCGCAGCACCCCCTTTTCTAATTTAATTCGCTGACCATAAAACGAACGCGAGACATTAGGCCGCTTGTTTTTACTTCATTCAACTAAGTTATTACGTCTTTAAAAAAAAAAGGTTACACTTCGTGGAATTACAAGCGACTAAATTAACTGTTAAAAACATTTATTCGGGAAATTACACACTTCAGTTATCAAGGTTTTACCCAGGATTCATGTTCTATAATTGTCGTTACGTCTCATTAACCCAGTTTACTCCACTCTCGTGTTGACTTCGTCCGTCTTGGCTCCAAATATTCTAGTAAACACCGCGTTCTTGGACACGCTGTGTTCTTCACCTAACCCCAGAGACCAGGTTTAACACCCATACAAAACAACGTGGAATTTGATATCAGGGAAATAAAATAATGGATAGGTTGGTACAATATTCGTCTTCGTTAATTGATATTTCCACGTAAATAAAAAAAAATCCACTTTCAGACGAAACAATTTTCATACCCCGAAACTGAAGTAATGGATGGAAGCAGTTAGCCATATATCTCTTAACACACACACACATGTTTCTTCAGGAAAGAGGGCGTCTCTAGCACCAGAAGGCAAAAGGAAAGAATACCAGCAAAGCAACAAACCCCCACCCCACAAACTCAGTCGCCCGACTACTTGTTATAAAGCACTCTTGTTGGCTACTCTGATAAACAAAAGTGTAGCGCAGTTAGAACCGGGACGCGTTTTATTACGCGATTCAAAAACATTTACTCGCATATAAATTAAAAAGAAAGAAACGCTTCCGCGGATTCCAACGTAAATTTTTCATAAAATATCAGAAGGTCTTTCGGGTCCGATTCCCTGAGAGAGCAATTAGTTAAATCGTCAGACGAGCTGATGAGAGGCAGCTCAAAACAAGAAGAGGGCCAATGTTTTCAGGCCGGACTCTAGGTCCCGCGGAGTGCTCTCTAATAACTCTAAGAGAGATCTCCAAAGTCGAGTCGGACTTTTAATTGAAAAAGATGTAGTACAAGAAGATTGAAGTAATTGAAGGGGGGTGGGGGTAGTTTCCTAATTTATACTGAAGATTTTAAGATATTCAGTTTCTCGGTGGGTCGTTTAATTAACAACATTCGGACTCCCACAATTAGCGTGGCCGTATCGCTGAACCACGCGGACTAACAAAATTCACGTCCTATAAAAAGAAGTCGAACTTCTCCTAAGATTACAACGGCAGCCCGGATTTACATATGTAATTTTTTTAATTGGGCAGCTTAAAGAAGCTTTCTCAGTTGTGTATACGAGTAGGTAAGAATTTTTAAGAAGACAGTTCCGTCCTACTTCAAGATACTATTCCATTAATTGCAGAATAGACTGAGGAAAAACACGATACGCCTCAGTTACAGAACTTCAGTTTCAAGGCGTTGGAAGGCAATTGGCCGGCACGGAGCAGAGAGTCCCTGGGACGTAAAACTGGCTACTGACCTCCATATAATGTAGGCGTTAGAAATATATATTGTTATATAAAACTCCAACCTCCAACGCGCCTTCATAGTCTGTTATTTATTATTAAAATATAGGTCACAAGTTCAATCTACAAGTCAAGTTTCACAGTTTTGAAAATTCTCATGTCTCACCGTCACCCCCTAGACTCTTCTGCGACGACCCCCAGGGGAAAGAAAAACATGTAATAACTAGCTCAAACACTTAATTAAGAAATACAACTCATTTTAGGAGACTAAAACTGCAGAAGATTAATGTAGCAGTTAAATGACTGCCAGAGGGTAACTTTACAATCCCATTAGTGACCTGTTTACAGAGACAGGGTTTCCTTCCTTGCTCTTAACGTCTTTCATCTGATCACTACAAGTTGCTAACACACGTGCAATTCCGGTCTAAGAACCTCTACGTTATTTATTCATACCCAACAGGAAGTTTAATAAAATTTACTCCCATCCTTTTTTTTGTACATTTTAATTCCTTTAAAAAAGTAAATAACTTAACTCATATTGGAGCATTCGTGGCAATTTCGGATACCCATGGTACCTCTCCGAAACCACTCAACAGATTTAGAATTCATTTGAGATGTTTCACAGCATTTGTCAGACTTATTTTGTATAACTCGTCATAATACTATCAAGAGCTGTCTCTTGGGCTGTTCTGGTCTGTTATATCTTCATCTGAATAACGACTTCTGCAGAATTACATACTCTTTAACACGAAACTGATTTCCGGTTCGTCAAACTGAAGTTTCAAGGACGGAGAAAACCAAAAAGGTTTCAGGCAAAGGAAGAAATTTTCTTCACAGAATTAACCAAATGGTGTTTTCACTTTAAAATCATCGATAACTTTAGACAATGAGGACCCACAGCAAACCGAAACATAATCTATCTTGTTTGAAGAGCATATAACAATTGGAGGATAAAATGTAGTCCATTGGAGATGTCCTGTCGGTCAAACAATATTCATTTTCTCCTGGGAAATCAGAGAGAAATGAACAGTGCCAGAAGACACAATCAATCCATCAAAAAATATTACGAATAATCCGAAAGAACATGAGGTTTGTTTTTGATGACGTAGACAAAATGGAAATACGAGAGCGCACAGGACGACATATAGTAGAAAAGAATTATTATTATTAATATCATCATGGCCTTGTTAGCAGGATGTCACTGGACAGGGAAGACGACAGATTCGAAATCTATTTTTCTAACTCAAAGAAGATCTAGTTGTGGAACATGGCCTTTTCAGTCCTCTCATTCCATCCCATCTTTATTCTCTTCAATTATCATCTATTACCCTCTCATATCCTCCCTTCTTCTCTCTTCGGTTTTACTGTTTAAGACGTCTTCTAAGGCAACAGAAGGAAAGACGACAGAGAGGTAGGACGAAGGACGAGAGAAGTTAGATGATTATTACGTTAGGATAGGTTGAGTTACGTTAGGTTAGGTTAGTTTGGGTTAGTTTAGGTTGGGTTAGGTTAGGTTCGGTTAGGTTAGTTTGGGTTAGTTTAGGTTGGGTTAATTCAGTTTAGGTTGGGTTGGGTTAGGTTGGGTTAGGTTAGGTTAGGTTAGTTTGGGTTACTTTAGGTTGGGTTAATTCAGTTTAGGTTGGGTTAGGTTAGTTTAGGTTGGGTTAGGTTAGGTTAGTTTAGGTTGGGTTAGGTTAGGTTAGGTTAGTTTGGGTTAGTTTAGGTTGGGTTAATTCAGTTTAGGTTAGGTTAGGTTAGTTTGGGTTAGTTTAGGTTGGCTTAGGTTAGGTTAGTTTGGGTTAGTTTAGGTTGGGTTAATTCAGTTTAGGTTGGGTTAGGTTAGCTTCGGTTGGGTTGGGTTACATTAGGTTACGTAAGATAAATAATGTAAGGTTAGGTTAGGTTCGGTTACATTACGTTACGTAAGATAAATAATGTAAGGTTAGGTTGGGTTAGGTTCGGTTGGGTTACATTACGTTACGTAAGATAAATAAAAGGTTAGGTTAGGTTAGGTTCTCCTTGCGTGCGCCTTCTTGCTTCAAGGGGTTAAGAACTGACTCACTGAATATCCTGAAGATTAACTACGTAAGTGGTTAAATAATAACCGAAGACTTCACCCACAGAATGACCTAATAACCGAACAAATACATCTGATTACATAAAAATATAAAACTTGGGCTGTATCACATCTGGCAGCGACAGAATCTAATTTGATGAGATAAAAATATCCCTCTAAATTTGTGAAGCTGCTTGTATTAATGGAAGTATAAAATAAGAGAAGGAAAAAGAAAAGAAAGGAGGATATGGAAGGAAGAAAGAAAGAAGAGAGGCCGTAACCTGTACAGTTGCGGTAAATGTGAAAAACACAAAAAAGTGGATGGGACGGTGTGTGTTGAGCTGAAGAATAGCAAATCCAGGCGATGGATTGCGGCGCCTGGCAGAGACAAACGAGCAACCCGCCAAACATCACGTAAAAACAGCAGATCATGTACAGAGGAACCCCAGCTTAATCTTCTGTTCCATCAGTGTACAGGCTGTTTTTTCGCCTCTGTCGTCTCGTTCTGCTGTTTCTCAGAGAATCAATGACCACGTGCGTTCCAAGTGGAGAGCCCTCAAAAGACCGCCACAAAGTGACAAGAACAAATAACGCTTCTCGAAATTCATAAACAGGCGAAAAACTTTGAGAATCTTAGCTTCTGAAGTACATTCCTCCTGTCCGACTCATTTACCCTTCCGATGGTGGCTTTTACTGAGCATAAAACACCCACGTCTTATGTTTTTTTCTATTCTCTCAGTTTCCATGGCAACTTCGCACTTCCATTCTTGAGACGACACAAATAATTCGAATTTTAAAATAAAATCTAAAACTTCTTGACGATGGTGAAGAGTCAATTGAATAAAATTTTTCTTAGATATTATCCATCGTCTAGTAAATATAAAACGTAAAACGACGTTTCGGAGTTGGGGCTCTATCTCCGTCTTCAGGTTCCTACACAGTCCGGAGATAGGGATTAGCTCTATCTAGTGGGCCCAACTGTGTAGGAACCTGAAGACGGAGATAGAGTCCCATCTCCGAAACGTCGTTTTACGTTTTATATTTACTAGACGATGGATAATATCCAAGAAAAATTTTATTCAATTTAAAATAAAACATTATTCGTTTCAATGGTATTATTAAAGTGAAGTTATTAAAAGCAGACGTGGCCGGTACCCCTGACCGATATAACTCGTCTGAAACCTCAAAACGCTTAAATTGTTACATTACGGAAAGCGACATGAAGCCTACTTATGTAACCATGATCCAATGGCAACCTTCGGGTTCCATAAAAGACGCGGAATAATTCTGACCGTTCAAATAACTCAGTTCCTTGCCCGAAGCAGTAAACACCGCAGAGCTTAGGCCGTCTTGTCCTTATTTCGAAAGTGTTTAGTTCTGCTCTGAGCTTAAGGCCCTGCGTAGAGATGGTTAGCTGAATTATAGAAGACCTGGCATTATTCACAAGGCACTCCCCCCCCCCCCTTCTGTTGCCCGACGCAACGTCTTGATTGTTCCCGTGTAACCACTGCACAAAGCTGCTTTGTTCACTGCGACGTAGAAAACCGCTAATGTAAGCATCAAAATCACTGTTCCGAGGAAGTTACAACTTTCATAATTCTGGACAATAGACTTGCATATTAAAAACCTAATGAGTGCTACCAACCACGATATTGAAACCTTACTACCACAATCGATCACATTTACCAACACAGCGAACAAAAAAATACCCGTACATAAATTAAACTGTGGAAGATTTCTGTCTTCTGGGTTGTAGCGCCGTGTAGTCTGGTCGATGTTAATCAACGTTTCAGAGGTCATACTGCCTCCGTCATCAGAGTATGAAGATTTCCGTCTTCTGGGTTGTTGCGCTGTGTAGTCTGGTCGATGTTAACCAACGTTTCAGAGGTCATACTGCCTCCGTCATCAGAGTATGAAGATTACCGTCTTCTGGGTTATTGCGCTGTGTAGTCTGGTCGATGTTAACCAACGTTTCAGAGGTCATACTGCCTCCGTCATCAGAGTATGAAGATTTCCGTCTTCTGGGTTATTGCGCTGTGTAGTCTGGTCGATATTAACCAACGTTTCAGAGGTCATACTGCCTCCGTCATCAGAGTATGAAGATTTCTGTCTTCTGGGTTGTTGCGCTGTGTAGTCTGGTCGATGTTAACCAACGTTTCAGAGGTCATACTGCCTCCGTCATCAGAGTATGAAGATTTCCGTCTTCTGGGTTATTGCGCTGTGTAGTCTGGTCGATGTTAACCAACGTTTCAGAGGTCATACTGCCTCCGTCATCAGAGTATGAAGATTTCCGTCTTCTGGTTTGTTGCGCTGTGTAGTCTGGTCGATATTAACCAACGTTTCAGAGGTCATACTGCCTCCGTCATCAGAGTATGAAGATTTCTGTCTTCTGGGTTGTTGCGCTGTGTAGTCTGGTCGATGTTAACCAACGTTTCAGAGGTCATACTGCCTCCGTCATCAGAGTATGAAGATTTCCGTCTTCTGGGTTATTGCGCTGTGTAGTCTGGTCGATGTTAACCAACGTTTCGGAGGTCACACTGCCTCCGTCATCAGAGTATGAAGATTTCCGTCTTCTGGGTTATTGCGCTGTGTAGTCTGGTCGATGTTAACCAACGTTTCGGAGATCATACTGCCTCCGTCATCAGAGTATGAAGATTTCCGTCTTCTGGGTTATTGCGCTGTGTAGTCTGGTCGATATTAACCAACGTTTCAGAGGTCATACTGCCTCCGTCATCAGAGTATGAAGATTTCTGTCTTCTGGGTTGTTGCGCTGTGTAGTCTGGTCGATGTTAACCAACGTTTCAGAGGTCATACTGCCTCCGTCATCAGAGTATGAAGATTTCCGTCTTCTGGGTTATTGCGCTGTGTAGTCTGGTCGATATTAACCAACGTTTCAGAGGTCATACTGCCTCCGTCATCAGAGTATGAAGATTTCTGTCTTCTGGGTTGTTGCGCTGTGTAGTCTGGTCGATGTTAACCAACGTTTCAGAGGTCATACTGCCTCCGTCATCAGAGTATGAAGATTTCCGTCTTCTGGTTTGTTGCGCTGTGTAGTCTGGTCGATATTAACCAACGTTTCAGAGGTCATACTGCCTCCGTCATCAGAGTATGAAGATTTCTGTCTTCTGGGTTGTTGCGCTGTGTAGTCTGGTCGATGTTAACCAACGTTTCAGAGGTCATACTGCCTCCGTCATCAGAGTATGAAGATTTCCGTCTTCTGGGTTATTGCGCTGTGTAGTCTGGTCGATGTTAACCAACGTTTCGGAGGTCACACTGCCTCCGTCATCAGAGTATGAAGATTTCCGTCTTCTGGGTTATTGCGCTGTGTAGTCTGGTCGATGTTAACCAACGTTTCGGAGATCATACTGCCTCCGTCATCAGAGTATGAAGATTTCCGTCTTCTGGGTTATTGCGCTGTGTAGTCTGGTCGATATTAACCAACGTTTCAGAGGTCATACTGCCTCCGTCATCAGAGTATGAAGATTTCTGTCTTCTGGGTTGTTGCGCTGTGTAGTCTGGTCGATGTTAACCAACGTTTCAGAGGTCATACTGCCTCCGTCATCAGAGTATGAAGATTTCCGTCTTCTGGGTTATTGCGCTGTGTAGTCTGGTCGATATTAACCAACGTTTCAGAGGTCATACTGCCTCCGTCATCAGAGTATGAAGATTTCTGTCTTCTGGGTTGTTGCGCTGTGTAGTCTGGTCGATGTTAACCAACGTTTCAGAGGTCATACTGCCTCCGTCATCAGAGTATGAAGATTTCTGTCTTCTGGGTTGTTGCGCTGTGTAGTCTGGTCGATGTTAACCAACGTTTCGGAGGTCATACTGCCTCCGTCATCAGAGTATGAAGATTTCCGTCTTCTGGGTTGTTGCGCTGTGTAGTCTGGTCGATGTTAACCAACGTTTCAGAGGTCATACTGCCTCCGTCATCAGAGTATGAAGATTTCCGTCTTCTGGGTTATTGCGCTGTGTAGTCTGGTCGATGTTAACCAACGTTTCAGAGGTCATACTGCCTCCGTCATCAGAGTATGAAGATTTCCGTCTTCTGGGTTGTTGCGCCGTGTAGTCTGGTAGATGTTTCATAGGTCATTCCTGCTTCCACCTTCAGGGCGATATGGCATCGAACACCCGTTCATACTGTTGCCGGTAGGCAAACCATGCTCAGGCGCCAGGTGTGCAGTTACTATGTATTTTCGGAGGGATACTAACCAGTGCAGAAACACAACAAGGACTCTGTAATAACGGCAACACCTGCTGTACACGCTTCAAGTTTGTTCCACCAGATGTCAGCGTATGTTTGACATGCAACAAAACCTACATGTCGCCTGTTTTTTACAGCGACGGGATCAGCGAGCAGGTTATATCAACGATAATGGGTCCGACAGATTCACGGCTCGCCTTTGATCTTCAGGTGAATTCATGGTTTACGTGGTTCAGTAATTTGTTTAAATCTTGTCAGTCTAATCACATTAAAATTCCTATAAAATATTAAAATATTACTATAATTAACATTTAATATATTTTAAATATTTAAATGTTAATTATAGTAATATTTTAACATTTAATAGGAATTTTAATGTGATTAGACTGACAAGATTTAAACAAATATATATTTATCACAATATAACGCAACTTTATCATCTCGTGGTTCAGTAAGTCAATAAAGTTTCTCCTCCCAATGATTTTTCAATATACAGGCTACTATCATCAACCTAGCATTGAAGTATGGAAAACACAATTTCTAATTGTGTCTTATTTCTCCTCACGAAAGTTTTTCATCCATCTTTGCCCTCAGATATTTCGCCATGTCAGTGCCTCAGACACATAAAGAACAAATTAGATAATTACAAGCACAGCGCACAACTCTGGAGCTCCAATTTCATATTCGCCACGTCGAGAACCTGAAATCTCACCCATGTGGACTGATGTTATGTTAGAGAGACTTTCGGAGTTACGGTATGTTAATTAGTTAATGTATCAGACGTAACCAAATGTGGCAAGACTCCTGTGCTCGTAAGACTGTTTCGGTCATATGCGTCGCTACAAACTACAAACAAAACCGTCTAATAAGAAGCTTTGGTCATGTTCACACACACATCAGCCTAATTACATATAAATGCTGTTTATTTGTATCAACCCTCACGCCCTGAAAATATCAACGTTGGACTTACGTAGTGGCAAACGGACTATTCGTTACTGGATTGTTAACGTATCAGTATTTCAGGCCGGTGAAATTGCCGTAAATATTAATTGATTAATGGTTCACGGTTAATTGATTTTAACCGCTCTATTGAATTTATAAATGGGATTATCCGCCTCGGTTGGTCCGCGCCAGTACACAGATTATTTGTTGGGGGTGAGAATCCACCGACTAGATACATTAACTTCCATAATTTACGCCGATAGTTTTACAGGGTAAGCAAAATTCCTGGTATCACTAGCCGTGTGCGAGCTTTTCTTTTCTGTCCATAAACATTACTGGCGTGATGATCCACTTGAATCTACAGCCCAGAGATGTAACTGTCCTTGCACCATCTTCTACGTCAGCACATCATCAAAATCTCATTGCGTGAAGTTCGGTGATCGGGGTGGTCAACACGTTCTATAGAAATTTATACATGTCAGAACCTCACGAGATGATGTTCATTGGTAGGGATTATCAATGTCACCACAACCATAGTGCTACCAGTTCCAATACATGTATCAACTCGATGAATACCAGGGGATAAAGCGGCCGGAACGTGTGCCTGATCACTCATCTCAACACAGTGCTAAGGGTAATACGTGGAACATCATGCACGCTCCACCCTACGCCTTTATGGCATTACACGGACTTACCAACACCTGAAAACAGAGAATGTGCAGTTGTTTCTAAATTTTCGAAATTCAAGGTCACAATATACAATATATAAATGACAGCAGATAAGTCACGATAAGAGGGGGGTTCGACGTATTACTTCTTCCAGTGGGATAGAAGTGTTAAAAAAGGCCGGTGAAATGTAGTGACTGGCAAGTGTAATTAATCATTATTCAGTGGTGACGCTTCTAGTGGGGACGGATTTAAAGGATTTGCATGGCGCGAGACGTGACGACTTAAAGCCCTGCTCCCCAGAGGACGAACTCGACCGGAGGAAGGAGCCCGGATTCGCAAAACGGACAGGTTAGCTTTGCGATTACAATTACTGTCCTTTATAGACTACCAAATTTAACTAAGAACTACTAAATATTTGATCGACAGTGGCATATATAGCAACTCACTTTCAGACATACGGAAGGCCGATGATTATATTCTTATGGTATTCAGTTAAATCCAGGCCCGGTTACCGATAGTTTGAACGCCTTCACTAACTGTTTTCAATATAAATCACATCTTAACGTTTGAGGTAACAATATATCCTGAAACGTCGCTCATTTCCTATCAGACTACACGGTGCAACGTACCTGAAAACAGATATCTTTATATTCGTCGTCTTTAGAACCTGAAATCTCACATATAAACTTTTGTTTTTTTAGTTATTTAACGACTAGTAAATTCCCGTGAAAAATTACGGGTAAACAAGTACTAAGAACCGATACGGCTGTATTTCATTCAAAAACTTTATTACATATCCACACACGGACCGACTGAACAAAGGAAGCCGGTAACATAAGCCTGAAAAACTGGGGACAAAGTCAACGCGTGACGTACCAGGACGATTCAAAGTAAGGAACAAGACTTACTATGTTACCGCAACTTTAAAACTGATAACAAAAAACAAAATATTATAAAAGGATATTGGAATATTTACACCGTGAATTTTGAAAGACTTTCAAGAACACCTACTCTTGAGAATCAGCACCATGCAACAGAATTAAAGTATGTCGCCATGTTTACCAAATACGAGCAGCACATGCCGGAGTTCCCACTCGGATGATAAGGAGATTCGTTTACTACATTTCGTCCGGATGCAAATTATTTCAACGCGAGGAAATCTACCCACCTGACGCTCATCACGTTTTATCGGTCAATATCAGTGAGTAACGTTCGTTCGTGGTTGGTTTTACGATGCTGAGAAAGATTTACGACTGTGTTTATTCCCAAATGTATAAATTTCAAGTTTTACTCCTGTCACACCGCGATCTTAGCATGGTACGAGACAACCTGAGGAAAAAAAATCCACTACGGAATATTACGGGCCGATACTTTAGAAGAACGTCGAAATTCATACAAATCCTACATTTTCCTGCCTGTAACTTACAATGCGAGTAATGTGTACACGATTCTTCTTTAAGAATGTAAAGGTCGTACTCTGTGACCAGCGACACATGCAAAATTTGGTTAGACAAAAGAAAACAAAACTATTTTAAAATGGCTGTCTTCAGCAGCGTCTATCATGTAACGTGATAAATGTCGATCGAAGTTTCAGATGATATTTCCGCCTTCATCGTCAGAGTAACTTTCATCAAACTTCATATGCTACTTAACTTCGTGTTATATCAAAAGTAGTTGATACAGAATGATTATTACTGCTTTCATAAAATGCACGATCAGAATCGATCTCTACTTTTTAATTCTCGAGACTTCTGGACTTTTACTTCGAATTTATACACTCAATTTGATATCTTCTAATATAAATTGCCATAAATTTAATTTCCATCTGTTATTGTTCTTACCAAATACTCGATTCGCTGTACGTCTTTAATATCGATAATCAGTTTCCGACGCCCAAGATTAAAACTTCGTCAACGCGAGAGGAAAAAACGTTATGATATAAAGCCGGAAAAGGTCTTTCACATACTTTGGGACACTTGTCTCAGTAAATTCAGTGATAAATAGGGTGAAACTTGTAGAAAAGTTTTGTGGATCAGACGATAAGAGATGACGTTTTCTGGCAACAAAAAACAAACGAAGTGAGCTCTCTCACTGTCTGCGCCAAGCTGACGTGTTCTGTTTTAAATGATCTTCCTCAGCCGTCAGACCAATCCAACTGAAACTTGTAAAGCACCGTTAAACAGTGTTGTTCTGACAACACGTGGAGTGTCTGAATAATCTCTCGATTCAGAACAATGTAATATGGAATCTTTTTTACATTAATATAAATTCATCGCAGTTACAAGTTAACCTTTAAGCACTACAACGGAACAAGTTGACCTATAAGTTACTGAAAGAATGAAACTGCTTAGAGGACCGAAGCATACATGAGAAGATAATATTAAAAGTGATCTCAGCGATATAAAAAAAAATGAGTGGGTGAACTAGATTAAACTGAATCAGGGTAAGATTCAAAGATCAGACACTCAGAAAACGCCTTCTCTACCTGCTCAAGATACAGAGTGTCATGGAACTGCGTCCCATCTGTACAAACAGCAGTCTAGCATGTCTTCGTGTGTCAGCCGTATTAGATGAAAATCTCCAGAGCATCTTCCTGCACCATATGAAACATACTTCCTAGCTCGCAGATTTTACAGCTCCATACTCAAAGTATAGTTAACCAGAGTCCTTCAATTCCGCCATGTCTCCCCGTACTAAAGCTACAGTGAGCTGTGAAGTTGCTTGTCACTCATGCGCGCATCTCGCTGGCTTCGGATTATTACTCAATTAATTTTACAAGCCTTGAAGCCGGATTCCGACTGTTCGCCGTACGAAAAATGCTGTTCGTTCCCTTCTCTGCCGCTTGGAGCGCTATTATACTGCAGGCAAAGGAAATGCTGTGTTAAAAGATATAAAAATGTTATCAAGTGAACATCATTACTCTGAATTACTTCTTTCTTCTCCTGTATCATTCTCTGGAGAAGTAGTTCCTGGAGGAAAATTTGCAAGCCCACGTTTATCGAAATAGTTACCTGTCCTCGTAAAAATACACAGAAATAAATCAACAGATTTTACGAAGGAAACGTATAATTAGGGTGTAAGTAGAATTCATTCGCCTAACTAAGCGTTGCTCTTATTAGGCAAACGCCGACAACGGAGCTCATCAGGGGGCAGCTGAAGCCAGCTTCTTTAAAAAGTATTCTTCCATCTATTACTAGGTTTTCCATGTGGTCTTTTCCTTTCAAGTTTTCCGACTACGATTTCATACGCACTTTTCAAATGAGCCAAGCCCCCCCCCCCTCTTTAGCCCTCAATACATCGCTATAATAAGTACAAATTACGAAATCATCATTATAAAATGTTCTACAAATTCTATAATATAACTTTCTATTACAAATATAATTGTTGTTATTATATTCTGACTAAGGTTCAGTGGACATCGCTAAATCACTTACACGTAAGCCATTCCTTGAAGATTATTAATAAATTTACCACTTCACAGGCTACTGAAAAACACCTTTATATTACGAGGAAACATTTCTACTTATATAAACTTTTGCAATATGAATTGTATCCTCTGTATTTGAGTTTGAGACACTCCGCCCTCAAAAAAGCCTTTTTCTCTATTCGTTTACTGAATGTGTCTCAAAAATAATGTACCAACAATAAAAATACAATCCGATTTTAAAACCACTTCATGATTTCCAAGCAGAAATCGTGGTTCCTCGATATGGTATTCTGCAGTAGAATCAGATGCAAAGTGCTTATGGTATTAAAACCGCCGACAGAACTGAAGAAGTTTTCCATCTTCAATGCGGCTATAATTCAATACTGAGCTCTTTGTATTTTTATTGCTCGAAGACTTATCCAGTCGCCAAGGATTTAAGTCATAAAAACTGTTTGGAGCTTATACGATTTTCAAGGAACACACAAAAACTCAATAGGCAGCTTCGTAAGTAATTCTGTCACTCTTTTCTCTAGATATGAAAGACAAACGTGAATCAGCCCCCTGTGTCCAAGCACCACATAATCAAAGTTGATGACCGCCAGTGCTCAGTGGCGTTTTGTGTTGCCTGTGATAAACCTTTAAGAGACATTTCTAAACACATGTCTTAACTTGATTAGTCAGTTACTTTGCTAGTGTGTTCTTGTAAGACAACTTAATTATAGCGTAGGGCAGGTAATTTGACTTGCCGGTTTCTACGTGTGCCAATCAGACGGGTAAGTAAGCCAAAACGGGAAACGGACAAATAATATTTCAAAGGTTTTAACAGAACAGTAACATATTTTGGACTAATTACCTCCAAATTTGGGCAAAGGTGTTTCAGTATTCTGTTGGCTTATCGTCGCGAAGTATAACAACAGAGTTTCCTTCAAGAAAGCGATTTTCTCAGCATGACGCCCAATGGGTAAACAACCACAGAGTGTCCCGCCTGCTACTTTTAAGAGGGTAATTAGCTGATTACGTCTGAAGGCCAGTCCAACTCTGACCACTGGGGGCGTCTGTCCGATCGAAAACTCAACCTGCTTCTCCGTTGGATATGTATAAATCGCACAGGTTCCTCTCGTCATGTGATATCCACCAAACGACGAACAGTAATAACAACATGCTACAGACATGTTCGATTGACTCGCGTGCATGTCTCGTCTCCCGAATCGGGAAATTCAATCAGAACGGAATTGGTTCACAATCGAAGACGCATCTCCGTGCAGTTAGAACAGCGCATGAGGTCTCATGGGAAATTCAGAGAAATAAATGTAAGCCTATTCCAACAAACGCCACATTCCCTGCTCAAAATCAAGAAATATGCTGAAGCTGTCTTTACCCCCCACATACTGGCTTATTTTAGGAAAACATGCAAAGAACAGATTATACACACGTGTCAATGTCCCAGTGATTCAAATCACATAAATTCCGGGAACGGACCACACAGAAAACAATGCATATGGTTAATCGGGAGTGGTTTAACAGACTGAAACCTTTATCGATTTTAATGCAGTATAAATAATTCCTTTCGTATCCTGGATAACGTATTTACAAGTGACAGTGATAATTTAATTTGCACTGTATATGAGACTGACAACATTGCTTGTCAGCCCCAGAAGAGGCGAGAAAAGCTGATCCAAGGGACCGTTTCTCAAAAAAGATCTCCCCTACAGAAATACAGAATGCCTTACTTTTCTACACGATGCAATCCTCGCTAGATTAAAAACTTGAATTTGTTCTAAATTTGTGGGAATGAAAAATGCAATTCTTGTTCTTTCACTGCGTTTCTTCAGTCCGTCAAAATAAATATTTAGTATTTTAAAATAATCCAAGGTCATTTCCTTCCAAATTCTTCCCACGTCATCAGACGCCACTTCGAAGCTACCTAATTTATGCAGTTGAGAGACGTTCGTTAAATTAAATAAGACAGAAAAACATCAAAATAACACACATTTCACAGCCACGGGTCACGAGTATTTTTATGGCGAAACGTAGGGTCACTTTGCAAGAACACAGCTTAATTCAGATTCAGGTGACAATGCCTGTAAACAAACATTCTCCATCTTAACACATCGGCCATTAGTCAGAAATTTCTCTCTGTCTTTGGTGAGGAGACGGCAAATATCACAACAAGATTTTCCCCATTGTTTTCACGATAAAACGCGAGATTCTAACTGCAGTGGCCAATGGTTGGTTTGGTAGGCACCCGGTGCAACCGCTGTTAACAGATATCGGCCCCAACATCGTTGAAACAAAAGACACGAGCTATGCGCATGCAACCATACCAGTTGTTTTGGGTGAATAAACAATCACTATCAATATTTATACCGGAAGTTGTATGGAAAATTCAGCAGTCCATAGAGTTACCGTGTTTTCGCTTGGTTCCAGACAACAAAAACTGAAAAAAGCCTTATATGCTTCTATGTGGGCCTATGGGAGGGGTTTCACCTTAATAAATTTTGAGGCCGTCCATGGGATTTCATTAAACACAGCGGAAATGCGTAATTTTTTTTAAAAAATTCCTTTCTTCATCAACGTCATGACGGCAAATTTAATCGACTTTCGGAAATGCAGTTCCTGCTATGGAATCTATGCACTAAATAGAAATTCTTCAGACATTAGTTTCACTGCTTAATTCTATAACTTGAGAAAATCTCGTTTTTCCCCACTCCTTTTCCTTCTGTGGACTGAGGAATGTTTGGAGTCACAGATTCTGGTCCATAGAGGGGCGTCAACACGGCTATTTGCATTGAAATATCCTTAATTTCTTCACAAAATAAATTTAGGTTATTGTGGGGAAAAAATGTGTGCATTCACTGACATAAGTCGCTGCACGGAGCAGAGGACTAATGTCAGACCAGTAGTGACTCAGCCGGTCACGAAATTCATCATCGCGTTCAAAACACAGCACTTGACTAATAAAAATCAAGTCCAGTCCCTCACACAACATTTCCAAAAAATCTTTTTAATATTATACCTCCATCTAAGCCCAGGTCTCCAAAATTCGGTTGAAGTATTTTATGCACTTCCAAATGCGAGCTGATGTCCTAACGATCTCAACATTATCTATTCATTTGGTTAAGATTAAAAATTTAAACCTCCTTATTATGTAATATTCTCCACTTCTCCTTTGCTTTCAAATATTCTCGTCTTCAGATTGTTCTCAACCTCACGTCAATCTACGAGCAGAATTAGACTACATTCTTCCCTTAAGACGATGGCCAATGTTTCAGAAAACACAAAATATTAGATAAAATTTAGTTGGCTTATTTTAATGTCGGATAATGAAGAACTCGTAAGTAAATTTAATAAAATACACGCAATTAAACATTCGGACTGTATTCTGGAGAAGAGATACGAGCATGGCACCAGGACTCAGACAGAGAACGAGACACGGAAATGCATTCGTGTCAAATTATGACGAAGTCTGTCAAAGATATCAAAAGGTGAGGGTGTAGCGGATATATTGACAAATATCTTACTGTGCTGAACTGGATTCCTTCCTTTCATCACGAAACCAGGCTAAAACACGCAAAAAACTACTACTTCTCTACCCGAATACACAATTCATTGCAGCCTTTTAACCCACCAGAGACACTATTGGCCTCAAAACAAAGGAACACAAACGTAATGAGGAAATTCTGGCAACGCAGTGCAGAGAACATGTTGGAACTCGGAGCTGTAAAATTGAAAAAGTTTGTGACGACACGCGATAGAGGTAGAGGGTCGGATGGGGGGGGGGGGGGGTAGATGGGGGAAGATGAAGAATGATGATGGAGATCCCCTGGCAACAACGGCGATGTCCAGGGGCCGAGCAGTCATGTTAACTGTGTTCAATCTGTCAGCCTGGATAACACTTTTGGGGGGAAAAAAACGAAAAGTAAAATGTAATCTTGAGTTACCTTCGCGGTTCTGTGATAACTGCGTACACTGGAAATCAGTAGAATAGATCAGATAAAACGAGTTGTTAGCCAGAGAGTCGAGGCTTACGCCAAAGGCGGTCCCCTTTCTGGCTAAACGACCCTAAAGAAAAATTAGTAACCAAATTAATTACTGAACCAATCAGGTAACCGAGTAACAAGCAACCAGAAGCCACACGAATCGTGGATATTTTCCAGGTCGCAGCATGTAATATTGACAGTCCGTGAGGATCAAACAGATGGTTGCAACATACAAATGTTCACTTGATTTCTATTCAAGTTTCCATAGTGATGGATTCGATGCTCGTTTGTTTCACGTCATCGATCGGCAGGCAGTACCTGCCGGCAACTTTATGAATCATTCCGCTGTTATGAATCACGTTTGGTCCGTTCCAAATCCATCTATAAATTTTACGTGTTGGAATAATCGCAAGGCGATACAGACATCTAATCCACGTGACAATGTTCAACTGCGTGTGTTCAAAAGATTATCTAATTAAAGAAACACACACTTGCTAAGGATTTTGCTGGTCACATCCGAAGGGAATCGAGATTAATCTATGTAGGATTTGAGGTTCTCAAGGCGGTGAGTCCGAAGATGGCTGTCTTCTGGGTAGTAGCGCCCTGATGATGGAGGCAGCAAAGATCTCTGAAACGTTTGTACACATTTACTAGACTACATGTCTCTCTAACCCAGGAGACAGCCATCTTCGAGATTAATCTGATCAATATCCTTAAACCCTGTTTCTTAAGATCCGAAATGTCTGTACAGTTAAACTCATAAAAGGGAGTTAAACAAGGGCCCGTCGATATCTTTGTACGGCCCGCGTAACTTCGAACATTCTGTCACTCTGTATAATAAAAAAAATAGAACTAAATCGACAAATGTGTCAGTGGCGAAGTCTTGTGAACACGGTAAGAACCTCCATGTTCCATGAAAGATGCGCCTAGCCCAGCGACTATCAGCTTCTGAGGCACTCGGCTCCGCTGAGTTAGTTATAATTCGGATTTTGATAACCGTGATTCACTCCACATTCACAGGAATAAATATGAATGGGATTAACAAATGAAGTGAGCAATTCGCAACCGGGGAGAATGTCTCCGAGATTAGGGCGTGGTAATAGATTTCAGCGAGGCTGGAATACTAATCCACCCCTCAATTCCCCTTCACATCTGATGTGCTCATCACTAACAGTCACATCGGCGGTATTATGCAAATTTTGGGACCGAAATTTATTTTCGGAAAGGATTAATTTCCATTTAGGTTTGAAATTCTAAATCGATTTATACGAATGAGAGGAGGAGAGCCAAGTTCTAAGAGACACTTTATGAAGTTATATATATATAAAGTATCACACTGCGCACAAACTTTACAACTGGCTGAATTTGGTATTTTGTACTAAGCAATTCATTTCAAAAATAAAAATCGTGCATGACTTACTTAATTAATCCCTTAAAAAATCAATGGTAAATATGTATACTATCAGCTTAAACTGCCACTTTCTCATAACTTTATCAACGAATCAACATTTTTCTTCTAAGTTCTTAGTTTAGACAGAAGAATCACACACGCATATAAACGGCCACGATTAAAAAGTCAGACGTTAACAAACTATGCAGCTACTTGTTAAGTAAGTCCGTAATTAACCTTCAGAAGTCAAAGGTCACTTGAGTAAAACTCCTCCACAGCGAGCAGGGACATCAAAGTTAAAACTTGGGAGTGCAAACCTCAACACAATTTTTACATTCTGTACTCACAGCTTCCGTCAGTCCTCCGGGAGGTTCTTCAAAGACCCTGTGTGTGTGTGCGAGCCTCAGAGTAGGGCATCCAAATACATCAAGGCAACTTCAATTATAACGCGGCCTGCCATGTTTCTCAGCAACGCGTAATTAAGACACAGAACACATACTCAGTCTCACTGCTTCTTGAGCAGAATCTCGGCTACTCTTACCTGGAACGAAACAAAAAAATATTTAAGGATAAGGAAACACATCGCTTTACGACGTAATTCTGCCCCGCTGAAAACAGTCGCCAAAATCAAAGAATTCATTAGAGTAATGAGGTCGAGATTTTGCAACATATATAGCTTGCAAGCTAAGTACATATCCACTTCGAATGTTACCATCAACAACGCCATCTTTGATCTCGTGACATGTGTTCAGTTTATTCCAAAATATGGCAACAAATTAACACTAAAATTGGTAACGCCTACAAAATGAATTTCTGAAATGCGTGATTTGATAAGAAATTGTTCTAACAAGCACAACTGTGTGGTCAGGATATGAAAGAAAGTAGTTCGGGCAGTCGATTTACTTCGACAAAACAACATTAAGAAAAGTGTACCTTTAAATTTCCCTGAACGTCACGTGTTTCACACAAGGTTAAATTTCGGGTTCTCATGGTGGCGAATAATAAGATGACTCTCTTCTAGAATGTAGCACTGTATACTGAGGTAGACGTTTACCGACGTTTCTGATGACCCGCCCTGATGATTGAAGCACCAACGACCTCTGGAACGTCGGTAAAAGTCTACCGCACTACACAGCTTTAGAACCCAGAAGACGACCATCTTCGGACTCCTAGGATGGAACAAATTCACTTCGGTTTGTAAATTCCCTAAGTTGTAACAGTTACAGCGAATATAACTGAGGTGTTCAAAATGTGGGTGGGAATTGATGAAAACCCCATGAGGAGTTCGGTCTCATATCATGTGAAGACGAACGCAGTCTCATCGCATTAGAGGTTAATTACGCTTTAAGTAGACCCTTAACCTAACAATGTTATGTTAAGTGATAGCTCTCAACTTGTTGACAGTAATTTAATATTGGTAAATACTAAAGCACGAGGGGGGGGGGGGGGAACCCCCATTGCTTACAGAACACACTGAGAACCCAATGGGTTTATGAACCGAATGCAGCTGACCCTATCTGAGATATATCGTGCAATCTCCGTAAGGGAAACATATTAATATTTCTAAATGCTATTCAATCAGACTAAGCTTAAAAACACTTAAAATTACAAGAAGGTAATCACAGACTATGTTCAGGCTCCCCCTCCTAAATGGTTATGTCCATAAGAAAGTTTTATAACCCAGTGATAAAGGTGTCTTCTTACGTTTGATACAGGATGGATAAGAAATACATCGAAAAAATGTCTCACAGATCTAAGAAGTCAAAGGCCAAAGAACGTTTTAACGTAGCATCGTTTTTACTGCAAAAAGAACTTTATAAATATTCATAAGGACACGAAGAAATTGATGTAAATTTAAAAAAGAGCGAACTGTAGATACACAATCTTCCCAGCATACAATCCGCCAGTAAAAAAAACGCCAAATGTTGATACAGCGTCATTGATAAAAGTCGTAACATGGTGTGCCGAGCGTCGTTAATGACATCTGAGAGACGTCACAAACGCGTTCCAGGCGCAAATGCAAAAGTTCAGGAAAGATTTAAAAAAAAAACAGGGTTCAGATAGGCAATCTGTGTCACGACGCTGTCGTACAGACGGCCAATAAACGTTGAGTACATCACGACACTATGCGTTGAGGTGGTACCACTGCTCAAACTATTCTGTCCAAACAAAGTTTTCCTCCGTATGCAGGGGAACACCATAAAACTTTTTAATCATTAAACAGGTCATGTTGGATTTCAACTGTGATACCGACGAATTCTGTACACAACGTTTTATCAACTGTTAGCTACTCTTCTTATAAGTTTTTTTTCTATTTCCTAGGCCGTCTCTAATTCGGTTTCCTTAGCCTCTTCTCAAGTTATCTTAACGCCTGTTTCCTGAACACACGTCACAACACAAGCAAAGTAACCGTTTCCATGACGACAGCTTTGAAACTCTTCATCAAGGCTCAGGACCTGCTCCGATTACAAGGATTAAGACCCTTCCTTCCGTATTCATGTCGTAAATCTTCAGAACTTTGGTTTTTATTAAAGCTGACCACTTTACGACATCAAAAGCGGTTTTCAAACGTCACACACGAGAAGTGTGTGGTTCGAATCTTGTTTGGACGATCGGAAATTTGTAGTTTCCGCAGTCCCTGAAGGTGAATGGCAGATCATGGCAACTCCTTCCCAATTACTTCCCGTTCAAAATACATACGAGGTGCGATCGAAAAGTTTCAAGACTGCGCGTATAAAAACCCGTACACTTATCTCAGGTATTAAATTCATCCATCACCCTCGAAGTAGTTCCCCTGGGAGTGAACACAACGATCCCAGCGCCGCTGCCAAGCCTGGAAGCATCCCTGCAAATCTTTCTTTGTCAGCCTGTCAAGCACCATCTGCGATTCTGCCTGAATCTCTTCTATCGTCTCAAATCTCCTTCCCTTTAGCTGAATTTTCATCTTTGGGAAAGAGTACAGAAAGAATTAGGCCTGCCTGTCTTACATTAGCTGATGGAAGTTGTGTGCTAAGTGGACACTTCACTGGTAATGCCTATCGAAAATCTACATTGGAGTTGCGAGTATGCCTTATTATATTTTTACAGGAAGCCATTATATTTCAAGTACTTCTCCTTTCTTTTCCCTGCTCATAAACGAAAAAAAATATTTTTTTTTCACAGAACGACTTGATCTTAAAACGAAGCGACGTTGCTTCGCGAATAAGACATCTGACTTTAATCTCAAATGTTATCAAGATATTTCACAGTTTCAGAACGGAAATTCAGTTATAACGCTTACTAAAATTACGATAAAAATGTTACTACGACCAATGGTTCAGTAAGGATGAACACAGATGATGCTTAACTCGCCACGGACTCTACTGAATGACTTGCATCCCCCCCAGAAGTAACACCTGAGATAAAGGTTTTCATCACGGCTTCGTCAAAACTTGCATAGCGAAGTGGTTAACCCTTATCCATACATCAGAGCCAGTCTGCACGCAGAGACATCTGTCTGCGATCAATTCCAAGTGGCAGGCAGCTCCCTCAATCTTCACCTTGTCACAGTAACTAGTCGCGTATTCCGTTCATCCTCTAAGCATTCTGCTGACGCTCGAGCTGGTAACTGCCATAATCTCTCAGTTGAAGTTACCAATACCCACGTGTAGACATACGTCATTCTTCTCCGTAGCTTGTCTCTGCTGATATACTGACCCTAGGGACTGAGGCAAGCACTCTGCTATCTTAATCCTCATGTCCCTGAGGAGGTCTTATGTTGCAACTAGGGACATCACTTCGAAGCTCAGAGGGTTTGTGACATCTCTCGAAGTCATTGGCAACATCATTTGGTTAAATCGCTTTTAAATTTTAACTAGGACAGAGATGATACATCAGCTTAAGCCTGGAGCCTGTAAAGTATATGAAACTAAAGATTGATTATTGAACGACAATGTATCAACTGCACAGCTAGTGTCCAATGTCGTGAAAATACGAGGTTAAATGTTATTTATTTACTAAAGTATTGTGGCCCGCAAAAATTGACGGGAATGGAACTTATGTGTGTCGAACGGTAAAAATAATTACAAGATTATCTTGGCAAATCTAATCGAGTACACAATTTATTAATTTTTCGCACCTCCGTCTCGCCAACAAGTTTGTCTAACCAGCAAATGTTCAATTTCTGTCTCAAACAGAACACAAACGCGTCTCCATGACAGCGATCAATTTGTTAATCGTGTTTAAGGAAATAATCGCAGTTTACTCTGATTGTCATATGAAAACATATAAATACACTCTGCGAGTAAAACGCAGAGTTGCTGAATGTAAACGTAAATGGTATATTTGCGCGAATTGGGTACATTATACTGAATACGTCAGTCTTTTAAATGTGTTTCTAAAACTTCAAAGCTCTGAAGACGCGGGTGACGGAGTGCAGTAATAAAACGAACCGGTGGTACCAATCTCTCTCGATCTGACTCAGGTAAAATCAATCAATCGATCGATCGATCGATCTCAATTGTATTACTCGACGGCTGACCGCACATGACCTTAATGAATTCGGCAGAACCAATACGGAGGTCAACTGAGAGAACAATCTCAATTCTAGTGCTGCTTCACGCGAGAAGGGCCCCTATCTCCGACACGTGGCCGCGATCATCCGATTACGTACACCTACTTAAGTGACCGACGACCACAATCGACGGCACTGTTTAATTAGTTGACACATTATGTGTCTGCCCGAAGCTGGCAAAACCTTTCGTGGAAACTGCTCACAGCAGAAAATATTCACTGTCGTAAGCAAAGACGTATTGTCACAGAATCGCATTGGCACTACACGAAATGAAATTAGAGGAAAAAAGCTTAACGAGAAGAACTCAAAACAGAAGGACAAGGAATTTAAGGAAGGAGCCAGCCTGCCATCTGTCTGTCAGACAAAGTATTAGCGCCTCGCCTCTAAGATCCACGGAAACTCGTCAGTGTCATGTTCGGAGGAAAATGCAAGCTCCCAACCTGTTCCTCCCTCAGGCTATTTGTAATTGTTCCCTCATCCCCCCCCCTCCCCTCCCCTACACGTCATAACCCATGCTCTCCGCGGGTTACCTACGCGGTCTTCACGTTCCAACATCACAACGTTTCTAAAACAGGGGATGTCAGATGAAAACAAGATATATTTTTCAGAGTTGGCGTGGCAGGAGGTGGCCCAAGCTGTAATCTACACTCATTATTTGAATATTTGAACAGAAATATGAAAATATCTAAGACAATTACCCGTCAAGAATGACGAGAAATCTAAAGCACTAAACACAAAAACCCGGAAATATTATCTCAGAAAGCCCAAAATACCCTCTAAAGCGTACCCCCACATATAATTTCTCTTCAACTTCGTACCCCCAAAGTTGTTGGTGTATAATCTACATCTAAAATAAATTAAATAAATTACATTACTGATTATTCAGTGTTTATCATAAAATAATTTTTTTTTTAAATTTCACGTACCCCAGGTTGAATACCACTGCTCTAAATCATTACAATGGCAACAGTTAACACACAATACAAAATTATTTTATAAAATGATTACTAACCAACATTTGCCTAGTAAATGGACAGGTTTCGAGAAGAACAGAATTTTTGCTGTCCAGCATCTCAGTTTCTCATTTTCATCTGAAAACTCGTGGTATAAGGAAACAAAAACTGCTTTAGAGACAAATCAAAGATTTCATGCACGATATTGGTCTTCTGGGTTATAACACCGTGTGGACCTGTACGGAGGTACTGAAGATAAAGGCAGTATGTTCCACACGGCTTTAAACCGTCGACGAGACGAACGTTTTAAAATTTACAAAACAGAAAAATGTTCTGGGGACGAGAACTGGTCTCCACTCTATCATGAGCCCAGGAACAAGATTTTGTGTGAATGGTTACGAACTTTACGGCAAGTAGTTCATCATCAGCTGAACCTTATCTAGAGCTAAAGAGAATGCGAACCATGGCGTTAGTCAATCTGTTGTTTAACGACTCATATATTATTCTGCGACAGTAAGAACAATTACCCGCTTCTTACGAGTATGAAGCGCGGTGTCTCATTTTGCGGTGAAAATGTGAACCTCCCAACCAGCATAACAAGATAATCACCGCAGTGCTACAAACATCGTGACAGAAAATTCCCTCACATTTCTCTCCCCCCATGCAAGAGAGTTTGAAATCTCCCGCAAATGATTCCCGACGCATAAAATGCACTAAACACAACTGAGTGTTTACGTACGTACGTATGAATGATGCTTTATGGTCGTTAAGCCCTGTTCATGAAACAAATTCATAAGCGCCTTCACGTGCAAATTCCCCTCCAATTCTTTCTTCTACGGTGTAAATACAAAGTGCACTATTTTGCAGGCGAATATCAGGGGCAGCTTTGTAAAAATAAGTTAAGATTTTATCATTAAAAAATGTACCCCCCCCCCTCCCTCCCCCCACGTGCTACCATGAACGTTGATTACGACACTTAACGCTCATTGCCACGCAATACACGTGCAGACGCCAGCGATTCATACGCGAAGTCACGTGTAAATATCTTCGCGCAATAAGGGTATAAGTAATTGACTTTTGCTCTTTGAAAAACGCCTATAATAATTTCAAATGTTTGAACAGTACTTGACTTTTTATACAAAGGATGATGCAACAAAGATTGTAAATAGATTAAACAATTTTAACTGTTCCCTTTGCCAGGGATAACCAACATATAAAAAACAGACTAAAGGTCTGTTGTCTGAGAACGAAGACAAAATAGCCTACATTATTTATTAACACGTGCGTACTCAAGTAAAACATCGAAGCCCAATGGTAACTATACGTACCATCTTCTCCGACAATCAGTAACTCATATTTATATGTGTTACATAAGATTCTCACTGTAAACAGCGAATATTTTCTTAACCAGAGTTAACCATTCGATATTTGTAATGGTGAAGTGTTGTGTTTTCTTCGCGGTACGGACTGAATTCTTAAATATAATTTAGACGAACTATGATTCTCACTGTAAACAGCGAATATTTTCTTAACCAGAGTTAACCAGTCGATATTTCTAATGGTGAAGTGCCGTGAAGTGAACTACGTAAGATCCCTAGTAAAATGCTAACAGACGAAATTGCTGACTAAATAACCAAGTTTTAAACTATTTAACATAAGAAGTGCTTAACCCTTTGAAGCCGCAGCTAGACTACGTAACAGACTCTCAACATGCAGGCCTATAGAAAGCCTTTCCTAGGAAGCTGATAATTTCTAAGCTGTCCTATAAATTCACTTGTGACGTGTATGTAGAACGTTCATTCCGTCATTCGGTATACATCACTTCAGTTTGTGTACACACATTTCCACACGCCCCTCTACAATAAATGAGACTTCTGCCTGGAATGGTAAGATCCATGAATAATCAATGCTGGGATACGAACCCTGGATATGAGATTGCCGGTCTGGAACGAGACGCAGTGGTTTCAGACTCAGAAATTGATTTCGCCTTCCAATTTCTCTACGTCACAGAGAAGGAGCATGAAACGGTGGCTGTGCCAGACTGCAGACCACCAAAACTGAGAGAAATTTTGTTTTTGTTTTTTCCCTGCGCGCAGTTCTGATTGAAACCAGACGAAAGCTGCGTGCTTCGAGGGTCTGGCAGATGGAATTACTTCTCCCATGGCTTTACACAGCCTCTCCTAACCCAACATCTACAATCAATGGTGTTTCCTTCTGCCTGCAGTATGCATTCTCCTTTATCCACCTGACTGAAAACCTCAGAATACCGTCCAACGGAGAAAGACCTTCTTGAGAAGCTGACAGTCGCTCAGATGTCAAAATATTCCACGCATTTAATAAAAACCCAAAGATTCATTACCGTGTTCACAAGACAACAAAAATTCCGACGTATGTCGCCAAGTCTTACGGACTTGTACGAAGATACGAACGTTTCGGATAAACACAATGCTACCATTTTCAGGGCTGATATCAGAATACAGGTCCGTACGGGGTTACAAACTAAAATACCGCCGTTATAACATCAAAATTTCATGTCGTTGACATGTCAACCCCCAATCATGACGGTCACTGATAATTTTTGTGTGATTACCTGTGTAAAAAAAAACCGATTCAGTATTTAACTATTTTGTAGTACGGATGATAGGCCTACATACGTCAACTGATATAAATGTGTATATGTGCTGTTTCCGAAAACATGTAACTGAGACGATAAAAGGCTGGTAATAATTACTCACCGTTTCAACCCCATGAATGAAAGGAAAGGCCCTTTCATACCTCATGACGTGTAAACCACGTGATTACTTATGTGCGGCCGTGTTTAATAGTACGCTTAGCGGCTGATGGTGGCTTCGATTTGACCATAGCTATTAACAAAAGACATGTGAGCAGATAACTTTGCATTCAAGTTCGTCGTAAGGAAAGGAAAATTTCCAGCATGCAAGTGACTTAAGACTCAGTAGGGGTGCAGACTGACGTTATTAAAACTACCCGCAACTTCGTCACGTCACGGTGGCTGCAAAGGGCGAAGACCGTCTTGGGAAGTTATAAGTTACTCAGGTAGAAAAGAATTTACCAACCTTTTGTAAATCTGACGGCTGACTTTTATTATTATTATTTAGTGTTCTGTCTGACGACAGGTCCATATGAACAGGATCCTTCCATCCTTTTCTCGGACTGGGGCCTGTTCATATACGAGGTTAGTCCACAAAGTAAGTTTCCCTGGGGCCGTTTACAGAAACAAAACACAATTTCATGGAAATATTTATTGCAACAGATACAGCAAGTGTCCAGCTATTTTTCAACATATTCGCCACCGGAATTGAGACATTTGTCATACCGTGGGACCAACTTTTCAATACCTGTGTCGTAGAAGTCTGCCGCCTGGGATTGGAACCACTGTGTGACAACCATCTCCGCCTCTCTGTCATTCTCAAAACGCTGACGCTGACCGGACAGGAATTTCTTGAGGTGTAGGAAAAGATGGAAATCACTGGGAGCGAGGTCCGGGCTGTAGGGTGAATGATTAAACACCTCCCAGCTGAACTCCTGCAGGAGACTTGCTGTCCGTCGAGCCGTGTGCGGCCTAGCGTTATCACTGACCGCACTTCACAGTCGGCGGGAGCTGGAATAAGAACCTCCATCTTCAACAGCTGCAACGATGCTACTGTGAGAACGCGGGAAGTACCGTTAGTGCATGCGCCATGCTACGTCATTGCTCCATCACGTACGCACAGTCGCTTCGCGCAATATAAGGTTTGCTAGCTGTGGGACGAGTGGGAAACTTACTTTGTGGACGCGCCTCGTACGTTCTTGGCAGATGATCCAGAAGTGGTTTGCCATTGCCTTCTTCTGTGTGTGAATGGAGTAATTGTTGGGATGCCACGGAGGAAAACTCCGTGTTGCCTAGACCACGGCCTTGCCCAACACAAGTCATAAATTCGGGCACCGCCGGGAATCGAACCCGAGACCCCAGGATTACAAGGCCAGCGTTCTAACCGCTAGACCACCGTGGGACGGCTGACTACAGTGTTAAAAAGAACACCAATCAACCTCACTCTCTTTAACATAAATTTTAATATTATCCTATCATCTCTACTTAGGTCTTCCAAATGGTCTTGGCTGGGAAGTAAGGCTAACACCGAGTGTGCCAAGAGTACCACCCCTGTCTCTGCCATTAAAACTCTTTATTGTTCAGGCAGCACAACGCCATGTTGGAGCGACATTAAGACAATAGGCATTTGGAAATAAAAGCAGTGCTGCTGTATGGGGGGGGTCCATTGTCAACCAGGGCACACAGTACCCCATTCCCCCTCTTTCTACTTAACAATAATTCAGAGTTCAACTTATGATTCCGTGCAAAACAGATCTATATCACAACACTGAGAACGTGTATCATTGCCATTTGTTTCAGGCTTGTGAGCAACTGAGCTGGCTCCGGTGGTATGAATTGTTAACCGCATTGATCCGGGACCATTTATCCTCCAATACGTAAATTTCGGTCTGTCAGAAGAAAATTGGACTAAGTCCTAATTCCTAAACAGTGTATTTGTAAATATCCCGGATAGAAGTTTCAAACACCAGAAACAGGAAATTATTATCGTTTCCGGAAGCAGTTTATGGTTTAAACTGAACAGAAAATGACAAAACATGGTACATAGATTTGAAATTATGGTATATTTGAATTTGCTATTATAAATTAACTGCATTTCGATTCAAGATTTTCTGAACGGCGTCTGAATGTACCACGTTCTACTAACAAATTCAGAGCCACTGGTGTTATTCAAGAATCCAACATCGATCAGCATCTAAACAAATATCTAAATTGTATCACGTGACAGTCGTACGATCACCGGTCACCTCGGAGCTAATCGTCGAAGTCCATTTGTTGAGCTCAGCGAGGATCACGAACACGGTCATCTGGCATAAGAGTTCAGTTGCCAGGGAAACCAAATTATTATTTACTCCTTCGAAGGAAAAGGACGCATTTGCGGCTCCCGGGTAGAAGGGCGAAGCAGAGAGAGGAGGATATGATAAAGGAGAGAGAAAAGAGGACCTTAGAAACGAAAAAAATAAAGGAAGACTTGAGGAACGAGTGTAAGTAAGCGGAAGGCAGAGAGAGAGGATAAATTACTGGGAGAACTCACTGCTAGGTTTAATTCTTATCGCCTGTGAACAGGGTTCTTGGCAGTCGCTCAGCTGATCCATTTTAATATTATCCTACGATGAGGTATCACGAGTACTCTTTTTCCCTCATGCGTGCTACACGTCCTTTTCATCTCATCATATGATATGCTCGCCGTAATAGCATTTGATAAAAAGTGTACATTATGAAGTTCCTCGTTGCGTAATTGTCTCCAGTCTCTTGTTTCCAAATATACTCTTCACCGCTGTTTTTACACCCCCCCCCCCAATCCGTTCACATCTACTCATCACACAAAAAGTTTAATCAATTTATTTACAGTAAGCGATATCTGAGGTTCTCAAGGCGATGAGGGCTGTGTTCTGGTATGCTCGGCCGTGTTGATTGGCGTCCAAAAGAGCTTTCACCCTAATGATGGACGCAGAAGGTTCGTCTGAAACGTGGGTCAATATCCACCGGACTGTACATCCACCTCCATACATAAATGATAACTCATGAACGATACAAATCTCATAATTTTTCTGTAAGGTTCTAGAGTCCTCTTATCAGCTACTCGTATTTTACGAACGCAGCCACGACAACGCGGACTAGTTGACTCTCCTTGACGTTACGGAGGAGTCCTGGTGCGCCATTATGTACCGTCCTACCAATGCGGGCTCCAAGCAGTTTCTCTCACACGTCCACAACACGGCATTGTTACGGAGGTCACTGACAACAGAAATCAGGCGTACCAATCCCAATGTACTTCTCTTGGTACCGCAAATTCGCGTGTCCCTGTGTATTTGCGAAGGCAACACAAACAGTAATTAAATTAATATAAATGTACGACAGAGAACGACGTAGGCGAAGATTTCACGTGTGTGCCAGTTTCGGTGGGGTAAGCTAGGTTACATTCGGTGGGGACGTTTCCTACTCTGAATCTGCCTTTCACAGTATTTTGTACAGCATTTCATGTTTCAAAAATGATACCGAACTAATCCCGTGGCATTTCATGACTTGATATTTTACTGATCAGGAAATTTCTAGAGTTTGTGTCGACGTAATTCGTAAACTGCCATTTACAGGGTCTGCGCACTGCGTAATGATGAGCTTAAAAATCTGTACTCCTCCCCCAATATTATCAGGGTGATTAAGTCGAGAAGAATGAGATGGGCGGGGCATGTAGCGCGCATGGATGGGATAAGAGGAGTCCACCGTGTATTAGTTGGGAAGCCTGAAGGGAAGAGACCGCTGGGGAGACCTAGACGTAGATGAGAGGAAAATCTCAGGCGGGATCTATGGAAGATAGGAGTTGAAGGAAACTGGATTTTGTTGGCCTAGGACAGGGTCCGGTGGAGGGCTTTGGTTAATTCGGTGATGAACCTTCGGGTTCCGTAAGCCATCTGGTTGGTTGGGTCCACTATTTGGGAAGCCTGAGGGGAAGAGACCGCTGGGGAGACCTAGACGTAGATGGGAGGATAATCTCAGGCGGGATCTATGGGAGATAGGAGTTGAAGGAAACTGGATTTTGTTGGTGCAGGACAGGGTCCGATGGAGGGCTTTGGTTAATTCGGTGATGAACCTTCGGGTTCGGTAAGCCATCTAGTTGGTTGGGTCCACTATTTGGGAAACCTGAGGGGAAGAGACCTTTGGGGAGACCTAGACGTAGATGGGAGGATAATGTCAGGCGGGATCTATGGGAGATAGGAGTTGAAGGAAACTGGATTTTGTTGGTCCAGGACAGGGTCCGGTGGAGGGCTTTGGTTAATTTGGTGATGAACCTTCGGGTTCGGTAAGCCATCTAGTTAGTTAGTTAGTTAGTTAGTCAGAGCACTGCGTAACTTTCTGTGGACACATTCGCTGACGCATAAACTGGCTAGCCTCTACAGCCGTAGGTCTACAGACAGCTGCCGTCCGTCACTCACATCAGCTATCATTGATGCAACATTTATTTTGAAATACTCGTTGGCTTGGAGCAGCCTGTAACGTCCTGGAGACTTATTAGCTGACGTTGCAAGTGGCTGGATCCGCCCGATGATAACAGTGGTGTCAGTCACAGTGGGGTGGCTCGCCCCCTCCCCTGGGATGGGGCGAGACCGCCCTCATGGCATTAATGACCTGTCATAATGCGAGACAGAACAAGTGTCTTCGCAGGGACTTGGACAGATAAACCCGTCACCAGGGAGACGACGGCCTCTCTCTCCGACGCGCCCTGATACTTTCATCCTTGCAGCCATGAGAACAAAGCGCGAGCAGAGATTTTAAAGGATCTGGCAAAACGCACCTTAAATTTCTCACACCGACTTCCATTATTAAATCGCTACATCCTGGTGAGATTTCAGGTTGCCACTAAGACGGATACAGAGGCTTTTGTATCCTGAGATGTCGCGTCGTGTACTCTGAGAGATCGCTCTGATGACGGAGGCAGCAGGGATCTCTGAAATGTCGGTTAAAGTCTACATGGTACTACGACACAGAAGACAGCAATATTCTGTTTTATAGTTAATTTATTCTTTCATTCGTTTCTGTCCTTCATTATCTATTCCCTTTTCATTTCCTCAATTACGAATTTCAATCCTCGACAGATCATTTAAACGTCGCTGTATATTTACAGGCAGGCGGAGACACTTTGTGTACCAACAGCCAGCGGAGGTTAGGACATGGGCGACCTCTGACTCGGCAACAGAACATACATGTTTCATAAACAACTACATCCCCCTTCATGATATCGCGTAACCCTTAAACACGACATCCCCGGACGATAAAAGAAAGATGCCTAAGACTATTATGGAAATTTGGTCTATTACGTAGACGTTCTCTGTGATCATCCAAATGTATATAAAATCCTCCTACATCTCCTCTTGAGGCGAGAGGGAGCTTAAATTACTGGGTGTTCCAAAACGTGATATACATTTACAGGTTTACCACAATGAAACTTGTTACACGGTGAATCCTAAATAAAAAGTCACTTTATATGTCCCTCAGCTACAGTTTTCAGTTCATGAAATGCTTTGCAAACTTAACAAGGCTTGTTTCTTTGTAAGTGTTTCGAGGGCCGATCCCAGTAGTTATATCAGCCGTGGGTAAGCCCACATCACGGGTTCAATTTGCAATCAGTACAGAGATGTCTGTGTCTCTTTGTCGTGTTATCTTGTTGACCTTAGTGTGGGAAACAAACGTATGTTAGCCTTGCCTCCGTATCTCCGGACAGATAAAGAAATACAGAGAAAACTGGATTTTCTAATACATGAACATATCGAACAGCTCGTTATAAATTAAGGCTTTGACCGGGATGTTAAATCTTATGTGGTACCGCCTGATTCGACTTCTAATGGTTAAGTGAAGTGTTTTCTTCGCGGTACGGTCTGGATTCGTAAATAATATTCAGACGAGCTTCGGCTTCAAAGGGTTAACCAGCTGATTTTCGTAATGGTGAGGTGTAGTGTTTTCTTCGCGGTACGGACTGAATTCATAAATAATATTCAGACGATCTTCGGCTTCAAAGGGTTAAGTTACGTTAAGGAACAAGGTATGTAAACATTCTTAGTGCCACACACGGCCACCAGGGTTGTCCGTAACCCTTCTGTGACACTAGATCGCTACTTTACTGTGTTTAGAGAGACACTTACTTGCTGTGTGGGTTAGGTTTGGCGTTCGTCTTGTCTTAAATGACAAAGGACAGAACGGTTGAAAGATAAGTGGCATGTTGATTTAGAAAGGGGAAAAAAACTGTGTTCCAGAGAAAACACCAAATCTTATCAAAGTGATGACACGCCATTCCTTCTTCCGGGCGATCTGGAATTTCTGTTTTTACCCCTAATATATATATGTCCCTCTTCATGTCCGTCTGGACGACATCAAAGAACACACCCCACCCCCAAGGCTTTGTTGCGTCGGAAAACTGTACATTCTTTCCCTGGACAAACCTTTCAGACAGAAGAAGGAGAGAAGTGAATTTTTTTGGTGGTTCTTTCAGTCTCTGACTTTAACCGCAATTTCATCGCGAGCACGAGGAAGACGCTGGCAGGGACAGCTTTGAAGTAATAATTGGCTCACTGTCCTCTGCACCCATTCGCCATGCCACCTGGTGCAAAAAGGGCACTTCGCTCCCCACCCCGTCGTGTTTTGTCTTTCATTTGCAAAAGGTAAAATTGCAAGGAAAAAAGTATATAAATCACAAAACAAGCATCTTCATGAAGATGGCTGTCTTCTGGGTTGTAACGCCGTGTCTGGTAGAAATTTATAACAAAATAAAAATGAGATGGTAAAGTTGCGTCATATTGTGATATAATAAATATATATTGTTTAAATCTTGTCCGCCTAATCAATAAATTCTTATTAAATATTAAAATATTACAATAATTAACATTTAAAATATTAAATGATGTTCTTTATCGAAATATTCGATGATGGTCTAATGTAAAATCGAATATTTCGATAAAGAATATCATTTAATATTTTAAATGTTAATTATTGTAATAATTTAATATTTAATAAGAATTTATTGTGATTATACGGACAAGATTTAAACAATATAAAATAAAAATATTAATAATCGGGACAAACAGAAGACTTAAAACTCATGAGAAATACTCAAACAATTTTAGTCGGGAAATCCTCAGAAAAACATACAACTTGTGAGACTTGAGCATAGATGGAAGGATAATATTAAAATGTATTAAAGAAATATGCTATGAAACATTGGAGTATATTTAACGACTCTGGACAAAATCCAACGGCGGATTGTTATGGACGCGGTAATGAGAAACTGTCTTCTATAAAAGACTGAATATTCTCCAGAAGGATTTTTGTCCATGGAGTTAAATTTGTTACTGTCATAGGTATATCAGTTAACAGTGCTCGTGTAGAATTATAAAGCTTGTATCGACGTTAAAGTTAAACGAAACAAATTGTTTCCTATTTTTCAAACTCTATTCAATATTTACTGCAAGCAAACTCAGCGTTATATTATGAAAGGCAGGAGCGAAGTAACGCCTTCATCTAGACTACCCGATATATGTCTGTGTATGTGGGGTTGCATCATAAGCTGTTGGAACGTTGCGGTTGTTTATGTGAAATATTTACAATGGAATTTTGCGTACGCAGAATTGAGACCCACACAGATATGTAATAAATGCCTGAGTGAGGAGAGGGTGCAGTTACCACGCATCGACCTAGCATCCCCCTCATATTTTTGGGGGAGTTCTGTTCCTCACAGAACAGAAAGTTCTGATGAAGGGAGCGACAAGCCATAAAACGAGAAGAATCTACAGATCATGGGTTCATATCAGGACATGTATACACTGTGTTACAATACCGTAAAGTTAAAGGCAAATCTCGTCTAAAAAATATTTTAAGAATTCAGTCCGTACCGCGAGGAAAACACAGCGCTTCACCATTACAAAGATCAACTGGTTAACGCTGTTTAAGGTAATAATCGCTGTTTACAGTGAGAATCATAGTTCGTCTAAATTACATTTAAGAATTCAGTCCGTACCGCGAAGAAAACACAGCACTTCACCATTACAAAGATCAACTGGTTAACGCTGTTTAAGGAAATAATCGCTGTTTACAACGAGAATCATACGAAATCTACAAAAAAAAAAAAATGAAGAGTTACTGACTGTTGATGCAGTTGGTATACATAGTTACCACTGGGCTATAAAGCTTTCCAGAAGGTTTACACAACCAAAATCCTTCACAAATGTCGTGTTTTTATCTTCCTGACTGTACGTTCTTTGTTTCGTTCCCCACACGATTCTAGGCGAGCAGTGTAATACAAGATGGTTGTGGTTAAGCAAAATCTTCTTTCCACCCACTACTTACCTAATCTCTCTCAGGTCCAGCCACTTTCCTTTGTACTTTGTAATTTATGTTCTACCTTCAGAGAAGGATACATAAACCGTTAATTATTACTGTTCTCAACGCACAAGGGAATCAGACATTTCGATGAAAGCGTCAATTACGTATATTCTAGCGACAGATTGCAATAAAAATGTCAGACAGACGTGGATCATGAAAACGAGAGTTAATTAGAGTCATTTATATCCTGAATCTTATTACATTTCTCGAATTACCTACAAAAACTAATTTCTAATTGTTATTGGTTTGCAGTACACGCAAAATGTTTATACAGAATGTCGATTGTTTCACTACAATCGACAATGAAATTTAGAGATTTATAATGATGCCACAGGTCGACATGATGACAATCGACTCATTAACAAATAACGATCGGCTATTGTTAACTATTTCGTACACCAGAATGCACGCAAATCAACTGGACAAATTCTGAGCCAAAGCCTGTGATTATGTCATTGTATTTATAAGTTCAAATGTTACTCGTCACGTTACTAATGACGTTTTGAAAAATACAATTAAAAATATTCAATACTTCAGTCTATAAGGGGCGGGGGGGGGCTTTTATTACGACATTGACAATCAAGTGTAAAAACCGATTGAGTGGGAGCCACTGTAACGACACACACACAAGTGGAAACAGTAGTTCTGGGAAGCACATACGTCGTTTTAGTATGTGGCTACCGACGTTTCGGAGGGGAGTTTCGGCCTTACTTTTTATATAACGTTCGTAATCACCTACCGATTCTACAGAGTGTTAAAACGCAAAAGACCATAACCTAATTTATTTTTATTATTTATTTAGTGTTCTGTCTGACGACAGGTCCATATGAACAGGATCCTTCCATCCTTTTCTCGGACTGGGACCTGTTCATATACGTTCTTGGCAGATGATCCAGAAGTGGTTTGCCATTGCCTTCTTCTGTGTGTGAATGGAGTAATTGTTGGGATGCCACGGAGGAAAACTCCGTGTTGCCTAGACCACGGCCTTGCCCAATACAAGCTATAAATTCGGGCACCGCCGGGAATCGAACCCGAGACCCCAGGATTACAAGGCCAGCGTTCTAACCGCTAGACCACCTCATCTTATTATTATTTAGTGTTCTGTCTGACGACAGGTCCATATGAACAGGATCCTTCCATCCTTTTCTCGGACTGGGACCTGTTCATATACGTTCTTGGCACATGATCCAGAAGTGGTTTGCCATTGCCTTCTTCTGTGTGTGAATGGAGTAATTGTTGGGATGCCACGGAGGAAAACTCCGTGTTGCCTAGACCACGGCCTTGCCCAACACAAGTTATAAATTCGAACCCGAGACCCCAGGATTACAAGGCCAGCGTTCTAACCTAATACGCAGATTTATATCTACATATAACTAATATCAAACACAGCAGCTTCCTTCGACACCCTGACAAGTCGAGAGAAGGTACGACGAACGTAAAACGTGAATACGTCGCTGTGCATAAGCAACGTGCGTTTAAGGGGGGGGGGGGCACAAAAGGTATGGCTCCACGCATTCTGAAGCTCATCACTAAATTCACTAAATTGTCATTCAGCTTTGCGACGATATAAAAACCTCGGGTATCCACCGCCCGGGAGGCTACGTTCAGTCTCAGGGCTATTCTATTGTGTCTCTGAAGATAACCAAAGATCGGTCATAAAAGCCCGCAGTGTGCCAACTCTCCAGGCACCGAGCACAGAAAGCGTCGTTAAATAAATTAAGACACAGGAAAAATATCACAGATATACGACAGTGTTTTCATGTTATATTTGCTAAGTGTTACATTTGCATGGAAATGAGGATCGTTGGATCCGCTCCTCTCTGGCGACTGTATCTCCTCCTAATGGACGTTCCCTGTACCACCAGATGCAGGGCCCTTATCTCCCCCTGCACTTGAAAGCAGCAGCTGGCACTGTGCGTCTCACTTGGTGCCAAGGACCCGGGTTCAACTCCCCCCCCCCCCCCCCCCATACCCTCAATCCACTGATGTTCAAACCGAATTGCTTGAAATACTCGGTTCTATTTTAACACGGATCCACGTTACGTGAGAAAATGCCTACGAATGTAATAACAAAATGATAAGTTCCTTCAAATGCTGCCATCTATACACAGATCCCAACCCTTCGCCAACGACGACAGTCACACAAAACAAACAAAGAACGCCTAACCATTTTCCCGTACTGACCACGTATTATTTTAGCTTCATATGGCTCCAATATTCAGTATTTTCCTTCTACATTTCCTTAAAACGTCACTCCACATTTCGTATTTTTGTGTTAACTACCAGGGTTCTACCTATACCCCCAACCCTCCTCCTGCAAGGTGAGGTCAAACCTTCTACCACTGACACCCTTGCTCCTCGAACCCCACTCGCTGGTTCAGCCGGCCTTGTCCGACCTGTTCCTATATTTTAACCCATATTTCCCAGTTGGCTGACCCATCTCCCTGATGATGGAGGCGGTAAGCACCTCCGAATCGTCTGCAAAATTTCTACAAGACTACAGGACGCAACGTCCCTTAAGGCTGCCAGCAGGCCAAGGTTTCTTCCAGACCTCCAAGTGCCTGGAAGAAGAATATTAATACGAAACGATAAAATCCCTGGGTTTAATTACATGCTCCGTCACTTGCAAGATTAAAACAGAGCAGAGAAAACTCACGGCAAATTCGCGATATTTAAATCTAGATTCAGAGTACTTTATCTTGTCTGCTAACTAATTTACTCAGCGCATCAGAGACCTTCTTAGCAATCTGACAGTAGTTTAACTTACCCAGCAAATTTTCAGGCTTATAACGAAACCGACGTTTCATTACAGTGTTTAAAATAGGCCGCCAACGATCGCTATTCTTAACAGGTGTATTCACTCCCCCACCCCCCACCCCCACCATCACCTTCCCCCTGTCACTGGTCCACGCGGCTTGCAAACAAAAGAACATAATTCAGTTAGGTCTGTCATAAATATTGAACTTCATACAGACGTTAATGATAAATTCATTGGTCACGAAGACTGGGTACAAATCGACTCATTAACTGTAAACCTCACTGGTAATCAATCCCCATTAAACAAGCAACGGAAGGGGAGGCGAATCCGGCGAACAATTATTTCACAAATAAAATATCATATCAACCGCCTTTCGTTCTGGTAAATTTAAGCCGTCTAAAAACTAGACTTCAAATAACAGGTTACAACACTAATCAACTACGTTCATGTTGCAAACACTTATCTTGAAAGTTCATGGTCTCTCAACTGATATAGAAATCTCCTATATATTTCTTTAATAAACCGACTGTTCATTACTCCGTACACAAGGGCTCGCCAATATTAACCATTCGTCATCCTTTTCAAACGAGATACACACCTAACCTAACCTAACCTATCCTAACGTCCTAAATTTGTTAGTATTAATAATGTCCCGTAAAGAATACAAATATTAAAGTTAGTCAATTCGCAAATATTTCCTCTATTCTACTGTTTCATGTTTCTATGCCAGTAAATTATTGAACCCACTGCGCATTCAGTTCATACCGGTCACACTAAAAACACGCAACTGTACACATGTTACTAATCTTCATTGAATAATTTCAATAAACCCGCCATATTTTAACGTCAGATGGCTGGAATTTAAAATCCCGACACTGAGGTGACAACCGAGGAAGTGCATTAATAATGACTTCCATAAAAAATAATTAAGGGACACACCTGTCCACAAGTTTCGTTCTATAGGGCGGTTCTACCTTCAGTGCAGCAGCGAAACTATTTTTCTCGTGAAACACTGCACGCATTTGAATATTTCTCGTAATCTGCGAGAGTCACGTCTGGACGCATGGCCGCCATGATATGCTGGAGCGGTTGTAAATCAGGAGTAAGTGTGTCAACTGTTAGCCGAGGACAAACAAAGGACTTTATGTGCTTTCGAGTGAAGCTCGCTCCACGTCACACCTGAAGCTCGTTACATCTTAATGCGGGTGGGGTGACGGCTACTTCCAACCCTGATCAGAATTTAAGCCACAGACCTCCTCACGGCCAACGAGAAATTGATCCGTATCACAGAACTTTCGAACAGAACCGAGTACTTAAATCAGTGATCAAAACATTTTCACCCCGTAGTTAGTCCACTGTCTGAACATAAAACCATCCATCTGTAATTCAATCAAACCCTACCCAACCATCGAACCACAAATCCACGGTTCCTATCAACCATTAATCTACGATTCACAAAATAATATAACATATTAAACATTACGTGTAATTACGTAAGATTTCGGGTTCTCAGGACGACGAGTATAAAGATGGCTGTCTTATGGGATGTTGCGACGTGTAGTCTGGTAGGAAATGATAAAAGACGTTTCAGAGGCGCTTACTGCATTCACAATACGTCCAACAGCGCAACTTAATTTTCGGTGTAAATGAATACTTTAATCAAAATGTTCAAGAGACAAGAAATTACCACTTATAAAACCAAAAATCCCGCCACTGGCCTCAATTCTGACCCCAGTTCAACGTAATTGATATCTCCTGGCCACCATTTTCCTTTCCCGACATTTATTTCAATTATACCATCCACTTCTTGCTTTTCCAAATGACTTCTTTCTATCGCATTTTCAACCAAGATTTTCAGCGTAATTTCAAGAGCGAGGTCTATATATATATATATATATATATATATATATATATATATATATATATATAAAAAAGTTAAACTAAAATACAGAACTGACATGTAAGTGTTTTTACGTCTAACTATCGATAAAAGGCACTGCACTTTCAGACATTACACATTTTTTGGCAGTCAAAGGACCGCATAAGGTTCACGGATCCCAGATTACACAAAGTACGGGCACGATCCTCCGTGCGAAGATCTCCAAGATGAAAATTGACAAAGTAAAAGGGACTTTACTAGAAACTTCCGTTCCTTTTAATCATCTGACAGCTTTGCTGGCCTGACTGTCATGTAAATATCAAACACACAGTGAAGGTAATGAATGAATGAGACATACCGTGTACATGTTCTTGCGTCCTAACAATATTCAGACCAGGGCAGACGCAAATCAGCAATCATCCATCCCTTACGTAGTCAACGCGAATGTCAGACCCTCCGTTTAACGCGGCAAGTATAACGATAATTCGTTATCACGATCTTTGTTCTGCGACAAATTCCCTTACCGTTAACGATATCGGAAGAATAAGGCTGATATAAGTCGATAAATTTCTGATGCCTTCTTCAGGAAGAATAAATCCATTTTAATAATATTATTTCAGCTACGCCTAGCTTTCCCGACTGGTTTCTTCCTTCAGGTTTTACCAAGTAAAATTCCTCATCGCCCTCATGCGTGCTACACGCCCCGCCCATCCTCCTCCTTGATCGTTACCTTAAAAAAACATTTAGTGATTAGAATAAGTTATGAAGATCTTCGTCGTAAAATTTTCAAGTCTTCTCTCACTTAATCTTTCTTTGGTCAAAATGTCATCCCGAGCACCGTGTTCTCAAACACCTTCAATCTGTGTTCTTCCTTCGCGTGGAGGCAACGCAAACGTTGCCCGAATTGAATCTCCCCTTTTAATTCAGTCTTGAATCTTTCGCCAACGCAGCTGGTAGGAACACTTGTAAAACCTGTAAAGTTAAACCCTTCAGAGCCAAGCTCTACTCAAACTTAAAATACCATTAATATTTGCGAGGGGAAATGTAAACAAATTCAATCTCAGATTACGTGGCGTGTTCAAATGCACCAAATATTCGTTCCACCCAAAATTGAAACAATTGGTCCACTACCCCCTGCGGCTTTCATTTGTTAAGGCCGGTTAAATATGACCACCTGCTCCTTCCTCATCCTCACCCCCTCGCCCAAACGGACCATCGTTCACAGAAACAGAGCCGCAACACAGTTCGATATCAGGTACAGTCCTTACCACAATAAAATGGACCTTATTCGCAGGCCGGCTCGGCCAGCAGACGGTCTCGTCACACACCAAATGACATGGAAAGGTTCCCGGCACAGACCATGTGAGATTCTCACAGCTGTCTAAAGTATCGTGAACGTTCTATCGTCTCAACGTTGAAGGGCATGGCAGCAACGCCCTCTGAAACGTCGGCAATGTTTAGTATTTCGATTGTATCGCCTACGCCTATAAAAAAACTCTTAAATATAATTCTCTGTACCTACGGTATCATAAGATGAAATATTATTTTAAAATCTTTACATTCAATCCCATTCACAGACAATCAAAATCCAACAATTTATTCACAAAATGTTCTCTTAAGATCGACATTAATATTATTTTCTCATTTTCGACAGCGAGGATAACTCAAACTCCAAAGGAAAACCACCCGGAAGATCAAAGCATAGATGGAAGGACAAAAATGATCGTACGGAAATATGGTATTACTCTATCCATACCATCAACTCAAAGCGAAAAATCACATATTTACAATTTCCTCTATTTTAAATTTTCTCCAATCCTGTCACTTATCTAACTTAAGGTATATTTTATTTCTGATATCTGTACTAATAACGTAGTTTATTCATGAACTGGCCACGTATCTACCAAAACTGACCATTCGGATACTAGCGGCATCTGTTGAATTCTTTTTTAAATTACGAACAGTACGAAAAACAGTGTTGGCCATGGAAAATCGTGACGTAATTATCGCTGTACCAATAATGGCGAGATGAGAAGTACGCCACTCTGACACGCAAACTAACACAGAAAAAGCAAGGAACTTCAACAACAAAGTACCAGGAACTCAGCAAACACGCGGCGAGATTTTAATTACCATTTCAATCCCAAAGTCAACGAAGGTTTCAGCAGCTGGAGAAAGTATTTCCACGGCCGTATTTTGCCAAATATAAGCCCAAATGTGTGCAGAGTCGGAAAATGTAATGATTACTTGTGTTGCACAAAAACTACTTAGCACAAAGCACGCTTGTCGGCCGAAGGATTCATTATTATTTTTTTGTAATTATGCCTAGAACCCACTCCACAAGCCGTTAAGAGAATTGGACCAGAACATTCGCTTGTTCTCGTGACAATTCGCTCTTTTTCACCCACGAAAACAAAATCCTCGGCTAAAACTTCACAAAACGAACTAAAAGAGGAAAACAAAATTTCAAATACAAATCAGTCCTTCATTTAACTACCCCGAAAAATAAGATTTACACACAATTTAAACCAATAAATTAAAAACCGGAATAATTAGTGTGGTTCTTCGTTTATTTACAGATGATTTAACAAGTTATACAGCATCAGCATCGATTATTAGGACCTTATATAACAAATTAGAAAATATGTGGAAAGAAGCGATATTGTCCGATTTTAAACTATTTCAAAATTTTACTTTAAGAAGTAAGAAAAATCACGAAATATTCATTATACCGGTTCCCATATCCAGATTTCAACCCGTGAAATCTTGCATACAACGTACAGATAACGTTCGGATTGAACCTAATCAGAAAGTTTGGAATATTCCATAATTCCAGAAGGCTTAAATCTATAATGACTACGTAGTTCATTAATTAACCACTGATGGCTCTCACCATCATGCCAGCGACATTCATTTGTCCTCCATCCTACTATTACGAATTATATAATAAATCAGTGGTATATGAAGTGGTAGTGACTGAGGAAGAAAACGTACAATGACAGAGAACTTTCAAATCACCACCAGGTTACACAAGACAACACACGAACAGTAAAATACGTAAAAGATTTTTAAGTCTGGTAATATTACTCAAAAACAAAGACATGAAAAGAGAACACAAAATGGCCTATAGAAGCCTGAAATTATGAAGGGGAAACCCAAGGCGATAATTAAAAGGTGATTTTGAAACCGGTACAGTCATAGCATTTTGTAATCTCTGGAGTACGCTCAATATTTACAAATCATACATCATCATCCTGGGGGTCTCGGGTTCGATTCCCGGCGGTGCCCGAATTTATAACTTGTGTTGGGCAAGGCCGTGGTCTAGGCAACACGGAGTTTTCCTCCGTGGCATCCCAACAATTACTCCATTCACACACAGAAGAAGGCAATGGCAAACCACTTCTGGATCATCTGCCAAGAACGTATATGAACAGGTCCCAGTCCGAGAAAAGGATGGAAGGATCCTGTTCATATGGACCTGTCGTCAGACAGAACACTAAATAATAATAATAAGATGAGGTGGTCTAGCGGTTAGAACGCTGGCCTCGTAATCCTGGGGCCTCGGGTTCGATTCCCGGCGGTGCCCGAATTTATAACTTGTGTTGGGCAAGGCCGTGGTCTAGGCAACACGGAGTTTTCCTTAGGGGGCTTCCCCGGTTTCTCCGTGGCATCCCACCAATTACTCCATTCACACACAGAAGAAGGCAATGGCAAACCACTTCTGGATCATCTGCCAAGAACGTATATGAACAGGTCCCAGTCCGAGAAAAGGATGGAAGGATCCTGTTCACATGGACCTGTCGTCAGACAGAACACTAAATAAATATAATACATCATAAAATCATGACTGTCTACGCAAAGAAATTAAAAAACACGTGGCATGCTCTTCACATTTATATCTAAAATAAACAATTTACTCATCCAATTCTGTTACAGCTGCGTCACGTCCAAGATGAGACAGCATTTGTCTTTCTGTGCTACGTTCCGCAGGGAACAAATGACCTTCAAAATTTAGGTAAAAAAAATGCAGTCCGAATGCCATGGTTACGTGTAACCACTCAAATTGCTTTGCGCCTCGTTTCATATCAGAGACTTGACACAACTAATGACAGGAATCAACTTCGCCTTGTTAACTTGGGGTTATGTAACACCTATTTCTGAATTGCACAGGTTGTATGACGTTACATGATAAGATAATGCGAAAAAGTTCACTATCGGCCTAATTTTAGCATTTGCATAAGACTACTAAGTCAACCGACGAATTAATCGGAATTAACTTTCATCCGAGGTTTTAATCATGTACCCAAAAATGTACTTCTTGGACAGTCAACGCTCCACACATCCGTTAGAGAGTAAATATCAGACAATAAAAATATTTAAGGAGGACGGACATAAATCCATTTTCAAAGACGCGTGTTTCTCCAAGAATCCTAGACGGAGGACAGAGTCCGGAAATCCGGTAATATTAATAATCAATAAGGAACTTCAGCATTTGTGATGTGGTGACTAGCTGAGTGACTATCAGCTTCTCAAGACTAACTCCATGTCCACCAATTCCCACACAACACATACAAAAAAGGAATAATTAATTTCGAGACCACTTCAGGAGCAAAATATTTCCTAACCGAAGTCACAAAATTTTTACAGATATTATCCTGTAGTGTTGTCAGCAATGGGATCGCGTCTCACTGTTTACTAACCCTTTCAATCGAACCACGGACATATATAACAAGACAGGAATGTACACCGAAATCCCAAAAGGCAGTAGTTCCCCTCAACTAATCCATCAGTCCACTGGTGCTGCCACCCCTAGGGGAGAGGGGAAATAAACATGTCCATGTTTAAAAGTCAATTTTATTACGGGGGATCCCTCTAATTTTGCCATCTGCTAAAATTTTCAACAAACCCCCATCTACCTTGCGCGGAGTACGGACTTTTTTTTTTTTAAAGCCTGAATGCCTACTGGATAGTCATTTCTCGCTGAAAGGGCTAAACCTTGCTTCGTAATTTGCCCACGGTATCAACAGAACTGAATTTTATTCAGATTTTCAGAAGTAACAAAATATCATCGAAAATACAGGGTGTTCCACTTAAAACGCAACATCGAAAAAACGACACGAACGAGCTGTTTGTTAGATTTTATTTGCGGGGGGGGGGGGGGGGGGGAAATCTCTCTGAAAATACTCTCTACTCATTTTGCAACAAACAATAAAACACTGCAGCACAAATCACTCCGAGTCCCACCGACTGTTTGAAACAAAACGTAACGTAACATAATCCAACATGCGACAATTCACAACTGTTGCCAGGTGGGAACACATCAGTCCAGTTATTTAATTATCAGACCTCGCAGTCCGCCGTGTTTCGCTGAAACCACATCCAGGTGTCTCTGGGAATGACGATGGCAGGAAAATGGCTCGTTGAAAGAACATTTTCAAAGCACTCTGCTTTATCTGGAGCGTGCTTTATTTCCCAGTTTTATGTCCCGTGGGATAAGATATTCCGGACAGACTGTTTGTGTGTGTGGCTGCCTCTAAGTCCAGCGTTTAATGATCTCGTTAGTACGGACAGTATAATGGTGACAAACGACTTGTTTTGCATCGGACAGGGGGTTGGATATGTGAGTCCGGGAGAGTAACTACCCTCCTAAACTATGTGCAGTTTTTAAACCCTTGTATAGAAAAAAATTATTGCGTATCTTCTTTGCCTTAACTGACGCCAAAGTTGTACAGTTTTGTATCTCTCCCCTTACCCCAAATATCCCCCCCGTCTTACCGAGGAACACGAGCTATACACAGCGCGGTTCGGGCTTAATTTGCATCTATAAAAATGTTGAAGAGTTGCTACGGAAAAACTACCACAGTTGCCTAGTATTTTCCTGTATTCCAGAAGGAAAGGTACCAAGATGCATTTCAAACGAGAATTTTCTTTTATATTCCTTCATTTAATTATATAAGAATTATTTTACCTAAGTAGACACATAGTGACTTAAAATAATCTACGTACTTAAAACCATGGAGTCGAGTCCTCCCTGACAAGCAAACAGTCGCTCAAGAAATTCGAAACATTTTACGGAACCCAGAAGTTCATTACCGTGTTCACAAGAGCCCGTCACTGGTTCTCTCCCATGCGCGCTACATTCCCCGCCCATCTCATTTTTCTCGACTTAATCATCCTGACAATATTGGGGGAGGAGTACAGATTTTTAAGCTCGTCATTATGCAGTTTTCTCCACGCCCCATCGTCTTCCCTCTTAGGTCCAAATATCCTCCTCAACACCCGATTCTCAAACACCCTCAAAAATCTAGACGTATACAAAATCAGGCAAACTTTTACTGGTCTGCATTAATTGAGAATTTCCACGTTAAATTATACGATTACACTCTGAACTCAACGATACATTTTATTTACAACTTACGATCAGACAAAAATGGCGACGTTCACTTCGGATATTCTAATATTGGCTTCTCTTCGATGCAGACGAAATTTTGTATCCTGTCACTTGCACAGCCAAACATTAAATGAACAGCTGAAAACAAAATGGCTTCCCCTCTCATAATCAGTACGACTACTCTCAGGGTGGATTCCACACGAATTACAAACCAGCTGGGTAATAAACAGTCCCCCACACACAAACACAAGACACGGCCTTCTTTTTTATAAACCCCCTCATTCGCATTTCCTAATAAACACTGCTATAGAAACTGGTTTCGAGATTAATTTGTGAAAATGGCGGAAACAGAATCTTGACACTTAGTTCATAACTCCATTTTCCGAGATAAAGAGCTGAATGTTCTTCGTCTGATTTAACAGATTCCTATTCACTCCCAAAGTAACGAACGAACCGCGTATAAGCGGGGGAGCGGGGGGGGGGGGGGGCTGTCTGCGCGTTAACAAATGTTCTTCGAATAAAACAAAACTGGAAAGATGTACTCAGCTGGAGTACACTGACATTCCAAACACGTTCTTAACAACAACGTATTCCAATAATGACCTTAAGTCACGCTTGCACTAAAATATCAAACCAAAATGGCGGACGCACAGGGGTGTCCAGAAGAAATCCGCCACTGGACACTATTCTGACTCCATCCAATCATCAAATTTTAATAACCTTTTTTAATATTATCTCCCCATCTGCGTCTATTCATCACAAATGAAGTCTCGGTTTCAGACTTCACAGCAAATTTTCGTAATTTGATTTCGTTTCGAAGTTGTTTTTGTATTTAGGGCCACCAAGAGCTCTCGCTGTCGCGGCAAAAGACACGAGGAACATCACTGAGGGGGCTGCTTTGAAATCCAACCCCCTGGGCCTCTCAGCGAGACGGGGGGGTTGGGGGTTCCGTGCCCCTGTAGCTGCTGGTGTCAGGTCACGTGTCAAGCACAATGGCGCTTCTCAGTTCTGAAACATTATCCGCCCAATGCAGAATACCATCACGCGGAAGTGTTTCACTAGTTAGCACAAGTGCGCGCGTGTGTAACATTTCTCCGGCAGTAAGAATTATTTAAAATTTAGCACGAGTTTAGAAATGCAGTTTTTAAATGCGGTTTTATACAACAAATATAATAAGCAGCTTAGAGGTTTGTAAAACTGGGTGTCTCATTTGAAGTGAAGAAAATTAACTGAGCATGTTTCATAACAGGATTCTGAGAAAAATACAAGAACTTGAAAGGGAGAAAAAGGAAAACTGATAAAATTCAAAACGAAAATCAGAAACTAAGAAGAAATTTTCGTCCAAAAACTAGGAATAAAAATTGTGTTGCCTACGCTCAGGTGGGAGGATAATATATAAACGTATATTGGGAAAATGGTGAGAAGTGGGGGAGTGGTTTTAACTGGCTCAAGACTGGTCCAATGGCGCGGCCTTCTGAATACGACAGTGCGCCTTTGGGGTGCAAAGAAGCGGCGATTTCTTAACCACCTAAGTCACTACAAATTTTTGTCGGGAATTTTTAAGAAACGCCAAAATTCGTGATATTGCAGAACACGTGGACCTTGTCACAAACGGCAAGAAACATTTTACAGCCCCTTATCTAAATCTGTTCATCCTAACAGGAACAGATCCTGATTCCCCGAGGTTCGAACACCGTTCCCCTTTACAGACCGCACAAGGACCGAATGACCTTGAACTTCGCACGTCTGTTAAGATAACAAACAATCACGACAGACTGTTATCTGCTTTCGAGATTAACTACCAAGATGACGTAAACTGATTTCTGTTTGCTTTTATGACGATAATAATAATAATAACTATAGTAATAAGAGTGCCTACTCGTCATGGAGCAGACAACGTTGCTGTTCAGATAAACAGATATATGATTTTCAAATTCTAATTCTTACGTCTACATTACTGTTATTATTATTGTAATTATTGCTATTAACCGAGTACATCTCTGGATTTGCATGGCATAACGGAACAGTCAACAGGCCACTGTTATATCAGATTATAGTTTATGACATATTTACAGACAGTTTAATAGCGTTTAATTAACTAAAACATATTATTATTAATAGGTCACTGCTTTTATTTCCAGTCGTAGGTAAATGCAAGAATAATTAAAATAGGTCACGACCACTTTCATCTACACCCTTTGCAATTGCTTGTTCACAAATTACCTTACAATTCAATGTTATATAAAATACATGATTAAAACGTTTATTAAAATCGTAATAAGTAAATTTATTATTATTATTTATAACACGTGCCTTATCATCATAACATTAAATAAAACAACGCTGTTTAAAAAGTTTCAAAATGCTTCGACTCAGATTACAACTGATGTTCTCCGGAACTGGAAACTGCTTTATATCGTGATATGTCTGTACGAGGGGACCAGGCTTCTCTTCCGCGCCAGGATAAAATGTCTTTTCGCTATCATTGTATTCAAAGCGGCCTTAAGACCCACAGATTCCTGCAGAATGTGTGGAGCCATTCCTCCATGCCCTTGTACGTGTTCGATCCCTGTACCCATACAGCCGCTGAAACAGCCACCAATAGCATTGCGCCCGAACACAGGTGTTTGAAACATCAGACCAACAAACACAGATACTAGGCTGGCCGCGAATTACATCAATGCTTCGTCTCCGTTGTGGTGAATGTAAAGGGACCGCCTGATTGTACGCACACCCGACAAACACGGGCCTTTATCACCATTATCCGCTCCGGCGAACTTCAGCTCCATCAAATCACAACATTCCAATTTTATTCCACTGTCCTCATTTTTTTTTTAAAAAAAAAACCGAATTAATCCGGCATTTGCATTCGGGGCGATCATCTGAAAACAAGCAGGAGATTTCCAACGATACTAAAAGAGCCAATGGGCCCGAATGAACAAAACGGAATGATAAGTGCAGGTGCTTCCATATTCGAAATCACAAAGCACTTCAATTCCAAACCACCAATCGACGTCACTAAGTAATCAAACAGAATCAAAAGTAATCATGTCGTTTCAGACCACAGACTGCAAAATGGTATACAGCTGCGTGTAAGATGTTTTGCCATCATTAAAGTAACTCGGAGTATGGGTCTACTTAAGTTAAGAAAGAGGGTAGCAACCCTTAAAGCGGAGGGTAAAGGCGTCCCGTTTTGTATAACAACAACTGAGCACCTGGAGTTCACAGCTGAATTTAGGAGATGGTGTGACCAGTTGCTTCAGTAACACCTGGACACTTCGTTTTGCCCAATGAAAGACTCGTACGGATAACAGATAAACAAGCGATTTCCTGGGCCATTTAAAAAAACAGACGTCCCCAGGCACATGCTGGAACAGTGATCATTTAATGCTACACAGTAATGTACTAGCATCGTCGTTAAATATACAATTAATAAATATAATAGATGTAGATTATGGGGCCCGCTTGAAAATATCATTTTCCGATAACAGAGAAAAATACATTAGCAAGCAAAACCAAAACTGATTTCATTAACACCACATCAACCATTAAAAACAAAATTATATTTTTCGTCGTTTTAAAGCTTAACAGGTGATTCGAAGACTTAATTTCGAGGCATGAACTAACGTCGTCTGGGACACCATAACAGCCAGCACCCTTATCGACAACTTGGGATAATCGAAGTGTTAGTTAGAGGCCGCACAACCTACTTTGGACACCCATGCCACAAGGAACACCGGCTTCTGTAGCGAAGTTAAACAATGAGCAAGATATTTTTGTACGGAGTGTAAAAATGCTCTTCTGGATTTTTTTTCTAAATTATGAAAATGTAAAATTACGTTTCGAAGGCTGGAATTCTGCTTTCTGCTAAGCTGGCCTCAGTCAACCAGGGAGGCCAAAGAGGTGGCTTTTACGTCCTTCTTCCCCGTTTAACCCGTTGACAAAACGACGGACAAATCCCAAGAGAGCCTGAAACTTTTTAACTTCGGGTGATGTTTAATTCTGTACATCCTGTATTCCCCGAGATGTCTCGTCGAAGTGTAGAGAGAAGTTGAAGAGCGTTCTTCTACTCGAACGAGCACGGGCGACCTCAACACCTGGACCGCACAGCTATACGTTCCAGAAGTGCGCCCCCAACATCGCATTGAGTAACAACCCCAATGTCGAAAGAAAAAACACACATAAGATTGAAAGGGAACAAAAAATCAATGACACGCCAAAGACAGGGGTGGGGAAAGGGGCCCTATTGTTACTTCCACAGGGGTGGAACGGGGGTGACGGGAGATGTCTCAGGGGAACGAAGTAGGGTTCCAAAATTTGACATCGGCACGAGAAAGAAGGAGGCAGTGTGTAAAATCGATTGCATGTGAAATTAGGTCCCACCCATTCCTGACTTCCGGGCACGTGTATTCCCCTTCTGCGAATTTGAATTACTGCGGAGGGAAACTACCCTTATGGAGATGTGGAGCAGTCAACAAGAGATTCAAGGGTCGAGGACGGCGAGTACTCAACTGATGGTCAAAATACAACGTACTGTGCCCTTATCTCTAAGGAAACAGGGATGAACCAAGGAAAAAATCAGAGGAAATGCCATCAACTGATTCCATGAGACGACACCACTTCTCAATGTCCATTTTATCTCGTGCAGAGGAGATGCTAGTACCAACAAGTTAGGTTAGGTTGGGTTAGGTTAGTTAGGTTAGTTAGGTTAGGTTAGTTAGGTTAGGTTAGTTAGGTTAGGTTAGTTAGGTTAGGTTAGTTAGGTTAGGTTAGTTAGGTTAGGTTAGTTAGGTTAGGTTATGTTAGGTTCGGTTAGGTTAGGTTAGGTTAGGTTAGGTTAAATTTAAAAAAATATGTCAGTGTTGGTCTCCTTGGTTGAGACGTGGTGTGGACTTCCAGGCAGATGGTAACGTTCTGGAGAAACATACTTCCTACATTCATATTCAGCCCTGCCAATGAAAACAGCGCATTCCTCTTAAACGGTGGTAACTTCCTACAAGTCCACAAGGCGATACAACCCAGAAGATCGAATACGACGTCTTCTTCACTGTGAGAACCTTAAATCTCATACAGATTTAAGAACAACTTTTAAGTCTTAATTACGATTTTTTTGTCTAACCTGCTGTCATTTCTATAACAGTCGATTATAAATAAACTCTTCAACCAATCCCCGGTTACCTCAACCCGACCGTGTCCTGGTAATATTAACAGTTGCGTTATTAACAATGACGTCACCACGCAAGTATAAAAAAAAACCGAATGTAGTTGTTCCGATCGCCGACAGAGGGTGAACATCGCAAGTGTCCCGTCTGACACATGAACAAAGCTGGGCAAGTGATATTGTTCGAAGCTCTTAATGTCTACTTTCGCACGCAACTGCGTGGCACAATGCGACACGTGTGTGACTTACTGTCAAAGCAGGCGATAGTGTTGAATGGAAATTCATTTTCCACCCCAAAGAACTCGTTAACACAGCCCTCGTCAACTCTCTGACACTACAAATACATTATATGAAGCGATCGAAAATCGTTTGTCTCTTGTCTTAGAATTTGAACGGACATGTCTTACATTTTCAGAAAAACCTTACAAAGTCCTTACTTCACACTAAATATGCAACAAACATGAGATTCTAAATATAATCGGTTGGAAAATAGTTCAGATATATATATATATAGTAAATTTAACGTACTGAAACCGCGATACCATCTCCGTATGTGACAACAAGAAACAGAAGTAAGCCATTTATGAACCAACTTCATGGACTAAAGCCCCCAGAACTCGTAAGACACACATGAAGAAAAAAAAAATCCTCAAAATCCATCAAAAATATTCGGGTTATTTTCATAAGAAACACTGAAACAAGTAAGACACTAAAATTAAAACGCGTACTGACCCTAAATCATTCACAATTTCACACTTTCTTTAACAACTCGTACAAAAAATAAAAATTCCAATTTTCCGCTAAGTGAAATGACCCGTGCCAAGAGTTTATTACGAAATGTTAATACCTGCCCCCCCCCCCAAAAAAATAATTTGATTTCCCACTGTAACTTACAGTAATTCCATAAACTTGGTGCAGTATTCTGTCTGCTGCCATGGTTACATACCTGCAAAAACAGAAAGAAGTTCTCTTGTAATTAACGTCTACAAACAGCAGCATTGTTTTACGCTCCGCGCTCTTCATTTCAATGTTCAACCCCCCCCCCCCCCCACCCACGAGACAATATTATTATTTCATTTTATCTTTGCCTTCAGCAAAACTTCCAGCTGCTGTGTAACTACGTAGGCCCTGTATCACACTTTGGAACAATACGTAATTCCAAACTCTGTGGAGCAGGATAATACTTTAGAAGCTAGTGATACCAACACATAATCAAGAAATTCCCCGCCATTTATGGAACCAAGATATTTCCATCTTGTCTCAAGAGCGAGTTATCATTTATTCAACAACGCTCTAACTTTTCTGACTGGAGGATAATATTAAAATGGACTTTGGTGGGGAAATTATTTGAAAGGGTGTATGTTGGATTCATATGGCTTGGGTTAGGGACCAGTGGCGGTTTCTGTGAACACGTCACCTTTTCATGAGATGTCTCCAGTGATAAGGCGCACACAACAGACGAATAAATGTTTACAAGACAACAATAAAGATGAAAAGGTTTGCCGCTTTAGATGTTTGAAGTAACAAGAATTATAAACCGTCTGATCTCATTAGGATCTGAACCGGGGACCACAGACAGAAATAAGGGACGGCAGTACGGGGGCAGATATACCAGAAAATGCATGACCGAAATTTACAAGCATTCCATATACTCCTTCCAGGCCAGTTCCGGGACACTCCCAGGTACTTTTTTATTTAGTGTTCTGTCTGACGACAGGTCCATATGAACGGGATCCTTCCATCCTTTTCTCGGACTGGGACCTGTTCATATACGTTCTTGGCAGATGATCCAGAAGTGGTTTGCCATTGCCTTCTTCTGTGTGTGAATGGAGTAATTGTTGGGATGCCACGGAGGAAAACTCCGTGTTGCCTAGACCACGGCCTTGCCCAACACAAGTTATAAATTCGGACACCGCTGGGAATCGAACCCGAGACCCCAGGATTACAAGGCCAGCGTTCTAACCGCTAGACCACCGTGGCGGTTTCCCAGGTACTAGAGATTCTTTATTCCGACGGAAGACAAAACAGCGCGAGGCAACTCACTTCCGGTTAATGTCCAAGCCTAGAATGCGTAAATCCGAAGGAAAAGAACCACTTTAAAGGCAGACGTACATGGGAGGAAACAAGGAGTGGGATTGAGTACGACAGCCACTGCTGGCAAACGACAACCAACCTCGAGGTTCCATAACAGACGAGATATTTCTGCGACTTCAGATTCTAAAAAACGAACTGTGTTCCATATCTTAGTCTAGAATACGTGAAGTTTTGTCTCCACGCCATCCATTCGCCTTGATATACACGCCTTAGTCATGCAATGGCTCTGCCCAGAAACCGCTCGCCGCGCCTCCATTACTTTGTGGCACAAATGTGTAGTAACATAAATCAATTGAATCGCTCCATTACATCAATTAGTTCCACTGACGGATACGAAGATGTTTTAATAAAATACCACCTGAAGCGATCAAGTCCGGGATAAGAGAACTAATTATGACATTCATTGACGATGATTCCCAGCTTCCAGAAGGAACAGATAATGACACGGAGTAACGCATATTAAATTACGAAACAAACAACACCCACTCGGTGCAGCCAATCCATCGTTAATATGAGCACGTCTGACATTCACATGCTAATCTATTTATTACCCGCAAATCTACACCTAGGTTTTCACTGTGAAAACGTATTTGCAGAATTGACAGCTGGCCACACACAACCTCCTCGTCCCCGGGTTATATTACGTGGATTAATGACCCCAATTTCTGAATGTCCATAAAAACCTAAACTTTTAGGGCCTTTTTTTTTTTTTTTTTTTTTTTTTTTTTTTTTTTTTTCAAATTCCGATAGCAATAGGACTTATGTAATTTCAAACACCGGCTCGGCCCGGAACTAATACTTACGCGGGCACCAACCCGTGTTCTGGCGACCAAAATAAAACATCCAGCCTGTCTCTCGAGAAAGGCAGAACAACCATGAGTTTCAGAAATGTTCACGCGGGGGGGAAAAGGTCTCTCTCTCGATATCCTCCCCCTCCCACTTTCACCCTTCGCACCATGAAAGGTCAATACCTCATCGGATATGAAAGGGGGTGGTAACAGCCATCGTGGGGTGGTAAAGATTCCAACAACCCCTTCGCAGGTTGCAACCCTCTTCACATGCCATGTGCCAGACGGATACCATATCCTTCGGTCTATCACCGCCATTACCACCGACACCTCATAACTTGAGGACTGCTTCATCTCACTCAAGGGACCTGTCTCTGGGTCTTCAACTGGTGGCCCGTGGTCAAAAGAAAACATGGTTATGGTTTGTCCAACCCTTATCATTTTATACGGCAATCATAACTGTCGTAAAATCATCTATCACGAATATGAGGAATAGGAGATAGCAGAGAGAAAAATTCCTCGCCTCTAAATAAACTCGATGGTTCATCATCTTCATCAAAAGAGTCCGTCACAGGTCCCTAACAAGACCACGTGAATACAATCCACATCCTCCAAACCTAAGATCCAATTTTAATATTATCTTACTATCTATAGTTAGGTATCCCAAGTGATGACTGACGACGAAGGCAATAAGAACCTCTGAAACGTCGGTGAATTTCTACCAGACTACACGGCGGAATAATTCAGAAGACATGAAATCTCACCCTCAATCTGTCTTATTCTTTCAACGTGAAGGACCATACAGAGAAACAATATTTATATTATTATTTTTTATGTAGTGTTCTGTCTGACGACAGGTCCATATGAACAGGATCCTTCCATCCTTTTCTCGGACTGGGACCTGTTCATATACGTTCTTGGCAGATGATCCAGAAGTGGTTTGCCATTGCCTTCTTCTGTGTGTGAATGGAGTAATTGTTGGGATGCCACGGAGGAAAACTCCGTGTTGCCTAGACCACGGCCTTGCCCAACACAAGTTATAAATTCGGGCACAGCCGGGAATCGAACCCGAGACCCCCAGGATTACAAGGCCAGCGTTCTAACCGCTAGACCACCTCATCTTATTATTATTTAGTGTTCTGTCTGACGACAGGTCCATATGAACAGGATCCTTCCATCCTTTTCTCGGACTGGGACCTGTTCATATACGTTCTTGGCAGATGATCCAGAAGTGGTTTGCCATTGCCTTCTTCTGTGTGTGAATGGAGTAACTGTTGGGATGCCACGGAGGAAAACTCCGTGTTGCCTAGACCACGGCCTTGCCCAACACAAGTTATAAATTCGGGCACCGCCGGGAATCGAACCCGAGACCTCAGGATTACAAGGCCAGCGTTCTGACCGCTAGACCACCGTGGCGGTCAGAGAAACAATACCCCTAAGAAATACTTTCGGTACTCTCGCCCCCACTGCGCAGACGCAATCGCTTGATACGAAAATCCCGACTAAACGAGAGTAAAACAGTTCCACAAAATCCGAGCTCTTTCAACACTTTGAATATCCAGGACTCTACCGGAGAAATAACCTCTGAAAATGCTTGTTTCAGCCCAAATTGAAACTGGAATAGGGTTATCGGGGGGGGGGGGGGTTGAACAAAAAGACAATCGTATGAATAATTTATGGTTCTTTTGTATGAAAGGGCTGAAGCTATTATATTCCAATGGGGTGAGAAAAAAGATCATAAAAATTCCACAACAACTGTGGTAATTCTCACAGTTCTGACCACAGGGGAAGAATATGGCGCCACAATCCGCTGTTTCACTGCTCTGGAGCTCAGATTGCAAAAGGGTTCGCAAAATGTAATCCGCGGGACACGGACGTCAACCAGATTGCGTTCACGTGGTTAGGACAACGCTGGTATTACGCGGACGTATTAACCGAGCTATCACAAGGGCAAGTGTGCGCCCTTTCCTTAATAGTTCTCTGCCCTGTCTCTTTCATCGTCATTTTTCTTACATACCTTCCTTCATTATTTCTGCCGGTCTGTTTTCGACGTTGCAAAATAAAGCAGTTGAGAAATCATCGTTAAACAAGCGAAGAGACTTCGGTCCTTGTGACGCATGATTAACGGCATGTGGTGAGTGACTGAGGCTCCAGTCAGATCCCGGCCCGTCGTCATGGCAACCACGCGACGTTTGACCCCCCCCCCCCCCCGGCCCCGACCGAAAGCCCGCACCTGCCTGGTACTCGAGGTATTTAATTTTCAACCCTCCAGAGACAGTCCCCTCTCATCCTTTGTACCAAACTCTTCAACACCCTTATCGCCAGCACCCCCTCCCCTCATCTTCTTTGACTGACTCACAATCACCCCGTCTTCACCGCACAGCGGGTTGCATGCATGCCAGTCATCAGTCAGCCGTACACGTGTGGGCCGCAACCCGGAACACTCCTTTGACCAAACAATGACCACGAGTGTCGTCAACTCGTAATCCGAATACAAACCATTTGCAGTCTGGTAAAGTATTTTTTTTAATCCTGGTGTTTCACGTCGCTTTATCAACTACACTGATCATTTATATCTTAATTGCGTCATGTTTGTGTTTTATTGATACAATATTTTTATTTTCCGTCTATACACAAACTTAAAATAATGTTGTTTAAAATTATTTAAAATTATAACATTCTCAGTAGACACTGCATCTTGTTACATTTTTTGTATCGACGACACATTGAAACATGTCGTCGATACAAAAAATGTAACAAGATGCAGTGTCTACTGAGAATGTTATAATTTTAAATAATTTTAAACAACATTATTTTAAGTTTGTGTATAGACGGAAAATAAAAATATTGTACACTGATCATATAACCCTGGACAAAATGAATGATGATTTTGAAAGGATGTTAAAGGATTCGGTCCTCTAACTTCTTTACAGATAACCACCTCAGCACTTTGTTTTTAAATATCCTCAATCGAAATCCCCCTCCCTCTGTTGAAGACCAAGATTTAAACCCATACAATTGAAGAAGAAACCCCAAAAGTTTATCTTAATTTTACCTTGAATACAGCCATAATTTGCTATGTCAGAATGTCGCGACAGGAACATATAACGAGAGGAAATAGCTAAGATACTATTACCTAAACTAATATTAATTATCTTTCTGCAGTGCATTATTCAGACTCTAACCAGACAGCAGCTTGCTCTGTATTAAACACTACGCACACATTCAACAGAGAAACACAACAAAACTCATGGCAAATCAAAGATGGCTGTCGTCTAGGTTGTAGCGCCGTTTAGTCTGGTACAAGCCTATCAAACGTTTCAGAGGACTTTACTGCATCCATCGTCAGGGCGATTAGTAACCCACACGAGTGGAATCGGTTTGAGATACAGGAAACAGTCAGCAGACAGTAGGGTCAGGATCGGATGAGGCAGGCAGCAAGGACCTCTGAAACGTCGGCAAACTTCTACCAGAATTCACGTCACAAGACAAGTCATCTTCGTACACATCGCCGTGAGAACCTTAAATCCTACTTAATGGCAAATCATTTAAACTGTAAGGAGAAAAAAAAAACATTTTAAATCAGACACGAGTAACAGAACTAACCTCGGGAGTGTCATTCTGAATCGGATTTATTCTCAGCGGAAGGCGGTCTCGCCGAGCAGCAGTCGAGACGTCTGGCCTGCAAGAACGACATATCTCCAGCGTACTACAAGTTTTTCTAAGCCGAATGGTTATTAGAAAAATTAACTCTTTATTAAATATATTAAACCCTGATTGGTTCATATGAGGTTTATACCTTCCCGTGTCTATTAACCCAGTGGTATTCAACCTGGGCTACGCGTACTCCCGGGGGTACGCGAAGACATCTTAGGGGGTACGTGAAATTTTAAAAAAATATATTATTTTATGATAAACACTGAATAATCAGTAATGTAATTTATTTAATTTATTTTAGATGTAGATTATATACTATGTATAACTTGAATTATACACCAACAACTTTGGGGGTACAAAGTTGAAGAGAAATTATATCTGGGGGTACGCGAACAAAAAAGGTTGAATACCACTGTATTAACCCTTCAAAGCAGAATGATAACTCTACGTACCAGCTGCTTTAACGATCAATAACTCAGCATATTGTAGTCTTATTTATGGTTGTTGAGTACTTCACATCCTAAACATCGATTACTTTCTTAAAAAATAAAACCAGTTATCTCCGTAACGGTGAAGTGTTATGTTTTCTTTGCGGTACGGACTGAATTCTTAAATACTATTTATATGAGCTTAAACTACTCAGAAAAGTCGTAAGAATTTTTTGCACAGCCGTCACTGAGCTCAGAGTCGAACCCTGAATCACTCGTCGTGCAAGGAATGTTAACCACTACATCTCAACATACATGTTGCTTGGAGTGACTGAAAAAAACTGCGGATACGATCGACTGGAGAGACCATGAGAAGTAAAGGAGTAGAAGCCCGTAAAACTGGAAAATATAATTCGGAGGATGGAGGTACGCGGCTCGGAGCTTCAAATGGGAAAAGAGCGACGACCACTCCATTCAACCCTCCGGGGGTACAATGCGATAGCTGTCGATAAGTTGTCACAGAAATCGAATTAAAAGCGAGGAACCCTCCAGCAAGTGTTTAATTTAAAACCTGGAATCATCAGCTCGGAAATCTTGCGCGTTCCAGGGCGTCACATGTCACATCACGAGAGATTTTACCAATACCGACCGGAAGAACGGTGAGGGGTCGTTCCGGAAACCCGGAAACCTGCAAATTCTCGCCCCACTGTCATCGTAACAGATCGGACTTACTTTAAAATTGAAATCACTTAGGCAAAGGCCTGAGTCATTTCCCCCGCTCGGCTGTTACCACTTCAAATCATAGCCGACGTTCGAGAGTGGATCCTGTCTCGATCCAGCTGAATCCAAAACACACCTTCAAATCCTATTTCTCAATTACACGTTTTAATAATCATTATATTAATAGCAGAAAGTTGTGTATAAACGCTTATATTATTGTGAATTCCACAATTTTCGATTTTACGATAATGTTTGTATGATTATATGTGCGTGTTTATTAAATTACCATAATCGTTACCATGGTAACACTGGTAAGTGATTTTCGGTCTTATGTTTTGTAATAACCCACAATATCTTACAGTGTGTGTAATTTTTAACAAGATAGTGTAATTGCGTCATATTGTGAATATTATAACAATTATTTATTTTAATCCATCTGATCACAATATTTAAAATTTCTTATAATTAAGATAATAAAATATCATTCATGTATCATGAAAGTATCAATAAAATAGAAATAAAAATAAAACATATGTTTTATTTCCATTTTATTGATACTTTCTAACTATAATTTATATATTTTGCATTTTATTCTCTAAATTCTTTTATAAATTCTTTAGTGTTTCTTTCAATTAATTACTTACAGGCCGATATGTACATCTAATAACATTTAAGAAAAACAACACCTTCGCCAAAAAATGGAAAAACAAACGTAATGAAACATCACCAAAATACTACAGAAATCATAATTGAGTTTTAAGTTCTTAGATATATTTTACACCTGATGATGGTTTTATAAAAACCGAAACATGTTGTGTAAATGTTCCGAAATGTAAATCGATCAATCGATATGGAACATCAATGATATTTTATTATCTTAATTATAAGAAATTTTAAATATTGTGATAAGACGGATTAAAATAAATAATTGTTATAATTTTTAACAGTTATTATGACTACTGGTAAAGTTCATTAATTTCTTTATGGGCAAAGATGGAAACGTCTATTTCCTTAGGGTGCAATTTCTATCGGGGTCCCACTACCTTTATTAACACAAAAATATCTCAAGCCACTTTCAATAACTTCAAAGATAAGAAAATTAAAAAAATTCTTCTTCTCACAAAATCTGTTCTGAATGCTTTCAGTATCACAAGAACCAAGTATTATAAAACGACTAAAGGCGCCGATACAAAGTAAAAATCCGACGTTTCGAAGACTACCTTCATCAGTGGCGTATTTATCAACGCGTCTGATCGCCGAAGATAATGGTGATGATGCATACGAGGCCGCTTATATTTTGGGAAGTCGTGAAAATCCGTAGTGGGCTAAAGCCCCCCCCCCTAACTTTCCCCCCGCAAGTCAGAGGAGGGGGAGGCTTTGTCCTCTGGGAGGAAGCTCATTAAATTCAACGAACAATCTTAGTCGCCCCCAAACACGTTCCGCCCTGCGAAACGTTGACAAATGATACACTTATTAACGTCGCTCTCTCCACAAACAAAGTGCGTATTTTAAACTAATTACTGTAGCTACGTCATACGCCGCGAGCAGTCACTTGTTTTGTGTTCTGATGTTTGAAGAGCGCGGCGTTGTAATACGGATCCAACATCTTACCATCAATCCGCGCATGTAAAACACTGAGTGATATACAGAACGCACTGAATGTATACAAGTAAACGTAAAGATACTGAGACTCCGCAACGTGATTCACAAAAGGAAGCAGATTTTAATTAACCTTTCAGAGCCTCGTGGTAAGTATATGTACCAGGTTCTTTAATAATCAGTAACCCTGTATTTTGTATTTATGGATTTCGAATGATTCTCACTGTAAACAGCGATTATTTCCTTAAACAGCGTTAACCAGTTGATCTTCGTAATGGTGAAGTGTAGTGTTTTCTTCGCGGTACGGACTGGATTCTTAAAAGTTATTTAAACGAGCTTTATTTATCGGGAGCATTAACCAGTTGATCTTCGTAATGGTGAAGTGTAGTGTTTTCTTCGCGGTACGGACTGGATTCTTAAATGTAATTTAGACGAACTATGATTCTCACTGTAAACAGCGATTATTTCCTTAAACAGCGTTAACCAGTTGATCTTCGTAATGGTGAAGTGCGGTGTTTTCTTCGCGGTACGGACTGGATTCTTAAAAGTTATTTAATCGAGCTTTATTTATCGGGGGTCGTATAAATTCCTCTTTTGTCTGCCGGACCGCTGGCTAGTAGTCAGTGCGCATCCGGAAGGTCCTGGGACCGGCCATCTCGACACAGGTTTTCCTCTGTCTTCAAGCAAATGCTGAGATGGTTCCCAAGTTCCAAGTTGCCACTGCAAGCTTCTCATGCAGCCCTCCCGACTTAAACTCAACAAAATTTACCACCCCTTAACGCCGTCAAAATTTACCCTCCTCCCCTCAGTAGGAACTTCTAAATTATATATTAAACTTCCAAATTAATAGCCTCAGCTTTCGCTACTACAAAATTTCAAAATTCCGTCTTTTATGCCAATCATCACACTAACGCCTTCACTCTCACTTTATCCTTAACAGAAGGACGAGCGGGCATTGCCTGGGGACCTTCTAGCTATAAGATGCTCTTTCTCCCCCCCCCCCCCCCCCCCAGATATCGAAGTGTCTCTCACTTCTCCCCCACAAATTTCCTCTGCCTCTGCCTCTGTCTCTGTCTGTCTCTCTCTCTCTCTCTCTCTCTCTCTCTATGATTCTCACTGTAAACAGCGATTATCTCCTTAAACAGCGTTAACCAGTTGATTTTTGTAATGGTAAAGGCCTGTGTTTTCTTCGCGGTACGGACTGAATTCTTTAAATATAAGACGAACTTCAGCCTCAAAAGATTAATGTGCATCTTATGACTCGAAAGGACGACAGAAAATTGTGAATGATCCCAGAAATATTTACTTTCTCATGCCATTATTTTAAAATTACAATGAATTCCTGTTAAACACTGGGTGGTCCTAGACAAAAACGAGTTTTTTTATACTAAACCAACGTTTACATCATGACTGTCTTTCTAAACAAGGGTCGGGAAGGCGAGGAATTAAAGTCTACGAACGAACATTTCCGAGTTGCATCACAGGCGACCTGATTAGAAAAGCAAATTACGGATCGCTTTTGTCACTCGACACTGCAAATCCCACCTCACTAACACTGCGATGACCGCAGGAGGGAAAAAAAAAAAGCTTCGAAACACTGCAATTCGTGAAAGCTGCTATCACGGGTCGGGGAGCCTTTTATAACTTCCCACAGCGACAGACAGACAGACAATAGCTGTGATCATCGGCCAGGAATCGTAATGTGAAGCGGTCTGTTTGTCAGACAGAGAGGAGTATGAAATTTTTCAAAATAATGGCTCAGAATTATTATTAATTGTGTACGCGAGTGTACGATGAATAATGAATACAGTGGATAAGATAATTCGTAAGGGTTAGTGGGTGTTGTTTCATTAATTATTACTTTGAAGTATGTTACAAAACAATGAACACTGAACGAAAATTACACAGTGTGGCCGGAACGAAATATTTGTCGTAAATAATCAGGGAGAAATTCATGCAACGGAAATAATTATTTGTTACGGTCAAACAGTGGGCGATTTCATCAGATGCACAAATGAATTAAATATGACCAAGCGTCGAGCGGAGAGGGGTCATATAATAGTAACGATTTTCATGAGCCTACGCCCCACGCTATGAAGGCGGAGGTAAAACTCCACTCATTCACCACCAACATTTCGCGGTCAGTGTTCAGTTTCAAGCCCCTCCGTTCTTCTGTTACGTAAAGAGGAAAGTTTTGTTTCTACACTGAATATTTTGTTAGTAGGACCCACCTGCCATCAGAGCTACGTGTCCAACACCCTTTAAAATACGGATTTTCTAACACTTAGAATGGAAAACAATTTTTATAGCCCTCGGCCAGATTCGACACTTCGTCTAGACACACTCACACAACAACACAAACAAAAAAGCTTCTGGTTTACGAGTGGCTTGAAAAGAACACGCTGCCCTGTGAAGCTGAGGGCCACCCAAGCTACGTCTTGCCCTCCTCGGTACGAGAGGCCAAGTTTCAGACACACATCAAACAAAAACCACAATGACAGGTTAGGTAAAAAAATTATCCTGGTGTTTAAGCAGGAATTATACCATGAAGGGGTGGAGGTGAGTGGACATACAGCTCCACGCGTTCTTAACCTACGCCTCGGTTAACCGACTCTCAATACCCTTTGGACAACTATGTGGGTCTCAGAGCCTGTGAAGAAAATACAAATATCTTCCTGTGAAGGGAATCAAACCCAGGTCGCCCTACCCGAAACATCTAGTACTCTAAGAAAAAAAGTAGTCCATATTAAAAAAAAATCAAAGTATTCAGATTGCTTAGAATTCTTTTGGAGGCCGCACTGAAACAAGCGAATAACTTGAAGCGGTTCTATTATAAGACACTGCATCAGCTGAGTGCCTTGCCCCTCTGGTGTCGTTTGACCCACCATTTGACCCCAATCTGCTGACCACCTGCATCATTTCTGCACGCCCGTCCTTCGCCAAGTCACACAAGCGATGTTAAAGCTTTCGTTCGCTCCGTCTCGTGTCTGACCGAAACGGGTGTTCGAATGAACTGACCACGTGGAACCAAGACGAGAGCTGGTTTCGTGTTCTTCAACTATTTTTATAGAAAGTAACACCAAAACATAACATTCGTAGCGACGAATACTAGACGACGACATATTCGTACTACGAAACAAAGAGGACAGTAATCGCCGAGTACGTTGTTATTTAAAGACGTCGTCTCTACTACATAGGTTATAACAGTGTCGAATATTAGAAAACTGAATGTGTACGCACTGAATTCTTAAAGGTTATTTAAACGAGCTTTATTTATCGGGAGCATTAACCAATTGATCTTTGTAATGGTGAAGTGTGGTGTTTTCTTCGCGGTACGGGCTGAATTCTTTAAATGTAATTTAGACGAAATTCGGATTCAAAGGGTTTAATGAGGTAAAGTAACTTAATGAAGGAGACATGAAGCTACAGTGATCTTAAAATGTTTCTCCAACTCAGAATGGAATTCGGCACACGCCTCACTCCACTGCCGACAAGAGAAATACGTAAAACTTAATTTGCCTCTTGTAAAAGCACATAAATCCGCCTGGATTCGCAGAAATATGACTGTGTGTGTGTGTGTGTGTGTGTGTGTGAAGAATAAACAGTTTCGTGTTAAAGGATAACTTCAAACGAAAGTAGATTTTTCTATCTCTTGACTACAAATATTACATTGGGCTTATACCATTTATTCAGGTATCCGACCTTGCGTTAACGAAGAAAATTATCTGCAAAAACCAGGGGTGTGAGGTCATATCTTGGTTTACTTTAAGTTTGTTCACTCGTAACATTTTACAAACACTACCCCAAGTGTTTATCGAGGTGAATGTTTCGGACGCAAGTGTCCATCTTCAGGTGTTCTGTTTCAAGGGCGTTACTGCTTGCCTCTCTGATCCCTGCCCATGATATAATGTGTACAAGTGGTGGGAACGACTGGTGGCATATTCCACGAAGTAGTTTCACAAAAAGTCATAAACACAGATTGATTATGTTTACATCATTAAACGCAAGATGACAGCACACGCGAACTCCGTATATGGCCGCCAGATGAGACTCTAGGGATTGTTTGTGTTACAACGCAAACATGGCGAAGTGTTTGCAGGTGGTTACGATCATTGTAAATTGTGGTCCGCGAAACGAATTATGCACGCTCTGAAGCAAAGACCATTCTTTAAACAAAAGAGCGTAATTCAAAAATGTTAGTTTGCAGGCAAATAATCATTTAATATGCAGGTAATTAAGGAGTACGACGTGCTGGTTTAAAAGTGACTTGGTTCCGTAATGCATCTAAAACCCGACTTATCTGCCATCTATCGTTCGGTCCTGAGGGGCTGAGTTCAGTATGTTTTATGCAAATAATATGACATGTTACACATACGACATATATGAGATGTTCATCTCTAATCTTGATATTAATGAAGCCGGATGACAGAAACCAGTATCCAAAGTGCCTAAAAAGTTAACTACCGATACTAATAAAATGTTTCCAAAACAATTTAGGTTGCCAAAACTCCATTTAAAAAATCTGCATTTGGTAGTCATGAGAGAAATCTTCTGCCCGTACATAATCCAATTATAATACACTTCTGGCATTCATTTGTAAGCCAGTGGTAATATCCGGTGGTTTACAAATCAGATTAAATCTTGCTACGCGCAATTTAACAAAAGACTGTAGCTTCAGTGCAGAGCCGACTTTGTTCCAGTGGTGTGTGCTGTTGTTCACTGGTCCCCTTTCATGCTGGCAACATGGAATCGGATAACATACGGTCTCCTCGTGTGACGATATTTCTGCAGGTAATCTTTTGTTGACAGAACACGAGGATTTGTAACGAAGAGCCTGTATCCAGTCACATGAGTGAAGTTGCAACGCGTATACTCATATTTTGTAAGTGGACTTGAGTAGAAAGGGTCATGTCACTCTAAACAAGTTTTGCTACACACAGTCAAGCTTTTTGGTGGTGGCCGGTATTTTGCGCAGAAGCGGAAGTATGGCATTAGCAATGCGGAAGCTGGGTTTTGCAGTCTGATCGGGGATAAATTCGACGCACTGGAACCAAACAATGCGATTCGTACTAAGCCATTCGCCTATTACTTTTCCCGTAAGTGACCTCGAACAAATCTACTGCGCATTCAGATGACATGTACAACGTCTAAAATTGGGACTGTAACAGCGGTAGACAAAAGTCCACTCCGAAGAGGATGGACGTTGACTCAGACGAGGAAAATATTAAATTATCTTAGGTAAATACGTTGCGAAAATGTGACTTGGTTTGAAGTGGTTTTGGATAGGGTCAGATGGCGGGCTTTGGTGTTAGTGGTGTTGAAACTATGGGTTATCCTTCCAAAATGTCAGTTATTGTCTATGTTACATCCGTGGATGTGTGTCCCATGCAACATTATTCATCGCCCATGATACCAGCGTGCTGTTCTCACAAGTTGATGTCAGAGGAGCCTCTTACTCTCCCGTTATCCTTTTTATATGCACCGTGAAATATGATACTTTGAATTTCATCCCTCAGACGGATGAAAGCAAGCGCTCAAGACAAGGTACGACATGTGTTAGGTTCAGGTATTCTCTCTACTAGGAAGTCCTCCATCTGTCATCCGCCATGACGCCAGCTACTACACGTTCAACTGTTTATATCGAATGAATTGCTACGCTCCATTCATCCAGCACACAAAGAACTCTCTGCACCAGTGTTGCCAAAATAATTAATGCAGAAATCCCTTTGTCCAAAATCCTGCAGCGTTCTCTTTCCAAAACATAAGCGTAGTCAAGGAAACGAGAACTATGGTTCATTAATACCCAAAGCAACAGCCACTAGCTCATCAACTACCAACGCTGCTTACTGCAATCGTAAGGCTGGAGCACGTCGCGAAGTTGAACAGTGAAGTGTACTTCAATCCGCGAATTATAATTTGCGTCTCCATGGACTTATGATTTACGTAACTGGAAAAAGTAACCCATCAGTACAACTTATGGGCCAGAGAGAACATTTCACTCCGGATATCTAAAAGGAGTCAACTTGAAGACCTTATCTGTAATGATGTGTGCCGGATACATCTGGCTTAGGATATGGTCTGGTGATGGGATGTTGTGAACACGGTGATGAACAATCGTATTCTATAAAAAGCGGGGAATTCGTTTGCCACCTAAACCTCGCTTTATCAGCGCCTTCTAAACACATTCTCTTTCCCCGCGAGGAGAAAATTCGGGCTGACGTGTCTCCAAGACGACAGAAGTGTCTGAATGACGTCACAGCTTCTCAATTTTCTGTTCACTCCCCCGTTCAATATCACTCAAAGTTTTGAAGACCCTGCGAGCACAAAGCTATGAACGAACGCGACAATTTCTGCACGTAAACGAAAATGTAGTCATAAAAGACTACGCGGTCGGCGTGTCAATCAACCTTAATTGATCACTGCGACCTACACAACTGTGAAAATCATCTGCAGTACTTCGAAAAGACGACGCGATTTATTTAGTTGGATACCCCTGACGACCTTGTAACTTTTCAGGACAACCCCTCTAAAAACAACCCCTAATAATCCATAGTAGTTGCAGAGAATAATAAACCCGGGGCGATGGGGGGGTGGTCACCTCGGGGTTTCCCTACCTCATCAGGATCCCACAGGACCCCACAAACAATGTTGCCAACTTAGCGATGAATTTACTGGACGAAAGAATTACGGTGTCACCCACTGGCTCTCCAGTGGTTCCTAGCTCGGAACCCATGACGTCATAGTTTCCTCAATTTGTTTGGACAACCCTGTGGGAACATCTGTCCCGTATTAAAATATTTGTAGGATCACTGAATAAACACCAGCTCCCGAGATAAAGAACGCCTTGTGCTTTCTCTACTTGATAAAAATTTAACGCAGCAATACGCACTAAACGAATATTTTTATCGTCTGGGATACGTAAATATTTTATTGCAAGGACAAAAGTAAAGCCGACATTACATCATCACTACAAGTTACCTCACCGTGGTTAGCACTCTTCACTCTCAACGTTCGATTCAAGACTTCAAGATCGACTATCCTCCTCACTGGGGAGTTCCGTGGCTTTCCTCAGTCCTTACAAGCAAACTGTGGGTCAGTATCGCAAAGAAAGTCATGTCCGACTCCTTTCTTATCCTTCCCAATTCATCGTTCACAGTCATCTTATATCCCCCCCTTCACCACTTCTACAATGGTTACCATTTTGCCTGCATGAAATCGACTTTTATTAATTGCACTGAACTCTCGAATTTTCCTCGGAGATCGTACGCCCCTGGGCCTTATCCTGAGCCAGATAAATCTTGTCTGTCCAAGAAAATACAGTTCAAAAGTGAATATAACAAGTTTGGTCTGAAAACAAGATAAGTCAAAATTCCGCATTACAACCGCACACTCAATTGCTATAAATCCATTTTAATATTATCATATATTTTTAATATTATTATCACCATTTCCTGTTTGTTCTGTAACGTTTCTGGCTGTACTCAGTGCACTGATCACTTTAGGGCCAATAAAAAATCACCGAGGGCCGCATCAGACCCTATCTTACACTTTGTTCACCCCACATACTGTGGTTATGACGTTTACACATTTAGCATGAACTTTATCAGCGCGATGCGATAAGATATAAGGCCAAGCCAAATAAGAGGCAGCCATCGCTTGTACCCTTAAAGGAGATTCTTGAAATATTTTATGCATGTTGAAATACTCCATTTCAGTAACACCGAAAATATGAGGATGACCAAAAATCGAACGTAGTGTTTCCTTCGTAAAATTATTGTTAATACGTTTATTTCTGGAGCCCAATAATCTCCTGGGAACCGCGATTATTTCATAGAAGGTTAAAGCGGCCGGAGCCCCAAGGTAAACTACTCGCCTATATCCAGTGCCAACATTAAGAATACGTAGAGCCAGTCCTACATTCCCCCCATACGCCTCCATGCAGCGGTGCTCAATTTGAAACACAACTTTTCATTTTCCATCGCGTGACACAGAAGTCCCACGACAGAATCTGAAATATTTCAAGGTAAAAATAAAGAAATGAGAAGTAAAGAAAGGAAGGAAGGAAGAAAGAAGCAGAGGATGAAACTAGTTTCTGGACTCAGCATTCTGTGCATGCAGTAAATACAGATTCCAAATGTCAACAAGAGAAATAAATGCAGAAGAAATGGGACGCTGCATCGTGTATGGTTAGTTTTTAGGTTAGGTTACAAGGCGTAACATAGCAGGACGCAACCATCATCACCGTGAGAACGTGAAATCTCACCACCAAGCGCTGTAAGAAATTAATTAAAACTGTTCCCGAGCTCTTGACGTTAACATCTGCGGACGCAGTAGTTTCATGCCGAAACCGCTGCTCTGGTCGGCCCTTGCCTCAATCCTGAAGACGCGCAATCTAACCTAACCTAACCTAACGTAACCTCACTTAACCTAACCTAACGTAAGCTAACCTAACGTAAGCTAACCTAACGTAACCTAACCTAACGTAACCTAACCGAACGTAACCTCACTTAACCTAACCTAACCTAACGTAACCTCACTTAACCTAACCTAACGTAATCTAACCTAACGTAACCTCACTTAACCTACCCTTACCTAAACCTAACGTAACGTAAGCTAACCTAACCTAACGTAACCTCACTTAACCTAACCTAACCTAACGTAACCTCACTTAACCTAACCTAACCTAACGTAACCTCACTTAACCTAACCTAACGTAACCTAACGTAAGCTAACCTAACCTAACCTAACCTAACGTAAGCTAAGCTAACCTAACCTAACGTAAGCTAACCTAACCTAACGGATCCTGACGGTTGCTGCGAACAACGTGTGTTGTCTTCCAGTGCAGATTCCGAGGAGAAGTTCCGTGGGGTCTTCGGAAAGAAGGAAGGTGAGGGGGGGGGGGGAAGTAGAAACCTGTTCAACAACTCACTTTTACAGACAGAACGTAATTCTGTTTCGCCACTTTTCAGTTTCGAGAAAACAGGAAATGAAATGTTGAGGGTGAGAGAAGGCACAAACTTGAATATCAGAATGAAGTCCTATAACAAGGGAGAAACAGTGCGATGACAGACATCAGTGACACGGAAGAGGTGAAGCCGAGGAAAGAAGAAACTGGGGAAAATAAAATACAGTAAATAAAGAAGTGGAAAAGGAAGATGGAGAGATGAAATTAACACGAAAATAAGATGGAAGTAAAGCGACATGGAAAGGTGGAAGAGAAGTTGAATGACAGCGAGGATGAAAGTGAAACGGAGAGAGAAAAGAGATGATAAAGACAGAAAATACATTGAACAGAAGAGCGTAGCAAAAGAAACTACAATTTAAAAAATACGAAGAGAATTACAAGATAAAAGAAGTGTGAGAAGCACAGACACTTGGATGGCTACGCAGGGCATTTAAGCACAGGTGGACAACCCTATTTGGGGGGGGGGAGCGAAAAAGTCTGTTGTCTCCTTCGAGAGAGAGAGAGTGAGTTTTAAAAAATCGCACTGCAAATAATTTATTTTCTCTCGACTCCTCAGGAGCTGCTGGTTGTTTCGGCAATAAAACGTTACGGATGCCTGCCACAGAAAACAGCGGCCAATCGGGGGGGGGGGGGGGGGGGGGGCACCGACTCCTAGCAAAACATTTCGTCGTTAAGTCGAAATATTGCTACAATTGTCCTCCACTGTCGCTTACCGGTCCATCGACTTCTCTTATTTGTGCCCAAACCTTTCTCTCCTCCTCTGTTTCTAGCCCTGAAGACACATACGTACTTCGGCAGTCAATCGAGTGAGTGGTTGTAACTCTACCGAAGGCGTATGAGGACCTGGAGGTAGAGCGCCACGAATTTCTAACCATGGTTGTCAGGTTTATCCCGGTGTTTTCATTGGAGGCTGGATGGATCCCAGAGACGTTCTGAACGTGTTGGTAGAGAGAGAAAAACGTCATTCCGTCAATGTCAGTAATCGAACTCAGGTTCTTCCAAACGCAGTCACTTTAAGTTGTTGGTCTGTGCAGAACGCATATGTGTGTGGGTGAAATGAGTAAGAAATTTCTGTTACGTAACTTCCCGGCCTGTCCCCTCTTGACACATCGTACGATATTTCAAGGTAAAAATTTTGGTTTGAGAGAATGAGGAAAATAAAAAACATTGGAATTTCCTGTTCACGCACCCGCAGTATTGAAGCAGCCTGCCGAATTCCTTCAAAGCGAGCCCTTCCTTAATTATTATATTCCACGACAGGTTTCTTTTAACATTGCTTTTATAATGATTATTAACCTCGTTGGTAGAAACGCTCACATCGCTCCAAGTGTTCAAAAGAATTTTAATTTTAAAAAGCAAGTAATCGATTCAATAAGCACAACTGCTCTTTTGAGAAAGTCCTTTGTTTGTCCGGCCTTTGGACATGGAGGTAATTCACTAAATGAACTCGCTAATAATTAGGCCTATACAGTTCTTTTGTCAGACAAAACGGCACGACAAGCAACGAATATAAAATCTACACAATCCACGGGTACGGTGAGAGAAGTCACACGCCTAACCACGTGACTGAAGCAACTCTAAAGTAGGCTTAAGTATTCTGAGTTAACGACTCCAGGTTACGGTGAATAAGAACGGAGAAGTTGATGATACGTCATTGGAGCGTAACTTCTATAAAACCGCCGAAAACTTTCGGCGACGAAATTTTGCGCGGAGGGAAGATATGATCTTGCCACGTAAAGCAAAAACATAAATTTGTTACTAAAAGTGATATAACGTTCTTAACATTGAAAATTTTGTATATATTTATTATTTCAGTCTATACACAAACTTAGTTTTTAAAATGATGTTGTTAAAATTAAAATTTAGCGCTTTTCATCGTTATTTCGATGTTACATTTCAGCGCATTATTATTTTTACGACACGTTTCGATGCTATTGCATCATCCTCAGGTTTTTTATTATTATTTTCATCTTTAAAACTAATACATATTTATTAATGCAACCTTTTATTGATTTATTTGTTTTTAACAACAACATTTTAAAAACTAAGTTTGTGTATAGACTGAAATAATAAATATATACTGAATTTTAACACAAACATGACGCATCTAAACTATAAAATTAAAAATTTTACTAATATCTTAGCATCTCAACCTATTTGAATTATATGCGTGGGATACTTCCGACTAGCGTGCTGTATTTTTCTCGCCCTACGTCACATTAACCACAATCCTAATTTAATTACGAAACGACGTTTCGGAGACTAATCTGTCTCCGGAGATAGGGACTATTTCTACCGATCTGTCCCAACTAAACATGTATTAACCAAGGACAGACAAATTCTAGCCTCTGAAACGTTGTTTTAAAATCGAAATCAGGCGATTGGCAATGTCCATAAAGTTTATTTTCGTGAAACTGTTACTGAAAGAGCACGTGGGCCAATGGCGGTTTCCTTCCCGATCCCTTATACTGCCCATCTAATGGCGGTTACAGATTAACTCTCCGGTTTGCATAATTGAAGCTGCAAGGGGGGGAGATGTTCCATTATATCGTACGCAAGGGTCTTCACCCTCTCATACGCGGTTTAACCGCGTCTCTGAAACCAAAACTCTGTTAATTACAATCAGGTCCGTTCATTAATCAATTAGTGTCTCTTAAAACCACACGTGGGAAACTGAAGACGGCGTCTGTTAACAGACATTACTTCGTCATTCTCGTTAAATGTAATGGCTTTCCTTTTAATGGGCTTTATGAGCACCACGTGGTGGGGTGGGGGGGTTAGATTTTTAAGTTCTGAACTTGGGGTGCGATAACTAGCCTTGGCGGGGGTGGCACTCCTCGGTAAAAGAGCTAATGTTGCACCCCGTGTGACGCAGTATGCACGAAGGGGGGTAGGACTCGCGATTTCACTCGAAAGCCCCCACACGACTGCTATCTTTACAGATCACTGAGTTTCGATGTATGTTTCAAGTTCCTTAACGCTGCTGTACCAACCACTGACTTCATAAAATAGATAAGGAAAGTTTTATACGCGGTGATTCAGAAGCGAAATGAGTACAGCGTTTTAGAGGCGCGTTAGTACACCTGAAGAACGTTTTATTCCATCTGTCTGTACGCATGTAACGACTCAAAAACTGGCTCTGTACACAAATCTAACATTTTATCGTTACGTTTACATGAAAAGTTAAGTATCAAACGCAGGCCCGATTCATAACAGCCCGCCGTATGTACCTCTGACACTTCTGGAGCAGCGAAAATTTTCCAAAGCCCCTGCCTGATATTAGAGTCCTTGCTGCTGTGCCTGAAGACCTCTACCTTCAGCGCTCACTTTCAGTTGACAAGCTGTCACATAACCTGCGAACCAACCAAACCTGTTCAGACATTTCCAACCACCCCCGTCGGAGAGGACCCCAAGCGTCACAGAACGAGTCAAGACGCATCTCTCATGAGTAAAAGCAACGAGATTTCATTACTTCAATGAGAGCCACACGAAAAATGTCACAATTCTCCGAATTATGAACGGCGATGTCAAGAAACTGAAACAACTGCCTGTCGACACGCATTCTTAAACAGAAATCGCAAGACAACGCCTGCTGAACGTGTCGGCGGGGTATAATCTCTCCTACTACGTATTAAAAGGGACCCTAAGTTCCAATCTCGACGGCGTTCCTTTTACATTAGTTCAAAGTTCCTCAAAACTATTGCCAAGATACGTCTAAGTTACTTTAGACCAGTGGTATTCAACCTGGGGTACGCGTACCCCCGGGGGTACGTGAAATTTAAAAAAATATATATTATTTTATGAAAACACTGAATAATCAGTAATGTAATTTATTTAATTTATTTTTGATGTAGATTATATCCTATGTATAACTTCAATTATACACCAACAACTTTGGGGGTACAAAGTTGAAGAGAAATTATATCTGGGGGTACGCGAACAAAAAAGGTTGAATATTATTGCATTAGAATATGGGCTACCTTCCGGGTTGAAACGCGTCTATCATCAGGGCGATGAGTCATCGCCCTGATGATGGAAGCACCAAGGACCTTTGAAACATCGGTGTAAACTTCTACCAGACTACACGGCGTTACAATCCAGAAGACAAGTCATCTTCGGACTCACCGCTGTCAGAATCTCCGAACCTAAACTTCGTGAATCCTTCTCAACTGCATGGGTTATAGAGTATTATAGCCTCAACACCTAAGTCTTTTTGTCCCCCTTTCAATACATTACTGTATTCTCTCCACACAGCCGCGTCGATTTCTCTGTCCCGAAACCGTACACATGACATGAAACGTCACAGTACGGGACATACGAAATGCATTATGGGAATTAAAAATGACAACAACAAAAAAAGATACTGAAAAAGCAAGTTTACAGATCGTTCAACCTGATCGCGGTATAAAAATTATATAATTTACCAAGTGAGAAACACCTTTGTAGTAAATATATTGTACTGCACCTTACGAGGCTCAATATATACACTGTACACTTAAAGTTGCTAGGGAACGGAAGTCATATATTTTCACACGATCTTATTATTATTTTGGGAGTGTAACAGCCGAGACCGGCAGCAAACAATAAGCCCCCCCCCCCCCAGAGCTCCAGTAATTAATTAAGAAAGAATGTAACAAAAAAATTAAAGAAATACTTTTTTGAACACACTATAATTTCTCATGCACTGTGAGTTTTTTTTGGCAATTCCATGGAATTCAACAGATCAATACGAAGCTACATCGTAGAGAAACATTTCTTTCGCTACGTCTCTGTTCGGAAGAATCTGGCAAAGTTCTAAGCAATAAAATATACACCAGAGAGAACCGAGAGGTTGGGGGAGGGGGGGGGTTGTTCTTAGTCATCCTTTTCATTGCTGTAAGCTCTCGCTTGGGACATTGCCAGTTGGAAACGAAACTTGTGTAGCATAATTTACATAATCCACACACCCATTATCATTAACTCGGTACTGAGATGCGGCAGTGTGTGTGTGTCACCTCTCGAAGCTCGCTACAGAAGGTTAAACAATGAGAAAAAATAAAAATTACTTGGGTGACTTAAAAAAATGAAACAGAATGATTTAGAGAGAAGAAGAATAATAATAATTAACTTTTCCTTAAGACGAGAAACGACAGATTGAAAGAAAAGTTGGATAAAAGAATTGCGATAGATCGACTCTGAAGTCTCAGTTCCATTGTTTCAAGAAGCTCCCAGCGATTTTCAAGTGTTTGTTCTGGCAGGCACTGCCAACACATTTCAGTCCCAAACAATTGAAAATCGCACAATAACGCCTCTAGAAGACCGATATTTCTGATTAATTTTAGAAACGTGTGTTCGACGCTTTTGTTCGGACGCTCGCCACACCCGAACGTCTGCGTACTGTCCTTGCTACACCTTTTTCGTACTGAGGTCGACCAGACTCAGTCTAGCCCTGGAGAGTGACAATCCAGAAAAAAAGTATTTCGCGATCCATCCCTCAGTATCTCAACGAAAACATTCCACAAGCCGTTAAAATAGACTACGACCACTTCCTTCAACATCTCTCTCACTCCATAATTCATAAAATTCTTTAAAGAAACTTCACAACAAGAGTAAAAGAATAATGGCATTTTAATGACCTTATATCAACTACAACTTAGTATAGAATACGCCAAGAGGTCATGCAATAGCATTTTAAGACACGGTGCCGTCATTTTTAAGGAATGTCTAAGGAAAATCACGATAAACCTTGCTGAAGACGGTCCCCAGAAGAGGTTCAAACTTGGTACCTTCCAGATGCGCTCTACCGTTAGCACTTTTCCTGTTCTTGTATTAGTGGCCATAAATTTGTTATACAATGCACAGAAAGTTTTCGAGAAATTTCATAAATTTGAGCCAAATCCTTCATTCATTCCTACAGAGCTACTAAATAAGGGGACATCGTAAGAAATACGTTTTTACAGAGATTTTGGATCATATCCAGTTTCAAAACCTAAATTCCGACAAAACTTTTAAATCCCTGGCGTACAGTTCTTATTAAAGTTCAGAAAACAATTATTTTTCTAGAACCAATGTTAATCACAATGCAAAAAAACGACCATCAATACACAACAGTCCAACACAGTCCACAGTCCATTTTAGTATTATCCTAGGTGTGACAAAAAAAATCTTGTCCCTCGTAGTTTTACAATTAAAACGTAAAACATTTCTCTGATACGTGTCTCGTGTTCCGCCTAACACAACCTAACCTTGTCTTACAATCTCTCATTAATATTTGTTAAGTTCATAACACGAAGCTCGTCTTTATGTGCTCTTTCCCAGTTCCTTGTTTTCGGTTCAGATATTCATCTCAGCTCTCCATTATAACTGCGACGTTTATGCATAATTTCTACAAACCTTGAAAACGACGGTTCTAAAGCAAATGTTTAAAAAGCGGAGAACTGCCTTTGTTAGTGACCTCTCTTTCTGCGAGTATTTTTTTCCCCTACTACGTTGAAATATTCAAATTAAAGGAGTCGGCTTCCTTTGAAAGGCGTTCACTTAAATGTGGAATGCTGGGACAGGTCCACGCAAACGCTGTACACCGCATAGCAATGCAACTCTGTCTTCCTCCAGCTGAGACGTGTTCTTCGTTGAATCAGAACTTACAATCCAGAGGAAAACGCTTATATCCACAAGTTTCAACATTTACATTAGCTTAATTCTTCAGTGTAAAACTTGAGACATCGTTAAGATATCTGACAGTCAATTCGAACTGAATTCTAATAAACGTAGGGAGTAGTTCAACATTACTACGTAGCGCTGTTGATAATTTTTAAACGTTCAGAGATTATTTATTAATTACAGGTATGAGCATGTTACCGAACAAACTTCTGTGGTTCCTTAATAGCTTTCTCTTTAGTTACAATTTTATTTAACGACATTGCAATGTAATCTGAAGCCAAGACTCCGTACCGAAAAGAGAACACAACACTTCAAAATTACAAAGAACTGGTCAACGCTGTTTAAGGAAATAATCGCTGTTTACAGTGAGAATCATAGTTCGTCTAAATTACATTTAAGAATTCAGTCCGTACCGCGAAGAAAACACAACACTCCACCATTACAAAGATCGAATGGTTAACGCTGTTTAAGGAAATAATCGCTGTTTACAGTGAGAATCATAGTTCGTCTAAATTACATTTAAGAATTCAGTCCGTACCGCGAAGAAAACACAACACTCCACCATTACAAAGATCAACTGGTTAACGCTGTTTAAGGAAATAATCGCTGTTTACAGTGAGAATCATAGTTCGTCTAAATTACATTTAAGAATTCAGTCCGTACCGCGAAGAAAACACAACACTTCACCATTACGAAGATCAACTGGTTAACGCTGTTTAAGGAATTAATCGCTGTTTGCACTGTGAGAGTCCCAAGAAATTAATGTACAATTACTGACTGTTAAAGCAGCTGGTATATATATGTACCACTATACTTTAAAGGGTTTGTCAATACACATTCTTGAAAGTCCCAAATACAAAATATGTCAAATTATTTCACAGAATAATGTTTTGTAGAGCCCTAAAATTAAATCTGGTTTTGTATTTAAAGGATTTTAAGATTAAGGTTTGACGTCCGTTAAGTGAACAATAAGATAACCTGTAACTTTAACACTTTCTGAGAGTCGATTCTTATTGTTCAACTAAGATGGATTTTAGACCCTCTGAACAGCTACTACTCAGAATTAATTCTGAAACAATAAATCCTCGAGACATTTTGCAGGGCTCACCGGACGAAGAAACTTCCCATCGCAAAGGCTCAAATATTAATTTAGTACAAACAGTAGGTCTTCCGGGTTTATAAAGAATCATTTAAGAATAGTTATTAAATTTTGGATCGTTTCTGCTCTGTGGATTCGTTTCGCGAACAGCCTTTATCAATCAATCAGATGTGGAAACTGCAGCTGACTGACAAAGGCCTCACGCTGGGACACTAATGGAATCCGTGTACACTAACGGAGTCTACGTTTTTTCTACAAGTTAAACGGTCCATAAGAACTCGAAATATTTTTAATTATTACTACCTGTTGTTAATAACAGTTACGTCACAGGGCCAGACCTAATTTCTGTAAGATAAACTGTGTACCCTCTTCATGTAATGTAAATATATACAAAGAGCTTTCTCGTGACAAGCCGGAGATCTTGTGAAAGAGTTTCAGATTTCATTACCAACTACAGCATCCTCTCTTTTATGTCTTCATCTAAGCAAACGAAAGCCGGCAGAAAGGAAAACAGGGCCCGGAACACGGACCTTCCAATTAGGACGGAAGCATCCCGAACTGACAGCTGTATTGTGTCTAGGGTTCTCTGCCCCTAACAGGTGTTGGGGCGGGGGGGGGGGGGGGTTCCTCATTAGTTGAGCACCTCCTGCCGAGAGGCGTCGCTCCCTGCTGAGGCATTGTGATGACGTCGATGTCACGTCACGTGGGACCCTACTGATGCTGCTCGTCTCGGCCAGGGTTCGATTGGAACGCTCTGGTAATATATTTCGCAAAACGATCAACGACGACTGTCCTGCAACACTGCGGAAGCCCAAAGCTTTAATAATACTTTGAAGCTGGAGCTCGCCTAAATAATATTTAAAGAATTCAGTCCGTACCGCGAAGAAAACACTACACTTCACCATTACAAAGATCGAATGGTTAACGCTGTTTAAGGAAATAATCGCTGTTTACAGTGAGAATCATAGTTCGTCTAAATATTATTTAAGAATTCAGCCCGTACCGCGAAGAAAACACTACACTTCACCATTACAAAGATCGAATGATTAACGCTGTTTAAGGAAATAATCGCTGTTTACAGTGAGAATCATAGTTCGTCTAAATATTATTTAAGAATTCAGCCCGTACCGCGAAGAAAACACTACACTTCACCATTACAAAGATCGAATGATTAACGCTGTTTAAGGAAATAATCGCTGTTTGCAGCGAGAATCATAGTTCGTCTAAATATTATTTAAGAATTCAGCCCGTACCGCGAAGAAAACACTACACTTCACCATTACAAAGATCGAATGGTTAACGCTGTTTAAGGAAATAATCGCTGTTTACAGTGAGAATCATAGTTCGTCTAAATATTATTTAAGAATTCAGCCCGTACCGCGAAGAAAACACTACACTTCACCATTACAAAGATCGAATGATTAACGCTGTTTAAGGAAATAATCGCTGTTTGCAGCGAGAATCATAGTTCGTCTAAATATTATTTAAGAATTCAGCCCGTACCGCGAAGAAAACACTACACTTCACCATTACAAAGATCGAATGGTTAACGCTGTTTAAGGAAATAATCGCTGTTTACAGTGAGAATCATAGTTCGTCTAAATATTATTTAAGAATTCAGCCCGTACCGCGAAGAAAACACTACACTTCACCATTACAAAGATCGAATGATTAACGCTGTTTAAGGAAATAATCGATGTTTGCAGCGAGAATCATAGTTCGTCTAAATATTATTTAAGAATTCAGCCCGTACCGCGAAGAAAACACTACACTTCACCATTACAAAGATCGAATGGTTAACGCTGTTTAAGGAAATAATCGCTGTTTACAGTGAGAATCATAGTTCGTCTAAATATTATTTAAGAATTCAGCCCGTACCGCGAAGAAAACACTACACTTCACCATTACAAATATCGAATGATTAACGCTGTTTAAGGAAATAATCGCTGTTTACAGTGAGAATCATAGTTCGTCTAAATATTATTTAAGAATTCAGCCCGTACCGCGAAGAAAACACTACACTTCACCATTACAAAGATCGAATGATTAACGCTGTTTAAGGAAATAATCGCTGTTTGCAGCGAGAATCATAGTTCGTCTAAATATTATTTAAGAATTCAGCCCGTACCGCGAAGAAAACACTACACTTCACCATTACAAAGATCGAATGGTTAACGCTGTTTAAGGAAATAATCGCTGTTTACAGTGAGAATCATAGTTCGTCTAAATATTATTTAAGAATTCAGCCCGTACCGCGAAGAAAACACTACACTTCACCATTACAAAGATCGAATGATTAACGCTGTTTAAGGAAATAATCGCTGTTTGCAGCGAGAATCATAGTTCGTCTAAATATTATTTAAGAATTCAGCCCGTACCGCGAAGAAAACACTACACTTCACCATTACAAAGATCGAATGGTTAACGCTGTTTAAGGAAATAATCGCTGTTTACAGTGAGAATCATAGTTCGTCTAAATATTATTTAAGAATTCAGCCCGTACCGCGAAGAAAACACTACACTTCACCATTACAAAGATCGAATGATTAACGCTGTTTAAGGAAATAATCGCTGTTTGCAGCGAGAATCATAGTTCGTCTAAATATTATTTAAGAATTCAGCCCGTACCGCGAAGAAAACACTACACTTCACCATTACAAAGATCGAATGGTTAACGCTGTTTAAGGAAATAATCGCTGTTTACAGTGAGAATCATAGTTCGTCTAAATATTATTTAAGAATTCAGCCCGTACCGCGAAGAAAACACTACACTTCACCATTACAAAGATCGAATGATTAACGCTGTTTAAGGAAATAATCGCTGTTTGCAGCGAGAATCATAGTTCGTCTAAATTACATTTAAGAATTCAGTCCGTACCGCGAAGAAAACACTACACTTCACCGTTACAGAGATCGAATGGTTAACGCTGTTTAAGGAAATAATCGCTGTTTACAGTGAGAATCATAGTTCGTCTAAATATTATTTAAGAATTCAGCCCGTACCGCGAAGAAAACACTACACTTCACCATTACAAAGATCGAATGATTAACGCTGTTTAAGGAAATAATCGCTGTTTGCAGCGAGAATCATAGTTCGTCTAAATATTATTTAAGAATTCAGCCCGTACCGCGAAGAAAACACTACACTTCACCATTACAAAGATCGAATGGTTAACGCTGTTTAAGGAAATAATCGCTGTTTACAGTGAGAATCATAGTTCGTCTAAATATTATTTAAGAATTCAGCCCGTACCGCGAAGAAAACACTACACTTCACCATTACAAAGATCGAATGATTAACGCTGTTTAAGGAAATAATCGCTGTTTGCAGCGAGAATCATAGTTCGTCTAAATATTATTTAAGAATTCAGCCCGTACCGCGAAGAAAACACTACACTTCACCATTACAAAGATCGAATGATTAACGCTGTTTAAGGAAATAATCGCTGTTTACAGTGAGAATCATAGTTCGTCTAAATATTATTTAAGAATTCAGCCCGTACCGCAAAGAAAACACAACTCCTCACCATTACAAAGATCAACTGGTTAACGCTGTTTAAGGAAGTAATCGCTGTTTATATTGAGAATCATAGTTCGTCTAAATTACATTTAAGAATTCAGTCCGTACCGCGAAGAAAACACTACACTTCACCATTACAAAGATCGAATGATTAACGCTGTTTAAGGAAATAATCGCTGTTTACAGTGAGAATCATAGTTCGTCTAAATATTATTTAAGAATTCGGTCCGTACCGCAAAGAAAACACAACTCCTCACCATTACAAAGATCAACTGGTTAACGCTGTTTAAGGAAGTAATCGCTGTTTATATTGAGAATCATAGTTCGTCTAAATTACATTTAAGAATTCAGTCCGTACCGCGAAGAAAACACTACACTTCACCATTACAAAGATCGAATGGTTAACGCTGTTTAAGGAAATAATCGCTGTTTACAGTGAGAATCATAGTTCGTCTAAATATTATTTAAGAATTCAGCCCGTACCGCGAAGAAAACACTACACTTCACCATTACAAAGATCGAATGATTAACGCTGTTTAAGGAAATAATCGCTGTTTGCAGCGAGAATCATAGTTCGTCTAAATATTATTTAAGAATTCAGCCCGTACCGCGAAGAAAACACTACACTTCACCATTACAAAGATCGAATGATTAACGCTGTTTAAGGAAATAATCGCTGTTTGCAGCGAGAATCATAGTTCGTCTAAATATTATTTAAGAATTCAGCCCGTACCGCGAAGAAAACACTACACTTCACCATTACAAAGATCGAATGGTTAACGCTGTTTAAGGAAATAATCGCTGTTTACAGTGAGAATCATAGTTCGTCTAAATATTATTTAAGAATTCAGCCCGTACCGCGAAGAAAACACTACACTTCACCATTACAAAGATCGAATGATTAACGCTGTTTAAGGAAATAATCGCTGTTTGCAGCGAGAATCATAGTTCGTCTAAATATTATTTAAGAATTCAGCCCGTACCGCGAAGAAAACACTACACTTCACCATTACAAAGATCGAATGGTTAACGCTGTTTAAGGAAATAATCGCTGTTTACAGTGAGAATCATAGTTCGTCTAAATATTATTTAAGAATTCAGCCCGTACCGCGAAGAAAACACTACACTTCACCATTACAAAGATCGAATGATTAACGCTGTTTAAGGAAATAATCGCTGTTTGCAGCGAGAATCATAGTTCGTCTAAATATTATTTAAGAATTCAGCCCGTACCGCGAAGAAAACACTACACTTCACCATTACAAAGATCGAATGATTAACGCTGTTTAAGGAAATAATCGCTGTTTACAGTGAGAATCATAGTTCGTCTAAATATTATTTAAGAATTCAGCCCGTACCGCGAAGAAAACACTACACTTCACCATTACAAAGATCGAATGGTTAACGCTGTTTAAGGAAATAATCGCTGTTTACAGTGAGAATCATAGTTCGTCTAAATATTATTTAAGAATTCAGCCCGTACCGCGAAGAAAACACTACACTTCACCATTACAAAGATCGAATGATTAACGCTGTTTAAGGAAATAATCGCTGTTTGCAGCGAGAATCATAGTTCGTCTAAATTACATTTAAGAATTCAGTCCGTACCGCGAAGAAAACACTACACTTCACCGTTACAGAGATCGAATGGTTAACGCTGTTTAAGGAAATAATCGCTGTTTACAGTGAGAATCATAGTTCGTCTAAATATTATTTAAGAATTCAGCCCGTACCGCGAAGAAAACACTACACTTCACCATTACAAAGATCGAATGATTAACGCTGTTTAAGGAAATAATCGCTGTTTGCAGCGAGAATCATAGTTCGTCTAAATATTATTTAAGAATTCAGCCCGTACCGCGAAGAAAACACTACACTTCACCATTACAAAGATCGAATGGTTAACGCTGTTTAAGGAAATAATCGCTGTTTACAGTGAGAATCATAGTTCGTCTAAATATTATTTAAGAATTCAGCCCGTACCGCGAAGAAAACACTACACTTCACCATTACAAAGATCGAATGATTAACGCTGTTTAAGGAAATAATCGCTGTTTGCAGCGAGAATCATAGTTCGTCTAAATATTATTTAAGAATTCAGCCCGTACCGCGAAGAAAACACTACACTTCACCATTACAAAGATCGAATGATTAACGCTGTTTAAGGAAATAATCGCTGTTTACAGTGAGAATCATAGTTCGTCTAAATATTATTTAAGAATTCAGCCCGTACCGCGAAGAAAACACTACACTTCACCATTACAAAGATCGAATGGTTAACGCTGTTTAAGGAAATAATCGCTGTTTACAGTGAGAATCATAGTTCGTCTAAATATTATTTAAGAATTCAGCCCGTACCGCGAAGAAAACACTACACTTCACCATTACAAAGATCGAATGGTTAACGCTGTTTAAGGAAATAATCGCTGTTTACAGTGAGAATCATAGTTCGTCTAAATATTATTTAAGAATTCAGCCCGTACCGCGAAGAAAACACTACACTTCACCATTACAAAGATCGAATGATTAACGCTGTTTAAGGAAATAATCGCTGTTTGCAGCGAGAATCATAGTTCGTCTAAATATTATTTAAGAATTCAGCCCGTACCGCGAAGAAAACACTACACTTCACCATTATAAAGATCGAATGGTTAACGCTGTTTAAGGAAATAATCGCTGTTTACAGTGAGAATCATAGTTCGTCTAAATATTATTTAAGAATTCAGCCCGTACCGCGAAGAAAACACTACACTTCACCATTACAAAGATCGAATGGTTAACGCTGTTTAAGGAAATAATCGCTGTTTACAGTGAGATTTATATGAAACACAAATACAAATGAAGAGTTATTAATATTTGAAGCAAGAGGGACATATGACTAAAGGATTAATCTCATAACCACATCATTAAAGTCCTCAGTCCCAACATGATTAACTGTAACAGCCAGAAATACGTGAAGAACGCATATTTCTTTTGGACAGCTGTACCGCGTAGCCTGGTAGAAGTTTATCGACGTTTCAGAGGCGCTCACCAAAGACAGCGTAGAACAGTGAACCCATAGACGGCTAAGAAAGAGGATTTTGAGGTCGGTACAAGCATGATCTGTATACGGCGCTAAGAATCGATCGTACGAGCTGTCAATCTTGTCACCCGACAGATGGAGCTTCGTTCGAACCTACGTTCATTAGCTGGGATAACAAGGAACTTGTAGAGGATGGTGAAAACGTTGGTGGGTGGGAGGGACACTTGCAGTTTGGCAATAATTTCCGCGAGGCCAACGATTTCAAAACCACTGTGTTTGCAAATTTGTAGAAGCTGCGACTCCATTTCGGAGGAAAACAGAAACTTTGTGAAGAGCCCGAGGACATGGCAGCTATTCGCGTGTCAACATCAAGTTAACCTCGCCTGCCGCAAGATGCAGAACGTCGAGTCAGCTGCAGAGTAAGTGGAATTTATTTCAAAAATTATATTCCCATACAAACCGTGACGTACGCGAATGTCTAACCGGAAAAAAGAACTTGCCCAAGAAAGTAGGGCACGTAACTACACTACCTTCTTGACACAGACATTTCATCGCCTGAGAACAATTACTTGGAAAACCAAGACGCAGATGGGATAATAATATTAAAATGGATCTCAGCGAAACAGGGCTAGAGGGTGTTGATTGGGTTATTTTGGCTAAGGATTATGGACCAATAACAGGCTCTTAGGAGCACACGGGTTCCATGAAACGTTAGAAATTGTTTGAGTAGCTGAGCGACTATCAGCTTCTGAAGAAGTGAGTTTACACTGAAACCTGAATTGTGGGTGCATTATCGTTTAGAAGGGTACCCTGAGGGAGATCACAGCAGTTCCACGTTCTGTCCTCTCTTCCTCTTCCCTTACTCTACTTGGTACCAGCTTGTCTCCAAGTCTTTGCGTTTTCTGCTCGTCAATTTTCTACACTAGCGTCATTTCACACCCCCAACCCCAACGTCCGCTACCCTTAAGAGCCCCTGTCGTGTCGCAAGACAGACCGCCCCCCCGGTCTCAATAATAGTGACCTCACCCTCTGCTGGAACATCTGTTTCCGGGCACTCCGAACCGCTAGAATAGGACAACGCGGACAGACGGGAATATCTCATCATTTGTGATTAAATTAATTTTGGAGCCTAAAATATAATAAGAGTGCCGAACTGTGGGATATTTCAAAATTAATATACTGGCTCACATCAGGACAAATGACACGGTGATCCGTCTGTGTCCGCCAACACCTAGTCGACAGTTATGAGACGATGCTCGAATAACGCTGGGTTACAATTCCGAATAACAACTACGGACGCTGTAACTAGACGAAACAGCAAGTTATTTCAACTCGATGCCAAGGCAGTGGGCGACGAAAGTCAGCATTCATAACAAGTATCTCCCTCTCTATGAACTACACTTGCCGAAGTTCTTCAAAGTCTCCTCTGCTGTGCCCTACGAGACCCTGAAACAAGTGAATGTAGCAATAAAATACAGACATAACTCTTATTCTGCAACAGTGGCCTAACAGACAAAGTCAAGATTTAATTTTAGAAGCACTTCAAAAGACGCATCTTATGCCTCGATAAGCATCCGAGACGATCAAAACAATGAGCAGGTCACGAGCTGGGGGACCGGGGTTCGTTTCTCGGCAGGCGTACTAGGACTCACCCAGCCTCATAGCAAACGCAATGAGATAATTTCCTCGGCTGTAAAGCGGTGGGTAAGTGAGGTCAACACTCACCTCCATCTACTGCCGAGGTTAAGTATACATGGAGGTTTTCCTCGGTGGTCTAGCGGTTAGAACGCTGGCCTTGTAATCCTGGGGTCCCGGGTTCAATTCCCAGTGGTGCTCAGATTTATAACTTGTGTTGGGCAAGGCCGTGGTCTAGGCAACACGGAGTTTTCCTCCGTGGCATCCCAACAATTACTCCATTCACACACAGAAGAAGGCAATGGCAAACCACTTCTGGATCATCTGCCAAGAACGTATATGAACAGGTCCCAGTCCGAGAAAAGGATGGAAGGATCCTGTTCATATGGACCTGTCGTCAGACAGAACACTAAATAATAATAAAAAAATAACGTAACTAAGCTGGTTAAATGCTAGCCTCATATCAGGGAGGGCTGAGTTCAGTCCAAAAGCAATTGAAGTGGGATTCGTGGTCGACAAAGTATAATCGGCAAGGTTTTCTCCAGTTACTCGTTCCAATCATCATTCAACCACTCCTCCAATCAATCCCTGAGGTGAGCTACAGGGCCGACCAGGACTTTGAGTTGTTAACTTCGTCTCTGCCTCGCGACTTAGCTTGATCCTGAATCAGTAAGTCAAGATGTTTGATTTGCTCACAGTCGAACTTAAAAAAAAAAGACTCCCACTAATCAACCAATCGACGTATAGCAGAGAATAATCTGTGAAATCCTGGGAGAGCAAAAACGTTGTACGTCGTTCTTATCTGAAGTTTCCTTCTGTATATTTCCATTTAAGAATGTTCATTTGGATTCTTGACTTAGCATACATTTCCAGCGTATCAGATAATTTATTACTGATTTTAAATATCTCATCTCGGATTCTATTATTCTCTTAACAAGGTGAACAGAATTTATATTCAGTTTTTTTTTTTTATTATCGGCGCTGATCTGAATGCGGGAAGAAGTTGGTGAGGAGAAGAGGATGGGCAGAGTAACTTAGGAACATGTCCAAAAAATTTCCAATGGGAGGGGCTCGGAACATGCCCAGAATCATCAGAAGTTTCACGTTCATTCAAAGCACTAGTTTACGATGTTGTCCATCTGCCCAATTTTTAATATCCAAATTAAATAAATAAAAATAACTGAATTAATATCATCATCTGCATTACACATTCTTTCCCGACATAATTTAAAGGAAAATATTGACATGGCTACCAGGCACCAATCCGGGAACAGTACTTCATTTCTGCGAGCCAAAGTTTTCAGACTTGTCAACATTCTCAAATTTCACCACCGCGTTCTTGATATCATCGAAATATTGGTCTTTAGGTCACTTTTCTACGCATCTTGTCTGACGCATATAAAATCCTGGTTACTGCTTCTGGAAGAGATGGTTGGAGCAGACCTTCCTTGCACGTAATTAAATATTCTTGTCGGGTCTTTGCATCACAAGAAAGTTCAGACTATGTTCCATTGCTCGTTGGAATTAACTGCCGCTCCATGAGCACAGTGGAGCTTCCCAAACACGCCTCGTATAGTCAGAGCGACCAATTCAGTATCCTTAAGGACTTTCCAGAGCAGATCAAATATCGTGTTGTTACAAGAACCGAAAGTTCATCGCGTTAACTACAAAAAGTCTTCCTTCAGAGCACAATCACGAGAGAGTCCACATACCTCTGGCTTCAAGATAACTGGCTTACCTTCACGTTCCGGCTGCTTTATCGCAATTAAAAATAAGGGAGCTTGGTACCTTCCGAACACCCGCTGTCCAGCTCATACATTTCTGGCATAATTTCGAATATCGTTTCAGTTATAACCTCGGCGCCAGCTAGATAAGGGATGGGGGTGATTATCTTTATATCCGAGGTAAAGGAACCCCCCACCCCACCCCCGCTCGCAAACCCTCGGATAAGTATAGAAACGCAGTTTTAAAAAAAAATGCGCAAGACGCCTGTCACTAGTTTCATCTGAAGAATCCCGTTGCTAGGCAACACGAGAAGGCCTTTCATCGCTGTTAAATTTCACTCTATTGTGTGAAGTCTGTACGTACCGGGTGAAGATTAAATTCTTATGACAGCGGAATCATCAGAGAAATGTTCTACGTATAAACAAAGTGAAAGGGCCGCCATTATATCTTAACCCGTGAACGCGCCAGCAGCGATTGAGTGTCTGCCCAACGGAGGTGAAGCCCCCGAGGAGGTTACCACTCTCTGCACGACGGGACGGACAGACGAGAAATTAATTTAAAAAATGTGTTCTGGACTCCGACAGAGAATAATGCGTGTAGCGCAAACACAGAAGGGATGATAATATTAAAATGGATTATCATCAAGGATTAAGTAAGTTCTGGTAAGGACGTAAAATTGTGTCATCCTCATGGCGTACGTCCGTGGCATCTTTTCACTTATCGGCATACTATATACGGTTCTTAGAAATTCTTTTCAAATGTTAGAGCCATTTGCTGCTCTCTTTATCCATGTAACTGAATTTGAGAAAAATTGGAATGCTGAACGCGGAAAACAACTCGATCTGGACGGGAAGCCGCCAGTCTTCGGCGCTGCACTGCGCAGTGGAGCGAAGCCGTCAAGAAATTGTGGGGGGGGGGGGGGGACACGTGCAACTGTGATAACGATACAAGACCGACTGATGCTTGAGACACCGCGTGCCGGTAACCTCACTGGGCTAATTTCCTAACTAAACACCGTAATCGAAACTTTATCAACACATCGGTGTTCTAAACACGAGGGTTCACTAACAAGAGAGATACTTCGGTCACATCTGGCTCCAAAGTCGGAAACTTCATAAACGGATAAACAGTACAAGTTAACTAAATCCTGTGGTTAAACCGTGAGATTCGACATCGCCATACACATTAGCTTCTCCGTCTATACATATTTCCGTATTCTGCCAAAATAACACAATTTCCCGGAAGCCACGCGCTTACGGGACACTCGGTATAGTGACCGGTAACAGCGAGACATTAAACACCATCGTCAACCACAGAGACGAGATCAACCACTCGCTTTCAAAGTAAACAAGGATGTCGCGAGCCTACAATTCTCCATCCTTCGTATAAATAACGCTCACAAAGAAATATAATAACAGTTACTGACCCCTAACGAGGTTCGAAAGTGAACTACGCACGTTCGAAGTTCCGGTAATCATCACTCGGTCATTCAGAGAGGTGGAACACGACGTATCATTCGGTATTGCAGTGTATTTGTTGTATCTGGATCAGCGCAGATGTTGTTTTATGCAGATAATATCCGACAGATAGCTATGCAAATGTAATCAGAACTGTCGGATGATAATAACACGACGCGAACAAGTTCATTAATTGCACAGCCTTCGGCCCTGTATCACAGCTATCATGTACTGTCATTAACATGTGGACACAATCCGTTGGTCTACGCAGTCCGAATGTCCACCTCCGTTCCTGCGATCTCAAAGTCACAAAGATCTAGGGGAGGTTAAAAAAAAACAACCTTCATCAGGGATCTCAGCCAAAAGACACCAGAGTACTTTTTTTTTTAAATATTTGTGAGCGTCGGTCCAGTATAAATATTCCTCAAATGAGTTTTTAGCTGTTTTCACACGTCATTAATCTTTCATGTACGCAGTTAAAGAGGATACAACCCCACAACTGAATTACAGATGTAATACAATAATCAGATATCATATTTCATATTACGAGGTGCGATCGGTAAGTTTCAAGACTGTGTCAATAACGGGCGAACCGGATGAAGTACGAGCTTCTGCCGCTAGGGGGTGCGGCCTACATTCATAGTGAATAAGTGTGCCAGCCGGCATCATCGAATTAGCATTTGTTTCTTAGTTACGGGGCGTTTTGGTAGTGCATTACACCGACCCTCCTGCGATTTCGGAATGGCGTGTGCATCAAATTTTGCCAAAGACTCGCCAAAACGGCTACGGAAACCTATGGAAATGCTAAAGCAAGCATTTGGGGGGGAGTCCGCAATGGGTCGTGCACAAACTTTTGTGTGGCATTCACGTTTTAAAAATGGCCGAACCTCTGTCGATGATGACGAGCGTTCTGGACGACCATCTTCGAGCACTACGCCCGAAAATGTTACGAAGATTCGGCAGGCCATTCACGAAGATCGACGTCGTACCATCAACGACTTGGATGAATTTAATACCTGAGATAAGTGTACGGGTTTTTATAGGCGCAGTCTTGAAACTTTCTGATCGCACCTCGTATTTCATTAAATATACAGAAGAAAAATGTACATGGTTTCTTCTTAATTACTCCAGTGCGTAAGTAAAACGTTTAAAATTTACAGCAATACGGGGGGGAGGGGAGGAAAAGAGAGTAGAATCTACTCAACTCGCGGGCCCCTTTGGGCAGAACACTCCTGTACCCAACCCCGGCCACCGACCGATCTGTTTCGCCAGATACTTTGTCTAGGTAATCCGCTATTAGCGCCAGAGGGCAGGATGGTCGTCTGACACGAAGTCAACACTCGACAAGATGGATTGGGACGGCCTCTCAGCGTTATTAATATTGCAGTGGCGAACTGGCTCGACCATTCCCCCCTGCACGCGCAATCATACACAAAGAAGGAGGGATGCTTGTTGACAGTGCGGTCAGCTTAAAATTATATTGCTGGTCAGTCATGTCAAACTGCAGACTATTAAATGTATATTAGACTTGAAACATACAGGGCGACCGAAAATTATAAAACCATCGGTCAATTCAGAGCAGAAGAACAACGTTTCGGAGACACTCCCTGGCTCCATCAACAGGGAACGATGTCATTCGTTGAAGCTCGGTTTAGAATAGAGCTGATCGCCCAAAAAGAGTTTGTAATTTTTTTAAAACTGTGTTCCGCAGTCAAGAATATTAATTTGTTTTTAAAACATCATGCAGCAACCTGCACATTGAAAATAGAAGTTCATTGTCGTGTTCACAAAAGCCCGCCACTACGCCCCATCCTGGGCCAATTCAGTCAATATTATGTAAGATCCACTTTAATATCACCCCCCCCCCCACATATGCCCAAATCGATATTACAGAGACTCGTTAAATAAACTACATCTGTAATGGATTAAACTTTGACAGGGTTTATTCTTGTACCAATCAGGAGTTCAACTTCAATCTGTGTTCTCCGCTTGTCGTTGGCGACCACGTTTCAAACCCACACAAAAATTTCCTTTAAGTCAGGTGCCCGAGCCGACATTCGTAAAGGCGTGTGACGTCTTCCCCTAATAACTGCATCTTCCTGTCTCTTTCGAGCAGTGTCTTTGGGGACTTAAAATAAGAGTCTTTGTGTTTCAGTTGGCGCCAACATTTTCAAAAACAATTTATATTTACCCACGAGCGTTACAAAAACTCTTTTACATCAATGAACTGCATTTTCCGCCCTCCACAGGAAGACTTTGATGATGTTCTAACAGCGAAGGGGCCTCCAGGCTTCTGACAGGGACCACCTGGCATGCAGCATTTGTTCTGACACAGGATGTGACGTCATACTCTTCGATTTTATTCAGTTACCGTTCAAGTAAGCTGACAGCGTTTCAGAAAGAACTCAATAGATGAGCCCCACGACGACATCATTCGTTGATGAAAGCCAGTTACGTGCGGAAATCAACTCAAAAGAAAAATATGGATTGTCATTATTCACTAAAGTTTATGTTTCAACATTAAAATAAAATTTCCCCTCTGTGAAAACACGTCAAGTATGGGGACTGAAAATTAAGACTCCACACATTCTAAATCTTGGCATTTCTAGATGGAGTTGAGTAGTCCTGCCGAGAATCGAAAGCAAATACTCCAGCCAGTGACCAGCTAACATGTTAATTAAGGATGAAGCCGATTTCAATATTTTACTTTGTTCAGTGATTTCAGTACATTATAAAAACACACAAGTAAACTGTTTTCATACAGTTCCTTACCTAACACATCACCCTCATGATGCAGGCAGTAAGAACCTCCGAAACGTCGATAAATTTCAATCAGACTACACGAGGCAACATTCCAGAATCAATAGTTTTCATACTTCCACCTTCTATGTCCAAATACCTTCCTCTGCAGTGTATTTTAAAAAACCCTAAATATATTGTATGTAGCCACGGAGGTCTAGCGGTTAGAACGCTGGCCTTGTAATCCTGGGGTCTCGGGTTCGAATTTATAACTTCTGTTGGGCAAGGCCGTGGTCTAGGCAACTCGGAGTTTTCCTCCGTGGCATCCCAACAATTACTCCATTCACACACAGAAGAAGGCAATGGCAAACCACTTCTGGATCATCTGCCAAGAACGTATATGAACAGGTCCCAGTCGGAGAAAAGGATGGAAGGATCCTGTTCATATGGACCTGTCCTCAGACAGAACACTAAATAATAATAATAAATATATTGTATTATTGTTTTGTATATAATTATTAAGCGTCAATTATATACAATCTGCGTGTCCTCTGTGCAATGGGCAATTTCCAAAGCAACAGTTTCAGACTTTTCGAGAATCAAATGGTCGAACGATCATCCCCAATGTAAGAAGAAACAACCAACGCTGGTGACTCTTACATATAGAACAGGGTGAAAAATGGTTTTCTGCGACGTTCGACCCATTTCCTGTAAAGAAAGTTCCATTCTTATCCGCTGGAATGTAAATGAAGTATCATTATGAATGATGAAAGTTGTCGGCCCTGTAAACAAATGACAGCTGTATTTTGGGATATGTCACTGTTTATCGCCGTCGCAGGAGGTAACGGGGTACTTAATATCTTAATCACAAACTGAGAACACGCTCAAGTGTTGTGCATTAATAGGGTAATGGATGAATGCAGAATTACATTTTATAACCAGACGTTTGTTTCTAGAAATTTAAATATGATACCCCAGTGGGTCCAGAAGGTTTACACAGCAAGATGTAGGATATCTGACACCGTAATGAGGAGGTCCTGGTAAATGGTAACTATATTTACCATGTGCTTTAACAATCAATTGGAAACTGCCATTTTGTATTTATGAGTTTCAAATCATTCTACCCGTGAACAGCGATTATTTCCTTAAACAGCGTTAACCAGTTGATCTTTGTAATGGTTAAGTGCTGTGTTTTCTTCGCGGTACGGACTGAATTGTTAAATGTAATTTAGACGAACTATGATTCTCACTGTAAACAGCGATTAATTCCTTAAACAGCGTTAACCATTCGATCTTTGTAATGGTGAAGTGTTGTGTTTTCTTTGCGGTAGGGACTGGATTCTTAAATGTAATTTAGACGAACTATGATTCTCACTGTAAACAGCGATTAATTCCTTAAACAGCGTTAACCATTCGATCTTTGTAATGGTGAAGAGTTGTGTTTTCTTCGCGGTACGGACTGAATTCTTAAATGTAATTTAGACGAACTATGATTCTCACTGTAAACAGCGATTATTTTCTTAAACAGCGTTAACCATTCGATCTTCGTAATGGTGAAGTGATGTGTTTTCTTTGCGGTACGAACTGAATTCTTAAAATAATATCTAGACGAGCTTCGGATACATTGACTTAGCCTATAGATCACTAATTATCCTTTCCATGTAATTATTCATTTGTTTTCCTAACGCGTAATTATTTATGAATTATGCATTATGAATGAGCTCGTTTGGTTAGACACGGGTGTAAAACTTGGTCTTTCACTCTAAGGGAATAATTTGGGGCTGAGATGAAAAAACGAGACTGGAAATCAGGTCAAGCGAGGCAGTCTATTACCGTAATATTTATCTGACAAGACTGCTCTTTGCAGCTTGTAACTTTATATAAGGTAAAAGTGAAGTGTTTGCATTAAGCTAATGGACGTTTAACAAAAACAAATTTGATTTAAAAGCTAAGTAACTCTGTATTCTAAGCTTCTTTTTCACCTCTGTGATAAGGGTGCTTGTAGAAACATGTTTACAGACGTGTGGGTTGTGTAAGAGGGTGCAAAAGTCAACACCGCCCTCCAAATGTATCCACACACACAAAGTAGTAAGCCTTTAATAAATAAATCAGCCAGCCCGCCCCCTTTCATGGAGAAAGTTTCTCTCTCCCCCTCAACTCGGTACAGGAGAGCGTCTCTCTGGGCGCAACGAATGACAAATCGCCCACTTTTTAAACTGAAACTTCCCGCTTACCTCAGGCACACATTTTATGTGCATCTTTCTGTATATGGACAGCGTCGAATTGCAATGTTACCGACCCAAATACTGTACACTACCAGATCCATAATTACAGACCTAACTAAGCGGGCGAATCCTTTTTCATAAGCTGATATTCGCTTAGCTGGTCGAGACAAGCCGCGACTTTTAACCTGAATGTCTGTTACAGTACTCTGGAGAGGCCGCCATCGTATCTCGGTGTACTTTAATCCAACCCAGACTCTCACACCATATTTACTTAATATCAATTTTAAAATAGTGTAGTTGCGTCATATTGTGATTTATTAAATTAAAATTAAATTATTTGGTTATTCCGTCAAATCACAATGTATTTAAAATAAGATAATTAAAATAATTAAGATATCATTCTGTGTTCCATATCGAATAATCGATTTACAATTGAAACAGTTACAACATGTTTCGGTTTTATTAAACCATCATCAGGTGTAAAATTATATTAAATTTAAAACTCAATTACATTTTTTTTACAATTTTTCGTAGTGTAGTTTTTTGGAGGTCGTGTCCAGATATTTTCATATAATGGATCAACTTTATTGTTTGAAGTGATGCTTTTGATGTTTACATCGGTCAGAGATGAAATAGTAGACAACACAGTTGTAATTCAGTAATAAACCTTGATCGGATACGGTAATACTTCTGAATCACCTCCAGACACAACTGTGTTGTCTACTATTTCATCTCTGACCGATGTAAACATCAAAAGCATCACTTCAAACAATAAAGTTGATCCATTATATGAAAATATCTGGACACGACCTCCAAAAAACTACACTACGAAAAATTGTAAAAAAATTGTAATTGAGTTTTAAATTTAATATAATTTTACACCTGATGATGGTTTAATAAAACCGAAACATGTTGTAACTGTTCCAATTGTAAATCGATTATTCGATATGGAACACAGAATGATATTTTAATTATCTTATTTTAAATACATTGTGATTTGACGGAATAACCAAATAATTTAATTTTAATTTTAATATTATACTCTTAAGCACGCCTAGATGTCCCTAGTGGTCACTTTCCTTTAGATAACCAAAGTACAAATTACGAAAAACCTCGGACGGTAATATTTGCCTACAGACAGACAGACAGAATTACAGCCGCGACCTTTTGAACACGAAGCCCGAACGCCACCTCGAGGCAGCGTCTTACGATTATATCCACTTACTCACGACTCTGACAGCCCTGATTTAGGACTACTTTGTGCAACATTAACTCAATATGCGATTTAAGGACAAATGAAAGTAGCTATCGAGCATTTTTCAATCTGTACGCTTAAAGAAACTACTTTCCGATTGAAGCAAATGAACAGTATCGAATCGCTCTGACGAAACAAAACACCGCGATTCAATGGGATGAAGGGGGGGGGGGTGGAGGGGTTGTGGGGGTTGGGAGATCAAGCTCTCAAACCTTTTAAATTAGCTTCCAGAATGTTCTTTCTTTGAAACCAGGATCTGTAAGTCACGAGATCACGTCGGTGTGTACACTCCACGCTGCGACGAGCTAATCTTTCCGTTTCGAGAAGATTCCATCTTTACAGATTTTAATATTTAACCGGTTCCTTGCTACGAACGAAAAATCTCGATCAGGAAATGAATTTTATGAATAACTCAGACATGACGTTAATGCTTTTCCTTTGTTAAGGTGATTTGTTAAGAAAACGTATACCGAATGAAGGCAAACCAATGGAATGAAGACGATAAAAGACGGGGAGAGAGGGAGAGACAGCGTCTACAGAGTTTCGGAATAGGCAATTAAGCATTACGCTGCACAGTCCATTACGATGACAATAAAAAAAAAATTACTAACCAATAATTTAACCATAATTTTCTTGTAGCTATTACAGTTCCTGCAATGACATAAGGTCGAGATTTTAATTAATTTAGGTTAATAAGTGCTTGACAAAGAACCGTCCTGTCAACAGTACATACTTGAGCCCATCAGGGCAACCTTCGCTTCAAGTCATTATTAAATTCTAACGTAAAATAAAAGCAATTAATTACCTACAAACACACAACCTTTAACCTGTCATCACACAGGGGTATTTTATATTTTAAATGCGGCGAAGAATCACTCTGACCTTAAAATGAAGAAATAAATAAACTGCAGGAGGTATAATAAGATGATTGACATTTTTAAATTAAAATCAATTACTTTAAGTTACCATGAGAAAACGCGGACGTTTGTGCAGAACATGAAAAAATTCCAAAATCTATTCACTTACAACACTTTGAAACCCGAAGCTCGTCTAAATTACATTTAAGAATTCAGTCCGTACCGCGAAGAAAACACCACACTTCACCATTACGAAGATCAACTGGTTAACGCTGTTTAAGGAAATAATCGCTGTTTACAGTTCATACGAAACCCATGAATACAAAATACACAATTACTGATTTTTAAAGGAGGTGGTACATATACTTACCACTTGCCTACACTGGGACCCCACCAGCCTCGTATCTAGTGAATATTGGGGCTTCCCCCCCCCCACCGAGGTTAAACGCCCGAGGCGAGAAGCTAACGACCGTCTAGTCCCGACATCTAGAATGGTAACAGCTTTGCCACCACGCCCCCTGTACACCTCAGGCAGTGGTACTTTTCGTTTACCCTTACGTCTATTGGCCCCTGGTTCGTATTCGGGAGGTCTCGAGTTCGTATATCGGCGCCAAGACCGATTGTCCCTCCAGAGTAAATTCTGAGAAAGAAGGCAACGACCGCTTCCTTCCATATCCCTCCCAATTCACTTCTCCTTTGTCATCCGACGCTACGTAACTTAATCTACCTGGGAACGCAGTTACATAAACCACAAATGAATAACAACCTCGCGGGACACAGTTTGAGAACCACAAGCAGTGGACTGAGTGTCTTTAGCTGCGAGGGGCGAGTGTACGAGAAAGCTCTTGTGCTGGGGGCGATCTAATGGGCGGGAGACACTGGAACAATGAGAAGAAGTAGCGGGAAGAATTAATGGGGCTGTTTCCGGTTCCCGTTGAAGACTCCGGCTAATGGAGCGAGTGATGGCCACTTTTCAATTACCGAAGTTCAAAATATTGTCATTATCTGATGCGAGCGGCGGTTCAATGAAACAACCCCCCCCCCCCCTCCAACCTATCATCATTGCCACTTATCGAGTCCTCAGGGGACGTCTCAACGCGACGCCTGTGCAATGGTTTTTGAAACATAATTCGCGCGAAATAACCTGTTGTTGTTGTTGTTATTATTTTGTAGGTTTCACACCGTATTTTCTTCAACGAAGCCGTGGTGATGGAGGCAGTAAGCATCTCCGAAACACCTGCACATTTCTACCAAACTAAGCGTCGCATCAACCCAGAGGACAGGAATCTTCAAGATACGAAGTAGACACCTGTTTAGATGCTGGGCAGGAACCTTGACTTGCAGACCACTGAGAGAGAGTTATTTTCAACACAGCCCGTTACAGTTACGGGATAACCTTCGTCATTGTCGTTCTCTCTCTGAAATTTCCAATTCTTTTTCGTTAACAGGAGAAGATTGAAGCTCAAACAGATGAACGTCAAACTGCCCCCCCCGCCCCCACGGCCGCCACAAATACGGGCCGGTAACCTTAACCCCAGAGGAGTCTCATGGACAGTGCAATGGGGCTGTGGTGAATCAGAGGCCCACAGGTCTAGTGAGAAATCGAGATATCGATTTCACCAGTTGCTCCATCGATTTCGTTTCTTTCCGAACGAAAAGTTTGAATTCCCCTTGTTTCGAAAGTGGCTTCTGAGGTGGGGGGGGGTGGTGGTGGTTCACTTACAGCTTTCGTAGAGACTGCTTAAAGTAGTCTAAAGTCGAGGTTCACAACCGCGTTGTTAAATCTCTGTACTATCTACGAGTTTCACTCTGCACTTATATAATCCCAGGGATTCCAAAAGGTCCGAACACTTTGTACCAATGTAATTCTCATATGAGGAAGATGTAATGAAATCTGATTTTAATCGATGTTTTACAAACGTAAAGCTCAGTCCTTCAAATTCACCTTAATAATATACTTATATAAAAATGTGTAGAGCTGTACCTCCACTCCCCCCCCACACCTCCGTATGGCCAGATGCTTAGTTAAGCGCCACCATCGACTTTATCCGTTTATGTACGCCAGTCTTCTGCGTTATGTTACGTAATTTTTATGACGCGAGAAACGTAACCCTTGCGTTTACTTTCAGCCTACAGAAGAAACGTCATGCACGCACGCGGTTTCGTCTTGTAATGTAACTGCCGCGTCATTTGCGATAATTTACTTTCGGGATCATTATGTAACTGGGGAACTTAATGTCACAGTGACGTGACCGGCACACTGCGTGATTCGAGCCCAAAATCGATTCTTGTCGGCAGCTAATTACGCAAGTCGTTTCTACGAAATTATACTTTTTTGCGTCTTAAACCACTTTTAGGCTCCCGAAATATCTGTATATGGCGATATTTGAGGTTCTCGGGTTAGGTTATAGACGCTTATGTATCTTACAAAAGCCACGGTGATCTAGCGGTTAGAACGCTGGCCTTGTAAACCTGGGGGTCTCGGGTTCGATTCCCGGCGGTGCCCGAATTTATAACTTGTGTTGGGCAAGGCCGTGGTCTAGGCAACACGGAGTTTTCCTCCGTGGCATCCCAACAATTACTCCATTCACACACAGAAGAAGGCAATGGCAAACCACTTCTGGATCATCTGCCAAGAACGTATATGAACAGGTCCCAGTCCGAGAAAAGGATGGAAGGATCCTGTTCATATGGACCTGTCGTCAGACAGAACACTAAATAATATAATGTAACTTACAAGGCATCTACTTAATGATGAGATCGTAACTTCTATTCGCTTCTGACCCCTGGTGGTAGGCACTAAGAAGTCAGGGGGAACGGGAAATTTAAAGGCGTTTTCATACCTGAAAATTACAACAGTTTCAGGAAATGTCTTAATACCTATAAGGTACAACTCTACAGATATTCCCAAATATGTAAGATCTTAGGACAATAACAATGAATCAACATCAACTTTCAAGTACTTACAAACAAGCCGGAAATCTTTTCACTTCATAGCAACCACGGAAGGTGTCTCTAGTGGTTACGTACCTGGAAACACAAACAAACGACAGTCGTTAACCTTTGCAGTTGGCACAGTAACAGCTCTGATATCTTACGCAAACAAATGCTAATCGCACTGAATAATGCCTGGTTCTCATCGGTAGAAACAGCGTGACAATGTAATTTATGCAACAGAACGTTTCCTGCCTGATATAAGGTCGAGGTTGTGACCCCTTCCCACCACGTCAAAGGCAGGACAAGGTCGAAACTGGTAAAACCGCCTGGAACCAAATATTCATCGCCCTGATGACGGAGGCAGTATGACCTCTGAAACGTTGGTTAACATCGACCAGACTACACAGCGCAACAACCCAGAAGACAGAAATCTTCATACTCGAATCGCCCTGATGATGGAGGCTGTATGACCTCTGTAACGTTGGTGGACATCGACCAGACTACACAGCGCAACAACCCAGAAGACAGAAATCTTCATACTCATCGCCCTGATGATGGAGGCAGTATGACCTCCGAAACGTTGGTTAACATCGACCAGACTACACAGCGCAATAACCCAGAAGACGGATATCTTCATACTCATCGCCCTGATGACGGAGGCAGTATGACCTCTGAAACGTTGGTTAACATCGACCAGACTACTCAGCGCAACAACCCAGAAGACTGAACACTTCATACTCATCGCCCTGATGACGGAGGCAGTATGACCTCTGAAACGTTGGTTAACATCGACCAGACTACTCAGCGCAACAACCCAGAAGACTGAACACTTCATACTCATCGCCCTGATGATGGAGGCAGTATGACCTCTGAAACGTTGGTTAACATCGACCAGACTACTCAGCGCAACAACCCAGAAGACAGAAATCTTCATACTCATCGCCCTGATGATGGAGGCAGTATGACCTCCGAAACGTTGGTTAACATCGACCAGACTACACAGCGCAATAACCCAGAAGACGGATATCTTCATACTCATCGCCCTGATGACGGAGGCAGTATGACCTCTGAAACGTTGGTTAACATCGACCAGACTACTCAGCGCAACAACCCAGAAGACAGAAATCTTCATACTCTGATGATGGAGGCAGTATGACCTCTGAAACGTTGGTTAACATCGACCAGACTACACGGCGCAACAACCCAGAAGACAGAAATCTTCATACTCTGATGACGGAGGCAGTATGACCTCTGAAACGTTGGTTAACATCGACCAGACTACTCAGCGCAACAACCCAGAAGACAGAAATCTTCATACTCTGATGATGGAGGCAGTATGACCTCTGAAACGTTGGTTAACATCGACCAGACTACACGGCGCAACAACCCAGAAGACAGAAATCTTCATACTCTGATGATGGAGGCAGTATGACCTCTGAAACGTTGGTTAACATCGACCAGACTACACAGCGCAATAACCCAGAAGACGGAAATCTTCATACTCACCGCTGTGAGAACCTCAAGTCTTACAAATACACACATCACTTCATCCCCAGAGGAGGGATGCGGCAGTGTGAGTGGACCGTTCAGCAATTTGCTGACCGGGTCTTCTGTAATGCACACTACCAGCTACAGAAGAGCGCATGTCCTCAGGGCTATAGTCGAAATATAAATTATTAAAATCCTCCTCCTCCATATTGAAGGCACACAGAGAGAGAGAGGGAGGCTTTCTAGGGAGATCCGCCCCTCGCAGCTTTGCAACATAAAGCGAAACTGTGCGGTCGCAAGGCCTGCCCTCTGCCGTATTTGATGAAGTTAGCGTTCTGAGGTCAGGCGAAGTGGATGACGATATCTCCCGGAGATATTAAGCAGTTTACTGCCTGCCGGATTGGGTATTCAACGACAACGTATCAACTCAAAGGCACTCAGTTCTATCTGGTGGAAATGTTAAACCGCCAACAGGGTTGCGTATTTAACGGCAAGGTATCAACTGCAAGTTTAGAACCAGATACCTTGTGAATCGGAGTATGACGTGGTACCGCTGTAATAACCCATTCGGTCCCGGCAGAGCAGCAGAATTCTGGTAAAACTTACATCTTCCTTACACCGCTAGTTGTTTCAGTGACGATGGCCAACAAATATTAAAAGCTGAAATCTTCTGAATTACATTTAAGAATTCAGACCGTACCGCGAAGAAAACACCACACTTCACCATTACAAGGATCAACTGGTTAACGCTGTTTAAGGAAATAATCGCTGTTTACAGTGAGAATCATAGTTCGTCTAAATTACATTTAAGAATTCAGTCCGTACCGCGAAGAAAACACTACACTTCACCATTACAAAGATCGAATGGTTAACGCTGGTTAAGGAAATAATCGCTGTTTACAGTGAGAATCATAGTTCGTCTAAATTACATTTAAGAATTCAGTCCGTACCGCGAAGAAAACACTACACTTCACCATTACAAAGATCGAGTGGTTAACGCTGTTTAAGGAAATAATCGCTGTTTACAGTGAAAATCATAGTTCGTCTAAATTATATTTAAGAATTCAGTCCGTACCGCGAAGAAAACACCACACTTCACCATTACAAAGATCGAATGGTTAACGCTGGTTAAGGAAATAATCGCTGTTTACAACGAGAATCATACGAAACTCATAAACTGAGAGTTAATGACGGCAAACGCAGGTGGTACACATAGTTACCACCGGGCTTTTGCGTGTGAATCACGCGAATTGGGATCTATATACAAAAGGCTTTGCAGCTTGCCAAATTCTTACGACTGTTTCTCAATGTCGCTGCGCTGTAACTCCTTTAACCAATTTCTGGAGGAACAGAAGAGGGCTATTTGATTTTAATGTTTAACTCGATTAGGGAACCGAAATCACAGCTGTAACACGCAACTTGGCCATATTTTGTGTGTAGAAGGAAGGTCTAAAAGCGGATTAGTTGCCGGATGGCAAGATTAGGTCCGCCATAAGCTGTCTGCCATGTTGTTTTAAAGAGGATTCTTGTTTGGACAGTGCTGCCACACCAACTATTTTATTACTACAGTGGCTTTGTTACATATCTGAGCAAACTCTAGTTATTGTCTTCCTATGTTTGTTTCGGATATTAGACCAGGGGGTGGTGTAGTCAGTGGGGAGGGATTAAACTCCCACAGCTGGGGCACAATTCAAGACGGAGGACAGCACAAGAAGACGTTACATAGAGAAGGGAAAACAGAGGCAAAGAACGAAGAATTTGGAGAAGGGAGAAAGGACAAGAGAAGAATAAAGACTAGGCACAGAAGAAATACGAGACGGAAAGAAATTAAGAGTTAAAGGAGAATATGGGGAATAAATTAACAGGACTTAATCAGGGAACGATAGAACGTTCCTGCCATGTGTCCCTACGTCTTCCAAGAGGAATCATGCCTTCAGGTTTTCCGAGCAAAAGTCTGTATCCGCTCTGCTCATAACAAACCCTCCTTAATTTGTCAACGTAACAACATCTGGTGTAGAGTACAACGTTTGTATTAACTATGGGTTTTGTATGTTACTCATAAGAAAGTGATTATTTCCCTAAACGCTGGCCTTGTAATCCTGGGGTCTCGGGTTCGATTCCCGGCGGTGCCCGAATTTATAACTTGTGTTGGGCAAGGCCGTGGTCTAGGCAACACGGAGTTTTCCTCCGGGGGCTTCCCCGGTTTCTCCGTGGCATCCCAACAATTACTCCATTCACACACAGAAGAAGGCAATGGCAAACCACTTCTGGATCATCTGCCAAGAACGTATATGAACAGGTCCCAGTCCGAGAAAAGGATGGAAGGATCCTGTTCATATGGACCTGTCGTCAGACAGAACACTAAATAATAATAAGATGAGGTGGTCTAGCGGTTAGAACGCTGGCCTTGTAATCCTGGGGATCTCGGGTTCGATTCCCGGCGGTGCCCGAATTTATAACTTGTGTTGGGCAAGGCCGTGGTCTAGGCAACACGGAGTTTTCCTCCGTGGCATCCCAACAATTACTCCATTCACACACAGAAGAAGGCAATGGCAAACCACTTCTGGATCATCTGCCAAGAACGTATATGAACAGGTCCCAGTCCGAGAAAAGGATGGAAGGATCCTGTTCATATGGACCTGTCGTCAGACAGAACACTAAATAAACAAATATAAATAAATAGTATTTCAGATAAACTTCGTGGTTCAGAGAATCAATGAAAATTATAATATTTGCTAATTACTCCCCGGTACTAGCAAATATAGTTGAATTGGACTGTATTAACAAATGATAGTGCAATCAGTTAGCTTAAACAGGATTGTTTCCGTATGTTCCAGGCCATAAAATGTCACCGTGTCACAACACATCGGAAGGGACATGATCAGGATTAAGCTTACATAAAAGTGGTGCAACCAGTTCGTTGTCTGTTTGCATAAGCAACTCAAGGTAATAACTAGTAACACGTTATGTAACCATGGTAACAACTCAACAGAAATTTTTTTAAGGCTCGCCCAATTACAAACTTGAACGTGAAAGTCACAACGGGACCGGAAAAATAAGTCACGATCTTTCAATGTCGTCAGGTTTGCAGAATTTGATTGTACACTCACAAAAGAATGCTGTAAGTCTAAGAGACGCCGATTCTAGTGACCTTTCGGGGTCTAAAATGATCTCAAAATATACGGCAGTTCAGTTCAAGACCTTCCAGGTAAGTAAATGATTTTCCGCGTTTAACAGTTGCTGGAGGCAAATCGCTTTAAGTTTGTAAATAACCTTCATTTCGCGTTCTACTGCAACGCCAGAGTTCTGCGCACTCAAGGTCACGCAACGATTCGCCTTTATAACGACGGACGGAGTTCTCGTGGAAAGTGGGGTAAGGATTGGAAAGTACTAACAGTGAACGTGGAAAGTCACTTGGTAGTCAGTGAGACATCTAACCCCCCGCCCCCACAACGAATATGTTCCTCGTTATATGAATAACCCATCGTCCTGATGATGAAAGCAAAATGCGACACCGAAACTAGGTCAATTTCTAAAAGACTACACGGCGCAATATCCCATAAAATAACCATCTTCATACTCATCGCCTTGAGAACCTGAAATCTTGACCCCCAAAAAACTAAATACTACCAAAATACATAATTTATAAAATATCGTGTTCTAGAATTTCAGCTCATGGATGCATCTGACTCACTGTTACTCGGAACGCAAATACAACCAATCGGACTCCGGAACTGACGAGTGTCCATGTTCAACCCCCACAGAGTAACTTTTCAATCTATTACTGCGGTGTGTTCCTGTCAATAGAGCCCCCCTCCCCCCGGCCCTAAATACATGACATCACCGAAAAGGGGTTTGGACGCGGGGGGAACCAATGGCATTTGTTGCATTTTATTATAGAATATTAAAACTATGCATTCAGCCAGTTTTTAATATCCTACAGGGTGCATTCTGTGGTAATGGATATCCGTTGTCGGAAGATCCGTGGTTCGGGACCAGACAGCGATAAAAGGTTTTTGTGTCGTGTTCAATCAGCCGAGGAATAACAATGCCAGTCCTTCCGTAACACCGATTCACATGAAAATATTCAATTGAGGCTGAAGTATTTGTTTCATGGGTCATTGTAAATTTCCCACTGCAGTCTATAAATTTAACGATTATGTGGGTAGATGCGTCGTGCAGTGTTCTGGTTGTATGCCAACTTTTCCGAGGAATATACTGCCTCCATCTTCGGGTGTGAAGATAATGGCGCTTTATTTCTGCTTCTGGAAAGTTATGGTTAATAATAAGACCGACAGCAAACTAGGAACGACATTGAAAAATACTCTGTAAAAAGTTGCAAAATACCTTCGCTGTACTGTATTGTTTCATTTTCATTTTATCGGCGTTTTAATCCATACGCAAATCATCGTACGCCACATATCATATCTGAACCAAATGCTTTGTCGGGAAGCCATGACACCGGAGGAAAACCTCAACTTTCTCATCACTAGTAATATCATAACATGGCGGCCGAGCGAACTTCAGCTGTGAAAAAAATATATCATCTTCAAATTATACGGTGCTCCAAAAGTCGTGATGAGTCATCTTTAAAAAGATATTCTCTTGTACAAGAGATGGTAAAGTTGCGTCATATTGTGATATAATAAATATATATATTGTTTATTTAAATCTTGTCCGTCTAATCACAATAAATTCTTATTAAATATTAAAATATTACAATAATTAACATTTAAAATATTAAAAAAATGATGGTCTAATGTAAAATCGAATATTTCGATAAAGAACATCATTTAATATTTTAAATATTTTAAATGTTAATTATTGTAATATTTTAATATTTAATAAGAATTTATTGTGATTAGACGGACGAGATTTAAATAAACAATATATATTTATTATATCACAATATGACGCAACTTTACCATCTCTTGTACAAGTTATGAGAATTTATCGGCATTTATTTTCCTACCTAAACAGTTCCATTCCCCCCCCCCCCCCCCCATCGACCGCCATTCTACCATTCTCATCTATCATCGCCCAATGACAGTGTGCGACAGCCCTGAGCAAAGAACACATAATAACGCTCTCGGTCCTAAGTTTAGGGCTTCGCCACTTGGCTGGTCTCGGAGTTAAGGTACTTTAGTTTATCTCTGCGTCTGATGTCAAATTTTGAGGTTACGTCTAACAAATGAAGAAACTAATAACAGAAGTCATGCAGACAAGACATCTCATTTGTATGGTCACTGACACGAAGCATCTCTCGACACGTTTTCTAACGCACTTCGAGCAAACGGGGTTTAACAATATTCATTTCAGAATATCTCACCATAAATTACATGGAAATTAATAGGTCAAAGGTTAAAAGGTCATGTTGCGTTGCTCTGCTTTCAACAGGTTCTACGTATTTTGTGGTCCCCGTCAATGAGCGCCAAAGACTTAGTTCAGTTTCCCGCTGAGTAACCAACCAATTGCATTTCTACGTCAGTCTCCGTAGAACGTTCAGGGCTACGTGGGCGTCCGTTCCAAATCCCAGTGGGGCGACGTCATGAGTAATGGCAGCTCATACGTCACCGAAAATGTGTTGGGGGGGGGGGGGGGAATTTGCAAATCTGAATGTCTACTTAGGGCTGAGAACATGTTTGCATGATCGCCGCTGATAACGCATTAGGGAGGATAGAAGCAAATTGTAAAATAGGTACCACAGCATCCGCTCCAGCTCTGGGCCAAGGGCGTCTCCAGGTGGGTGCACAGTCTGCGATTTGCTGGTTGAAATTTGAAATGAATATAAATTATGAGGATAAACCACACAAGTTACAAGCTTCAAATCCCACAAGAAAATTGGCATGGACGTTAACGTAGGAGTGCTAACAACTAACTACGCCCAGATGTTTTGTATATAAGATAATTCCCGACCCTTTTCAGTTTGATGGTCGGTGAATTATTTCAGGGATACGTACAGATAACCAGTATTAAAATCAATAATAACTAAGGTTGTAAATTAATTAAACGTGGTCGAATTATGAAGCAGTACATATTGTTTCACGAAGCAGATAGCTCCCAGACAGGCAGGCTGCCCGCTTTACATGGGGCTCCTGTACCATAAATCCCGTTCAGAGCTCATTCAACTACGTGCTACATGACCGGCAAGCCCTCAAGTGCGAACTGGTTCAACTGTCCCTAGCAAGTGCCTGGCTGAGTACCTGTTTTCATGACCCTGTATCAACTGTGAGAGTCACGAATCCGGATGACCACTTTAAAAAAAATTACATGTATGCTCCATTCACACGTGAATATTAATAGAACATGTATTGAGTTCCGGAGTTGGATTTTTTTTTCAAAAAATAATGAACACGAAAGCGTGACAGCATCCGAAATCTCAACCCCTAACCCTTTAATTCCAATTAAACCAACGGCTCATATAACGCGATTTTCAATAACACGGTGTTTTCCAGGAATGCAACTAACGCGTTATAGGATAAACGACTGTTGGTGGTTAAATGTGACACGTAATCTTCATGAACAATTTGCTACAACAGTTAGTTAGTTAGTTAGTTAGTTAGTTAGTTAGTTAGTTAGTTGCTCTGTGGATTTCAGAAATAACAGAATTGGTGTTCATAGAGAAATCTTTCAATTAACTGTGAAGGAATCTACGAGCAGATAGCACCATGACAGCGGTACATGATAACACGCCTTACTCTGGATGGTACAGATACTGTTACTTGTTAACACATAAACCAGTCTCCTTAAGAAAATCTCGTCAACATCTTCTGTCCAGTCCTCCCCGTCCACAGACTGTCTACGAGATTTCAATTTGGCCCAGAGTTCTTACATCACGAATCTGTGTGAATTCTACCGTGAATCATTAATCATTGCCCCGTTGAATTTTTATACGGAATTATGTTAAATTTTCTGTACCTTCTATTTGTAATCCTACGAGAAGGCGACAAAAATGTAAAAGTAGAATTCTGCCCACAACAGGGGTGACCAGAAATTGTGTGCGATATAGAGGCCACTTCTGAATTCCAAAAGCGATAACTGAGTAATTTAATCGAAGACGTCAGTTCAGCGGCCAAGTACTATGTTCAAATTTCAGTCTATTTCAGGTGTGTCGTGATTGTCTTCAGTCTCTCCCTTTCATTGAATCCGAAGGTTCAACGTCGAGTATTGAAGTTACCGCCACTGGTTGCTATCATCATCCAAATGATCCTACCCCATAATCTCACACCCAATATAAGATCCATTTTAATATTATACTTGCATGTACGTATAGGTCTTGTAATTGACTTCTTCCCTTCCGATTTTCGAGCCAATATGTTGCATGCTTTCCAAAGGCTCCCATTCCATCTTGAGGTTGAGTCCGGATCAGAAATCTTGATTCAATCTGAGTTTCATGTAAGATGGTGGTCGCTTATTGAAACAATACAAAAAAGAAATTTCGCTTCTCCCATCATAAACTTTTGGTACAAAACTGTAGCATCATTACACACGGTAAATTCAGAGATAACTCAGAGCGGCAAGGCTAATAAGAACCGATTTTTTTTAAAAAAACGCGTTCATTTCACACGCGTTTGAAAAACGCGTTATAATTCTAACACATCATCTACACGAGCTTCTGAGCATTTCTGTGGGAAGAGGCGAGTAGGAGGACGCATTCAGCTTGCGCTACACTGTTTCAATACGAGATTCAGGGCTTTCGTTTTTGCACATACAAAAACTTTCAGTGGGAGCTCTGTTTGTACAGCTTTGTTTCAGTAAGCATCAAGCTACAACTAACCTTCCGTTGCTCATTCATTAGGACTCCTGAGGTTAGTTTCATTTGTCTCCGTTGCCTGAACCTCCCTCTTTCCGGGGAAAAAAGGAAACTCACGGAGAGAAGAGAAATCTGACCTGATTAAAGGAGCTACATAAGTTCAGCCTTCACATAAAACATATCTCACTGATTATCAGTGTTACAACATACACGATCATCTGACTGCTTCGAGCTACTAGACCACTTCTAAACCAAGATTTCACTGTCACCATTTAATACACGGACTGGACGATAGGAGTTTCTTCCTCTCGGCGAAGTCCATCACAGTCAGTTCATCCACCACCTCCCATCCTCAGACCCTGCTTTCCTAAGATCCATCTTAGTAAGCATTACATTAAAGATTTCTGTCTTCTGGGTTGTTGCGATGTTTCGTATGGTAGATTTTTACCAACGTTTCAGAGGTCATACTGCCTCCGTCATCAGGGCGATGACCTCTGAAACGTCGGTAAACTTCTACAAGATTACGTTTCCGCTTAATCGAGGTTCCGTTATAGACAGTATATCACTATACACCTGTTCGCTTCCAGGCAGGTTAGCTCTGCAGTTCGATTATGAGACCATAAAAACCAGAGCCCACGCCGAACATTATAAATGTTCACACTTTTTAAAAAGAATGTTTGCACCGCTGACACATGTAACGTGAATGTCGATACGATGTATCAGCTGCGAGGCGGTGACATTGATGGATCAGCGGTTGCTGCTATCAGTTCACATCTCGGCCTGACCACTCACCACCATCGAAACCGCAAGCCCACACGGCGGTAACATTCAATGAGCGATTCACATTAGTACCACGGCTGGTTAAAGTCACCAGTACGAGTGACGTTAAGGCAGCAAGCAGGAACCAATCTTCCGTGCGTGCCTTCTTTCATCTGTTCTTGTATTTTTCTCCTTTCTTTTATCCGTTCTTCGTTTCCTTCTTCCCCAAGGCGAAATATGTGGGATGTTCACCGACGTTTCGGAGCTTCTTGCTGCTTCCATCATCAGGGCATTGCCGAGATGCCAACCAGAAGAAGCCATCTTCAATATTCTCCGCCATAAGAACCTTAATTCTCATATTGAAACGACACGCACGTTCTGTTTCAGATCAAATGTTACGTTAACAGTAAACAGTGAACAAAGCTTTCGAAACAGCGGCCTTTCCGTGGCTGCAAGGTCGCTCGTGGACAAATGTCCGTACCCCCTTCCAGCGAGGCACCGACTGTTACGGTTTTGAATTGTCCGTGTGGGCGCTCGTCCACCGGCACTTTCAATTAGTTCGGATGAATTATTCAGCGGGAAAGTAAGTGAATAACGGGAAACTGGGAGTCGGTACACGGGAGATACCGAACATTCAACGGTACCCAAATTCTGTCACAAGAAGCAGGTTACGTCGACTCAGCACTCAAGACGTATTCTGCTTCCCCAGTACGTTACGTCAAAAACCAAACATACAGCCGGACAAATGACATCCTCATATTGCGTTCATTTTATACACCTAATAGAAAATTGACCGCCACGGTGGTCTACACTAGCCTTGTAATCCTGGGGTCTCGGGTTCGATTCCCGGCGATGCCCGAATTTATAACTTGTGTTGGGCAAGGCCGTGGTCTAGGCAACACGGAGTTTTCCTCCGTGGCATCCCAACAATTACTCCATTCACACACAGAAGAAGGCAATGGCAAACCACTTCTGGATCATCTGCCAAGAACGTATATGAACAGGTCCCAGTCCGAGAAAAGGATGGAAGGATCCTGTTCATATGGACCTGTCATCAGACAGAACACTAAAAAAAAATAGAAAATTAGCAGTTATCATCGATAACTTGAACACAATTCGTGTTTCCGAGTAGAAATCGCAGAGTCGCACGCCATGTTGTGACATCACTGCCGGTCATAACGAGGACTGTTTTATCGGAAACGCTACCAAAGTGGTCCAACCGAACACACTAATAAACAGGACAAAAATATTTATCCGAATCCACTTGTTGTGACAAGCAAACCACTTTGTTTGGAAGCTTTCAGACGGACACTAGCTTCATTAGGCAAACAAATCCATGTCTGTCGCCATTTACTAGAAAAAGCGAGCAGCTAATGCTGATTGGTTCTACATGATACGGCAGGTCCTACGCGATGGACCAATGATGGCCTTCGCAGGGGATAAATTCGGCCGGAACGTGAACCTGGTCACTCACCTCATGCTTTCGCTGTGCGAATGCTCCGGTCGGGCTAGTAGTGAGCTGACAATACCACTAGAGGTTAAAAGAATATAAAACGTCTTCCTCAACAGTGGCGTAATCTGCTCCTAAAAATAGCCAATGTCCGTCACGCTTCGTCGTCAGTTCTTATGGTTGTGACTCTGGTAGCAAGAAATGTAGGCGATGGTGGCGCCTATTTCGGGAATTGGAGGAAGTCAGGCGCCTTCGGAAAGAACTTGGCTTCAGTCGCCGTGAACATGTTTTAACATTTAAATGAACGCGCGCAGGAATTTTATAAATGTTGTGCTCCCAACAAGACGTATTTCCGCACGAAGTGACTTCTGTACCAGGATTAAACTCTAACTGGCAGACGCTTCGCGGACATTGAGAGATTTCAATGTTTGTCCCGCGTTAGCCAATGCTTTCAGAACGACCCATCGAAATGAGTCGATACTTACTCAAAACCATTGCTCAAGAAAACACGCACAAAAGTGTTTTTCTCAGATTCTAAACGCTCCGTCATAAATCAAGCTCACAAAATTTCGCACGCGTATTATTCATCACACTGACAGCTGAAACACGGACAGCGTGCAGCTCATAATAATGAGAAGCCATTTGCTCCTTCAAGATATTTCGTCTTTACACTGAAATTTGCATTCTGTTAGCATTCAGGATGGTTCTGGGTCCGAAACTCGGGATCTTACACCGCTAAATTTTGAAACAGTATTTCATAGTTTTCCTCAGACCCTCCTGTGAGCAACCAAAGCAGGTTAGTGCAGCGGTAATGACAATTTTAATTCGATCGTCAATACTCTGTGCAGCTGATAAAGCGTCAATATATATCTATAAACAGGCAAATGTTTGGCTGGTAGTTTGGTTGACTGATGATCATTTGATTTTTAAGAAGTTTTGGTGCTTATGGGACAATATTTCTTAATTTGTGTGGTGGTATAACAGTTTCCGCACCTTGCAAGACCAATTGTGCAGGGACGCAGATAAAATCTCTCGCGACATAGGCCTACCTCACTGACGTAATCAGACTCTTCACAAAAGATGAGGGGGACAGTGGGGAAGAAGTCCCTGGGGTGGTCCTGAATTGAGTATAAACCGACGACAACTTGACACGCCGATTAGTCCTTGGGACAGGGCGTTTATTACACGACGCAAATCACACCAGGTTCTTTTCTATGACAGAGTATCATAACATCTCATCTACAGACACTTTAGCTTGTTTATGAGTTCTTCAGACATAGCTCATAAAATAAACTCAAAGACGAATTTCTTCTCACAGGAGACCGCCCATGTACCCTAGAAAAGATGAATTCAGTCCAAAGCCTTTGCGGTAAGGGTGTGGATTGAATTAATCTGATTCATGATAAGAGGCCTTAAACAAGGCGACAGGAATATACAATTAATTCTGACTTCCTTCAAGAAGAATAAGTAACTTTTCATTTTGTATTTATTTGTTTCATATGATTCTCAATATAAACAGCGATTATTTCCTTAAACAGCGTTAACCAGTTGATCTTTGTAATGGTGAAGTGTGGTGTTTTCTTCGCGGTACGGACTGAATTCTTAAATGTAATTTAGACAAACTATGATTCTCACTGTAAACAGCGATTATTTCCTTAAACAGCGTTAACCATTCGATCTTTGTAATGGTGAAGTGTTGTGTTTTCTTCGCGGTACGGACTGAATTCTTTAAATATAATTTAGATAAGAGTCCGCTTCAATTCGCTAAGATAACTCATCTGTTACTGAGACAAAATGTCTCATGTCTCACGAACAACTGCGTAAATGTAGCTTCCAGTGGTACCAGGTAGCGACACTGTTACGAGCTGAGTGTTAGAGTACGAAGTTCACTTAAGTACGCGTTCGATCTTAACACTTTGGAGCCTGACCAAGATTCCAACGGCACTTGATCACAACAAATTAAAATCTTGACTCAGCAGTCAATTAAATCACTGACCACATCCCAGAATGAAGTCATTTATTACGACATAGTTGTTGAATGACCGTGGACAGGCCATTCTCACTGTAAACAGCGATGACTTCCTTAAACAGCGTTAACCATTCGATCTTTGTAATGGTGAAGTGCTGTGTTCTCTTCGCGGTACGGACTGAATTCTTAAATATAATTTAGACGAACTATGATTCTCACTGTAAACAGCGATGACTTCCTTAAACAGCGTTAACCATTCGATCTTTGTAATGGTGAAGTGTTGTGTTTTCTTCGCGGTACGGACTGGATTCTTAAATGTAATTTGGACGAACTATGAATCTCACTGTAAACAGCGATTATTTCCTTAAACAGCGTTAACCATTCGATCTTTGTAATGGTGAAGTGTAGTGTTTTCTTCGCGGTACGGTCTGAATTCTTAAATGTAATTTAGACGAACTATGATTCTCACTGTAAACAGCGATGACTTCCTTAAACAGCGTTAAACAGTTGATTTTCTTAACGGTGAAATGTAGTGTTTACTTTGCGGTAAGTAAAGTTTGTCCCACTATGCGCCATGTAGGCGTTTGGGGAGAGTGGAGGTATAGCTCCTCTCTTCCTTGACCTCGGCACTAGATGGGGGTACGGACTGAATTCTTAAATGTTATTTGGACGAGCTTGGACTTAAAAGAGAAAAATAATTATTTTTTTCCAATATCACCGACTCATTAGACGGAGCATAGTCTTGAAAAACTAATAGTCGCTTAGCTGGTTATGGAAGTCCCAGCTTTATATGGAACTTGGCAGAGAAACCCTTCAAACGATAGACTCGAAATGACACGTTGCACCGTGGGTTACCAACCACCCACTTTATGGAACTCATCAGAGGACTCGTAAAGAATTCTGCATTATGTTCCGCCAAGTTATATATTGGCATTAACATCAACTGCCGTAAGCAATTTAATCGAGCTTTAAACACACAAACTTGGTAACGTATCCTCGAAACAGCTTACATGGAATTTGGATGTATTTCGGTTTCCAATATCATCATAAAAATAAATGTAAAATTTGAGAGAATTATGAAAAATTCAAGATATCATATGGACATGAAAACGTTTGCCGTCGTCTGGTATTTAAAATGGTCACTTGAGTGTTTTTAAAGGCCAATTACTACTATTTTTAAAATACAAAAATAGACCTTACTGACCATCACAGTCTCTGCTGTCGTGGGTACGTGGTTCACGGCCCGCCCCCGCCGACAATCTGGCTTCAAAATTTCTTCGGTTTGTCACGTTGTACATCAGAATTCGAAATTTCTCTTTCAGAATTTGTCCAGACTTCTTTTCTGATGAAATGGAGTTAACAAACAGCCGGTCGGCCCATTTCCGGCTCGCTGCTCTGACGTTCTACACGAGTAATAAGCTAACAATTAAGACAAAACACACCGTCAGTTGTGCGTCATTGAACCTGCCGCTTACGTCACACGCAGCAAGTGTTCTATCGTCAATGCACTGTCTCTTACGTTCGTCCGAAGGGTCGCTGGAATTTTCCTGTAAGATCAAGTCAGCATCGCGGGCCAGCGTCTCCTGTCTCACCCTGAAGTGTCTTCTATTCTTAATTAGTGGTTTATTTCAGATACTGCATTAATTTCCCTGGTTACGCCGTCTGGGGGGGGGGACGAATCAAATAACCCGTCTTGGTTTTCCTCAGTGCCCCTGTACTAAAGGCCCAGGCCACCTAAAGGGCACAATTTCTGAAAAAATAAAAAATTAGAACAGCCCCACATCGTGTCGGATTACACACTTCGATCTTAGTTTAAAGTTCGTAACGTCTGATACTGGTACAGCATCCTTAATTAAACCTATTTATAGGTTACACTCCATCTGAACCTTCAACGCGCCACAGTGATGCATAGTGAATTTAGTTTTCATGGTTTAGATCGGAACCGGTTTACGTGACTTCTTCGCCTTACTCCTCTTCACGTAAAATTTAGTTAAAACTAATGTTGTTGTTTTTTTAGCTTGTGTAGTATAATTATCCCGACCAGTGGATGGTGTACAATTTTGTATACACGGTCTGCTTATTGCATTCAACAATTTCTGCTTTGTATGTGACATAACAAACCCATTATACTAACGGTAAACCACGTTAACAAATTTCTCTCGAGCTGTATGAAGAGTTTGTCCGGCGGACAAGTTCACAACCATCAGCTCATTTCTCGTACGGCCCAGTCTAAAAAAAAACCTAACATTGTAATAAGTTGCATACTATTACAGGTTGAATTCTTTGTTTATATTTACATGGGTGTAAAACTTGGTTTATCATTAAACACGGACAGTTCAATTTATGCAACGTGACTTCATTCTTTGCCTATTGTGTAAAAATGTCCTCCCATACCACGAACATCGCAGGCTACTTCCTCTCACGGTTAATGCGGCCGGAGCTTGAAGCCCCTTCGCAACACTCCAGCATAAGCCCTGGCTCAGGGTAGGGGATAGTAGCGGGCTTTCCTGAACAAGAAGACAATTCTCTAGAGCAGTGGTATTCAACCTTTTTTGTTCGCGTACCCCCAGATATAATTCCTCTTCAACTTTGTACCCCCAAAGCTGTTGGTGTTTAATCTACATCTAAAATAAATTAAATAAATTACATTACTGATTATTCAGTGTTTATCATAAAATAATATATTTTTTTTTAAATTTCACGTACCCCAGGTTGAATTCGTCGACAGGCTGAATATTTGGCTTGTTAGTTTGTAGTTCGGTTGATATTTCAGGTTAAGGCAAATGCGTAAAAAAAATTGAAGGCAGAAAACACGTCCGAAACGTCGGTCAGTTTCCACGAAACTACACGGTGCAAAGTACAAGAGAGAGTCTTTGTATGGTTGTTCCATCGACGACTGATTAATCCGTAAGCATCAGGACGCAGTGTTGGTTCGTTAGTTGACCGGATAATTCAATCGCCCAATCGGTTAGCCGTAATTCGGAGAGAAATCAGCTCTATCTACTGGCGTCCTGTCGATCGGAGGGCGGAATAGACTAAGAACCCCACCACAAGAAACAGCTGCAGCCCGAGAAATAATGCACAGGTAGTCAGCCAGTCCGCAGAAACAAATTGGCTTGTTAGGTCGAAACCTACCGGAGCATAAACACTACACAATGCAGTGGTCCTTAACTGACCTCAGGGGTGGATAACGGGAAGCAGTTTGGACATCTGCAGGAGCCACGAGCCACTTCCTAAGATGGGGCTACAGACGTCCTCATTTTTCTAGCACGTTTAATAATTAAGCAAATTAATCACGGCTTAATCCTCCCGTCTGGCAGTTTGATTGTATGTGTATCTTTACGTGTGTAAGAATGCATAAATAAATGAATGTAGGACTTCTTATCAAGTAAGCAGACTTTCCATAAAATAAATTCGATAAACCAATGGTGATCTGTGACCACTTTCACGGATTGAAATAAACTACAAAAGCTATATAACTAATGCACATGATACGTCGTTATTAAACACTAATTACCTTAATAATTAATATTCTTCATGGCAGACTACGCACTGAAGATGGAGGCAGTATGATTCTTCGAAACGCTATGAGTCTTACGGTATCACAATCCAGAACATAGACAACTTCAGCGCCGTGAGAACCTTAAATCGCGGTTAAAATGAGTGCATCAGAACGTAAATAAAATTTCTCATTTTCTACAGAAAAAGAACTTAAGTGGATATGCTAGTGTGAAAAAAATTAAGTTGGCAACGCCGTTCCGGACAACTTTAAGTTTTCATAGAAACTTTTTTAACTTTTCCTTTGGTGACTCCCCCCCCCCCCCCGGCCCCGTGCTAGGGAATCCCCTCCACCACAACTGCGGAAACTGTGTGTCGCCAGGCACCAAGCAACAAAGAAACCACCTGTTTCATTCAATACAGTGTTTTGTTATCTGCAACAAAGACTAAAAACACCTGCAAGTGCCGGAAACATAGCAATAAAGCGCCTTCCTCCTCCCCCCCGCCCAACTGGAGACCCGTGGCATTAAGACGTCACTCGCAAGGACAACTAAAACGCTCAACATCGGCTGGAAAATCCTCAACACGAGCAAATAATTCAGAATTTCCACCTCCGACCTCTGCGAGTTACGCCAGTGACGTCACCATCGGTCCGATTGCACGAAAGGAATTTCTGGTACCAGTGCGACAGCGTGATTGCGTCATAGTGGGGATTCCCCGTGGTAGCGCAGCTGGATGAAGATTCCCCAAGTCACCACAGCGCGCAAAATCGCACGCAGGTCTTAGTGTAAGGTGTCCCACCCGATCTGATCCAAAACTAGAGAGTAATAATAAATGTTAGCATAAGCTAAAGTTTACAAGTTTCATTTTTCATTACAAGCTCAAGATCTGAAACAGCTGTAAGATCTGAGGTTTTCACAGCAGTGAGTATGAATTCATCGCCCTGATGATGGAGGCTGTATGACCTCTGAAACGTTGGTAAACATTACCAGACTACACAGCGCAACAACTCAGAAGACAGAAATCTTCATACTCATCGCCCTGATGGTGGAGGCAGTATGACCTCCGAAACGTTGGTTAACATCGACCAGACTACACAGCGTAACAACCCAGAAGACAGAAATCTTCATACTCTGATGACGGAGGCAGTATGACCTCTGAAACGTTGGTTAACATCGACCAGACTACACAGCGTAACAACCCAGAAGACAGAAATCTTGATACTCTGATGACGGAGGCAGTATGACCTCTGAAACGTTGGTTAACATCGACCAGACTACACAGCGCAACAACCCAGAAGACAGAAATCTTCATACACATCGCCCTGATGGTGGAGGCAGTATGACCTCTGAAACGTTGGTTAACATCGACCAGACTACACAGCGCAACAACCCAGAAGACAGAAATCTTCATACTCATCGCCCTGATGGTGGAGGCAGTATGACCTCCGAAACGTTGGTTAACATCGACCAGACTACACAGCGTAACAACCCAGAAGACAGAAATCTTCATACTCTGATGACGGAGGCAGTATGACCTCTGAAACGTTGGTTAACATCGACCAGACTACACAGCGTAACAACCCAGAAGACAGAAATCTTCATACTCTGATGACGGAGGCAGTATGACCTCTGAAACGTTGGTAAACATCTACCAGACTACACAGCGCAACAACCCAGAAGACAGAAATCTTGATACTCTGATGACGGAGGCAGTATGACCTCTGAAACGTTGGTAAACATCGACCAGACTACACGGCGCTACAACCCAGAAATCTTCATACTCATCGCCCTGATGACGGAGGCAGTATGACCTCTGAAACGTTGGTTAACATCGACCAGACTACACAGCGCAACAACCCAGAAGACAGAAATCTTCATACTCTGATGACGGAGGCAGTATGACCTCTGAAACGTTGGTAAACATCGACCAGACTACACAGCGCAACAACCCAGAATACGGAAATCTTCATACTCTGATGACGGAGGCAGTATGACCTCTGAAACGTTGGTTAACATCGACCAGACTACACAGCGCAACAACCCAGAAGACAGAAATCTTCATACTCTGATGACGGAGGCAGTATGACCTCTGAAACAGCTGTTAAACGAATGCGATAGAAATCCGAAGACGCACAAGTCACCTCGTTATATTCCCTACGGTAAAGTTCGTGCCTCAATGGCTTGCCCCTATCCCGATCTGTTGGCAGATGTTGGGAACAGCCATGCAATACCTAATACATTGAAGGCCACGCATCTGGGGAGGATACGCTGATGATGTCACGATATGGTCATTGACCATGCCAGCATGCTTCACATGATCAGGGGTATACGACCATATCATTTCTCTTCGTAGACACCAACAGCCTCCTTTTATATCCTTACACATCTCATTCATTACTCACCCTGCCTGGAACGCAAACAGCGTTAACCTTTTAATCTCTGTAATAGTGAGGTTTCGTGTTTTCTTTGCGGTACGGACCGAATTCTTAAATATTATATTGACGAGCTTCGGCTTGGAGTGGTTAATGATGATTCAGACAATCACATCTACAGTGATGTAACATAACTGAAACCTAGACGAAGTTTCGTCAGGAAACGCCTGAATGCCGCAACCAGTTTTGCGCGATTATTTCGATGGACCGCGCACGTGATCATCAGTGCATGGGATGGGATAGGATGATGATATTTCCTGCCTTTTGTGACCTTTTGAAAATTCATTGCTCTCTGGAGACCCGAATCAGAGGTGGTCATTCACAGTTCAGCGAAAAACCATTGAACACGAAAGGAAATCCAGTGGCTAACCTTGAAAATGAGTGACGCTTCGCCCACAAACCCTGTGTTAATATGTATGTGCTCTTATACAAAGGTTAATGTTATTTTAAGGAAGCTTTATCTCACTGCATCAATTACGAATCACATAGGGGCTGGTGGAGGGGAGGGGATTGTATGCAAAATGTTACCCGGAACGTAACGAGGAAAAGGAACTACTTGTAAAATATTGACAATGACTGGACAATATTTCAAAGTTTCTAGCGCAATGAACAACACGAGCTAGACTAGGTATCCTGCATTGCATCACGGTGTAGGGCTTAGACACAGAGGCCAATTGGGACCAAATATTGACGACACTTTGTTCTCAAAATACCGTCAGTATCATTTTGCAACTAAATGCCTAAGTGTTTGCGACCTCACCGTCATTCTGTGGGCGAATCTAGGGGCAGCGCTCGTTGCCTTGCGTCAGACGAAGAGTTGTATCGCCGTCTGGTCCAGCTAGAGGCAATAACTATCGCAGTCCTGTGGTACAGACACGCCTCTGAGAGTCCTCGTAAAAATACAAATGAGAGACAGACAGACAGACCTACTGGAGCATTTAAAATCTATTAGCAGATAGTTTCATTTCTCCCGCAGGATCCATAAATAAAAGTTATTATTTAAAAGTCCACTAACTGGATTATGTTTTGTACCCGAGTGGCTACACACTTTAAATTTTTACTACGCACGTGTTTCGACTTCTATACATCTCTTCCCCTGCTATTAGTCTCAACTTCTACGGCTACTTTAAGACTACGACTCCTCCTTTCAAATCCCTGTCTATTCAGCATTCGTCGTCATCTTCCGATCTCATTAAATGCTGCATAACTTTAGTACTTGCAAACCTCATATGAATAACATTTAAGAATCCAGTCCGTACCGCGAAGAAAACACTACACTTCACCATTACAGAGATCAACTGGTTAACGCAGTTTAAGGAAATAATCGCTGTTTACAGTGAGAATCATAGTTCGTCTAAATTACATTTAAGAATTCAGTCCGTACCGCGAAGAAAACACCACACTTCACCATTACAGAGATCAACTGGTTAACGCTGTTTAAGGAAATAATCGCTGTTTACAGTGAGAATCATAGTTCGTCTAAATTACATTTAATAATTCAGTCCGTACCGCGAAGAAAACACCACACTTCACCATTACAGAGATCAACTGGTTAACGCTGTTTAAGGAAATAATCGCTGTTTACAGTGAGAATCATAGTTCGTCTAAATTACATTTAATAATTCAGTCCGTACCGCGAAGAAAACACCACACTTCACCATTACAGAGATCAACTGGTTAACGCTGTTTAAGGAAATAATCGCTGTTTACAGTGAGAATCATAGTTCGTCTAAATTACATTTAAGAATTCAGTCCGTACCGCGAAGAAAACACCACACTTCACCATTACAGAGATCAACTGGTTAACGCTGTTTAAGGAAATAATCGCTGTTTACAGTGAGAATCATAGTTCGTCTAAATTACATTTAATAATTCAGTCCGTACCGCGAAGAAAACACAACACTTCACCATTACAAAGATCAACTGGTTAACGCTGTTTAAGGAATTAATCACTGGTTACACTGAGAATCACACAAAACACGAAAAAGTGAAGAGTTACTGACTTTTAAAGCAGGCGGTACATATAGTTACCGTTCGGTTTATAAGGTCAGATGACCTCATAATAAATAAAAGGACCTGTAGAGGACGAGGCAGCCGGTCACATCGTACTAACAAGCAGTACAGCATTGTCCAGCTGATGTGACTTGTGTGTGTGCAGAATTCGCTGGTCTCCTTTTCCTTTAGTACGGAACTTGAAAAGGAAGTTAACGATGTCTTGGAACAGTCTGCTCATTTCTTTCCTGTTTACGAGAGATAAGAGGCGAAACAGAAAGCTTTGCTTTGAAACCGTAGTGCGTAATAACGTGAACGTTGTTGGAGGGTGGGTTGGGTTGGGTTGAATAATTTATGCAGAGTAATGCAGGTACAGCACGAGAGAATGGGAAGTGCCCACTTGCAGATCCAAGGCAACACAGTGGAGACACGTGTAGCCCCCCCTGAAGATACAAACTCCTAGTCCGGTTATTTAACTGGTTTCGACCAATAACCGTAATGGATTTTCGTCCTCCTCGAAAGTGGGGAATTTATTGGCCAACTCAGCAAAAGATTGATTACCTTCTCAAAAAAAAGGATTCAGCACCGTGAATTTCAGTCAGTCGCTTACAGTTTCGGCAGACAGATTATTTTTACGCACCCACAGTCCTGCACCTCAGCAGTTCGCTACCCTCAACACCTTTCTTCCGTTGACACAGTACACGAAGAAAATAACTTTCATTTACAATTATATTTCCATAGTGACATGCAATTCATATTTCCGATAAGCTTCAAGTAGTTAGTTGTAATTGTTACGAGATGGCGGGGCAACTTTGTTTCTCTCAAAAAAAGATGGCTCTGTTACTAGTCGATATATGTCGTGTACAGCACAGAATGAGTTAAACTGTCACCAAGACGTGATGTTTTAAGCGTCATGCATGATTCCAACCAGATCCGGTTTCTCTACCATCAGCTGCGATGTGCAATGTAAGAGCCTGCAGTGAACATTGCACTGTTCCGACTGGCGGTTGCGTGGAATGCTGTTGGACTCTGCAAGGACATCCTCCACTGACACAGCACTTTGGAGTTACCGGTCCGTTGCTGATGAAATTATCACACCTTGCAACAGACAAAGTTCCCGCCCTCCTCTTACGGGCAAAAATAATCTATCGTTTCTTATAAAACGAGACATGAAGATCGTGAAGCTGACACCGATCTCATTATTTTTAATGTCTTCAAAGATTCAAAAAAAAAAAAAAAAAAAAAAAACTGTCGTGTAAATTTTAAGACACCGCAATGCTCTCTAAGACGAAAATGGTTAATTTACTGTTTCGTGCGAAGTTCAAAAAGAATCTGTCGATGTTCATAAAACAGAACACAAAGGAAAATAAATGCAAGTCACCCCAATGACATGAATTTAAATTTCCATCTCTAGTTTAAAGGTACAGAGAAGGGCGAGTGACTGCTGTGTGAGAAACGGAGACAAATCCCTACGAAGACGAATCTTCTTAGTTGTTTGGAGTCGTTAACCGCGCAATATTTATTCACACACCCATCATCTCGCTATTTATCTAATTAACCTAAACAATTAAAGAAAATACGAGATTTGAGGTTCTCGTCGAAGTATAAAGATTTAGATGTTAGTTTAAAAGGACGGATTTCGTCGAAGATGCCAAAGTTTCTGAGGAACATACTACCTCCATCTTCAGCGATAAAGATTTTGACAGTGTGTTCCTCCGAAACGTCGGTAGGACCACAATGAGTGACTGCCCAGAAGATTAAAAGTAAGGAAAGAACCTCTCAACATACGACGAAGTGCTTCCAACTTATCAGGTGCGACAGAGCCCATGCAGTTGACAAAACATCGTTAAACAGCGTAGGAATTTGTCTTTAGGACAATTATAATTAAAGTACCAAACTGGTATTATAACCCGAATCCAACAACGTTGCCGAAACAATCCATCTCAAGGCGACGAATATGACAACTACCGTCTTCTGGGATACTGAGAAGCGTAGAATGACAGATATCGTAAGAGGTTTCGGAGGTGCTTACTGCCTCCATCATCAGTATAGTTTCTTACATAACACCTACGTCAGTTAATTGGATTAATTTTAATATTGTAGCCGCATTTCTCTCGTGATTTCACTTCAAAACAGATTACAAGAGTCTCACTTGTTTTACTAAGACGGCAGCTTCGCCAAGACGCATACAGAGTGCTCCATATGCAAAGTTTTTGAAAATCTTAAACCTCTACAGCGCTAACAAAACTACGAGATACTAAGGAGAGTATCCAATATCACTTCACTGATATTTTATCCGTAGAAGCGCTAATTCTGGTTAGAATTTTGAACACAAGAGTTACGTAGAAATGCAAGCAGGAAACCAGGATCTAGGTTCTCGAAGTCCAAACACAAAGCAGCCTCCTGCCAGCAAGCCGATGCAAACATTGGTTCCTTTCATGTTTAAATAAGGAGTTATTTTAACGCTGTGAAACTTGGAAGGTTAGGTTTGTGGTAGAATATTTGACGCTGGTTTGGATTCCCCTCTCTCTCTCTCTGCGTGTAACCACAAGGAAAAGTTCGTTCAAACATAAGCAAACAACTTAGTAGATTAGCTTTCAGTGCTAGAAAACGGGGCTAATCAACTGTATATGTTACTGAAATCTATTTACTGAATAGCAAATAATTCAAGGTGTAGCATCGCATGGAAACACACAGATGTGATTACTCCTATAGCGCGGCAACGCGCGCAAAATCGAGATGGTTCCAGGTTTCCAAAAAAGGGAATGGATATAAATATATTACATATTAATGAAATTAATATAGCTACTGCGACTTAAGGTGATATTACATAATAAAACAATTGTACAAAAAGACCCACCTAGATCAGTATTCTGTATTACGTACGAGATAGTTCGATAGATGTTTGCTTGGTCTTCCAGTGGTCACTATTTAATTTAATAATCTTCGAAAAAAAAGGTCGTACAGTTCACAAAGCGAACAATAACACTCAGAATTTAACTACTTACAATATGTGGAAAAACACAGGGATTTTGTTGAAGGTTTATGAAAGGGAGGAAGGAATGGAAGAAATATGGACACGAATATTCATGCAATATAAATAATTCCCGTTGCATTTCAACGGCACTTTAGTTATATCATTAAATTCATTAGCAACTCCTAAAGACACTTGTCAATTGTAGATTCAGGGGAAGGTAAAAGAACCTTCCCATTCTCGTACAAGGTCAGGTTTCGTTACCATCTGAACACCTCTCGTCTACCCAACACAGCATTTCGCAGAGTAAATAGTAGTTCGTTACATCAGAAAGATAAAAGTAACGAAACAGTCCATGTCGTCGTAATTAATTTTCCCCTGCCGTCAAGTTGGTAGGCCTGCTCTTTAAGACGTACGATGAGGTGTTCTCAGAAATTCCACGCTCTATCGATTTCGACAAAACTGGTTTAAACAGGTGTTCTACAAGAGACAGGACACAATATTAATAAATAGAAGAGACCGCGGACACACGACGAAATAATAATACAGTTCTATTCCAGTCAAACCGCATGCAACGCGAGACAGACACACACACACACATACACCAATAAATTGAACAGTATGTTGGAAGACCTAGAAATAGATGATCGAATTCTGAAAAGTTAGACGGGCTTCAAAGTTGTCGAACTTTGTGGAAGATGACGAAGAAAGACTGAATTGTGTTATTTTGATAGAAACTGCGTTCCTTCGGAATACTTAAGAGCATCCTGATCTCGCCCACCCCCCCCCTCCCCCTCCAAACATCAGTGAAACAACATAAACGACGCAGTTCGTTAGAGAGACTCGCGCTATGGTTTCTGGGTATTCATACACTGCTGAGCACGAGTAATCCACCTTCATCTTGTGTACCTTTTTACTGTGTGTTAGCAATCCCCGGAGCGGAACCCATGCGACGACGGAATTGTAGCTGGTAAAGTTTCCATAGCAACACTACCTTTCCTACGCGCTGACTTTAACACAGTTGAGGGTTACAGTTTTCTTGGACCAACCAGTACACGATTCAAAACCCAGATTTCCCTATTAATCTCTATTTTATATATATTGTTTAAATCTTGTCCGTCTAATCACAATAAATTCTTATTAAATATTAAAATATTACAATAATTAACATTTAAAATATTTAAAATATTAAATGATGGTCTAATGTAAATCGAATATTTCGATAAAGAACATCATTTAATATTTTAAATGTTAATTATTGTAATATTTTAATATTTAATAAGAATTTATTGTGATTAGACGGACAAGATTTAAACAATATATATTTATTATACCACAATATGACGCAACTTTGCCATCTCTATTTTATAGTAAAATGTCACAATGAAAGAAAGTTTACATCAACCAGAGCTACAAATTCTACTCAAAAACCACTTAAAACGATAAAGATTTTAAGTTATTCTTAAACGTTAAGTTTTGTTTAAAATTATAGAAATGGCAAAGATGATTTTTCGCCTCTAAAACCATTCGCACGTATACGGAGGCATGGATACATGGTGGAAATTAGTGGCCAGCTTCACGCTTCGTCCATTTTACCGAAAGACACACACTCAAATAAACTCTGTGGACAAAATGCAGAGTTACATAATGTTCCAGCAGGTGATAAACCACACATTACGTTTGCATGAAATATTTTTTTGTACATTATTCTTTACGTCGTTCCACAGTATATGGTGCCAGCAGTTGATATGACGTTCTAACCTAGCCTAAGCAATTCTAGTGTAAGAACCAGGAGAATATGAACCCCGAACCGCGCACATAACTCCATAACGAAGCCTCCGTACCCAGAAAATTAGACTGAACTCTTCATTATACCTCGCTAAGGGTTGAAACACCCCCCCATATAATATAAATTGCTCTTTTCCCTCTATAATGGTTTCTGGTCGAGTGCCACTTCAACCCTCCCCCCCCCTCCCATCGTCCCCAAACAACAATCTCTTCTTTCCAAATTTCCTTTAAGAAATGGTTAGGGGCTTGGGTTCCTCTGTGCGTATCTGCTGGCACACGAAGTCAGTACTGTCAGACTGCCAACATGGAACAATCAGAGCGCAATTCACTCCCCCCCCCCCACACTAAAGTCTCTACATAACTCAGTGCACCATCTACTGCGACCATGGTTTGAATTCCACTAAGTGAAGAAATATTTCCCTTCGTCAACACGCACCTAACCAGCACTGATATCCATCCAACTTTCCTCCAGGGGTAAACCAGCCAGAGCATGAAGTTAATCACGCCGAGATTATACTAAATTCATGGAGCCTCATATCAACTTCCCCATACGCCTACATAATATTGAGACAAGGCACAAAGCTACTACGCCTTTTTCAAAAAAGAAATTTTAGAAATAAAACCTAACCTAACCTAACAACACCCCCATTAAATCGCACAGCATTTACCTACAAAGGAATGACTCGACGAACGGGTACTGCCTGGGATCCTATACAGACGGGGGAAAAAAAAAAATTCTCTCGCCTCCCGGTTAATTGCAATGTCTCATTGCTCTCCTCAGCCCCTGCATTCTTCTGCCTTCTTCTCTCCCGTCCATGACGAATTTGAGCGTCTCAACTGCACGGAGACCAAAGGCCGTTGTGGCTGTAGGCAAAACCGTAGTTGCAGCCATCTGTTGCCCTTTGCATTCCTGGAATGTTACCCAGCAGTCAACAGTAAGGCCAACAGGTAGCAAAGCCCTAGGGAGTCTCGACTTCTGCTCGTGACGAAACCTATGAGAATTGATTTCTAGACCATTTAAAGACGCTATTCCAGAATGAAAGGTTAAATCTAAGGATGATGACGGAAGAAAAGAACCTCGGTGCTAGATGGGTGATCAGCTTCACGGAACGATCACTTTAACGCCTGTTAAAAAAGAATCCTGATTGGGTAGGTGGTGGGGGGGGGGGGGGGGGGTTGGCCTGTACTGTGTTGACAAAGTCCCGACCCCATAAAAAAAATTGCAACTCAGTCTTCCAGTCCACAGCAGAACACTTTACCGACCGAGTAACCGCGATCCATAGTTACATACGTCACATCACGTAGGACGTTCTTGAACTGATGTTATCCAAAATTATTGTCGCGTTTTATTATATTCTTGCACTAATGAGATTCCACATCTTGCACGTTGAGTAACCCCATAGGAACAATGGCCCCCATTCCCTTTCATTCGCCTTATCACTCCCACAGAAAAATCGACAGACAGACAGACATGGACAGGTCCATGGCGTCTTCTTCGCTCACTCTGGAGAGTGAAGATCACTGTCAGTCTCCATCCTAAAAGGGCGTAAGAAATTCGAAATTCAATCGAGAGCGGATGTGTAATAAATGTAGAAACAAACTTCCATGTCATGATATAGCATATTCGCAAAAATTTCCAATTTACACGCCGAATGTCGGCATTAATTTACAGATCACCTTGTATTCCATTCAAAAGGCGTAAACAATGAGAAACGTACAAACTTCGTGTGAATATGGACTTACGAATCACCCTGTGGTTTGTTTGCAAAAATTAAAAGCTTTTCTATTGCATTCAGATATCATCTTAGGAATCGCCTTTTCATTATATTCGCACGTGCAGAGCAGTGATCCATGAGCCCTTCTTGTGGACAACGCCGATTACATTCACAGACTTTAACTGTAGATGTAGGACGCAAACATTAATTCGTGGATCGCCTTTTTCAGTCTGTGCGAATACAAAGTTGCGAGTCATCCTGTGATGTGACCGGCGTGTTCCACGCTCCACGGCACTTCGCTGACTGCCGTTTCATCCGTGGTTTCGGTCCGCGTACTCTCGTTCAGTTCTAGGACAGCGCAGTGCTACAAGAATCCCCCAGGCAGCAGTTTACCATACTGCGTGTAACTCACAACGTCCTCGCCATTTAAGAGGCTAATTTCCAGCGTTAGTTGGGGCTGCTAGCACTTAATTCAATTACACGCGTTCCGCAAGGGACAGTAGTAAGTTCTGTGAGCACAGAACGAGCTAATGGTACATGTAATAACATGGCAAATCTCTATTGGTGAATCCTCTTGTAATAATAATGCGAAGTGTCTCAGGGTTGTACAGATTCTGACAACAGGAGGGCGATATACCCAGTCCTCTAAAAGAACTTGGGTGACAATCGCGAGCAGCCAAAGTTATGTGCACATACCCTGTCCCCGACATCAGTTGACGTCCAGAAATTCCAATGTCTTCCTAGAAACTTGGTATTTTCACACAAGTAGTTTATGTTCTTTAGCCAAAGTACACAGGCATACGAAGCCACTTTTTTATTATTTAGTGTTCTGTCTGACGACAGGTCCATATGAACAGGATCCTTCCATCCTTTTCTCGGACTGGGACCTGTTCATATACGTTCTTGGCAGATGATCCAGAAGTGGTTTGCCATTGCCTTCTTCTGTGTGTGAATGGAGTAATTGTTGGGATGCCACGGAGGAAAACTCCGTGTTGCCTAGACCACGGCCTTGCCCAACACAAGTTATAAATTCGGGCACCGCCGGGAATCGAACCCGAGACCCCAGGATTACAAGGGAAGCGTTCTAACCGCTAGACCACCTAATCTTATTATTATTTAGTGTTCTGTCTGACGACAGGTCCATATGAACAGGATCCTTCCATCCTTTTCTCGGACTGGGACCTGTTCATATACGTTCTTGGCAGATGATCCAGAAGTGGTTTGCCATTGCCTTCTTCTGTGTGTGAATGGAGTAATTGTTGGGATGCCACGGAGGAAAACTCCGTGTTGCCTAGACCACGGCCTTGCCCAACATAAGTTATAAATTCGGGCACCGCCGGAAATCGAACCCGAGACCCCAGGATTACAAGGCCAGCGTTCTAACCGCTAGATCACCGTGGCGGTCACGAAGCCACACATAAAAAAGAGAGAGAGAGTCAATATTAATTACACACACTGAAACCCTTCTCTAACGCCGATTCGATTAACGTGTCAAAAACAATGAGAAAAATTATTTGTGGAAGACGGAATATCAAAATATTACGCCATCTGAAAGACACGCTATTGAACCTTAAGAAAAAATACCACTGCAGCTAAAGACGGTCAGATACAAGACACTTTTGTTAATAGAACATGAATAAAAAATAATTTAATTGTGTATTAGTTGACTTTCCACAGACTGGTCACCTATCTCCATAAATCCCATACAATAATAAGTTCGTACAACGCGGATCCACTGAACGCGCCGTTCCCCGTGTGGGACGAGGTTCTTTACTGTATCCGGGAAGACAGACGAGGTTAAGCTTTAAATAAAACCACGGCGTTCAATATCAACCTCATTTCTGCTCGTTACTGTGTGCTGAATTGCATTTCCATCTTCCGACTTATCCGTTCAATCGAAGAGCTCGGCGTTAAGCGAGTCTTGTCTTGTTCCAAAATTCACTTTATTCTGTGTCGAACCGGTTCAGAGTACACGTATTTTCTTTCTTCTTGAGATCCCATGAGATCCACCACAATCTCTTATGAGAATTGTTTTTCTAGGGAAACAAAAACAACACAGAACCGCCAGGCAACTTCAGTTTCTTCAATAATTCATCGGGGGGGGGGGGGGGGTACACGCCCGTTCAATGATGAGTCTCGGAAGACTAGACCCCAAACAATCTATTAAAGGGTCTCTGCCTTTCCAAAATCATTTTCCAAATGCTTTACTTTGTAATATCGCATATCCCCTATACGCAATCATTGTCTTACCTATTCTAACTGTATGTCATGCCCACTGCTGATTTCTGGATTTCACTACCGTAAAAATGCCCGCGAGCTTACATATATACATACACGATAAGCAGAGCAGTTGGTAAAATTGTTTATACGCCGTGATCGTATTTGAAAATAGAAGAGTTGATCATTTTCTGAAACTGAAATGAAGCATTTCCAAAATTTAATCTCCTCATAACCTCACGCTGAATATTATTTTCACAACAAATAAACTTAATAAGTCAAGAGTTATTAATTATATATAAAGTCCCCTATCAAACAAACAAGGCGGAATATTTTAAGTACAATCTGAAGCAAGTATGTCGTTCTTGATAAGATCGACTGTGCCCCCCTCAAAAATAAAGGCACGTCACATTCAGACTTCGAATTTCATTGAAACAATTTTAATATAACATATAAAAACTTCATGAGTGTCACAGAGACTTACCAGGAAAAAAAAAATATTTGGCCCAAGGTTCATGGAATACAAAATGAAGAATAAGAAGACAGAACCACGAGAACGCCGATGCAAGAAGTAACTTGGAGGAGACGTCTTTAACAGAGTGAGAGGCAGTGAAGTGGTTGGTCTGAGCGCAGAACTTAGCACTGATGTGTTCCAAAGTGGTGGCAAACTTTGCCATTTACACATCCAGCAACCCCCCCCCCCACCTCCCACCCCCATCATCCACGATCAAAACCCGCTTGTCCCACCCAACTCACGCTTCACGAAACAAGGAGACACAAGTTGCGAGAATTTTATTAAATGAATTACTCGGCCTATAGACAAGCGGTCGCCGCAAGCCAACCCTTTGAAGCAGGAGCTCAGCTAAATAATATATTATACAAATTCAGTTCCTACCGCAAAGAAAACACACAACTTCACCATCACAAGAATCAAATGTTGCTCGTTCTTCGTGCAAACCTCTAGTGCAGCGCGGGCTACAACTGAACCACACTCGCAGCATATCACCAGTGATGCCAATCATATAACGAAAATATTCCCTTACTTTCTGGATTCCTCTCGTAATCAACAGAGAAGATATTTTTACGAACCCAGAACACGCAATTGGACCACATCCAGAATAATGTTCAAACAATCATGTCCTGCACCTGAAGTTAATTTTAATAGCATTCCTCCGTCTACGCTTTGTTCTCCCAAGTGTCCCTTTACTTCGGGTTATCACAAGATTGTAATCCTGGGGTCTCGGGTTCGATTCCCGGCGGTGCCCGAATTTATAACTTGTGTTGGGCAAGGCCGTGGTCTAGGCAACACGGAGTTTTCCTCCGTGGCATCCCAACAATTACTCCATTCACACACAGAAGAAGGCAATGGCAAACCACTTCTGGATCATCTGCCAAGAACGTATATGAACAGGTCCCAGTCCGAGAAAAGGATCGAAGGATCCTGTTCTGGAGCTGTTCACTGGAGAGGTTTGACTCAATCGCCCTTATAAAATCTGATGATTTTTTTTTCCCACGGTGTTTCGCCCTCCACGTGAATGACACATCCACTCCTTCCTGATTTAAAGACAATTAAAGAGAGTACTAACCACGGACTTTCTCTGTTGGACCTGTGATTGACAGGAAATAACTGCAGCACAAACAGTGACCAGTCAGCCTTTCAGGTATCAGGTGCCTGTCCCACGTCAACTTAACTGGACATGCACGGTATCGTGAAACCCCCCGCTGCATCAGTTTCAAACTTTCACCAGGCTGGTGGTCCACGTTTTAACTATACCGCTGGTGTAGCATAGGACGCTCACAAAGCCACGTCGCTCCAGACAGACCCGACAGTCCATCAGCCAGAAGGTATCTCCACCGCCGTCTTCAGTGAACCGAACAAGCGACAAATCACACCTCTAACCTAACCTAACCTAACCTAACCTAACCTAACCTAGCCTTACCTAACCTTACCTAACCTAACCTAACCTAACCCAACCTATCCTAACCTAACCTAACCTATCACGACAGATGAGATAAAACGCCTTACACTGTTCGATCAACACAGGGCATTTAAGACATGGAAATTTCTTCAGAAGTGGGGAAATCACTAAGTTTACGTATAATTGAACTGAAAAAATTATAGGGATTTTCATCTCCCCACTGAAGAATGTAAAATGTTTCAAATCTATTTTGAGACTGAATTATTTCTACACATTCGCAGTGAATTACAACTATTACTACTATCGTTTTAGACAAATTCATCCCCATTTCTTGTTATATAACGCATTCCGGGATCTGACTTAGAAAACAAGTAATTCTATGTTGCTACGTAGAACGCTACCATCGTCTATGGCTAGAGGTTTCTATTCAAAAAGTTGCCATACAAATTATGTATCAACAGACGTTCTCAAAGTTAACAATCCGTTAGCAGAACCGAGCGTTGCAATGAAATAATTAAGCTGTAACATCTGTTACGAAAATCTAAAACTGGACAGTCAATTGTAAAGTAACTGTGTTGTTGTATTCGTGATAGATTTAAGAGCGTTTTACCGAATAGGTACTTAATTTATTCGAAGTAAAAAAATATTAAATTATACTTCGTTGGACCTTTTTTGTGGATTTAAACATAACCGTGATCACTTATAATTAATTGTCACTAAGAGGTAGTTCAGTGTGTCAACGCCCTACAGCGTTAATCTACATTACAAGAGCACGGATTACTCAAATTTATTACCTCCACTAATACATATATAAAATGCAGAAAATGGTCTGAGATATGATCAGTGCTATCATTACCATACCCCGATCACCAGACCCTGGAGTAATAACCTGGTTTTAACCAATCATTCTCGTGAATAGCGTCCATATAAGACAAATCAAAATTCATTAAACTTAAAAATTGCAATACGCGAGAGAGGACATACATTCCACAAGAACCAACCATTAGACGCCATCTTGAACCATGCAAACGTAACCAACATCATGACATCCCATTAAAATCAATTTTAATAGTATCCTGTCTTCTGCATCAATATTTTCTAGTGACTTTCACCCTCAAATTTTTTCACTCAATCCAACCAATAAAGATGGCCGTGCAGTCTCCGAGTCCGATTAATGAAAACATTTACTAACGTAAACTCGTAAGACGATTACCAGAGACCTGAAGACACAAACCAACAAGTGTTGGCCTTCGACGGTCATTATTTCGAAGCTTCGTGCAAAATACTTTACTGATATGAATAAACTAACGCTAATTAACTTAATTTCCTTGTTCGTTTGTAGCCTGAGGCTAGTAAAAAAAATCAACCCTCCTGCAATTAAAATTCAGCGCGCCCTCTCAAAGCGTACGGTAGAGATGTACAACTTTCTTAAGAAATCTTTCTTTTTCAAACTTATTAATATTTAATGAGACAAATTTAAAAGTTCGTTTAAGCTTTCTATTACAGTTTAAAGCTTCATTGGGTAATGCGATCGTGAAGTATCAATTACGACCCGTAAAGTTTAATATTTATAAAATAAAATAAAATAAAGACGTGATAAATGTAACATCTTAAGTTTGTTTCTCGCTTTGCGCAAACAACACACCCCGAACTCTGAAAGTTCCACAATCAAAAATCATCACCAACTTAATTTAATTAATTCTGATGATATATTAATCTACTGCCAGGATATCCGGTCTTGGGGCAGATATTTAAACCCACGACCTCCAAAATACGAAGCAAAGTTACCAGACGTTCAGTCGGCATGACGAAAGCGGTGAATATTTTTGCCTGACAAGTAATCAAATGATAATTAATTACATGTCAATATGTGTAATTTGTATAACTAAAATTATGGACTACTAGATCAGTTTACTATTAATGCTTCGGAACTCTTAAATACGCCAAATTCATAGCAAAACTTTCAAAACATCTTCTGGACGGGATCTAGCAGCAGGATTGAAAATGTCGATAATCTACCTGCTTGTTCGTGTTCGACAGTCTCCAGTCATGTTGTTATGAGTTACAAAACGAAGGATTAGTCCGGCCAAGGGCCCGGCTTCGTGACCAGTATTGTGGCGATGATGCATAATCCGATAACTAAAGAATGCAAGGAACAGGTCCTGTGAATGGTAACCGACCTGTAAAGGTAAGATTGCGCATGAGCAGGACGTGAGCGAAAGAGATCCCACAGTTCAGAATGCAGCTATGTTAATAACGTAACTTTGAATAACAACAGTCCTTTCGAATCTACATTTTTCCCACAGAGTGTACATCTTGGTTTTGGTGGGAATGATTCTAGGAGTAACACAGCGATTATTTCCTTAAACAGCGTTAACCAGTTGATCTTTGTAATGGTGAAGTGTAGTGTTTTCTTCGCGGTACGGACTGAATTCTTAAATGTAATTTAGACGAACTATGATTCTAATTGTAAACAGCGATTACTTCCTTAAACAGCGTTAACCAGTTGATCTTTGTAATGGTGAAGTGTAGTGTTTTCTTCGCGGTACGGACTGAATTCTTAAATGTAATTTAGACGAACTATGATTCTAATTGTAAACAGCGATTACTTCCTTAAACAACGTTAACCATTCGATCTCTGTAATGGTGAAGTGTGGTGTTTTCTTCGCGGTACGGACTGAATTTTTAAATAACACTTGGAGCGAATCGTCCCGTAGTTTCAGATATGACGTGGAATGACAAATGTCCACCCGATTACGCCTTTAACTTAAGAACTATCCGTATAGAAGGTCGAAATACAAACGAAACGTGGACCGGGGTGTGGATCTCTGCGACTGTGTAAAACGAGCAAATATTTCCCATGACAGATCAACCGATTACAGAGCTATGAATTATGTAATGTATTGATATGAAGACAGGCAGATGCATTTTAATGGCGAACTGAAATAAGGTGTGTCTCGCTGACCTTCACTCTTATCCGAAAGTTGATATTGGATGCCCGATTAATTTCTCTGATGTCACTGACCAGTGGCTAACACACAAGCCAGACTTACCCATAAAAAATCGACTGTCGTCAAAAGTTTCAAATCGGTTGTCATGGCACTCACATTAATTCCTCGTATTTTAAAACACACATATTTTATCATACGCAAAGTGACTTGGCGTGACGTCGATTCAAATTTATCGTCGTTCCAAGCAGCCCACATAGTGACTACCAAGGATATCTCCAATTACTCTGAAGATGGCAACCTCAAATTCTGCCGAAGCGTCAGGAAGCCTTGAATAAATCTAAGCAGATTATCCCTGAAAAATTTTAATGCACGATAGAGATTTGAGCCAATATAGGGGTGAACTATATCTTTAGAAAACTGATACTAGCTCAGCTGGCCAAGAAGTATACCGCCTTTAATGGGACCCAAGGCTCACCCATTACTTCAACTGCCAAATACATCCATTTCACATCTCATTAATTATGACCTGTGTTTTAAATATCACCCTATGAGTGGTTGGTTATCCCAAGTGGCACGTTCCACCTATATATTTTACTGCTACAAATTTTTGCATACAATTATTATATATACCACATGTATGTCCTTGACTTGACAGTATTTCGTGACAAGTGTAATTACGAAACCGAAGTAAGGATTATGCTTGCAGTAGCAACCGACGAACATTTTGCAACTCACGTTTATAATGATAAATGGGAACACTGTTACGTAACATACACACATCGCAATAGTGAGGGAAGACGGAAGACATTAATAATGTTGAAGTGACACGGCGAAAAAGTGACATGGAACACAAAATGTGTTCCTCTAATTTTTTTTTTTTTTCAAAATATTTTGTCGGTCACACTCTCGTATTATCCTTACGACACACGTGACGTGCTGATGGACTGTTAGGAAGATTCATTCACTCAACGCTCACTCCCACCGCTGCGATAATTGTTACCATCAGGTATCAAATATCGAACAATACACGGCATCCATCACAGCTAATTAGCTAATTCAATATCTGCAGCAAGCAATTGTAAAGGGTAGTCCAACTAACCAACTGTGCTGGCAAGCGGGTAGCCTATTACCGTAGTCGTCATCAAGATTTTGCTGTAGGTTACAACAAATAAACCAGAAGCAACAAGCTGGAATGCTTTGCGTCTGGATTCGGCAGAACGGGGTAAAATTTTACTCCCTGACAATCTCCATCCCCGGAGTATCATCTAACGAATGAACTACAAGGAACAGAATTCAACTTGACAACCGACACACGTCCATAAGTAAAGAAATTCCTGAAATTCTTGAACAAAAATGTTTGTCACCGAGATGAGTAAAACTTCCGACACTGAAATCAAGCGTGAGCCAATTCTCAATACAATTCACACCCTATTTATTCAATACAAAGCCCGTACGTAAAGTAATCATCACACAAACTTGCTCAAAGCGAACAATTTCTATGTGAAAACATGTCAAAAGAGTGTATTATGTGGAGGCATTATCAAAACACACCAATCACGTAAATCTTCTTCAAAAACAGCCGTTTTGAAGACTGATTCATACAGATCACTTAATTCACAACACCCTGTATGTGTCTTATTCATTTAGGTTAGGAGACCTAATTCAAATTCACTTCATTGTGTCATAACTCGTTCTCTCCTCGAGTCATTGAGAACCTCAGGTAGTCAAGACATTGTCCACCTTCTATAGGACCCAAAGGCTCATTCCTGTGCTAACAAAAGCCCGACAATGATCAATATGAATTAAATCCAGAACCACAAAACATCATCTCCGTAGGATCTATTTTAATATTATCTTCCAATGGGCGCCAATGTCTTCCGAGTGGGCTCTTCCATTCACACTTAATCATACACAATACTGAAATTTATCCGAAATGATTCAGAGGGACATGTGAAACACGCGGTATATGGTTACTACAAATTTACTTTGAAATAGAAATATCACGGGCTCACATCACTTCACACTCTTAGAGAAGTGAAGAGAGTACACGACTTCAACAACGACAATCGTTAAAAACGTCCTGAAGACTTAGAATCAGCACACGAAGAACTGTAGACAGTTCCGAGAACACGCCATCTGTAAAAGTGATTAGCGATTCGTGACTAATCGTTGCTAATCTCGGGACAGCGAACAGCATCCCATTTGTTTCTGGGACTTGATTACCTAACAGCCTTCCGAAAGCTCTGATGTGGAGAGAAAAGGGTCACGTAACTCACAGTGCAAATGTTATCACACGCGTGAGAACAATTTCTGTTGCATATTGCATCAGCCACGCCGCATTTCAATCAAAAGTCAGTCGAATGTTGTGCGTAAACAAAGTCGATCTTGCGAACTCGAGGGCTAACCACCACAAGATCCTGTCCTCCTGAGACAGACCACCAACATCATCCTCTTTCTTCAAATCAATTTTAATAATATCCTCCCATACAAGTACAGTTCTACCACGTAATGTCGTTAATTAATGTTTCCCGACTAAAATTCTGTGTGCATCTTCTCTCTTACACGTTCCATTTGTTGTTTACGAAGTTACACGCTGTAATTCTACCAGGAGGAATCAGTACGACAAGGCACAGCTTTTCTCAAATGCAAACTTTGGAATGGGTTACATTAATGACTGTGGTTAAGGTCACTGTCTTGAAAACAACGCTTCGTATGAAGGAAAGAAAGTTTTTGGAAGATGCTACATTTATGGTAGAATAATCTCAGAAAGTTTAAAAACCCTTCTACCTGATGCTTCCGGTGAGGGCCGATTTGTTACATCATCTTCGTGGTAGAATGGTTACTAGTTACTGGACAATCGAATTGGAAGGCATCAGTAACAGCAAAGCGAACAGAAAACAGCCAAGACCGACCAGTCCGTGGGTCTTGGAACACGGTACACTGAAAGGCAGAACCCTTGAAGACGAAGACAATTAAAACGCAGATTCCATTATGAAGCCAAAGGGGAGGAATTGGAATCAGTCATCCGTAAATTACTTTGTTCATCTCGATTCCGGCAAAAGTGATACACAATCACGTCTTGTAGACAATATTCATTACAGCGATTTCGTGGTCCATTTGTGGGTGACGTAAGAACGCTGTGTGATCTCAAGAGATTACTAAACTTCAAACGAAACCACAAGATGGCCGCACGAATTCAAGACAAATCATAGCAAGTAAGAAAGAAATAAATCGTGGCCGATTTCAATTATATCACCGAATTTTTTGTTGGCAGCGGTAAATAAAATCCCGAAAAGAGTATATTGATCTAATTAAGCAGTTTAGCCCTTCAAAGCAGGAAGAATATATCCAGTCCCTACCTCTAAGAAAACACAACACGTCTCCATTACAAAAGATTAATTAGTGGATGTTGTTTAGGGAAATAATCTAAAATATAATTAGACGAGCTTCGATTTCAAGGCATCAAAAACTTTAATTATGTAAAGACAAATAATACAATTTTGACAAAGAATTGCCTTCTGCGCTAAATTGGGATGATAATATTAAAATGGAACTTGAAGAAACTGGGTAGGAGGGCGTGGGCTGGATTCACAAGGCTTGAAATGGCGAGATCTTGTGAACACGAAAATTAATTTCCAGATTTCATTAAAGACGGGGAATTTCCATACAAACTGAGGAAATTATTAGCTTTTGTTACGGTTGATGCAATTCGTTAATTTTAAGTCTTCATTTTTCATCTCTTTTCTGTTGCAGAATAAACAGCATCTTCGACACGAAGTTTTAAAACTTATCTCAGAAACAAAATATCAAAAATATTAAAATTCTACATAAGCCACTGTTCCCATAACAAATGCTATCAGATATTACATCACGCTTCGGCAACAAAGACTGACGAATTCAATCAATAGCTGACATTAATTGATTGGAAATCAGGTGCTGACTGACAATTCAGAGAATATCACTTGGACGCGCATGCGCTGTATAACAATGAACTATTTTAATCTCTATGGTTTCACAGTCCTCTACCACAAACGGATGACGTACGAGAACGTGATTTCCATATTTAAAACACAAAAAACCTTGTTCGGAATGTTTCAACCACGGTTCAGTGAGCCACTTTGACCTCCATATTCTGAATATCGGCCTCTCGTCGCACAAAAAATTTAAAATGTTTCGGATGGCTCACGACGTCATCCCGTCACGTGGTTAAACAGTCAAACACGCTGAGTGTCATGTTTAATGGCGAATTTTGGTATTAGAGGTGTTCAAGTTTCAAGTTATAATGTCGCAGTAGGCTTATCGGCTATTTTAATGAAAACATTTCGACAATTCCACCTTACGTCTTAATGGACAACGTACAACAGTAGCCGCGCATTGCGGTCCCCTAGGTGATAACCACACAGAGTCATTCTGTAACGTTGCAGAGTGATTTTCAAGCCACCAGGAGAAAATCCCTTATTAATAATTCAATGCCTTTGTGATTATTCTCTGTAACAAGGCACAGTGGTATCGAACGGAGTTGCAGACTCGATCGATGGTCGATTGTCTCCTGGTTCATAAATCACTGTTGCCCTCCTCACGTGTCAGTTGCTATTGAATCAGGTAACCATCAAAACAACATAATGCATGTCACTGGAGGAATTTTCAGGATGGCTTCCTGACAAATATCTCGCAGGAGTTCGAAACGGAGCTGACCGTACTCGAAAACATTCCAATCTCTTGAAATAAAACTCCCTAAAATGTCACTAATCAAATTCCGTGAAACTGGGTGGGGCGGCGTGGAATGGATTCATCTGATTCTGGACGGGGGACATTCACGAGTCGATAAACGGTGAGATATTCTTTATCGGCCTGCCACGAAGGGCCACGTTCCATATATCACCAGGTCCAAACGTCCCATCTTCGACTTCCCACATTTCGATCCGCATTTGGTTTTCGACAAAAATTATTACCTGTAACATCTACACACGTGGAAATTAATCCGAGGTATAAGAATCTGACAAAACTTTGTAACGGGAGATTTTATCCGTAATAAACTAACATCAAGCTGTATCTATCAAATGTGATCAGAGCCTAATAATTCTCATATGTTCAGTTGTCTGAGTTGTTGGGGATTCCCCAGAAGGATTCCCCAGATGACCTCGATAAAAGGCCCACAGTAACAATGTTAACCAAGTTAAAACGTCAAACAACGTGGCGAGGTAACTCGTTCTTGCCGATGTTAACGACAAACAGCATAAAACGTCATAGAAATCTGTTGAGACATTCAAAGAGTTGTTACATGTGGACAGACGAACCGACTCGGCGTAGCTCAAAGACTATTTCTGCAACTTTTAGCTGCGAGGAGATGCAAGGAAGGAAAAATAAAGAATGACCTGCAAAAACCTGCAAAAGTATAGATGGTGGCCTTGACAGCCCGGCAAAGCGTACAGCGGATGGCATTTCAGTGTCGAATGACAGTGGCGTATCAACGAGGAGACGGTGGAAATTCACGCAGACACCGTATTTAAAATTATTTCAAATGAAAAAAATAAATGACGAGGGCTTGCAACTGTATCGAAAGCGTCTGCAACGAATAACAGCAAAATTAACCATTTAAAACCTAGTGGTAACCATATGTACCACCCGATTTAACAATTAGTAAAAGGTGAATTTTGACCACAGAGTAATTTATGGATTTCGTATAATTCGCATATCAAAGAGTGACTTTCTTAAACCGCGTTAACACTTTAAATCACACAGGTAATTATATGTACCATCTGCTTTAATAATTAATAACTCTGAATTTTTTCCCACAGAATGTATTTACGAAAATCAGTCAGTCGTCTGTCTAGTTTGACCTGACACAAAATCTTCCGGGTGACAAGCACGTGTTTCCAAATTCTGTGGCCTTAGCTGTCGGCTTATCGGCGGTTTTTACGGCCGGCTGGTACACAGTGGTGCCACTGTTCAAAATTACGGGCCTCGTGGCCATAATCTTTCCGCTTGTTTGCTAAAAGGTCTATAAAACGACAACAATAACCAGACTCTGATTTACGGCTAACAGGTAGTGACATCAGAGACAGAACACCGCGTGTCTGCGTGTCGAATCCAGTTTAACCCCGTCGCAAAACGAAGCCACGAGCTGCCAGACTTACAGAAAATAGTTCGGGAAAGACCGAGTTCAATGCACACAGCCCACTACAATAATAAAAAATAACCCTTCGAAGTCGAAGCTCGTCTTATGACATTTAAGAATTCAGTCCGTACCGCGCAGAAAACACAACACTTCACCATTACGAAGATCGAATGGTTAACGCTGTTTAAGGAAATAATCGCTGTTTACACTGAGATTCATAGTTCGTCTAAATTACATTTAAGAATTCAGTCCGTACCGCGCAGAAAACACTACACTTCACTATTACGAACATCGAATGGTTAACGCTGTTTAAGGAATTAATCGCTGTTTACAGTGAGAATCATAGTTCGTCTAAATTACATTTAAGAATTCAGTCCGTACCGCGCAGAAAACACTACACTTCACTATTACGAACATCGAATGGTTAACGCTGTTTAAGGAATTAATCGCTGTTTACAGTGAGAATCATAGTTCGTCTAAATTACATATAAGAATTCAGTCCGTACCGCGCAGAAAACACTACACTTCACCATTACGAAGATCAACTGGTTAACGCTGTTTAAGGAAATAATCGATGTTTGCACTGGGAATCGTACGAAACTCATAAATAAAAGAAACGAAGAGTTATTGTTTGTTGCAGTTGGTGCAACATATTGTTACCACTGGACTAAACAGGGTCAATGTTGTCAGTTAAATAAGAGCATTACTTACTCAGAGGCTTATAAAATATTAAAGAAATCCGGTCTCATAGCCCACGTGATACGCGAACAACGGGACACGACAGTTACAACCGGAAGAAACGCGAAATGCTTTATTCTTTTTTTTTTTAAAAACACTCGACACGGAAAGTTGTAACAAGTTGAGTCGACATTACACACACACACAAACGCTGTACAGACTGCACACGAATAATCTGTCTGCGCGCGTCGATAAATGTTTGTTAATTGGTCAACAGCATCCCAGAGGCACAGATTTCCTTTTTACCGCGGACATCAACAAAAATTCAATAACCCCGTGGAATTGAATTCAATGACGATGGTCATTAATGCCATGCGTCCCCTTAATTACTACAGGAATTGGAAACAAATTCTGATTACATAACGTACATTCACCAGGACGTATGAAGTCGATCAAACAGGTAGAGACATTATCAACTGAACGAAACACTGGATCAATTAGAACAGATGGTAAAGATACGAAAGTGGAAGAAAAGACGAAAGAAACAGACAACTTGTTCCTTGTAGTTTCATTGAAATCTGACGATATGGAATTTACCGTAAGCTAAGGTAGACCTCAACTTCCGGTGCTGTCGAGAATGCGGCCGCAAAGAATGATCTTTGAGTTGTACGTAGCCTTGAGGCGCTCCGAACAGTTTATATTTAGGCAGTGAACAGCAGCGTCTACAGGTACAGAGTTGCCTGGCAACATGCAGAAAGGCAGCCAGCTGCTGTTTACGTCAACGACAGCATCTGCTCGCGTATTGTTTTGAACGAACGACTTCGAAATGTAAAACAATCATACGGTATATGGGGTATAACGTAAAAAGAAACTTAGCAAATACATTTCGGAGTCTCCAGAAATTAGCCTTCCAGGTTTCCTTTGAAGTCACGTGGTAACAATAGTTACCACGTAACTCCGAATTTTGTATTTATTTGTTTCATATGATTCTCAATATAAACAGCGATTATTTCCTTAAACAGCGTTAACCATTCGATCTTTGTAATGGTGAAGTGTGGTGTTTTCTTCGCGGTACGGACTGAATTCTTAAATGTTATTTAGACGAACTATGATTCTCATTATGCAGCCCTCCCGATTTAAATTAATCAAAATTTACCACCCCTTAACGCCGTCAAAATTTACCCCCCTCCCCTCAGTAGGAACTTCTAAATTAATAATCTCAGCTTTCTCTAATACAAAATTTCAAAATTCCGTCTTTTATGCCAATCATCACACTAACGCCTTCACTCTTACTTTATCCTTAACAGAAGGACAAGCGGGCGTTGCCTGGGGACCTTCTAGCTATAAGATGCTCTTTCTCCCCCCCCCCCCCCCCAGATATCGAAGTGTCTCTCACTTCTCCCCCACCAATTTCCTCTTTCTCTCTATGATTCTCACTGTAAACAGCGATTATTTCCTTAAACAGCGTTAACCAGTTGATCTTTGTAATGGTGAAGTGTAATGTTTTCTTCGCGGTACGGACTGGATTCTTAAATATTATTTAGACGAGCTTAGATTTCAGAGGTTTAGTCTCTGCGTGCCTTTTAATTGGATCCCTGTTAACTGTGAAGAAGCTTAATTTTTAATAATATCATCATAGCGTCAGTAGAAATTCTAAACACATTTCAAGGCATCATCTACTGACAACATAATCAACAAAGAAAGAGAGAGGAAGAAGTACGTAAAGAGATAAATAAAGAGTGGAGGCAGGCAAGAAAGAATTTGTTAATCTTTTCCTGCAAAATTCCGTAAATATCACAATTTCTCTGACTGCATGAATCTACCACAGCACATAACTGAAATAGGGAGATACATTTTTAAACCGAATTGAACGATATGTCTGCAGGGGGGGGGGGGGCTGATATCTCGCAAACTACGCCTTGTAGGCAGTCATATTTATAAATGTACCACACACGACCCGCCAGCCACCTCTGAAGAACATTCCATTCCACCATCCTCACGGCTAGAAAGCCTTCTCCAGCCCACGAGACGATACAGCGTGTTTCAGAAACACGTACCTGCTACTGGCGACAGTTTCCTCATGACGCACCACCTCGATTTCCACTACAAACAAAATAGAGAAACAAATGAATATCGCACCAACAAAAAACACTGTATTAACATTTTGTAATTTCAAAGTATGCAATATCCACAGGTCTATTGCATTCCACAAAATGGTCCACGTCTACTGTGCAGCACTGTTCAAGCGTCATAAAACAATTTTAGGCATGTATTATACAGGGTGCTCTAAAAGTTCTTCAAATCACGATTTCGTATGTTTCTTACGGGTAAAACAGAGGGCTGTGTGCAAATTCACTTTGTGTACCTACAACAATGTTCCTCTTAAAAACATAAGACGATTTAAACTCGTGCACATAACGACATAGAACACATAATTCATTCAGAATCACATATGTTACAAATATAATGTATTTGATTACAATGAGGAGTACTTAAGTTGTTCACAACAGAGATAAGATATTTTGAACATAAAGCACGCTTCTGGAGAAAAATAAATAAATACAAAAATTTGCTTATAAAATCTCAAGGCAAGAAACTGCTTAACAGACAATGTCCAGAAGAAAGATAATATTAAAAAACTGGACCGCACAGTTTTAGAGTATTATTTAGTGCTGAATTTTGTGCAGACGGTGACGAAACGTCGGGTTTGTAAAAGCATGTCACTGCTCGCGACGCTGGATGACTATGGAGCAACATGGAAATAACAGTGTACTTGAAAAAATAACAGGATATTATTAAAATGAACCTCAATGAAAGAAAATGAAAGGATGCAAAGTGGAACTAGTGGAGGATCGAGCCTTAGCTAAGATGTTGGAGGAGTCGATGTAAAAATGTAATAACGTTTCGAGTTTTTGTCATTATGGCAACGAACATACGTGGAGGTCGTTCAGACGTCAAGTGAGATCTGAGGTTCTCGCGGCCATAAGTCCCAAGATGGCTGTCTTCTCGGTTGCAGGGCCGTGTGGTATGGTAGAAGTTTACCGACGTTTCAGAAGCGAGGCCTCAGAACCCTGATGATGGAAACAGCAGGAAATTCTGATTCGTAGGTAAATTTCTACCATACCACACGGCGCAACATCTTAAAAGACAACCAACTTCATTGTGAACACCGACTGTCATGAAAAGTACAATATTTCTGTAAAATGATTATACCTAACCCTAAATGGGAGGGCGGTAGAGTTATCAGAAGAGTCAGGATACAGCGGAGGCCAGAGATCAATAAAACAAACACAATTGGTTCTTCCACAGCAATTAGCATTGCGCTACGTCATCCCAGCTGCACGTTACACTTCCATGCAATTAGAGCAATTAAAGGCGCCCTCCGGGACACGAGGAACACTTCGGCGACTGTCTGGACACGGCCCCGAGGTCTCTCCATTCGGCGTCTGAGTAATTATTCCGTTCTGATAAAAGTCGCAGCTCTTCAGGGTGTGCTAAACGTGTCTATAAATAACCCTGGAAGACCATTCTCTAACGTACGTTAATAATTACAATTATTTTAATACAATCTCGGAGCGTATCCACAAATCAATCACACCTTATTATTATCATCATCATAACAAATATTTGTACGTACGGACGGTATAACCAACTTAAATACGAGAATTTTCCAGTAAACGTCATATAGACCACGGTGGTCTAGCGGTTAGAATGCTGGCCTTGTAATCCTGGGGTCTCGGGTTCGATTCCCGGCGGTGCCCGAATTTATAACTTGTGTTGGGCAAGGCCGTGGTCTAGGCAACACGGAGTTTTCCTCCGTGGCATCCCAACATTTACTCCATTCACACACAGAAGAAGGCAATGGCAAACCACTTCTGGATCATCTGCCAAGAACGTATATGAACAGGTCCCAGTCAGAGAAAAGGATGGAAGGATCCTGTTCATATGGACCTGTCCTCAGACAGAACACTACATAAAACATATACTGGAATCTACTCTGTTACGATGGCCCGGACATCCGGCTACAACAACGAAGACAAAGAATGCATATAAAATGCGTCCACCGAACCTACAACCCACCTACGTAACACGTGACAGCAATGTTCTGTGATTGGCTGATTTCCCTGCTGTCGAGGCCAGTCCCATATTAAGTCGCACACCCTGTATAATTATAGTGTGAGACTTCCAACCGAGAGAGAGACAGATATATGGGAAAATAACCTTAGGGAGGGAGTCAGGGAGCTATGAGGGGGGTGGGGAAATGGATAGAACTGGCTCAGGATCGTGTACAATGGCGGTGATGGTGAACCATCGGGTTTTGCTACCGCGATGTTGAATCCAAGTTCGATTTTTGTTACATGAGAGACAAATTTTTCGATTCTAGTTACTGCAATGGAAGGATATACATTTAATGTACGTGACTGTACCAATATGACATTCGGTTTAAATTACACAAGATTGGATCAATTTGGAAAACTTAGCTCTCACCGAGGATAGAAAAAAGTCATTCTGTAGTTCACTCCGGCCAGAAAAAATGTAACAACGCGAAACGAAGAACCGGATAAAAGGAAGGAACAGGCAAGAATGACGAAAGAAGCAATTAGAGATGTCTGAAAAGGGAAACAAGAAACACAAGATGTGTAACCTAACCCAGGAACACTTCGGCTGATTTCTCAAAGCGACTACGGACGTTTTAGGGGTCCGGTTCTCAGAGATGGTTACATGGTTCTATTCAGCCACTCCTGGAGACCTACGGTATATTACTTTCAAATGCTTCACGACCACTTGCCCTCTCATACCTCGAGTTCCTGCGTTCTGACCCCCTCCCTACTCGGAGGCAGGTCAGTAAGAGGTCAGTTTTAAAACAAGGCCTCTGTAATATAATTAGGCAGCTTTCCCCCCTACAGAATGAACAGGACTGCTTTTGTTGCTGATAAATATTAAGTGCGTAATTATTAATAACGTGCACTTAGCTCATTTGTGCGCCAAGGCACTAAGTTCTGTTCCGCTGTGGGATACAGAAACATGAAATTATAATTCAGACAACAGAGTGAAAGGGGGGGAGGGGGGGTAATTAAACGCGGAGTGACGGTTTGGTTGCAAAATTACAGTAAAGAGGTCGTGAATTCTTTATAGTTAAACAAAATCACCTCTCTAAAATAGGTCCACGGAAGGACAAGGTTCAGAATTTAGTGTAACGGTTACAGAAATCCATGATAGGTTTTCTTCAGGCTCTACCGTGAACGAAGAACGTCTGTCGATATTTTCCTGGGGTACTCAACATCCATGACCAGGGGCCTCTACGACAGACCCCCGTCCCCCCCAAGTTTATTGGTATTTGATGTCAGAAACGATCTATGATTTTAGAGTTAACTGTGAATCTCTTTTACAACATTTCGTACGTATTTATCATTTATTTCGTTCACGTTCCATGAGAGGAGCTAATCGCCCTGATGATGGAGGCAGCGACGACCTCCGAAACGTTGGTGAACTTCTACCAGGACCTGGCTACACGTCGTCGCAACCCAGAAGAGACAGCCATCTTCCTAACTGTCCCTTACTTTAATCACCAAATCGGTAACAAGTGAAGGTTACAAATGCAGACCTGTGTTCTGTTCTAAATTGTGTCTCCCTTTTAACCAAATATTCTCTTCAGCAATGTTCTCAAACACAGAGAGAACCTTAATCGTGCTTTCGTGTATTCTAATTCTTTTACATCGAAACATCATTTTCCACGGAATCCTCCGCGAACAGAGCAAACAGACACACGGAAAGCGTCTCATGCGCTGTGTACTTCCACAATCTTGTTGACTGTTCGATGCTTATACAGAAGAGGCAATTCGTGTTTATCACAGATAAATTCTCTAGAATCCCCTCCTCCCCACCCCCAGTCAGAGTAGGCGTTAAGTCGGCTTCTCAGATACCAAAATCAACATCTGTCTGCTTGTTTACCACTTTCATAAAGCGGCAAGTTGAAAGTACGTCTGACATGTACTGGCTACTACTTATTCAGTTTTATCTTTTGCGCCAAGGAGGAGCCTGATAGCAGCGTTGGCAGAAGTCGGTCGTCTCTAATGAACCAGCCAAAAGCTCAAATTATTTGTGCAAATGCACGGTGCCTCCGCGTACACACACTGCACGTTTAGTTCAATTTGGCAACAGCGCGACCATAACTCGTTAATGGTCGATTTTTGAGTTCTCATTCTAGGTACAGATTTGGGTTTGTCTTCATCATTTTCATAATTATTATGCCCATAAACACCATAATTGTATTCAGGTTTTGGTTAGTTTAGCTAAAGGTAGGCGAGGTTAGACCATATGATAGATCAAGTCTGGGTTGGGTTGGGTTAGGTTATGTTAGGTTAGGTTAGGTTACGTTCGGTTGGGTTTGGGCGCGAAAATTTAGTAAGTTAGGTTAAGTTAGATGAGGTTGGGTAAGGTAAGGTACATTACGTCAGGGTATACATTTGTTTACCATTTTCAGCCATCCATCATTTTATCAGTCATTATCTCTGCCAATATTTTCCTTGCCATTTAAGTTGAAAAAGATCGTTAAAACACAATATTAATAATTTGAGACGTTGATTGTTTAAAGGGGTCTAAACCCAAGGATCTTGTAAAAAATAGTGAGAAGTAATCTACGTTGGCAAACCTGTCAGTTCAACCCCCCTGTTACGTAAGTCAGTCACTTTCAGGTAGCAGTTGAAATGCATGTGACGTCTAGTTATCAATTTGCTGACAACCCCATCGCGTCCTGAGGCTCGTATTACACTAAAAATCAATTACTCTCAACACCATATATTAAAACACAGACAGGGCGTTTTAACTACAGGTTTGGTCCTAAGTTGTATTTTGATTGCTTGCGTTATGTGGGCAGTAACTTAACAATTTTTCAGTACAAAAAAAAAATCTAAATAACATTTAAGAATTCAGTCCGTACCGCGAAGAAAACACAAAACTTCACCATTACAAAGATCGAATGGTTAACGCTGTTTAAGGAAATAATCGCTGTTTACAGTGAGAATCATAGTTCGTCTAAATTACATTTAAGAATTCAGTCCGTACCGCGAAGAAAACACTACACTTCACCATTGCAAGGGTCGAATGGTTAACGCTGTTTAAGAAACAATCTTTATTAACATTTAAGTCGCTTATCATGACTGAGGTTATACGTGATTTTCCTCAGACGTCAGGTCAAATGCTAGCCACGGCCGCTTCCTTCCAAATCCTTTCCAATTCATCATTCACAATCAAACTGTACTTCGATTCTGCATTAATCACGTAATTCTGATACCGTCGTAAAACAAACCCCAGAATTATAAAAATCAAGATTAATTGATGTCGGAATGGAATGAATGGGCTCACGAAGAATTTGCGAACCAGTACACTTGGGCAATCCCTCCCCCCCCCCCCCAGCCCCATTTGTCCGTCGACCCGACAGGTGGTTGGTTTCAGAACCCATTTACGAGCGTTGCAAACGCAGAAACATTTTAATAAAAGAGGAATCACATCCCCTCTGGCTTACCGTAGTTTAATTTCTATATTAATCATCCCCTCGAAGTCCACTCGGTGAACCGGTAACTATTTGTACCACCGAGTTTCAATAATTCGGTACGTAGCTCACAGAATACAGATCTCTGTAAGCTGCGTGGTCCGTTCGACCGTTAACAATAAACAGCAAAAGACGACTGATATTTGTAATTCAGAAGTGTTTTCTCAGAGGTACAGACAAAATTATTAAATGTTAACAGTAAATCTTAAAAGGGGCTTCTTATAATTTACATAAAACAAAACCCAAATATAATTAAAAGTTTTAAATTTATGTCAAACCTTTCCTGAAGATATAGCTCAAAACAATATATTTGTGCCTTTAATAAATGGACATACCGCGAATTAGTTACTGCCTATATAAAACAGCGGAAAAACCATTTCTAAAATTTTGTTCTCACTCTTAAAAAAACATTTCACTACGCGTTGACGTTGAATGAGATAGCTATCTTGTTTGTTCCCCTCAAATGAATATCGGGGTGCCATCAATTGGGTCTCGGTCTCCCCTTTCCCCACCTTCCCCAAATTACAAGCCCCCTCCCCTATCCACCAGGCGATGTTTCGGGCTGTACCAGGTTCGATTCTCTGCCAACAAATGACCGAGGATTTTCGTGGGATTCTTTACAGTTTCCATACAATGCCAAATACATTATTTAATACAGCGTTAATAAAAACACTATTTATTAAACTACGCTTCATCAACTGCATAATTATTAGTGTCGAAAGTTAGGACGAATAATAACTGGAAATGAAGTGGCAGTGGTCTATTTTAAGTTACTGCTAACGATTTTCGTACAAAAAATGATAAAAAAAGTTAAACACGAAAGTTGCTATGAAATACGTGCGACCTGCGACCTGCGACCTACTCAGGTGTCACATCATAACGTGGGTTAAAATTCCCCTGAAAATTTTTAATTTACCTTGAGACACGCGTGGAAAAACAAAAAAATCTCGCAAGGCCTGGGATCGTATCTCGCGTCGAAGCACAGATCTGAATAATTACAAGTAATTTACCTGCCGAATATTGAGAGAATGTAACGCGTTTTACCTCCATATTCCTCCCAGCAAAGCTGCAGGTTGTAATAATGCACTGTCAACTTGACATTTCCTCTCGGAGTCGAGTCGTTTGAAAGCTGAGGTGCTTGCAGTTGTGACTTTGAATACAGAATAAGCCACAGACAGAAACTGTGTTGTTCAAACCCCTCAACCCTTTGAAGCCGAAGCTCGTCTATACATTTAAAAACCCAGTCCTCACCTCAAAGAAAACACGTCACCATGACAACGACAAATTGGTTAATAATATATATTCAGGGAAATTATCGCGGTGTATTATGGGTTTATAAAGCTAATTCCATCGGTTCTTTAGCTTCAGGTTGCAACGATCTAAAATCATTTACAATGGCAAACCACTACTTTTTCCACCCTTTGAATATACGTCTAATATTTTAATACTAACGACCCCCGCCCTCAAATTTCACTGGGTCATTTACGTACAATATGTACACTGGATAAGTCATCAGAGGGGTATATTTTATCGTGGATCTCCCAGTTCGCCTGCTAATTTACCTGGCAATTACACCATAGAATCTAACGCCCTGATCGTAAATTACGTAAAACAATTTACTGCAAAGATATAAAAAAAAATAACTCGTTAAATTATTAAATTCATAAATACTTGTAACACTTCAACACAATCCTTGCACAAGAGAGCTTTTCAATTGCACAAAAATCTACAGCAAGTACTCATAAATAATTTATATAAAACGAGCAGTACGAATAATATTAATAATAATAATAATAATCCTGTACCTTGTAAGTCTCAGAGGCCTACATAAAAATAAACAGAATATTTACGTATTTTAACTTATCTATCACTCATTTAAAAATGTTTCCAACAGCTCAGAAACAAGGTTGTAACTGACCAATAATCGTGATTATGATGATAAATGGGCTTACTTCCCATGTAAAGGCAGAATTAATAATAATAATAATATATAAATAAATAAAAAAATATCTGCTGCCCTATGTACCTCAGGGACAAGGTCTGTCTCGGGTACATGGAAGTAAACACCCTATAAAGGAGTGAATAGATGGGATGATAATAATTCGATACATCGAACATGGCATCACTCCAATTCGTGCATCCAGGTTACGAAATTCGACCAATCAGGAGAAAGTCGCTTTAATCAAAATCACGTTTCACGATACCCCGTTCATCCCTTACTACCTACAACCCTGGGAGCGAGCGGTCAACTGAAACACGAACGATCAATGTTTGTTTGGGGGTTTCTTACCCCTCGCAACATAATCCGATTACTTCAATATATATAAAAAAAAGGCTCTTTCTAAACAAAGCCTCTGGGCAGGTTTAAATAATCTCCAAACACGACCGGTACTGCAGAGAGTAGTAGAAACATTTGAATGTCCTCCTCGGTCATCATTATCATCATCAATCCGCGGTTGAAAGTCTTTCTGCAGTTCGAAATTTCCTCGGTTCGAATCGTTCGTCTAGGTTTTAGGCACAATTTCTCGGCGACCACGTCATTTTCCTCTGCGTCCCTTGTGTTTCAACACCGGATTGCAAGTTGCCCCATACGATTTCTGTACCAGCAGAGCAGTTTCGTATTCCTCCTTGCACCTACGTCGACTTTCAAACGCAGTCTAATGAACCAGTCAAACAGGAATATTAAATGGACTTCTTCTGATAATGCTCTATCTACTTTTCGAGTTGGAAATCACAGGCGTCATTTCTCGTAGACGTTTGACGAATATGTTGAAACATGGGGAAGGGGGTATTTCAACGTACGTTGTAATGACGTAATAATCTTAACATGTAACAATAACGTAACGCGTATAATAAATAACACGTCGAAATTTGAATTTTTTTTTTTTTTAAATATACTAATATGGCCAAATTGTCACGTCGACTTAAGGATGGAGTTTTAGTTTTGCTGAAATTAATATATACGAAATACAGGATCTGAAGCACATTAAAAAAAATTTAACTTAAATTCTTGCCTTACCAAAAGATAACAGAAAAAAATACACGGTGAGGAGCTTTATAATTCAACATTACTTTAAGTAGGATTTGTGGTTTTCACGTCGAGGAACCCAAAGAAGGCTGTCTAGGTAAAAATATAGAGATTTTGTGACCACGGTTATGAACATTTAAATCCATTGAAAATACCGAACTGATACACAAACATTGAACCACGTTCAAGTATGTATTGAAACTCAACCGGGTCATGAACCCAATACTGTGACAGAAGTCAGTATCAATCAGTGGTACTAGAAATCCACTCATCATTTGTATTGACAGGTTGGCAAGCGTTAATTTTGGGTCTGATGGATCAACTGACACACTAGTTAATTTACCAGTATCACTCCAATCCATTAGCATCGCGTTCCATCAAAACACAGAGACCCTTTCAAATAACATGACACACTGACTGATTTAATTTTCATACTGGAAACCAGCCAGACAAACAAAAAAAAAACTTTTAAAAAAGTCAAATCTACCAATATCAAGTTATAAATAAACGCGGGAAACTTTTGTGTTAATCCGCCTCGCTGCACAATAGAAGACGCGACCATGTTTGAAAAGTTAAAACAACAAGAAACTGTAAACGATTGTTAAAATATCTTACCTTCTTTCCATCACGAAATTTCACTGTTCCCTCGATGACAGTATTATTATCCATGTCGAAGAATTAAAAACACTTTATTTAGATCATGACACACAAACAATCTGGCACAATATTCTATTTATACACACAGCAAACTGTTATAATTTAGAACCAACACACGCCTCGAGCCACTGAGCTCTGCGAGGTGACAACCGACGAGCGCGCCACGTCCAAAGCACGCACACGACTGTGCAAGGTTTTCCCTCCCAGTTCCACGTATCCCCCCCCTTCACCTCACCTCTCCTCATAACCCATACAATGATACTGCTGCCATCTACTAACAGATAACGGTACGACATACAGCAGTGGCGGCCCCACGCAATGCCACTCGCTATTCCGTCTGCAAATAAGTGATTATACACTTGCCCAGTTCATCATCCACAGACATTTTATCATCTGGTCTAAATAATATTTAATAATTCAGTCTGTACCGCGGAGAAAACACAACTTTTCACCATTAAAAGTAGCTGCTTTAAGAAATAATCCGTCTTCAACGAGAATCATACGAAACACAGAAAATAAAATGAAGTTTTATTTATTGTTGAAGAAGGTGGTTAATATAGTTACCACCGAGCTACAAAGAGTAAAAAAAGTATACTATGCATTACTGTTTGGTGTTCTGATGAAAACGATGGAAGATTTATCAGATAATCGACTGAGATTTACAGAGGGTAAATTCTACATGTAAGCACTTCATCTGCACTTGTTGGCCAATTAATAAATTTCGTCAATCTGTCTGTTCTTTAGTGTCAGTACTGATTTTTTTTTTCTCGTATTATTTGGTTAAATATTTTAAAATGAAAATGACAAGAAAATCTCTTATCAGAGGACACAAACGAGGCGTTTGTTCTTTGGAGGACATGACAGTGAAGACAGATAAAAGAGTGCAGAAAGGAGAATTAAGAAAGAACTCTGCACATAGTGAAGATGGAAAGGGGGGGGGGGAACTGTCACCTCGAAAGAAACGACAGGAATTTAAATTTGAAAAGAACACTGTTCGGAATACATGTTCCTCCCAGCAAAGGAAGTGAATCTTCTCTTCATCGGCTTCCTACAGCTCACTCAACCTCTTATAAAACTGGTGCCGGGCGAAGACGGCCAGAGCTTGAAGCACATTTCACCTACATTTAGCATCTTCGCAAATGAGTGGAGCCCTTACTCACTCACACGTGTTCATAATACACTGACAACATTCGTAGCGTAATGTAAAATTCGACTCAAGAATAAATGTTTAGAGTGTCGACTTTACAATAACCTGTGTCTCTTTGCAGAGGTTATAACAACGTCTTCATATTCGGGAGGTCTCAGGTTCAGTTCTCGGCCCAGAAGACATATCCTGATTCGTCGTCTTTTTCAGAACACTTACGTAAATAATGAGATTATAACTTAAGTATACTGAGGAAGATTCCTTTCCAATTCATCATTCTACGCTTCTTAAACTATAACAACCAAGTTTACAAAAGAGTGGGTAAATACGACAGGAACCAACGAACCAAACCGCCATGTTTCAGCTACGACAGTCAATGTGTTCAGACACTTTATTTATATTCACTTGTTTATTAAAGTGTCAGCTTCCCTACAGAAGCCATAAATCACTGGTAGGATAAATATCAGTGACAAAAGGCTTTTTGTTGAAGCGATCAGCTGGGAAAAGCGAAACATATTACTAAATCATAAATTTTATTCATATCCAAAGTAAATAAAGCAGGGGAGTCCAATTTATCATTTTCGCCATTGATCTTACTGGTCACGCTCGAGTTTCTTGGTTCCACAAACTACGTCATTTCGTCAGGTACAAGATGTCACAAAATGTTGTAACTAAATATGATTTTACATTGTAATATTAGTCTGGTAAACAAATGCACGTACATAAAGTTCCTTCCTTGCTAAAAGAAAATGAATAAATTGTAGTGCCTAAGACGTAAATTTGATCGTACAGGGTGTGCGAATTTGCACTGGATCCATATGGCTCATAACAGGAATCAAACACTGCCTTCTGGGTTGTTCCGCCGTATATTTGGTAGAAAATGACAAAGTCCATGTCAGGGCGAGCAACCCAATGACGGAGACAGGTTTACAGATCTGTCGTGACTTTCCTCAACACCCCCATTTAAATAGTATCCACTCCCACATTATGCTGCACCATATAGGCCCAAAACCCTGCACTTGTCATCGTCATGTCATAGCCACGACTATATCACTCCGAGGGTTTACCGAATAGAGGCCTTTGAAAATTTCAAGGTCATTCGTCAGTAATTTTTTCCAAACGCATATTTCTGCCGAACTGCTGCAATCTGAGCGACCATATTCAAGTCCGTTTGAGTTGTCGCACATGTCAGTGTCACGTCATAGTTACAATATCATTCCGTGTGTTTTCTGAAGCCAAAGCTCGCCTAAATGTTATTTAAGAATTTAGAACGTACCGCGAAGAAAACACCAGACTTCACCATTATAAGGAGCAAGTGGTTAATGCTGTATAATGAAATAATCGCTATTTGCGGTGAGAATCACTTTAACTGCTCAAATAATTGACAAAATAAAAGCAGCATCCTTCCCTCACACAATGAATTAAAAATAACTTTAAACTAAATCATTATATTTAATCGCACTGAAAGATAAAACTCTTCCTGTAACCCACCAGAAACAATGGAATCACTTATCAAGTTAAAATAATCGCAGATAAGACAACATGAACTTCAAAGGGTGGACGCATTGGGGTTGTGCTGACGTCAGTTGCACCCCCCCCAAGTTAGATCAAGTTACGTCAAGTGGAGTGGTAGCTATCTTAACATTTACGTCAAATTTAATTAAATCAAGAATCAATAAAGGGGTTAGTCTAATGGAAATTTACGACGAAGAATAAAAGCACACTCAGGAAATGTGACAATCATTATCTTCAACTGGTGCAACTACCTGTGTTAGGACAAGGGTTGTGTGCAATGACAAGGGTAACTACCCTTCACCACTGAGTGGATGAGCAGAGTCAAAGCTCCATTCACTCAGGCAAATAAACTAAAATAATAATCGACAAACTCTCTTGTAGCGATCTGAAGGTTCATCACCGCTAACACAAAACGCAGTCGCTGACCACGCCTTCGGTCTTTACAACCAATACGCCAAGATAGCATTCTGAAATGACACCTAAAATATACGTAGACAGGCAATTTAAAACTAAACGCGGGCTTCCTGCGGCATTGCACTGGGTTCGACCCTCGACCTGAGGAAGGAGGTCATTATACTTTGATATGCGCGCCCGGTTCTTCAGCTGTTACTTAAGAAACGGAATCAGTTCAGGCCCGTAAAGGTACTCGAGTTCTCAGGTTACAAAGCTGTCACCCACTGGAAGGACGCATCTTTAAAGTACAGGCAAAGCTTGCTATGTTGTTTAATGACGGCTTTAGTCTTCTTGGCAGCACCACGGATCCCCCACACTTCGGAGGAAATAACTTGTCTCCATCTTCAGAACAGGACACACGTAAACGAGACAAAATTTCGCACTGCATTTAAATCATAAAAGATAACAGAAAATTAGTCAATGGCCCTGCCACCTGACAACTGAAGGTCACACAGCGAGCGAGGTGTCAATATTGACCTGAAATGTAATGCCGTGTGGTAGGCAAATATATATCAAGGTTTGGACGAACATGCTGACTGTATCTGCAGGGATGAAAATGTTGGTTCCTGTGCTATTTAACGATGCCGTATCAAACTGAATAAGCTTATAGAGTCGGATAAGATGACAGAGTTATTACGTACAGTGCAGAGAAATGGTGGCCTACAATTTGATCACATGAAAAATGACCCGCAGACTGTACAATTCTAGTTATGCTGATGGTTCGCGGTCGTACGAAGTTGTGAGGTGGGAGAAATTCAGTCCTCACCTTTGTGCTGATTTCTCTCGCCTTGTTCCTTACCATTCATTTGCCTTTATTTCGTCGGTGTGACTTTTCCTGAATTTTGTACTTCTAACTTTTCTTTCTTTACATTAAAATTATGAAATTTTACAAATTTTTAAAAAAAAGATAATTAAAAATTACAACTTGATTTTAGGGATCATGCTGACGGATGCATGTAACGTAACTTGGAAAATTAATTACACGTCTGACGCACTTATGTTGACGTCACAATTGTTACCGAAATTATTCAAGGTACAATTCTTGACAAAAACAAGCGAATTTAGGTGTTTTATCCATTTGTCACGCCATCTGCGTGTACTGTACTGTAATTTACCGAAGCCCAAGGGCTACGTTCCTTTATCCACTTCGCTTAAAATTCGGGATGTAACTGAATGTGGAACAAAGAAGCAGCGCTGGGCGCTTCATACGTTTTTGAAGTTGGTAATGAGCAGCTGCAGGGTGGTAATTATGTTGGTAATTGAAATCCAGAACCAGAAGGGTGAGGAGGGGAGGAAATACCCCTTTCAAATCCTGTGCGAATGAAAAATAGAGACGGAGAAAAATCATAATCAAGAGAGGAGATAGAAATGGCGGTCATTAGGGGCGATGCAGTTAAAAATCTCAGCTGGAAAGGGTCTGAGACTCATGACGAACGACGACTAACCCCGGAAAAATTTATGGAATGATTACGATTTGTTCCAAAAATATTCTTGTTCCATGTCTTCTGTGGGTAGACGTCATGAAGACGTATGGAGGGCGTATAGGTCAAGCTTCACATATTCTACATCCCCTGTTCGATATGGAGATGAATGGTCAATTTCAGAGGGAATTATGAGGGGCAAACTGTGTACAGGAAGGGCGAGTTGACAGGTGACATGTAAAAACTATTGAAATGTGAAAAAATGGAAGTCACACAAACGAACAGGAATAAAGAATAAGAAATACAGAGAATGGAAGAGAACAGAATTAAAAGGGGAGAAACAAAATAAATAAAGGGAGAAGCGAAACTACAGCACGAGGCAAGAAAGGAGAATGCAAACTGACAAACAAACAAACAAACAAACACACAGAGGAAACAAACGAACTTGTGTCTGCGTGCTCAGAATACGAGGTTCGACACTTCATCAACTGCTTATTAATAGTACCGTTTCAACACAACGACGCCATTTGTGACGTGTGGTGTATCTATATGATAGACAAATACTGGTTGGCTGGGGAACACTTCTTTAAAGACAATTTAAATGCCTAAGCAAAGCGTTTTTCGTCAAAATAAGATTTATTTATCGACTATTACTTAAGCATCTTCTTATTAATCGTTTCATTATCGGAACAAACGAGCGAATTTCAATCTATTGTATACGATTTCAATAATTTTTCACTGAAATTCATAAACACGCGTTTAAAACACTCTATTCATTTTCTCTACTGATTCGGTTATTAACAGAACCCCATAGATTCAAAGGGCCTTGAGTTTGTATTACAAACCGATCAACAAATGAGTCGGAGAGCTTTCGACTTTTGCTTTGGTTAACTGGTGTTCATTAAGTCCTACTTAAGACATTCCCGTCATTATTGACGGGCAATTTTCTAGTAATTTTTAATAGTAAACATGAATAATACGTAAAAGAGGGAAGGCTGTGTTAACCCGTGTTTCAAGAAACCTAACCTACAAGTTAATCATCGCCTTCATGTGCTTAATAAAAACATTTCGGATAATAAATAAACAGACGCAAGCAATCTATTCCACTAAGGGCAAAAGAGTGTTCTATCGTCAGTAGAACATTTTTCTTCAGACACTTACAGCGCTCCAAGTGGCAGGACCGAAAACTCGAGATGATAGATTGGGTTTCCATGGGGAATCCCCGTTCTCCCATAAATTCGGTCGACCTCTAGAACACAAGAAACATCTTTCCAATACCCATCAATCCTTGCGAACAAAACAGGCGAGAGACGAATGTAGCAGATAGAAAACAAACCACGACTTCTTGTTTGTCTGACACAAAATTGCTCTATTTAATAATAAAATGTATCCTGTATTCCGTCTGTAATGCTCCCATAATTGGATAAAAACAGTAAAACACGTAAAATAATTATGGTGTTCACAACTCTATCGTCTAGACACAATTTCCTCAGAATATCATCCAGTGATGGGCTTTTGTGAACGCGGTAATAAATTCCTATGGGAATGCTATTAAAGAATTCAGTCCGTACCGCGAAGAAAACACAACTCTTCACCATTACAAAGATCAACTGGTTAACGCTGTTTAAGGAAATAATAGATTTTTATTCTGATAATTAATTAACCCTTCGAAACCGAAGCTCGTCTAAATAGCATTTAAGAATTCAGTCCGTACCGCGAAGAAAACACCACACTTCACCATTACAAAGATCGAATGGTTAACGGTGTTTAAGGAAGTAATCGCTGTTTACAGTGAGAATCATAGTTCGTTTAAATTACATTTAAGAATCCAGTCCGTACCGCGAAGAAAACACCACACTTCACCATTACAAAGATCGACTGGTTAACGCTGTTTAAGGAAATAATAGATTTTTATTCTGATAATTAATTAACCCTTCGAAACCGAAGCTCGTCTAAATAGCATTTAAGAATTCAGTCCGTACCGCGAAGAAAACACCACACTTCACCATTACAAAGATCGAATGGTTAACGGTGTTTAAGGAAGTAATCGCTGTTTACAGTGAGAATCATAGTTCGTTTAAATTACATTTAAGAATCCAGTCCGTACCGCGAAGAAAACACCACACTTCACCATTACAAAGATCGACTGGTTAACGCTGTTTAAGGAAATAATCGCTGTTTATTCTGAGATTCATATGAAACCCAGTAAACGTGGAGTTATTAGTTATTAAAGCACGTGGTAAACGTATTAAATGTCAGGACAATATTAATATTGATCCATTCAATGTCGCTGAGATAAGATTTGAACCCGGGACTTACCAAAAACCGTGGAGTGACGTATCAGGACAGAAGTTGGTGAGTCTGATTTAAACCCAAAGACGTGTATCGGAACAGATGGGCGGATATCCTCCAACCCCCCCCCCCCCCGCCCCCGACCGTGGAATTCCAACAGCCTGTCTGGATGCTGAGAAAGATGCTCATCTATTATTTAGCAGGAGACAGAGTTTGACCCCGACACTAAAAATAACACGAGAACCAGAAGCGGTAGAAAAACAAAACAGAAATATCATCAGCGGCATTAATACGTGTCTTTGTGTTTCCGAAGTACAGGGTGTCCCGAAACACAGCATCCGATGCCTGAAAAAAAATATTCCTAGTTCGATTCCTTTCAGATACAACTGATAAGCGTTAATGTGTGGACTATGTTGCGTGTATTATTTACATGGAATTAAAGACAGTCAACTCATCGCGAAGAAATACGAATGCACTATCTAAAACCTCGGAATAAATAGCGTATTTTTTATAACAGGAGTTAACAACCCACGACGCTGAATATTCTGAGGTGCTGACAGCGTCGTTAAATAATAAAGATGAAAGATAAACACGTTGACAATCAAAGTAATTTTATACGCGATGGGCGATAGGTTGGCACATCTATTTCTTCAGACTGCGATCACAGAGCTGAAGTGAACGGCTTCCTTATTGAATAAATGACTGTTATCCAATCAATCAATCCTCTTCAGAAATCATCGCATCAACAGGATGTTTGACAATTACGTGTTCTTAAAGAACACACAGAAACTTTGTGTGATATTAAAATTCCAAAGAAATTACTGACTAACAACAAATATTTCATGTCGGGTTTATAGAAACACTTATGATCTATATCAATGCAAAAATTTCACGTGCCCAGTATAAATGGTCTATTTGTAATCTCTGTCAAACTTGAAACGATACAAATTTTTTAGTATGTACGTCACGTTGTTATTACATATTCAATGAAATGTTACCGTAAATAATTTCAGTTCCCTATATTAAAACATCGCTCCCACTTTTCAAGTTCGCTCGTCAACCATGTTGTTCTTACGTATTGCAGGAATTTAAAAAAAAATACAATATCGGGTTAGACTTCACACCAAATTTCGTAACAAATGGTTCAGAAACTTAAAAATGTGAAACATGCAAACAGTTACCATGGCGACTTTCATTCTTTCTTTCTCTCTTTCCGAGGGCCTATAACTTGTTTAAATTATAGTTCCTTATCTGCCGTGGCTTCCATTGCGTGCTGATATCGGTCATATTTTGTTGAATGTGACAGCCAGCATTAAGCAACAAGTTGTTACAGCTCAGAAGATCTGAGTTATTTTCTAGATAAAACTGGTAAAAATGCTTTTCGTCCCCCCCCCCCCCCCCCGGGATTCGTGTCGCCGGGTTATGCGCTCACATGTTCGCAGAATTCACCACATTCGCCCAGGATGTATTTTCCCCCCTTCAGATATGCTATAATTTATGGCGCTTAGTTCAATTAAGTGTCTGTATTGGCCAGCGGCTGTTAGTTTTCGACAGTAACACGTAACCAAAACTGTGCTGATATTCCAAAATCAATAAGTGACGTCACACAACTCCTATAGTCACTTATAAATCGCTATAAATAGATAGATTTCGCCTCATGCGCGACACAAAAATTCTAGGTTTATTCATACAGGTTCCAGAATTTAACTCCCAAAAAAATTAGCGACTTCCAAAATGTATGTGCCTTCCCGATTCCACCCCGATCCATTTCATTATTATTATTATTATTATATTATTTAGTGTTCTGTCTGACGACAGGTCCATATGAACAGGATCCTTCCATCCTTTTCTTTTCTCGGACTGGGACCTGTTCATATACGTTCTTGGCAGATGATCCAGAAGTGGTTTGCCATTGCCTTCTTCTGTGTGTGAATGGAGTAATTGTTGGGATGCCACGGAGGAAAACTCCGTGTTGCCTAGACCACGGCCTTGCCCAACACAAGTTATAAATTCGGGCACCGCCGGGAATCGAACCCGAGACCCCCAGGATTACAAGGCCAGCGTTCTAACCGCTACACCACCTCATCTTATTATTATTTAGTGTTCTGTCTGACGACAGGTCCATATGAACAGGATCCTTCCATCCTTTTCTCGGACTGGGACCTGTTCATATACGTTCTTGGCAGATGATCCAGAAGTGGTTTGCCATTGCCTTCTTCTGTGTGTGAATGGAGTGACTGTTGGGATGCCACGGAGGAAAACTCCGTGTTGCCTAGACCACGGCCTTGCCCAACACAAGTTATAAATTCGGGCACCGCCGGGAATATTTTCTCAGAGAATTTATTTGCATTCGGTACACCGCAATATGAGTGGAATCTTCTTCTTATATTTCCTCGATTTTGGAAAGTTTAAAGACTCCATGCATAAGATATTTGTAGGTACCAACAAAGATGATTAGTAAAACAGATTTTAGACTTATCGTTCTCTGCTTTGCAATATTTCTGCAAAACTTCTTTTTCTTTTAAATTCTTGTACCAGATTTAGGAAATACCAAAACATTATTTACCAATAAATTAGGTTAGTTTCTTGATCTATCAACATCCACCGCTTCTCTACCCCTCCCCACAACCCCCATGGGTTAATTTTACAATATCGACACATGTTCAAACATGTAAATTCGAAGAATAGTTCATTCTCCATTGGAACTCGTGATACAATCAGTCCTAAAGGCATTTCTGATGATTCCCATGCTCTGGCTTGTAACTTGACTGTTGAGCAATGCCAGACAGCGATAAATCCAGCAGACAGACAACGCGCGATCCGTTATCTGACGTGTACAACGCCACCTTTCTTTCCTTTAACATTCACAAAGACGACGATAGTAAAAGCACCTTCCAGGAAATTCAAAAACGTTTACTGCGGCCCTAAAAGTTTCTTCCTGTCATCCGGTAACAAACGTAAAGCTTCATCTTAGGGTGGAACTACTTTAAAACGTCGGTGTGAATCGGTTCCTGAAACGAATCAAGCCGTCAGTAACTTTGTTCACTGACGTAACTTACATCTGCAGAATTAACGAAACAAACTGGCTACCACGAGGCAAGCATTTGGACTTAACCCGGCTCAAATCCCTCCAAGCAAATGCTAGAAAAAATTCTGTATCTCAAAACAGCGCGAGAATATTTCATTCCAGGTACAGTAACACTAAAATTCTCATCACGCGTCACACGAATGTGTCCAGTCATCCGAATATAATCTTCCACGACAATAATTAACCCCTCCTCCATCACTTAAAACTTTTCCCTGGACATTCATTCAGTTTTGAACACCCTGTATATTGTGTAATGGCGCAAACACAATAATGTTTGGATGAGGACGGCGTAAGATGAAATACAGGACACGAGATGAGGCGGTATGCAGGTCACGTGGTCGGTCAGCCGCCCTCTGCGACACTGTCACACAAACTGGGTGGTGACTAAGCGATCACTCGCATCCAGCTGACAGCTCGGCTTGCCTTGTTCATCCACATTTCTCCATTTTTTATAATTAGCTTGTTTTACCTCTGTATTACGCCTTCTTTGAAAGTTGACACAAAAACGTGGTCGCTTAACCTGACACAGGCGAGGGGAGTGAAAAATATGTTACGACAAAATTTAAAAGTAACCCATTTGGGATTATACGCGTTTCTCATGTTACAAGCGGCCCTGATGTTTCTCATGACACTGAAATGAAACCCTGATATGCGAACGAGAATGACATATACTAACCTGTAATTGGGTTTCGTCAGTACACGAAAGCAAAACCAACAAAAGATTCTTTCTCAACGAAACTAATAGAGAACATTCATTTTTTAAATTCACTATCGCATTCAATGACATAGACTAATTTTGTCTGTTGTTTTATTTTTATTTAGTGTTCTGTCTGACGACAGGTCCATATGAACAGGATCCTTCCATCCTTTTCTCGGACTGGGACCTGTTCATATACGTTCTTGGCAGATGATCCAGAAGTGGTTTGCCATTGCCTTCTTCTGTGTGTGAATGGAGTAATTGTTGGGATGCCACGAAGGAAAACTCCGTGTTGCCTAGACCACGGCCTTGCCCAACACAAGTTATAAATTCGGGCACCGCCGGGAATCGAACCCGAGACCCCAGGATTACAAGGCCAGCGTTCTAACCGCTAGACCACCTAATCTTATTATTATTTAGTGTTCTGTCTGACGACAGGTCCATATGAACAGGATCCTTCCATCCTTTTCTCGGACTGGGACCTGTTCATATACGTTCTTGGCAGATGATCCAGAAGTGGTTTGCCATTGCCTTCTTCTGTGTGTGAATGGAGTAATTGTTGGGATGCCACGGAGGAAAACTCCGTGTTGCCTAGACCACGGCCTTGCCCAACACAAGTTATAAATTCGGGCACCGCCGGGAATCGAACCCGAGACCCCAGGATTACAAGGCCAGCGTTCTAACCGCTAGAAAACCGTGTTTTATCTGGATACAAAGCTTGGTTTCTCATATTAAGGGACGAAGACAGATTGAAGGTGTCTGAGGACACAGAAGAACTCGAATCGGCTGGCGCGAGGCAGCAGTGAAGTGCGTTTACCCCTGGCAAGGGCTTCCTTCCCGCAAAGTGTTTCCTCCACTTTCGAGTTATATTCAAAACCGATTGGAAAAAGGAGGCGGGAATAAGAAAACGAAGAATAAGAAACATGACGGCGATGTAAGAAGCAGGCTTTCAATTTGTTCGATGAATCCACGCTTCGAGACCGTCTTGTAGGACATAATGATGCGACATCGCCTCAGGGTCTGCCGGCCGCCTTATTAGGATTTTCTGAGCCGTTACCCGACGTTTTGTGCGTAAAGAAGTTGATAATGGCCAAAAATAAATGAAAAGAGAAACTGAACGCGTAGCGAGTCCTCTTAAACATTTCATAAAGTAGTAAGTAAAAGGAGTGTTTGGGGCGAAGGGAGCGCGGGGTGGGGGGTGGGGGTGGGTCTTGACATACGAAGCCAAAAAAAAAGTTTCGGGAGGGAAAGAGTGAAGTCTTTCGTTGAAGGAAAAATTCAATTCATACAGTGTATTCCCCGCTCAAAGACTTCCTCTTTATATTTTGACGGGTTTCTTTTCTTTTATTTCTACAGACGATCTGAAGTCAGTATCGCATATTTTAACGTTCACCGTACCTGAGTTTCCTCAGCGCATAAACGGCCCAAAGTGCGTTCTATTAACTGAAAGGAAAAACTTCATTCTGGAAGGGATATTTTTTTTTTCATTCCTGTTGGCACTCTAACCGTACAACTCAATACATTAATAAAGTTAATCAGAGTACCAAGATGATGTATCAACTACTGCTGTTAAAATATAAATTAAATCGATCGTGACGTAATTTAATATATCAGAAATTGCCTTTAAGGTCTGAGAATGACAGCAATATGAAGTTGTAAACAGGATAAAGCTGGCTTATCGTAGGTTCAAATGATGTGCATTCACTAGAACGGAAATTAACTTTCGGGCTCAGTAAGAGAAGGAAATTCACTTACCAGCTGAGCGACTGTCAGCTGGTAAAAGATAATTTCTTTGACGAATCAAATCTGACTACTCTATTTCGTGGTTTTACTGAGTACTGTCAATGTAAATTGCAGTATTAATACTAAAATAGGCCACGGCCACTTTTCCACTATTTTAATCCGCCATCAACACAACCAAATGTACAAGACATCACTTTTATAGTACACCATGTAGAGTGTAATTAGAATAAGAGAAGAGAGGATAGATGGTAGTCCCGACTTTGAGGCAGCTTCTGTCGCATCTCAGTGTAGCACGTAGTCTACACACAGATTTGCAGGCGTGATGGCTGTGTGTGCTGTTAACGTACAGCGGTTTGTCAGTTAAAAATATCGGTCTATCGATACAAATTTAAAGATTAATAATTTCAAATCGAACTGCCACTGTCGAACTGAGGGATGTTTATTACAGAGCGTTTTCTCGTAAATTTAAACTTTATGAGTACCATCGAAAGTACATGATATAGTACAGGCTTACGGAGTTTGAATGCTGCATAGCTGAGGCCGACAGATGTCGTGGTCCATTAACCCTTCCGTCCAAGTTAACAAAGCGGACTAAACTGTACTAATTTAGTAACCGTGTTTCAATCACTAGGGCCAAACACATCTGTCTTCGTCACATCCAGTCAGGAATATTAAACAGAAACTAAACTGTTCACATTGAACGGCATGAAACAATCAATACTTTTATCTCCTGTTCCACTGATACGCGGTCCGGATGCCGGCAACTGTTTTTAATTCCTTTCCACAAGAAACGCTTTAACCTCTAAGCGGACACGCGACCGATACCAGTGAAGGCAACAAATTTCATTAAACATTTTGTGTTTTTTTTAAAATAAAGTGACTCGCTACACGATAAAGGTCGGTGTTCGATTCGCGGTGTGAGCAGATCGACTCTGAAACCTTCAAAGCCGTCCAGGGAGTAAAATGACAGTAGCGTGATTCTAAACTCTAACCTTTACACAATGTCAAGGCAAAGAACGTGTGGAACTTTACTGACATGTGCCATATATGCACTTATGACGTGGCAAATTTACGAGATCCTGTACTACAAAGAACTGCTTACTTCGGATTAAATTTGTAGCTGAGATCTGAATTTCTGGCCTGAAGATAGAGGCATTATGTCCCAATCGATAAATCCACACGGCATTACAACCCGGAAGACCAACATCGACATTTTATTATTTCTCAGTTTTTTAATGGACAGAGTGATTGAAGCAGCGTCGTTAAATAATCCACGAGTCGATTACTTAATATTTCCAGCCAAATATGGCCCATAAGATAAAGTTTACTGTAAATTTTACATACGTAGGTTCAATGAATTTTGGTTATATTATTAAAAAAGTAGCTTCGCGTGTTATTTGTACAGCCCCATCAATGGGGCGCGATCACAGGTTGGGTACAATGACTCAATCCGTGATCCCATCCCCCCCACGTCTTGTACAAACTGAATTTCCCCACACATCTCACGTTCCGTCACTAAATCAAAATTTACATTAGCAACAATTCTTTGTCAGACACATACACACACAATTAGAAAAGTTATTAAAATGTTTCCGACACGTCAGATGGAGAGGGGAGGGGAGGGGTTTAATTAGATCATTCAAATTTGTGTATCACACACACTGACGGCAGATGGCAGCAGAGTAGTCTTAATTAAAGCGAAGTAGCGATTGAGGGGCGCGAAGTGCATTAGTGCTACTCAGCGAACTTCAGTTGTCACTAGACAATTTTCAAAATTGATAATTAAAAATTGATATTCTTTCAGTTCGACGAGGGGCCTCTGTGTCATGGGAGCGCACAGAAGTTCTTAGAACAACAAAGCATGACTTATTTTATTATGCCTTGAACAGGGTCCCTAAGTCATTAGGCACTGATATTGGTTTACGTGTCGCCCTGTTACCAAGACGTGTTTGATTAAAGAAATGAGGGGTGACAGCTCATAGCTATAAAAAAAAAATTTCCGCTCAGAAAAAGGGATATTTTGATTCGGAAGGTTTCTGGTCTGAAACTCTCCTTGGTGTATCGCACGCCTACACTCTGCTTCGTGATCTTATTCAATTCCTTTACGACTGACTTACTTTCATTTAGACTTACAATTCGTTAATCTTAATGTAATGTAAGAAAACGCTGGTTCTGATACACCGTCATTTAATACATAAAACATAATTTTTGGATGTAATCAAAGTAATGCATATGAATACATGCCATGTGACCTTGTAGATTTTTATAAACGTTTCGAAGGAATTTATCGCCTCCATCTTCAGGGTAATATAAAACATTGGTAACCACCCAGAAGACAACAATCCGCACCAGATCTCATCAATTAATACGTAGAAAGAATAAAAATAAGAAAGAAAGAGAAGAAGAATAAGAAAGAAAGGAAAAAAGAAAAATATATTAAAGAAAACGAGAAATTCGACAGAGAAATAAAGAGACTAAACATCAGAGACAGAATTCTGCGTCTTTGTTTTTGTAAACGTAAGGACAGTATTTTGAAATCCGTCAAGGGTGATTCGCCCCCAGTCCAGAGCGCCGCAAATAATCGAGGAAAGACTTCAGGTTCTCACGGCTGCCTTGCGGGATGTTGCGCCGCGTCGTCTGGTTGTGTTGATAATCGTCCGCACTGACGATGTAGGCAGCAGGTACCTCTGAAACGGCAATTAACATCCACTACACTACACCATTAACGCAAAATCACGGAAGACATCCATCTTCTTTATCACGTTCCACTTTTAATACAACGGGAAGTTATAAAGGTACCTCTAGCAGTTGGTGTAGCGTTGTCCAACAACATTCCACCCTTCAGATGCAGAATTTTTAACACAAAAGAAAATTTAAATTACATACGTCGTTACTGCTAGCCGAGAGCAGAACTCTGACCCACGGAGCCTGGGGACCTCCGTTTTTAAAAAAAACACCTTTGATTCTTTGCAGAATCGAAACAGCTGAAGGCTCCTTGGCCCTGGCTGCACCACTGGACCACTAAATCTGTAAAAACACAAGGGGAGGAAGGGTAGGGGTGGGGGTGGATCAGATAGGGGCGGGCGGAACAAAAGACAGCATTACAAGGATAAGAACGGTATCATAGCATTTTTGTTCAGAACAAATCCGGCAAGAGTTCCGCATTTATCTGTCGACATAAACATCGTTCTCAAGATATTATCGAGATCCCTCGCCTTTCATCAGAGGGTGCAACCCCGCGAAATACCCCGACGGTAACCGAACGTTAAGTAGCGAGAGGAACGTATTTTTCAAGCGATATAAATCTACCCGTAGCTTCTCCTGTACCTTTCATTAGCAGACATGATTTTACCACAGACCCTCCTTGCTTTAACATAAGAAAAGTTAAAACTCAACTTTCTACTTCCAAGAAAACACACGGCATTTGTTATAAAAATATTACGTAAAAATCAGCGATTATTTTAGAACCAAATGAAAAATATGGGTACAATCTATGAGCAAGTAAGTGGTATACATAGTTACCACTGCATTACGAACATTAACGAGAGTCACATGCTTCAGCATCAGCCAATGAAAGCTCTTCGAATGACGAGGCGACATACGCCGAGTTCTCTGTAGTAAAAGTGAACTTTCACCCACAAAGGCGCAGGTTTTCTCCGGGACTCTACGACGTCAGATCTTAATAAACCTCACCGCAGTGGTTCCGATCTATTTGGCGTCGTGTGAACACGTGACCATGTTAACGCGGTTACCATAGCAATGCTCGGTTTTAAATAAAGTGTAAAGGTTATTTGCCACGTATATGAATCTTCCGCTAGTCTGAGCGACGTTACACAGAAGTAGTACAGAAACTGAAAGAAGACGTAAGGACGAATAGGGTTCACGAAGAAGAGATAAAGGAAGGAAGAATGGAAATAATACGGAAAAGAGAGAGAGAGAGAGAGAGAGAGAAATGGGAAAGCAAACGAAAGAAAATGAAAGAACGGGGTTGTGGACAGGAGACTTCACGTGCGTGTAATTAATTTGGGCTCCCGGTGCGTGACGCAGGTCCATCTCGCGGTCTCGGTCCAATGAGGCCACGAAGAATCTCGAGCTGCTCGTGAACTCTAGGTCACAGAGAGCACGCAATAAATTTGTTTCGGAATGCAGACGAGAAGACACCACGGCGGATACAGACTGCGAGTCCTAATAGCTTCTTCGACTCCAACTTTGCTTGAGTGTATTTTATTAAACATGTCTTTTGCTGACTTGGACGTAATTTTCTCCGACAAAATGCCACTAACAGACAAACAAAGTTCTCAAAGAAACCTAAATGATAAATACTCTATTTTTGCAGACATTCTTTGCACGGTACATAACACAAGAATTTGTATTCGTCTTTATGTAACAGAAGTGTCTGAGTAAAACGGTTACTTCCATCCCTCACACACCTGTTAATTCGAACAGAGTGACGTAAAAGCCACTGTTCACTTCCATTACGATGCTTCTGATGAAGATGGATTATTTTGCAGCTGGAAATTAATGGCCTGAGCGCACGGTGTTCAATGCAACAGCGACATAAGTTCAGTCGTATTTGTTACTATTCTGTCTCGCAAGACAACGGGTGGAGTATCATCGACTGCGCTGTGTTGATGACGTACCTGTGTTTAGTTGCTTTATTTTCCACTGTGAAGCTCGTCTAAATAATATTTAAGAATTTAGAACGTACCGCGAAGAAAACACGACACTTCACAATTACAAAGATCGAATGGTTAACGCTGTTTAAGGAAATAATCGCTGTTTACAGTGAGAATCATAGTTCGTCTAAATTACATTTAAGAATTCAGTCCGTACCGCGAAGAAAACACCACACTTCACCATTACAAAGATCAACTGGTTAACGCTGTTTAAGGAAATAATCGCTGTTTACAGTGAGAATCATAGTTCGTCTAAATTACATTTAAGAATTCAGTCCGTACCGCGAAGAAAACACAGCACTTCACCATTACAAAGATCGAGTGGTTAACGCTGTTTAAGGAAATAATCGCTGTTTACAGTGAGAATCATAGTTCGTCTAAATTACATTTAAGAATTCAGTCCGTACCGCGAAGAAAACACTACACTTCACCATTACAAAGATCAACTGGTTAACGTTGTTTAAGGAAATGATCGATGTTAATACTGAGAATCATACAAGCCTCGTAAATACTAAATACACAATTACCGACTGTTAAAGGAGGTGGTACATATAGTTACCACTGAGCTCTAAAGGATTAAAGACTAGTGCTCGTATATCAGCAGTGTTTTCAGTTCCCTGTGTCACAGTAGCAACGAGTGATAATGATCACTATATAAATGGAATGTATTAAGCAGCCATCAAATACACGTCATGGCAATGTAACTTAACCCACACTCCGAGATCTTGAAAAGTTTATAGTAGCTCAGCTGGTCTAAATAATTTCCCAACTTTTAAGCTTCTCACATATTTATTACAGAGGTCACATAAGCCCACCACTGGGCCAGTTAAAATCAGGTTCACACCCTCACATTAAATTCTTTAAGATGCATTTTAAAATAATTTTCCCAGTGCAATGTTTTCTTCAGGTGTTGTTAGCTAAAATGTTGAGTGTTACAATCACCGCCCTGTTTTTCGGTCCAGACATTTTACACAGCACTTTTACTGAAATAACCTTGATCTCTCGAATTCGCTCACCTGGGATTTAACGCCTTGTGCCACTTTTGCACTGATTCTCTGATGCAGCCTAATGTCTGCGGCCAGTAGCAGGTACAGATAAAACTGTCGACCACAGAGTTTAATTTCAGAATCGTAAAGAATGTTCCATTGAAACATAATTCATAAAAAAAAACACCAAAACCAATGCGCAGTCAGAATGTTATTACAACTCTCAAAGCATAAACTGCTCCAAGCTTCGATTCCCGTTACAAATTACGACGCCAGAACACGATACCGGCGTAAAATTAACCATAGTTCTGGGCTGTTTTAATAATATTGGATAACAGCGACAATTAAAGGTTGACCACTAGGAGAGCCAGAATATAGAAGCTTCTAGAAATTATTTATTGCAGATAAAATTGTATGTATATTATTTTTGGTCAATTAAATAAACTATTATTTTATACAGATATGTCGGCATAAAAATGTAATATATAAAGTGTATTATATATTTGTTTAAATCTTGTCAATCAAATCACAATAAAATTCCTATTAAATATTAAAATATTACTAAAATTAACATTTAAATATTTAAAATGATGTTCTCTACCGAAATGTTCGATTTACATTAGAACATCACTTTTTTACACGACATGTTTCAGTTCTAAAAGAACCATCTTCAGGTGTATAAAATTATATAAACTTAAATATAATTTCTTAAATGCAACTTTTAGTCAGATGTTTATCAGATTTCAAATGATGTTTTCTTCCAAATTTTATTGTTTTTTTTAATATCGTATTCGAAGTTGTTCTGTATGTACGTCGTGGTTAACATGATTTTGAAGTGTATTATGTTCACAAGCAAAAATCTACGCGAGTCCGTCTGTCTGTCTGAGAGTCAGCCCGTATCCTGCAGAAGTTTCATCTTGTCGAGGGCTTCAGTGTGAAGCAGCCAATGAGCAGATCGAATCCACTAATGTCTGAAGTATCACAGAAGACTGTCTGGATTTGGAATTGAAATTCTGAACCGCGTCTTCTTCGTGAACTGCTTTGTCATGAAGTAAATTGAATGCGTCAACGCCATATGACACGTAAGGAGACACGAACCTGGGTTTCCAGATACAAAGTTCGACGTCTTTTCATTTGCAAGTCTCAACTTTACCGGTGTTTTCGTTGGATTCAAGGCGACACCTGATACGACATCAAAATGTGATAACACAAAGTTACCTGCTTCATAAAATCCGTTTTCATAAACAGTTAACGCCTTACCCTCCTATCTTACGTCTCTAGTTTAACGACGTTATTTTGACTGATAAAGTCTTATAACATAAGATAGTGTAGTTGCGTCATATTGTGATTTATTAAATTAAAATTAAATTATTTGGTTATTCCGTCAAATCACAATGTATTTAAAATAAGATAATTAAAATAATTAAGACACAACTGTGTTGTCTACTATTTCATCTCTGGTATGTTTATTTTACTTTCCTTATATATATATTATTTATTTATTTATTTATTTTCTATATTCATCCATATTCATTAATGTTTCTTTGAATCATTTACTTCAGAGATCGATGTAAACATCAAAAGCATCACTTCAAACAATAAAGTTGGTCCATTATATGAAAATATCTGGACACGACCTCCAAAAAACTACACTAGGAAAAATTGTAAAAAATTGTAATTGAGTTTTAAATTTAATATAATTTTACACCTGATGATGGTTTAATAAAACCGAAACATGTTGTAACAGTTCCAATTGTAAATCGATTATTCGATATGGAACACAGAATGATATCTTAATTATTTTAATTATCTTATTTTAAATACATTGTGATTTGACGGAATAACCAAATAATTTAATTTTAAGTCTTATAACGTTGAATGGGATTATGGGGATATGAAATGTAAGTAGGGATTTGAAAGGAGACAGACGTGGCTTAGTTGAAGGCACTAGTCGAACAATATGGCTGAAGTTAAGAAGGAAAATTACTAAAAGTCAGTTAACACTTTGAAGCACGAAACGCTGTTTGAGGAAATAATTTCTGTGTAATCTGAGAATCATACTAAACCCATAAATACAAAATTTAGAGTTACTAACTGTTAAAGCAGGTGGTACATATAGTTACCAATGAGATTTAAAATATTCAAGTACACAGGCTGTCCGCAATGTTCCTCTAATACAAATGTTTGACTATTGCCATATATTTTTTTAACCAGATTTTTTTTTTCGGACCTATATTATGTAGACATATCGAGTTAGATGCGGAAGTTGGCAGCCTTGCGGAACAACTCACTCTGTCGTTTTGTTTCACAGCCTCATGCGTGCTCCATCACAATAGAATTCAGGTTCGTATATTCGAAAAAAAAATTTCTATCCACTGACTAATTAAGTTTCGCTAATCAATCATCGTTAGCTGCTGCCTTTGTCCTCCTACAACCGATACCATTTCATTGTGAAGCTCCGTCGAGGCCTTCGCGCGCTCTTACATACGGCCAGAACGCGGTGACGTCATGCAAACACGACGAAACCATAACAGATCGTTACGCTAAGTATACGACTAACAAACGAATGCACTAACTCACAAATCCACGGTGATTCACTCGCTAACTAATAAACGATATGGATTGGGCGATGATGACTCAAGCACAGCGACCATTTGCGAGATGATGTGCCTAGGCAAATGACTGATTTAAGAATTAACTAAACAAAACATTAAATTACGCATTTACTAAGTTAGTGACTAGCTAAGCAACAAAATAACCCAGAAAATGACAGACACAGAGTGACGGAGTAAAAACTGTTTATAAAACGACGGCCATCTTGATGAGACCACGATGTCAGGTTCAGTGTCACGGACACCCCAACATCATAATGACTATTTAACAACGATTTATCAGTTTCATAGACTATGCTCTGTGTGAGAATCTAATAGGACGACGATTATGAACTATGCATGGGTAATACAATTGAACGTGGACTTGAAGATAGACATTAACGTCTCGGAGAAACATACTTCAGAATATGTCTAAAAGAGACTGAAATTAGACGGACAATTTTAGTTGGGACGTCCCGAATACGAAAGTACTACTGCACCTTCAGTTCACATCCACCTAGCGGCACGTACAAGCCAACACGTGTAGTCTCTTTCTAGGTCTTTCAAACTATTTCTTTCCACATGGTCCTTCCAATTTCTTTATTATATTTTGTTCATCCGTCGCAGACGTAAAAATGACTCGACTGTCCATCTAAATTCCGAAATTGCTAGTTAATGTAATTTTCTCCATTCCAAATCGGACATCCTGGAAGTCAAGGAACGAATTCTAGTCCCAAAGATCGACTGTTCTGTGGCTTCATATAATCATCTTAGTCTCTCGGATAATACATTATAATCGGCCACAACCACTTCATTTCTTTCAGTCCAAATTCTTCCCACTTCATTATTAGACCTTTGAAGCCCAGTGGTAAATATCTGTACCACCTGATTAGACAATCAGTAATTATTTAAGTTATATTTATGTGGTTTTCACTGTAAACAGCGATCATTTCCTTAAACAGCGTTAACCAGTTAATCTTTGTAATGGTGAAGTGTTGTGTTTTCTTCGCGGTACGGACTGAATTCTTAAATGTAATTTAGACGAACTATGATTCTCACTGTAAACAGCGATTATTTCCTTAAACAGCGTTAACCAGTTAATCTTTGTAATGGTGAAGTGTGGTGTTTTCTTCGCGGTACGGACTGAATTCTTAAATGTAATTTAGACGAACTATGATTCTCACTGTAAACAGCGATTATTTCCTTAAACAGCGTTAACCAGTTAATCTCTGTAATGGTGAAGTGTTGTGTTTTCTTCGCGGTACGGACTGAATTCTTAAATGTAATTTAGACGAACTATGATTCTCACTGTAAACAGCGATTATTTCCTTAAACAGCGTTAACCAGTTAATCTTTGTAATGGTGAAGTGTTGTGTTTTCTTCGCGGTACGGACTGAATTCTTAAATGTAATTTAGACGAACTATGATTCTCACTGTAAACAGCGATTATTTCCTTAAACAGCGTTAACCAGTTAATCTTTGTAATGGTGAAGTGTTGTGTTTTCTTCGCGGTACGGACTGAATTCTTAAATGTAATTTAGACGAACTATGATTCTCACTGTAAACAGCGATTATTTCCTTAAACAGCGTTAACCAGTTAATCTTTGTAATGGTGAAGTGTGGTGTTTTCTTCGCGGTACGGACTGAATTCTTAAATGTAATTTAGACGAACTATGATTCTCACTGTAAACAGCGATTATTTCCTTAAACAGCGTTAACCAGTTAATCTTTGTAATGGTGAAGTGTTGTGTTTTCTTCGCGGTACGGACTGAATTCTTAAATGTAATTTAGACGAACTATGATTCTCACTGTAAACAGCGATTATTTCCTTAAACAGCGTTAACCAGTTAATCTTTGTAATGGTGAAGTGTTGTGTTTTCTTCGCGGTACGGACTGAATTCTTAAATGTAATTTAGACGAACTATGATTCTCACTGTAAACAGCGATTATTTCCTTAAACAGCGTTAACCAGTTAATCTTTGTAATGGTGAAGTGTGGTGTTTTCTTCGCGGTACGGACTGAATTCTTAAATGTAATTTAGACGAACTATGATTCTCACTGTAAACAGCGATTATTTCCTTAAACAGCGTTAACCAGTTAATCTCTGTAATGGTGAAGTGTTGTGTTTTCTTTGCGGTACGGACCGAATTCTTAAATGTAATTCAGACGACCTTCGACCTTAAATGATTAACATCGTCCTAAGATCTTGCAGTGCATAATTTTCTATTTTGACTTCCTTTGAATATACACGAATTTATAAAAAGCTTTTCTATAAAGTCCAGGCACCCTAAAATGTCTACTGGGATATGGCAGGGACTGTACAACTCCCCAGATACGTCATCAGCCCCTCCCCTTCTTTCATTTCGCGTTTTAAGCGTAGCTACTCAATTCCCACTGGAGAATACCCAGGAAGTCGCCGGAGGCGATGTCCACAAGGGACCTGCCCCATCCCTTCACACGCTCCCGGAAATTGGGACCCCCGGAAACGTCCGCTCAGCCAGAAAAGAAATGAACGGGTACAACCCCAAAATCATCATCATCATCATCATCATCATGATGGACCTCAATCCGCGACACACAGTCTGTTCAGAGCCGATGGGGAGATCTGTTCATCGCTTAATTGACGAAAAAATGGGGTGTAATCGCCACGTGGCCTGAGCACTAGAGGGAGATCAGTTGCTTCAAAATCTAGAACACCAAAGCCCCTCTGAGTGTCCCGCTGACAAGTTTCAAAATAACTGGCGGATTTTAAAGATCGAGCCACACGTGTCTTCAGACGCCTAAACGCCGCGGGTCTGCGTCCTACGTGTGTCGTATTTAAGAATCTTCTGGTCGGTCCTCGTGAAATTCGACATCTAAGTGACGCCATTTGAGAATCACATTACGTTATAACCAGAAAACTCAAGACGTTTATTTATGGAAGAGACCTACTGTGAAACCAGTTTACAAGACGCAGCACCCCAGAAAAGAAATCTTCGACATTTAACAACTCTCATAACCTGCACATTTACGTAATATCATAATTCATAACGCACCGTACTGGGTTCGCTTATGGTGATGTGCTGGTCAGTATATGGTTTTATGGGCCGTAGCTCAAATGTTTAACAGCGCACTGTGCCCGGTTTGTTTACAGTGGCACGTCGGCAAACATCAGCCGGGACACAAGAAACGCTTTGATCTCTCAAAAAGGCGGACAGACACGAGAAGGGGGACGGGAGAGGGTGTGTGTGTGTGTGTGTGCTAGTTTCTGAAGCCAAGTTGGACTGATGCACGTTTATAACGAATAATTATTTATTTTAGGATTCACCAATAAATGTCACCAAAATTTTTCTCCTTGATGTTTCAGTTCGAAGAAAGATTACAAATTCAACGCGTCCTTTCGTTCCGTTGAGGTTTCACGGGTTTAATCACTTGGATAACGCAAAAGCGTGGTACTCTGTTTGCTTTGGTAGGAGAGCTTTAAAAAGAGTGTCGAGTCGTCCGGCTGTCAACAGATGGAGCCATGATACTCAGTTTGTTAAAATTCGTTTTTACACAATTGACAGCAGTTCGCAAAATCTGATAACAGTAATGATACCTTGATCATATTTGGAAAACACTGGGTTTTTCAGCGTGACCTTAATATTTCAGTCGCCTGTCTGATTTGAAATAATACTAACTCTTCTGATCACTTCTTGATAGGGTAATATTCCCTCAGGCGGCCAAGAAATTCTGCGGCTTTTATGGTACAATATTTTCTAACACTTTGTTCACAAGAGATCGCTATTGGACCTTCAACCACCCTGACCCAATCCACAACTTCACACCCTTATCTTTAAAATCCATTTTAATATTATCTCAAAATCTAATTCCAGTTGTCTTCCTTTAACGTTCTCAACCTAAAATTGTTCACTAACTTCCAGTTCAACCACCCTGACCCAATCCACAACTTCACACCCTTATCTTTAAAATCCATTTTAATATTATCTCAAAATCTAATTCTAGTTGTCTTCCTTTAACGTTCACTAACTTCCGGTTGCCTATTCGTGTTACGTGTATATCCCACCTCATTTTCCTTGATATCTTCGACCTATTAACAAGTCTTATTTGGCGAAGAGGATGTTCCTCATTATGTAATTCTCTCTATTCTCCCCACATTAATTTTCCCGCGTGTTCAAATATCTGTCTCGAACATCGTTACACTTTTCTGCCGCTAGAGTGATCGAGAAAACAACAGATTTTGTATTTCTTTCGCTCCTTGGCTTTCGCTTGAACCTGAGACGGCCTCTAATTACATAATTATTTATACAAACTCCGAAGTTTGTAAATTTACTTCCTGCTTTCTCAGAATCCAGAAATGGCCAAAGAAAACATTATCTTTATCAACAAACATGTCTATAGTGCAAGACAGGCACACGAAGCGACCGAAGGCGAACGTTAACAGAAAGTTTCAGAAACTTTTTAAAACCGCGAAACTTTGAAACCCTTTGAGGCTTCCGATTTCCCCCCCCCCTCCCCCCTCTCCCCCACCTGTAACCCCTGTCGATCGAGTAATCCATCCACGTCTTGTGTGCACACCACTGCAGGGGGCTGATAGCCACTAAATAATGCATCACAGCCCCTCGTCTAACCAACCAACATCGGAAGTCAATTACACGTGGAGCGGAGGGTGTCCACCTATCGGGTACCCACTAAATTAATGATTTATCTTTGCATTTATTCATCCTGCTGGTCAGGACTTTCCGCACTACAGAATTAAGACAGTTATCCCTTGACACCAGATGCTAAAAGAACTTTCAAGGGCGGCCCCCCCCCCCATGGGACACGTAGTCCTACCCTAAAGAGTTTCTTTCGATGTGAAATATGACCATAAATGTGTCTTCGCCTCAAGATTTTGTACTCACTTAAGTTCGCTAAGTTTATTTATTGGAAAAGAAAGAGAGAATTAAAGAACACGCTGTATTACCAAAATACATTTTAGCTGTTACAGCATCAGAAATTGCGGTTACTAACAAGACTCAGTAAAATCCTAAGTTTACGTCATACTTATGCATCGTCTTCAAATTAACCTGCCTAAGTCTCTAACGTAACCTAACCGGACCTAACCTAAAGAAAATTTGGGACCTTCAGAAGCACTTTTGGTGGATGCCACTATTACAGTATATAAATATTATTAACAATATAAAAAACCACCAAACAATAATATATAAATCTTCAAAAGCATAATTGGGCTATGTTATTGTAACATTATTTAACTTTTAAATAGCATAAATTATCATACTGAAAAGTTTATAACTGCTCTGGAACGTAACGCGCAAATTATGGGACTTAAAAACTATCCTAAAGTGTCCAGTCTCGCCAACTTTGTACTTTAAAATGTAAGATTAATACGTGTATCTAGTAACAAACTGATAACAGATATTAATAAATTTTTTATCGTAACTTATTCCGATGTTATGAAATGTTGTGTTCTCTTTGAGGTACAGCCTGAATTTTTTTTTTAAATTTTACTTCGATGAATTTCGTGGTTCGAGCGGGTAGGCCTAATCTTAAGTACGAATTCTCAACAAAAGTACACAGACTTGTGGATGTAACTGAACTCTTCGCTGAATTTCGCGGTGTCTTTAACCGCCTGGAGCCGACAATTCTCAGTCAGTGGCACATCCATCAAATGTCTAGAGCAGAATAGGTCCGACATTAATCAGGTCTGTGGGGTGTACCGACGGGATCGTTGTAATTATCAACCCCCGGGTCCCGAAAGAAAGACTAAGAATTAACGGTTATTACCAGGTCTCAAACCCTTACCCCAAACCTAACGGAGACGGCGCCGGCCCGGAGGGGCAGATGGGGAGGGGGGGTGCAAGATAAATGGATGAAACAGGAAAGAAAGGCATAAAATGCAGAGAGGGGGGCGGGGAAATGCAATGAGTGACGACGAAGGGGCAGCCAAAAGTTCACTTGCCTCGGTAATGCAGAGTCCTACACAAATGGCATTTCGCTGTCTCTTTCAAATAAAAAAAAACGAATATCACTGCAGGTTAGATCCTTCATATTTTTTCCAGAAGATTCTTTAATTTAGTCGTCCTATTTACAATAAAGACAAGGCTTCAATATATATGGAGACCAGCTGCTAATATAATGAACAAGGAGTCGCGGACAGCAGACAAGGGGTGGTCCTCCAGCTTTGGGGGTTGGGCTGGGGGGTAACAGCGCCCCCACATTAAACAACCACCACGTTACGAAACCTTACACAGGATATCAGACATCGACAGTTTAGAGAACACTAGCGAGCTTTTGTGAATGCGGTAATGAACCTTAGGATTTTGTAAAATTCTCATAGTTTTTTCACTAGCTGAGCTACTATTAGTTTCTTAACACGGACTGTGATCCACGTACTTGGTTAGTTAATTAAGATATTTTTAGTGTCATAATTACGAGACTAATAAACAAAGTAGCTAAGTAACGAATTGAACAAAATCTAAGACGTGCCAATTAAAACACACCCCAGCACCAATCAAATGCTACGGTATTAGAATTAAATCAGAAGAAGGTCACTCTGATACCGCAGTGCCTAAGAAGAGCTTAATGCGTTGACCCGATAAGAACTATCTCGAAATATTTATAAAAATTATTTTAAAAAAAAACAATGGTATGTCTCACGGCAGAAACACTTGCATAACAAAAATGAATTCAAGAATAAGAAATTACAAAATCTATATTAATTAATCGTGTGCCATCTAAAGCGTTGTCCACATGCCAGTGATTTCTGTCTGCCGGAAATCCGCTCGTTAGACAACAGACGCATTTGAGTAGAAAAAAACAACCAGGCTTTTCAACTCTATTTTAAACTGAGCATTTGACCTTTTCTTCAATTTTTTGATATTAGAATGACAGATGATTCTTAGGCTAGGTTCAGCTCGTTCACCTTGAGACACTGGATATTTATTCCACTTATCGGAAATTGTGTACGGAAATAGGGTTCTAAGGTTCATAAATATTAATTTATAAAATACGCTATTTTTTTCTACAAAGATCAGAGTAATTAAAAGTAAGCGTACTATGAGTTAATCCTATATTCCTGTAGGCACATTAAATACTTTTGTACGCATTCACCTATTCAACTTCTACTTGCATTGGTATCCGCATTAGTAATTCTATCATTTAATCGTGTATAAACATGTAAATGTATAATGCGCCTCATTTCCAAGGTATTAGATAGCAGTGTCCCCTGAAAGTAGGCACTAAGTACAGCTAATAGCAATTATGTGTGAATGGTTAATAATAGACACATAGCAGAACGTACGCTCACAAAATTACTGTAACCATGGCGACATGAAAGCAATTGTAGAAACCAGTGCTGCAATCCAAGTGGCTTTGAATTCCACGCCATGAATAATCATACAGGTAACCCCATCTAAAGGACTGGAAACAGGTACAACAGGGTGGGTAAAAACGTACACACCTGTCACTTATTTGTTGTAAAGATAATTTTGAATACATGTTACAAGCCAATCAGGTATTTCGTTAAGCGTAAGCCAATTCGAAGAATATGTTACACTGAAGATGGCTGTCTTCTGGGTTGTTCGCCATTTACCGACGTTTCGGAGTACCTTGCTGCCTCCATCATCAGGGCGATTTTCGGGTTCCTTGAGGGACGGAAAATTCCTTGACTAGCTGATTAACTATCAGCTTCGGAACACGGACTCTGCTTCACTGTATTGGTTAGGAGCCGGTGCACAGTGAACTACTGCCATCAGTTACAGTTACACTTATTTTGAAGTGGTCGAGTGACGCTGTTTAAAATCCACCTTAATTACGACCACACGTTGTCATGGAAACCTATTCAGCCAGCTTAATGGTGCATCATTAAACAATACGATATTTCAACTGAAATAAAAGATACAGAGCGGCATCATTTACAGTGTTTATATTGGATAACATGAATCACAAACAGCGAAAACGGACAGAATGTGTTTTCGCACTAGTTTTTAATTATTACGCCAGAGGGCAGCCTAATAGAAAGAGGGTATCAAACGCTAAGCCCACGTCCTCTCACTCGTTCCGACAATATTTTGAATATTCGCAGCACAAGAGGGGGGTGGGGGGTGCACACTTTGTGACCACCATTGTATTCACACATCCTGAACACAGTCGACAAGAAGCGAATATTGGCGCTTATGAAAAAACTTCATTACCACAGTACCAAAATAACACCCATGTTGCCAAACTACTATACTCGTACTTGCATACACGATCGTTTCGGAGTAAAATACTGCCTCCATCTTCAGGACTGAAGGAGATATAAAAAAGACATGCGACCTGACCCCCTCGATGTAAGGGTCATATGATCTAATTGTACGAACAGAACAGAATTAAGTTTGTGTCAAAGTTCACACAGAAAATGAATATGAATATATAACACCCTGGTTGCACTTTGCTCTGACGGAAAACCCCATAATTATGACAGCTATACTGCGTTCAGTGGCCGAGTATAGCCCCTGGCAGGCGGCATACCGCACAACAACAGACACGTTTTATAAAAAAAAAAAAACGTTGTTTAGCAATTTGAATGCAACATTTTTACGAAGCCTATGCGGCACTGGTATTGAATTTCGTGCGACAAAGTTTGAGAAAAAACGAACTAACACACAAAGCATGTAGTTTATTAATCACCTCGCGAAAATTGCTCCGTACAGACTAAATAATACGAAATAAAATTAAATATTCTGTGCGTACTATTAACGTACAAATGAATTATTTAAAACTCCAGTCTTATATTTAATAATTCTCGTAGTTTATTTACAACTCTATTCCAATATCATATTATAATAAATTAAAAATAAACGTGGATACAACCGGTAGGTACATAATTTAAGGTATTGTCTCAACCTGAGGGCTCCGAGAAAAACACGTAATAATTCCGTCAATACAGAATCACAAATTTCGACGGTCGGCAATTTGATCTATAATTACGCCTATGGAAAAACCCACAGAGTTTTATCGTACGAGATTACCGGCCTCCTTGCCCTTTCTAGAGGCGATTGTATTCCGGTGGAAAGCCTATAAAAACCGCTGAGTCAGTCCGTCGTTAAAAGACTCAATATCGTGTCATACGAAGTTCCAAGTGGGTATAAGGTTCATGTGAAGCTGAAGGGTGCGTAATCCACTCTTCCACGCAGCGGTTTGCAATATATTCCTGCCTGAAATAAATGCCCTTTAGGTGAAATCTGCCTTTGATGTTGTTCCAAACGCATGGATTTCTCGTCATTCAGCTGTTTTAGTGTCCCGATGTTTCACACCATTTATTTGTTTTTCTACAAGAATATCTGTTTGTCTGTCTGAAGTGTGATGTTGACATTTAACTATTCTACGGGACGACATTGGAGGATATCAAAAACAAATCTCCATTTTAGCTGATCATTTAATGAACGTTAAAAAGTATAATAATATATAATTTTAATTACGAGACTCTCTTTTCGGTAAATGAGCGTACAAAACAATAATAATTTCTGTAAGTAGTACTTAAAAGGATTTCGATTAAATTTGGTACTGGAGACGTAAGAAAGTATTATGGGCGAATTAAGGTTCAGTCAGCCTCAAGCCACAATAGGCCCCTCACATCAGATGGAAATATCAAACTCAAGTCATTTTGTCAAAAAAAAACTTGAATGAATAATTCGCCACAATAAAAATTATAAAAGACATGCACCCTGTGGTCTGCGGGCTACACGGTACCCGCAGGTCGTAGCACGTGGGGCCTGTACACCAGTAACGATTTAATTTAAAATCAGTCTCTTGTCAGGGGGCAGAGGCTGCGTAAACTTAAATAATTATTCTGTTCACAGTGACTTTTGGGTTCCCGCTTTGTAATAAACAATCGATTGCAATCATCACGTAAAAATATTTCGTCCACTCGTCGTATCATCTTCAACTTCTCTAACCTAACCTAACCTAACCTAACATAACATAACCTAACCTAACCCAACCTAAACTAAACTAAACTAACGTAACCTAACCTAACCTAACCTAACCTAACTTCATAAAACCCTGTCTTTATGCAAACGTCGCTACGCTGCTCCCACGTGACATGTTCAGAAGGCCTCCATGTTGGTACTGTTCCTGACAAATTTAACGCACTGTGATACAGACGTCTTCAATGGCGTGGCAATCATACCGCGCTTTACAAAATTAGTTATAATGTTACACTTGTGATTTATTCTTCTTGTTAGCAAACAAATAAATGAATTGAATTGGATTATTCTACCGAGTGACCAAATACCATCCTCTCACGATCCACAGAAGACTGGAAGGAAAATTACACTCTAAAACAGGAGGAGAAATGTAATCGTATGCAGTGCGTCACACAATTTCATGTTTCTGACAGAGTTAAAGTAAGAAATAACGCAGGACCTCGAGGCAGGTTCTGTGAAACGCAGTGTTTGATTATGTTAATGAAGCGGTCATATGTAACGAGAATCGACTCCAGGACCACACAGGGAAGAGACAATTAAATGCGGTCAGAAGCAGGCCAATCAGTGTTTTCCACGTGAAACTGAACGTGGCTAATGTCAAAGGTCGCATTCTTCTCCCTCAGGGCCTCTGATCACCTAGAACGTTCATCACCAGGGCAAAGAACGTGGCCTAGCATGTCTAAACGCGAACCGTGTGGATTACTAAATAGAGCAGACGATCGGTCCACACATTTTATTAATGAGCCGTCGATAATGTTTAGCGCTGTTTGCTGAGGATACAAACATATTGCAAAGCGAACCACATTGCAAAGAGTCTGAATATATCGACATTCGGTTCATGAGCCCTATCGTGGTTATTAGCAGGTATAAGGAAATACACGTTCCGGCATCACAAAGTACATTTAATATCAATGAAAAATTATTACGGCAACATATTTCGATCTTCAGGTATTACATGTAAATTTCTTAATCGGAAGCAGAATTACTTACGATTCGAGATATAAACTTTCAGACCATATGCAATTTTGCTTTAGATTAATAAATGTACCAGTAGGGACTTAATAAAATCCAGCAAACATGTCAACCTAATAATAAACTTTTACTGATAACACACATACTATGTCTTGATGGAATCTTTTCTTCACTGTTCGTCCGAATATATACATATTTTTATCGAAAACATTCACAAATATAGATTATACCGAAAAATGTTTCGAATAAAAGTCTACGTTTTATGTTTCATATTAATTTCATGAACGACGAAACAAAGTTTGAGCCAATCAGTGGCGTTCCACTTCAGCTTCACGGAATTACACGAATCGATATGGAAAATGTCCATTGAGCTACAGAACGCAGGGATTTCGAAAGAAACGATCGTAGCCTATATGAAAATAACATCACAATAAGCTATACCACTACATAAAATTTATTTATCCGAATGAAAGTTTAGACAATTAAGCTTAAATCCAAAACCTTTACTCAAACCTTAAAATGATAAATTATTATCCGCGTAGGTCAATCGAACTATCATAAGGAAACAGATATAAACAGCAAAAATACACTCGGATTATGGGAGTATTAAGTCTCTTCTGTACCTATACCGAAACGTCCAATTTCATAAAGGAGGGTCTAGTGACCGAGTAGTGGCGATAACATTATTAGGCCTACATCTTAAATGGAGGAACTCCCACTGCCAAACGTAAGATCAAAAGTGAAAGGATCCAATTTTATACTTTGTTTGGATACCCCTGTCATGTTGAAATACATATAATAAATAACCAGTGCATCTGATGGGACTTCATATGCACTAACAAACCCACTGAAACAGAATTTCTATCCCAATTCAGAACTTTACACTCAAACGCACGCACGCACGCACAACAGACACTTCCTTCCGACTTCCGCGCTAAAGGAAAACAGGAAGTGACGTCACGACAGCGTACAAAGTTTAACGGAATACAAATTGTCGGTTGTGCGCGATGTTTCTATTGACCGAGTCTTTCTCTCGCCTGTGGGTAGACCTCCCACCACACACCAATACACTGTGTCAAAAAGTTATCAGTGGCGTGCTGTAAACAATATTCTTTTGCAGTCTGGTTCGACGCCATATTCTCTGAGCTTCTGTAAAAGCGATCAGTCATCACCCTGATGAAGGAGGCAGCAACGACCTATGAAACGTTGATAAAATTCCACCAGACTACATGGCGCTACAACCCAGAAGGCCGCCCGCCATCTTCGTAGTCACCGTAGTGAGAACTTCAAATTATAATTATTGGTGTAATCATCCGAATTCCTTTAAAATTTATTCAAATTCTCAATTTGCCCTCGCGGGGTGCGAATAAGAACGATCTTGATTTTAATTTCTGTTCGCGTTTCTGGAAGCATAAAGGCGGACAATACATATTTGAAATTCTTCGCTATTTTCCGATGCGACGACACTGGTCCCACGTGTCATGGGACGTTCAAGCGCACTCAACTCACAATTTTGACTCTCCTGTGAGCAGGCATCCCACCGCATATCAGTGGCGTGCGATCAACTTTATTTAAATTTAACTGCTTTCACACTTATTCATCACAAATGACCACAAATACAACAACGAGACGTGACCTACGATCCACCCACTTCGGCGATTCAACCCTCCTCGCGTATTGTCCACTCGCCAACAAATTTGCATACATTATCATTTTACACAGTCACGTGAGAAGCGACAAATTACGTCATGTTTCATGAGGATTGTTCTGTAATCGCGTATAAATTCCAGATAGCGCTAGTGGCGGGCTCTTCCGACATTTACGTGTTTATCTTTATGTATACACGTAATTGAATCTAATTTGCCTGCCAATTGTTACAGCGATAGCAACCATCGTCCCACGAAATTGAGAAAATTGGAGCGTGGGGGGGGGAGGGGGAGGGGCTTTGAGCTACATTTTGCCATGTTCGGAATACACAAACCTTCAGTATTCGCCCAACATCTGTTAGCTTTTAGAAAAAAAATAAAATAGGTTTATTTAACCTCTTCGATGTTACGTAGATCATATCGCGTTAACCTTTACCTCAAGAACATAAACTGTCGCAAAGAAATTTAAATATTTCCAAACAAATGCTTAGGAGTAGTCGCAAAATATCTATGAATAAATTTAATTCGATCTATCGTAGGGTAAGTGAATTCATTAAATTTAAGTTCGGTGAAATTTTACGGCGGAAATCCAGCGGCCGTCAAAGGATGCCGACATGTCAACATACAAAAAAATTTAATAGTCTACAATTTTTTTTTGGGGGGGGGGGGTTGTAGAGTTAACCCTCTACGACTATCCTCTATTCGTAATCGTCACAGTAAAGATGTAACTGGGGATCTTTCGTAAGAGTTCGTATTATCCGCTTGTACGTACGTCTTGGGCAGTTTCTCCCTAAACAACGCATTAAACGTGGATCAGATTTAATGGGGAGTAACAACCACCGGACCTGATACCGCGTTTCATTTAAATAATGACCAACCATTCTGGACCGCCGGTACAACTGCATGGACAAAGCGGGGGGTCGGGGGAGGGAGGGGGTTGAATTCACAAATGGAAACGGGGAGGTGGATCTGATAGAGACACAGCGGCTACATACAGATTAAGTGCCTTAGGGGTCGAGGGGGTGGGGGGTGGGGGGTTGACAAATTAAAGTGGAACTGCCATTTAAGAAGAGATTAATTTAATTTATAGAGACGCAAACAGGGAACAGTAGAAACACCTATATTTATATAAATGTTTTCGCGTGAAAACACTGTGATACGGGTTCAAAACATGGTTGATTCGTGCGTATTCTGTTGGGGATATCTACCCTATTCCATGTCATCGCTGAAACACAAAAATACCACCTGTGAACAATTGTTAATCCAGCCAGTGAAAGTTGCAAGAGGAAAGACACGAAAAGAGATGTTACAGGTAAAAGAGGAGCTCATAAGGAAGCTGAGAGCGAGACAATCTTGTTCCGTCTGCGCCGGTCCGTTTTCTCTGCACACGACCCAGGAACTTGTTCCCGCCGTCTCCAGCAGGTGTTCGGAACATGCTAATTGCTGTAATGGCGACTCTGCCCTAAGGTGTACTTCTGTACGCGATGCTCCACATTAGCTGTCCCTAATGGATGTTCAACAATTCGGTTCACTCCTGAGTCCATGGTATTATTAACCCTTTGAAGCCGAAGATCGTCTGAATATTATTTATGAATTCAGTCCGTACCGCGAAGAAAACACTACACCTCACCATTACGAAAATCAGCTGGTTAACCCTTTGAAGCCGAATCTCGTCTTCATAATATTTACGAATCCAGACCGTACCGCGAAGAAAACACTTCACTTAACCATTAGAAGTCGAATCAGGCGGTACCACATAAGATTTAACATCCCAGTCAAAGCTTTTTATTTCGGTAGACAATAGGAATTATGTTTCTGACTACGTAGATATTTATAATCCCCCAAAGAAATATTCATATGGTACTAAAGATTTAAATTATAAACAACAAAATTAATTAGACTACAGAACGCATACGGGAAGTGAGAGATATCAGATCAGCAAAGAGTGTAGAAGGTCAATGAATACTTTATGCATTGCAAATCATAATCGGTTTACGTGATACAAATTTCCCTGTAAACCTAAATAAGCCTTGGCTTAGTTTTAAAGTTAAATACATCAGGAGGCAACATAAATCCTCTGTATATTGTGGTACAATAGTGCATCAGTGACATGTTTAAAAGAGAAACAAAGGTATCATCCCTCGATGCTCCACAAACTAACAATTTACAGGACTGATTGCAGAGAATGGTTTAAAAAAAAACAAAAAATCGTAAATTTGCGTTGGACAAATGTTTCAAAATTGTAAGGAATTAGAGAAATGTTCTGAAAGAAGTGTAGACACACAATGTACATCGCTAATTTTTATTCACGATTCTTATGTGACACAGTAGTCATATATATATATAATATCGAAAAGGACGTACTTTCTAGTGGAAACACTGGACCAAATCCTTGAAAATAAATCAACCAGAAAACATGATTTGGTGGATAACTGGAATAAAGAGTAATTAACGGGAAATAAGAGGCAGAGAGGTGTTAGAAATGAAAGATAAAGATTAAAGGAGGAAAATTCAAAGATAACTGAGACATACAATTAACATAGACTTCCAACACCTCGGCTCAACGAGAGTCAAGCAACCGACACTTCGCTGCCAAAGACACAAAAGTTACCGAAGATGAATGTCTTCTGGGACATTTCACCGAATAGTCTCGTGGAAACTGACGGACGTTTCAGAGCAGTGACCTACCTCTATTGCCCTGGTGATGAAGATAGTACGCTCCTCCGAAACGTCAATCAATTTCCATCAGACAAAAACGGTTCAACATCGAAACGTCGGAGCATGTATACATGTTCGTTGCTGCTAGAACGTGATATTTCAACTAACGATATTATTCCCTCCCAATTCAACCCTAAATACCCTGCTCGGTTGATACAGGACTGTCGAGAAGCAGCGTGTAGTGACAAGTCTTTGTTTCATCTGCAGGTGGAATGCAGAGTTTCGCATTTCCATGGCAATGGCGCATTCCAGTTCGGTGACGTATCTGAATTAGTTGCTAGGCGCTCCGGTAGATGCAGACAGAACCCTGTTTTCAGCAAGAATACAAACACTGCGACGGAGGAAAACCCAGCCAGGCTACCGGAAGAACTGTAGGCAACCCACGGAAATATTCTGTACCACGCCGGAGACAATGCACGTGGAAACCACGCGCGTTCTTTACAGAGATGATAATAAGTCAATTCTCTCGGCATTAGTAACAGAGCTAATAAACAACCAGATTAAATGTTTTATTACAGTTCATAACAGAGGCGAGAGGCCTATGATCACACAAGAACTGTAGGAACTCGTGATTTATGGTTTATTTCATGAAGTTTATCCAATTGCTCAGGTTATATATTATGTATTTAGTGTTCTGTCTGACGACAGGTCCATATGAACAGGATCCTTCCATCCTTTTCTCGGACTGGGACCTGTTCATATACGTTCTTGGCAGATGATCCAGAAGTGGTTTGCCATTGCCTTCTTCTGTGTGTGAATGGAGTAATTGTTGGGATGCCACGGAGGAAAACTCCGTGTTGCCTAGACCACGGCCTTGCCCAACACAAGTTATAAATTCGGGCACCACCTGGAATCGAACCCGAGACCCCAGGATTACAAGGCCAGCGTTCTAATCGCTAGACCACCTCATCTTATTATTATTTAGTGTTCTGTCTGACGACAGGTCCATATGAACAGGATCCTTCCATCCTTTTCTCGGACTGGGACCTGTTCATATACGTTCTTGGCAGATGATCCAGAAGTGGTTTGCCATTGCCTTCTTCTGTGTGTGAATGGAGTAATTGTTTGGATGCCACGGAGGAAAACTCCGTGTTGCCTAGACCACGGCCTTGCCCAACACAAGTTATAAATTCGGGCACCGCCGGGAATCGAATCCGAGACCCCAGGATTACAAGGCCGGCGTTCTAACCTCTAGACCACCGTGGCTTCAGGTTATATACGGTTGAATATTAAGATATTTTTTTAAAAAAAGTTTAAAACGTTAAAAACCATAACAGTGACAAGACCACGTTCTTGGCCAGCGTCAAAATTGGCTCGCACGGTAGTAATGATGACACTGGCTTCATGTTGGAACGGGAAGGCCATCGATTTTCCATTGTTAGCGGCCATAAATCACGTGACTTGTTTTAAGTGGTCAGACTCGTCACTGGCTGAGTGTGAACTGTTCAAATGGCGAGAGGCCGGCGCCAAAACCCTGTCGAGAATATGAAATGGAAGTGGGCGTCCTCTTGCCCTGATTTAAGAGTTTAACAAAATTTATAACTTACTCCAGTCCCCCACCCCCCCACAAGAGACCGTTAAAATGACAAAATTACGAGGGGCACTAAAAATTAATGCTCAACAAATCTGTACACAGATGTGTCAAATTTCTTGTCTGTGGCGTGCATTTATGTGCTGTAATTCAAAACTAACCCCCCTCTCAGCTATATTCAGTGAGAAAGAAAGACGATACGATACATGGGCGTTATCTCTTCAGAGAGATAACCACGGTGTTCTCCTGGAGGGACTGAATAAAACTACGAAAATATCACTAGACATAAATCGCGAATGTTTTCAAAGAAGTTATAAGTGAAGATGACTGTCTTTTTGGTTGTGGCGCCATGTCGTCTGGTATAAGTTTACCGACGTTTCGGAGGTCCCTGCTGCTTCCATCGTCAGGTCGATAGACTACACGGTGTTGGAATCAAGACTACAGCCGTCTTCATTCTCGCCGTCGCGTCAGAACCTCGTTAACTTCTGTACCACTGAGACAAGTAAAAGACGTTTTAACAATAAAATCCTTCTCAAAGGATCGATTACAATCGATAGCAGTTCCTACACAATAGACACTAGAGCGATCTTTGGGAGTAGTGCCACGGTGCAGTGGCCCATATTTCTCTCCTTGTAACAGATTAGCTTTGTGTTTGCGACAACGTCTGTAACTTTACCATTACCATTAACATTCACAGCTCCCCTCCTCCCCTCGAACACAGCAGTGACAGGAGCAAAGTTATAAGAGACGGGGGAAAAGAAATTCGTAAGAGATAAAAGGTGACTTCCTCCGTTTTTCAGAAACCCCCCCCCCCCCCTCACTCGATCCACACAGTGAATTAACTCTGAGGGGTTGTAGGAATTGCAATAGAACTGCAGAGTAAGTACTGGGAAACAAAGAGTAGAGAATGGATAAAAGAAGGATTGTTGACTGAGAGAAAGTGGGAAACAAAATAAGATGAAAAGTGAAAGGATGAATTACGGAGAAATTAAGTAACTGCACTAACACACGAAAATTGAAGAAATATAACAAGCTGTTTTGATAACCCGGGCAGCAATAGGCTCTGTAAACACCAGAAAACGAAAAAATATTGACAATTACGCCGATTATATGTTAATTAATATTACTGCAGGTCACGATAATATTTTCTCTCATTTCGTGCAACAATAAACGAAATATGTTTTCCCTTGTGGTGGCGCAATCTGTTTTTGGGATATGTGTACTACATACTGTAATTCGACGCTCTATAAACAGATGTCACCCGTAAACAATCCGGGTCCGAAATTCAGGATATCTTGCGAAGTGTTACAGACACGCAAAATCCAAGAGATGTTTCTTTTTCCCCCCACAAAGAACGGATAGGAAATAGCACAAGATATGAGACGACAATTACGTTAGGATGAATCACTGTCGCCACCCCATGTGAAGGACATATTACACGTTTCAAGACAAGAGGATTACAAGGCCCTAATATACACCGTGCGCTTGATAAATTCCCGTTGCTAGGATACCACCTGCCTGAACATTTCCCACTTACCAGAGTCTTGAACGCGTTTGATATTCAATCACCAATATTAAGAGTTAAATGAAAGAAGTCTTTGTCGTTTTGGTATAAAGCTCAGAATGAGGAGAGCTTTCTACAGGCTGTAAGCTCGCACTGAGATTGCACAAGGGTAAAATCTTGTGCTGTTATGACAGAAGGTTGAGGCTGGAAATATTTCGCTAACCTAAGTAAGAGGACATCTGATGATAATGCTGAAAATGATCTTGTAGAAATAGAATGGCGGTCTTCTGGGTTGAAGCGCTGTGTAGTCTGGTAAAAGTTTACCGACGTTTCGGATGTCCCTAATGCCTCCATCATTGCCCCCACGACTGAAATAGCATAAAATAAGGTCCCAGCCTCTACCCTGACACTGGAGGCAAGGTTACCCTTGTTGCTAGGCCACTGCTCACAACAGTTGCGCAGGTACAAATATGGCGCGTTAGTGATTCTTAAACATTATTACTTCGCATTTAAACCGTCTGCTGCTACTCGCGAAGAATTTACCAAAGCGTATCTTGACAAAACCCGTGGAAGGGGTAAATGTTCTTCTTTGAAAATATTGTTGAAATCTGCTGTGAAGTTCGGCCAAAATAAATAAAGATTAAAAAGAATTTCTTTGCTCTGTCGTATTGAAGTAAACAAACCTTCCAAATACAGCTGTAGTTAGGTTTGCATTTTAAATGGAACACCCTTTACAAAAAAAAAAAAAACAGGCGTCATTTCGTACAAGAGGACTAATCACACGCAGGCGTCGCCTGACGTCGTCCTTTGAGGATAACTGATGAAACGTACGAGAAGGTACAATAGGAAAGGCATTGATAAGAAGAGGAAAAACTAACATTATTATTATTACTACTATATTTTGTGACGTCGTTATAAAAACACAGGACTGTCATATCGCTGCGGTTGATGGGGGGGGGGATCAATAGGACATAAGAAATGTTATATCACTTTGTCTAACGACAGCCAAGACGCCAGTCAATAGTCAGCATCCTTTGTTCCGCAAAGCGTAATTAATTACGATGAGACCATGTTCCTGTCAAAACGATGAATCAAAAGGAAGTTTCCTCCTACCTTTGTTCCAGATAATTTCCCATGTAGACGGCGATGATCTGATTGATTTTTCTTACCTGAAACAAAGAAACACGATCGTCAGTTGCGCCTAATTTCATCAGTAAGTGTTTAACTAATATAAAACTGAATTTGTAGCTGTCTGGGTAACCACTATTTGAGACAGCAAGCTCTTCTGAAACGTCGGCAAAACATCCATCAGAGTACATAGCACAACAGTTCAGAATACAACCAGCTTTGCAATTTTTATGTTATTTAACGACGCTTAATCAACTGAAGATATCGTACATCAACAATACTGAACGATACCGGATTAAGAATACGAGTCTTAACAGAAGACTGCCGTGGCCTGTTTCAAGTTGCTACCCCACATTCCCCTCCAGAAAATAAATAAAAGAAAACTGGGGGTTTGTAAGACGTCGTCACTAGGCGTGAGCACAGTAGCCATGAGGTAGCGTCTACAACCCACACCAGGTCCCGGGGCTGGCGTCTGTTCGCCCACTGTCTCGCAGAGTCCGCTCGATTTAACTCGGAGGAAACAACGTCCCAACTCCAATTAATTTGTCTGTCGCCCTCAGGTCCTGAATACGCTGAAGTTTCAAGCGTCTCAGCCTGCCGCATCTACAACCCCCAAAACTCAGCGGTCCGCAGGACCAAAACACAATTTCTCATACCTCATTTCCGCGCGTCGCTCTCTTCACTTCATCATTTCCTCTTTCTTCCTTCCTTTATTCTGTTCTTTACTTCTACTCCCCTTCTGCATTCCCTCTCTCTTTACCCTTTCACAACCTTTGAAGTCGAAGTCGGTCTTAAAAATTCAGTCCGTACCGCGAAGAAAACACCACACTTCACCATTACGAAGATCGAATGGTTAACGCTGTTTAAGGAAATAATCGCTGTTTACAGTGAGAATCATAGTTCGTCTAAATTACATTTAAGAATTCAGTCCGTACCGCGAAGAAAACACAACACTTCACCATTACAAAGATCAATTCTTAACCCGGTTTAAGGAAATAATCGCTGTTTATTCTAGCAAACTCACGGAACACATAAATAAAAAAATTAACAAAATATTGTTTAAGCAGCTGGTTCATATATTTGCCACCAGGAATTAAATGTTTAATGCCATTCTGTTGGCAGGCAGGACACAAATTCGAAAGGTGTCCCGCATTCGACTCAAACTGCTAGTTATAATATCCATTCCAAAACAAAAGCAGTCATACAAAGGCGCGTGACGAATAACCTCCCGAAACGTCAGATGACCAACACAGCTGCGGTGTGATGCAGCAGACATTATTTTAGTGAACCTGTTTTTTGGTACAGGCTGTAGTAACGCAAGCTTCCGTGTATCTTCTTCTTGTTCTTACCGATTCTGCCACTCGTCAAACAAATTATTCGTACAGTCGGTCACGTCATGCTACGAGCATGATGCATATTTAATAACGCAGTTCACATGCGGAGGCAATCAGGGAGCTCAGAAGAACCACGCGGGGGAGGGGGAGACAACTCCGTGTTTCAAAACTGGGGGGCGCGTACCACATGAGGCACGCAGATCGGGAAATACCTGAGTCGGTGCGTCGCTATTCAGATAAACATTCAGTTTTTACTCTTATGACTCCCAATATTTATCGTCTTTATTGTAATTATCATTATTAATCATCAATATCACTGTCACAACCTTCGCCTTCGTTATCATCTTCCTCTTCCTTCTTTCCTTCTTCATCAACATCATCTTATCCTCCACAATCATCATCATATTTTTGTTTTAAAAATTCGTAATATTATTTTTTTCATAAACGGCATCTGCACGAGTTATAAATATCAATTAAAAACATTATATAAAATTAGGAATAAATGTTTTTGGACACACTATACACCACAGCGTGTTACTTAATTAAAATAACGTTAAAACATCGAAACGTCGGTTCAATACAGAGCGATTACACTGAAGGCCCACTGTTTGTACAGATATCTGTGAGGACGTTGGTACCCCTGTTCTTATGCATAAATTCAAGGAGTTGTTAAAACAGGAAACACGCTCTTTATGTGACGTTACGAACATATGCAAACTTCTCGTATACAGGAAATTATAATCCATTTATCACTATTTCTGTGCAGTTTAAACTTAATCCATAACTCTCACAGACAATTTTGTCTGTCAGTAGAATTATACCATGATTTCACATCCATTTTCTCAGTCCATAAGACAACATGATTTAACAATTTTTATATCGCGCGAATATTTTCAAGTGTCTTGTCAATTCAGTTTAAAGTTTATAAAAGTTTCAATTAAGATTTGAAACACTGGCACATGCATTGCTGTCCAAATAAAAAATAAAACAAATTCTTAAATTTAAATCGTAGCGCAATGTTTTTCTTCGTAAAAGGAGAGATGCAAATTGGAAAACCACGAACACCATTGGAAACCACAAGTAACAGCCCAGACACTTCCTTAAACACAACAGACACGCCTATTCAGAGCAGAAAGAGTGTTTTCAATCGAGTTATTTCGATCGTAACACGCAAAGTATTGCGTTTTTGTCACACCTTAAATGAGCCGAAATTATACTCAAAAAGTTTGGAAACATCCTCACCAAAAAAGGGGGGGACAGAAAATTATGTGTACGGTGACTGAACAGAGATGAAAAAATTCTTATGGTGTTGACAGCGAATGTCTTCAAGACAAACACGAAACAGATGTCATTTGCAAAGTCGTGGACTTCCCCTATTGAATGTCGTAACTTTGTGTTCCTCTATTATTCATCTTTGGACAGCAGATAGCAATGTGTGATCACACAATGGCGACGAGGGTGAGGAGGGGATGATGAAGCGTCGAGATACGACTTAGGTGACGTCTCAACCCCCAAAAATGACAAAACCCCTACCACAGCGCGCCTATGGGGAGTGAGCAAATGATTTGAAAAATTATAATGGATGAAGTGTTTCGACTCGATCAACATTCCACTGTTTCCACCAGCAACTGGCCGGAACATTCACTTATCGATAACATTACCACTAGACCTGCGCCCAACCATCCAGTTAGAGCCATGGCCTACTTTACTCAAAAGGTCTATCATTATTCTATAATCTGCTACACGGTACAGAACATCCCTCCAAGAGTTCGTGACGTAATTACCCACACACATAACATCTAATGTTTCTTACCGCGTCGACCGAAAGCTGTCACTAGAACCTACCCCGAGTCACATGAATTCAGTCCATCTCTTTATATCGTACGTCCTAAGATCCTATTTAATATTATCCCCACTTACGCAAAAGCCTCGTTATAACCGAAGATACGGTTCTTTCCCGGGGGTAAATCCGGCCGGGGCGTGATGCTGACCACTCACCGCCATCTAGTGCATAGGTCAAGGAAGAGAGGAGCTATGCCTCCACTCCCCCCAAGCGCCTACATGGCGCACAGCGGGACAAACTTTACTTTACTTTTACGATAAATACATATAATGCAGAACGGTGTAACGTGATTCCTACATTTTATACCACGGATTATCAAGTTTCAAAAGAATGTAACTATTGTCATCACCAAATCTGATCACAGTCCACCGCTTGTTTGTTTAACAACTCCCCATGTTTAAACCGACGTTATAACTTACATGACTGAAATTATTGTGTTCTGCATGCAAATTTGAGCATCATTGTCCCGTTCTAGACAATAAAGACGGATACAATGTAGTGTTAAGTGAAATGGGCTGCTTGTTTATCGATTCCTTGTCAGCAAGTTGGAAGTTTCAGCTTATCTGAGACCGCAACACCACCCCTTATCCGCAGAATCAATATTGGCTTCCCTGACGGTTGCCAAAGTAGGGTTAGACGTACTAGCAACGGGTGTTAAGTCGTGAAACTATTCAATAATCGAACTGTTAATGTACAGTTTCGGTGGGCAAAGGGTTAGCTGAGTAGAGAAGTGCTCAAAGCTACATGATCCCAGACTCTCAGCGCGGCGAGAATGATGATGACGACTGTGTTCCGACGTTTCAGAGGTGATTAATGCCTCCATTTCACTTTTAGAAAATTTATTTTTAATTTTATTCTAATTTAATAACGCTGTCTAGAGCTCAGACTGTCAGCTTCTCAAGGGAAAAAAAAATTATCTGTGAATTTAAATAGTTTAGTAAGCCCACAGGTAATTCAAAGTCTGAAACTTTTATGTAAAATAAAAACATGGCTGCTACGCGAAATTTATATTCGTTCGAGGCATGCTTTTCTGTGTGGAGTTAAATATATTACATTTCGCAAAGAGGACATCATTAATAAGAAAATTAACTTCGTGAGAGACCTTAGTTTTCAGTTTTAAATTTTATAAGATTGGAAGAGCGCCGAATTTTAAGGCCTGCTTTGAATATATGGAAGTATTTTGGTGTTTAAACAGTTACCGATGTCGTGTTTCCCTAAATTTTAAAACTAAACAAACTGAGCATACAATATACTGATCCTTTTAAACAGATAACATCACTTAACTCAAACCACAGGAGCTGAATATGAAAATAATTATAAGGATAAGTAAATAATGTATATAAGAGCCCTTGCGTCTTGTTTCAAGCAAAAACACTTACTAGTATTATTGGTATCAGCCATCTTACACCGCACAAACTCTGTACAGAATCATGTAACATATATTTGGACATACAAACACAAGAGACAAATGCGACAGATCTAAAAAGTTTCTTTCCTCAAAAAAGTCTCATGCATAAACAGGGAAATATTGACATTGGCTCACAAAAGCGTGAGCAAATATTAGTTATTGAAAATTGAATGTCGTTTCGAACCGCTCATACGAAAACAGTGTGCGGAATTTATACTACAACACAAACAGGGGTTTAATTCCGCTGACATTCAGGAAAAAAAATAGCAACAGATTTCCCAGAATAAGCCAAATTTTGACTGATTGTCTATTGTTTTGAACGCCAATTGGCTGATTAGCATTTACCACAGGAACTATTGGAAAAATCACAGGATTCAGCCGATCAACAGATTTTACAGAGTGTATTTTATGTTTACACTGTATTGTAACAAGGCAAGTCTAAAAGATCGACACTTTTAAGGATACAAAACAACCTCTTTACCTAATTATTAGCTCATTCCAAGGAATTTCCTAATCAAAATTTTGTATACATTTCTTTCTTCTCGATTTCTGGTTCGTCATTCCGCCCACAGTAACAATCATTAATTTCGCGACTAGTACATTGCTTAAATATATCAAATACCTGTGTAGGTGATGTAATTTGGTTTTAAAGAGCTCATTCAGAAAGGGCTTTACCTTAAAATAACTAATCACTTTTCAAAAACCATATACAGGGTGAGATAAAATATACACTAGCACATCTTCGAACTAATGAAGTAATTAGTTAATTAAAACGTGGTACATGATATTTGGGAAACGAAGTAGCAGTGATATTCAATATACCGGGATATTTGGTGGTACTGGATGTAGTTTAAAGCTCAGACCGGCTTACACCCGGGGAAATACATTGTCTGGAATGTCAATATCTAATCCACATTGTGAGGGTACGTCTGCTGAGACGAAACAAATGCAAACCGTCGTCGAGACGCTCTGCCTCTGACTGGATTCTCGCTATTTCCACCCCCGCCCGACTCACACCCAACCCTTAAAACGTACAACGCGTCGACTCGGCCGCCCGATCGCCGAAACTTCACGAAGAGTCGCCAGCGCTCTCTATGAACTGGATGTGATACAAGGCGTCGCCGTCAGATAGCACCATGGGTATACTCGACGCCTACTGTATCGACGGAACGACCAGTGTTGGCTACACTGTTTCTCCACGCTTCTCACGAGATCGAGCCGAAATTGTTCCAAGGAATTGCTGGCCATATCTTATTTACACTCATTCTTAGGGGAATTATGGTGGAATGGTAATTTGCTTGTTCAAACAAATGGCTACACATGACTCATATGAAAATGAGGGGGGAGGGTGAGGGGTGGAGCCGGTATAAACTAAGCCTTCGGGATTACAACAATATCCATTATTTACTTAAATAGTTACACAAGATTATTATTTTTTCTGGTTTAGTTATGCAAAGCAGGATTAATTCGTAACTTATAAATGCACTGTCCGTAAGTCGAATTTTAAAGCTAGGTTAAGATTCCATTCCGACTTTCCCGTGAAGTCATATCACTGTAAAGGACGGTGGTAACTATATGTACCATATGCTATAACATACACGGGGACTTCGTATTTATTTTCGTCCTCAGAAACCTTGGAGCACATGGTGTGATATTAAAATGCGTTTTAAAGAGGCGTCTTAGCTTCTCAGAAAAATTCTACTTCACGAATCCAATTATGGAACATTAAAATAAAACAGTTACTTTGTGCTTCTGCAGGTGAACTACACTTAAGTATTTCATAGTTTAAATTATTTAATACGCTAATTTTAGTTACTTTTTTTTTACAGAAAATACTCAAAATAACATTGGCCTAAACATAACAGTGATAATTCATTTTATTATTTATTTAAAGACGCTGTCAGTACCTCGAATTATATGGCGTACGTAATAGGATTGTTAACAAACAATGAATTTCAAAGGATATCGGAGCTTCCTTGTTAATAAAATAAAAAAACTGTCTTTTGTTTCTTATTCTTTCATCTGGAGATTATTCTGAAACCTTTCCCGTCTCCGTGCAACAATTTGGTTTCTCCATTCACCATGACTCATTCTCCTTTAAACACTGAGACTGCGTTGTTCCTTTTTATCGTGTTCCCTGTATAAAAACGGGAATGAACTACAGTGGGATCAGGATGACGCAATATCAGATCATTAATCCTTCAAAACCCAGACGTAACAACGCGTATCACGCGCTCAAACAATCACTAATTCTCCAGTTCGCCCACAGAATGCGTTTAACACATTTCGTACGATTCTCAGAATCAACGGCCCTAAACATAATTAACTAACTGGACGTTATCATGGCGATGATTTGAGTTTTACGTAAGAGCAGTGTTTTTAAATATTATTTTGACGACCTTAGTGGTTTAAGGTGCTATAATGCTGGATCTGCACCTCAGAAATTCGCTTCAAAGACACGCACGTGGGTTGAATGTACAATTACTAGCGATATATTGAAGTATGCGATCACGTTCCGGCCGATTTACTCCCAGGGAAATTGTACCAAACGGATGAGACGTCATGGAGATCTTACAGTGAGTATGGAGAGATTCAATGGGAAGGAATTCACGATATGACGTTAATATGGCCGTTCTTTGCTTTAACAGAACAAGAGGACGTATTAGCCCAACAATATCCAGCCACACATTTATGAACAAAAACAAGTTAAACGACTTCCAATCCTCTCACCCCCCTTCCATTAGTTATTCAAATTAGTTGGAACGAGTTAAACGCGTCGCGAAGCCAAGGCAAATAGAGTTCTGCTAGAAATCTCCCTTCACTCTTGAATAAATATGTAAGGAGGGGTGAAAAGGGGTGAAGTAGATGAGAAGGGATGGAATCAAAACATCCGCGCTAATATCTGAAGAGAGACAGAAAGTCACTTAATTTTCCCCAATTATTAGTTGCCTTTGTTAGGTTGGCAGCAGTGGCTTTAAATGAAGAATCCCACAGCGACTTCGCGGCCCTTAAGATGATCCACTCTGTTCGCAAATTGATCTCCCAGGGACGCGACCAAACATCCAGCGGCTCTGAAAAGCGCGCAAGACAGTTTCGGTACCGCTAACAATAATATTATGTGTTAACACTGCAAAAACATCTGTAAGATATTTACCAGTTCAAGTTCAGACGTAAGGAAATGTTAACAACATAGAGTCGCTACGCGTGCAGATGTTGTCCCTGTCAGATTTCCTACGTCAGAACAAGAAACATCCGATACGGTATTGAAACATCTCTAATTGACAATGTAATCTAAACAAAGATTTGCGATGTGATGGTTTGGACTCGTGTTTGGAATTTCTGCTCTGAATACTTGTATAGTACCTTAAAACAGGCCACTACAATTTCATTCAACATCATTAAAAAAAATCATAATTCATAAAATAGTATCATTTAGCGGTTAATAAAACTTCCTTGAATAATCCAGTATATTCGAGATGATGCTGAATGGTCATCTGTTGATCTATGCTCTATACTTGGAACTATTTATTATTTATTTAGTGTTCTGTCTGACGACAGGTCCATATGAACAGGATCCTTCCATCCTTTTCTCGGACTGGGACCTGTTCATATACGTTCTTGGCAGATGATCCAGAAGTGGTTTGCCATTGCCTTCTTCTGTGTGTGAATGGAGTAATTGTTGGGATGCCACGGAGGAAAACTCCGTGTTGCCTAGACCACGACCTTGCCCAACACAAGTTATAAATTCGGGCACCGCCGGGAATAGAACCCGAGACCCCAGGATTACAAGGCCAGCGTTCTAACCACTAGACCACCTCATCTTATTATTATTTAGTGTTCTGTCTGACGACAGGTCCATATGAACAGGATCCTTCCATCCTTTTCTCGGACTGGGACCTGTTCATATACGTTCTTGGCAGATGATCCAGAAGTGGTTTGCCATTGCCTTCTTCTGTGTGTGAATGGAGTAATTGTTGGGACGCCACGGAGGAAAACTCCGTGTTGCCTAGACCACGGCCTTGCCCAATACAAGTTATAAATTCGGGCACCGCCGGGAATCGAACCCGAGACCCCAGGATTACAAGGCCAGCGTTCTGACCGCTAGACCTCCGTGGCTTCTGCCATACTTGGAACAGCATCGATAAATGTCTTAAAAATAAATATTTTTAGATCAAAGTATTTTTTGAGTGAATATTTGTTAACTGGTTTCAATGGTACACTTCATCAACAGCACAGTGTCTTATAAAGTGCGTTTCTAGACCATGTGGTAGAGGGTCGTGGCATATTACAATGCACTCCCGAGTACGGGTTAGTAGCATCGGCAATTACGTCTCAGAGCTGCTTGTTTCACACGGGAAAAGTTCGTGTTCATGTCGTACATTTGAACATTCAGAACACGAGAACGCGTTACCTTGGTTACAGCCAGTAAACTGGATTGGAATGGACGGGCTGAGAAAAAGAATGGCTCACAAATCCTCACGGGGCATGAGAACTTGCCAACGAAAAGCTAAAATGCGTGAATATCTGATAAAGAAGAATCGTAGAAGGAAATTTGGAACACAGAAAGTATGCCCCAAACTGCTGTTTCTATAGCCCAAGGAATCATTACTATAGACACAATAGAAAGAAAGGAGACACAGAAGGCATTAGGAAATAAGATAAAACCTTTGAGGAACAACTCTAAAGCCAACAAAAAGTTAACAGTGAGAATGTATTCACGGAATAAGCTTATAGAATCAGACTGCAGATATGAAAGTAATGACATAGCGAAGTTTCCAGAGACCACAATCAACCTTGAAAATTGGTATTGCTTCAAAATGCTTCCCTCTTGAGTCCGCAAAGTCTTCCCTCGATCCACGAAATTAACTTCCAGTATTCTCGAACATTTCAACCGAGTTCCGAGCAACTGAAATTCATAGAACGGGCGTATACAACTTTTTGGGACAACCTGTATATGTTTTATACAAATAATGGACAGCGACCAAGGAACACTGTCCAGTTACGGGTAGCCGCCTTCTTTTATTCCGGTGACGACGGGGTATTGGCTAAGTAAAGGTTTGACAGGCTTCCTTGCTTCAAGAACACTTCGATATCCGAAATTCCTGATGCATTTATCGTGTCTGCTTCACATTCAAAATGACTACGGATCGAACCTCGATATTCCCTTCCTTCGATTCAGAAGAAAGCTGCGATAACTACACAGCTCTGACGTTCCCCAAACAGCATTTTTACGAGTGTCAGCTGCGTCCCACGTGTTTTAAGGACGACTCAGAATCCTTTTACGCCTGTGGTTAAGCAATTTTTAATAAAGTACTCTGGAAATGTGATAAGCTACAGCGAACAACATTTTGTAGGATTTGAGGTTTTCACGGCCGAAGATGACCGTCTTCTGGGTTATAACTCCGTGTAATATGGTAAAGTTTAACAACGTTTCGGAGGTCTTTACTGCCTCCATCATCAGGGCGATTTATGCATGTTTGGAACAATGACTTCCTTTTTGTGTTACGTGGAGATAAGCAGGTGTGCTTCGTATCTGACTGAGGGCTTCAGCGTTTTATCTCAGTGAAAAATTGCTGAATATTACCATAGATTACCCTACGACCATTTCTATCATTATTACCATTACTATCGTCATCGTTAAATAATAAAATAAGGAAACAAACTCATGAATAAATTAGTGTGACATGTGACTTAAGATAATTTTTCGACTAAATAACACAGAGTTAGAATGTCAATAATTTTACACCCCTGTCAATGGTAATAATTTTATTCAATGTGAAGTTATTTCGATCGTAATAAATTCGTAAGCCACAGACACGAAATGGAGAACATTAGGATCCCACTCGACGCCCGAATAGAAGGGAAGTTTAACAACAGAACATATCCGCTAACATAAAACATGACAAGTGAATTTCCAATCGAAACCAAGCTACCTACATTGTATTTGTATAACAATATTTGCGGTCCTGTTCGTTTTTGTTGCGTTCAACTGCTCTCGAATTTGCGTCAGTGCCAGACACAGTTCACCAGTGATTTATCGAACCTGACGCTTGCAGATTGATGTCTGCATATATCAGTAATTAGGCTTACACGCTGCTGTAAGTGTGTGTGTGTGTGTTGGGGGAGGGGGTCAGGGGCGGTTACAAAGTTGACCCCCTCTACAGGTTCTGTTCATCCAATTCAAGGGGTGATAGTGGGGTAATTATCCGGGAAATTTATCGCTAGTTCACGCTTCAGACAAATATTTTTACTCTTACGATATCAAGTACGTGCAATATTACGTTCCTAACTCGTCACAGGCATGAACACTGGAATCACAACCCGGGCTTAAACATCGCTCCACGATTAAAGTCGAAGTTCCTAATGTAGATTTCTGGAACCTTCGATTTTAATTTTTTCATGCTAGCTTCAAATAAATTAATAAACACATCTTTTCTGTCAACAGAATAAATTATTATTAATATTACAATGCATAAATTCTAATGGCGAGAAGCCAAAAATAATCATTTTTAACAGAAGATATTTCACTGATCTCAGGACCACCAAAGATATTTTAAAGAGAAAAGACAATTATTAAAACGAGATTTCTCCTGAGGGTTTGGGAACGACTTATCTGGCCCAGATATCAAGTGACAATACTTGTCAACATCGTAATAAATCTTCTCATTAGCGTCTTAAAAAAATTCTCGCGAATCTCCCTAAATGTTTCTAAAATTTGTTAATTAGATTACGAAATAATAAATTCTAAGAGGCAGAGAGATGTGGTTTGTAAATTATTCACCCTCTTCAAGAAGGAAGGCATAAAAAGTGCCAGACACCAGCTTAAACCACCATCTTAAATGCGTCTGTGAGAAATTATGAATTAAAAATTTAATGAATACAAGTTTGGAACGCAAGGAAATTATACCTTCAGAGCTCGGGGAAAAATTCTTTCATAACTCTAAAGATCGGACGCTGCCCCTGTGTCTAAGCACACCGTCATGAAGTAGCTGATGTGTAGGGCCACGCGTTAACTCCTCAGGTAATCGATTGTGAGATTTCAGGCTCTCACGGCTACGATAAGAAGAAGGTTATCTGGGATGTTGCACACCGGAGACAGTAAGTTCCTCTGAAACGTCGGTCAGTAGCTACCTGAGAACACACTTCAACGTCCAAGAACACAACCGTCTTTAGGCGGTAGATTAAGAAGAGTGATCAGCTTCGCGCTCCGGCAGTTTTAACCCCAGAAAAATGTCCACGGCGCGTAATGGATAGGAGACTGTACGAGTCCTCCTTGGTTACGTGGTAGCTATGAGAATAATTCTGACTCTGTCGGCAATCGAACACCGGTCTTCCAGCCCACACGCAGACATATTGACAAAACTCTCCCGGGTACAGCTCCTAACTTGATAACCAATTCGCTGCTGTGCCCAAACGCGCATAATCAGACAGTAAACTTTGACGATGGACATCCGCCAGGTACACGTGACACTAATCACATTTCATTCGCGGTTTGTAACGGGAAGGCAGCGGACCCAAGAGGACACGAGATCCCTCAGACACGCGAAGTAACATTATGACCCTGCATTCAGCGTTATCTACATTGAATATCCAAATCATTCGGATGTTATATAAACCCACGTGCCTTCTTATATACCACGAGGTGTATTTTTCCGCAAATTGTTAAAAGTTTATGAAACCAATACATCTGAAAAACTGCGTTATTCGCTTAAATCTGTGCCTTATAATGGCGGGTAATTTGTGACGATACAACACAAAAATCTTCACACAAGGAAGACGGCTTCCTGGATGACGTCACCATGGCAAGAGATATTATTAGTGTCTTGCAATGTGTCATGACGGCTGAATTAAGAAAGCGAACGATCGCGTGGCGTAATCACGGAACGAAGATGCGACATGCGAAACCTGACCCCGACGTTTCGTCACTGATAAAAAAAAATCATTAACGCACCGACAAAGTAACTAACTGACTCTCTCTCTGGACTTTGAACCACTAGAGTCATTCCAAGTATTGTAAAGAAATACCGAATTAAAAAAAACTTAAGCTATCATCGTATTTATCCACTCTGCAGAAAATGAACCATTACAGACTTTCTCAGAACTCACAATATAGATCCTTCAACAAGTCAACAGTTGACACAATCTCTAAGAGAGTTCAATGCAATGAAATCGGCGTAGTTACGGGCGGAATGCTTTCACCCTGGCGCTGTAGGGGAGGGAAGGGGAAGGGAAGGGGGATATAGACACACACACACACAGCCCCGTCTTGTAATTCGGTCCCCTGTCGTATTCATCTGCAATCAGCCTTCCTTGTATGGAATTAGAAGGCCTATTCATTCAAATGACACGCGGCGTCGCGACGCGCTCAGCTGATTTTACTGGTGAAGACGCTGCTTAAAAACTAGGCATCTGAGTCATTCTGTTTACTGGAGGATTAGACGGAGTACCAAAGCCCTCTGACAATACCTGATGGTGGACGGAATTTCATAATATCCTGTGTCGACTGCTCCGATAAGGGAATGGTTAACGAAGAGACCAACTGACAAACGTTTAACAAAAAAAGTAGCACCAACCAAGCAAATCTCTGGGAGCAGAAACCAAAGGTTTAACGCCTTCAGTACCAAAGCCCACCACCGGACAACCAATTTTTCTAAGCCCAATTTTAATACATCATTTTAATATTTTAATATATTTTAAATATTTTAAATATTAAATGTTAATTGTAGTAATAATAATATTTTAATATTTAATAAAATATTTTATTGTGATTAGACGGTTAAAATTAAACAATTAAACAACATTTTACATGGTTAGTTCGTTAGCTAGTCAGTCATCTCGTTATATTATTCTTTGTTAGCAGGCTAATAATTTCTTCAGACAAATTATTTGGTTGCCTAGTTACTTAACACATTCGATATTCGTCTAGTAAGCTAATTAGTTAATTTGTTAATTATAGTTAAACAATGCATAGTTACTTAAATACAAAAGTATATTTAGTGTGATATGAAATTATTCTTATGAACACACTAGCAGAAAATGCCAAATAAGGCGGTAGGGGAATCTGGGTAACGATGCTTAACCTGCTTGTGCGAGCCTAAAACACAAAATATTATCCATTACCTATAGAATCGCTAGTTTATATTGTAAGTTAGTACGTAAATTAATAATTGGAGTAGTAACGAATGTGTATTTAATTTTAATGACTTGGAATGCGCTGCTCAGGGGGTGGAAGGGGTGTTGTAGGGAATGATGACGACAAGGGTTGAAGTGATTCATCGTAATGTTTGTCAGGAGGATAACAAATCGATACTGTCTTCTGAATAACTCAACACTGGCTTGATGCTGACTTTTTTTGTATATTCTCACTGCAGGGGTATTTTAAAAATGGATTTAAGGTGGAGTGAGCGACACATCAGATTTTAATGATAAACAATTTACATTGGTTTTCCATTTGTCGGTGAAAAGTATGTGAAGTATTAAAAGGGTTGTATTTCATTTGACGGCTGAAACAAAAATTATTTAAAATTAAATATCTCAAACAAGCTCTCTGGATTTTGTTTCAAATGTCTCTCTATTTTATATAATTCACAAAAAAAAAGGCGATATATCGTGAGTGCTTGTATAGAACAGTAGCAAATGTCGATAATCGATCGAGCCATAATAGAATTTGTTGCTTTCCAACAAAATATGTACGCCCTAACATTCTATCACATGAAATCGAATCCCAAAAGATAATACACTCTTTATGATAAACTGAGTTATAAATTTTAAATTCAAGGTCAGTCCTGTAACTAAGCAATACTTTATAAAGTCGCGTAATGTAGGAAAGGCTCCACGTACTCTTAACATCGGTAGCCACTTCTTCGATGCATCCAGTCCACATCAAAACACCCGCTTCAGAATCCGTTTTAATATTATCCTATCATCTACGCCGCGGTCTCCAATGTGGTCTCTACCCTCGGATGTCCGAATATAATTTTGGAGGCAATTTAAAGACGATTATGGAACTTTATTTCGTGGATGACTGTGTAATATTTCTGAAAAAGTGGCACGTGTACCCGGATTTGCTTTTCTCAAATTCCACCCAGAAAATTCCACAACGGATGTGGTTGAAGACGACGATGATGATACATTTGAGCTTACACATCGGACAGCAACGGAATTTCCTTTCTGCAGAATTTGTTTCGCTATGTAAGCGTCTGAAGGGTTAGCTCCCATAGTGACCTGCAATCCGGCCACTGCTTCATTAACTGCGAAATTAATCCGAGGTTATTTCAGGGCTTTTCGTAACCACTGCTAACCTCACACCACAGCGTATTTCAACCAGTAATAAAACTGTCAAATGTCCACGTGTGGTTACTAGTATGTAGTTCCGAAACACATACAATAATAAAATGGCGACTGTTGACGAATTGATGGTCGTTTCGCGTTTCTGCCGCCTTCTTCAGAAGCAGGAATTTCGACAGCGAAACCTTTCCTCGACCAGATGAATCCTGTTCACACCCTCAATACCTCGAACAAGTAGGATTTGAGGTTTTCACGGCGGTAAGTCTGAAGATGGCTATCTTCTGGGTTGTTGTGGTCTGGTAGAAGTTTACCGACGTTTCAGAGGTCCTTGCTGCCTCCATCACGAGGAAAAATTCTACCAGACAACACGGCTCAACAACCGAGAAGACAGCCATCTTGAATACTTCATTATTATTGTCTTTATCACTCCACAATTTTCTAATTTTTAAAAGTTACCTTTATAATTATTACTATCCCGAGATAAATCATATGGACAGGCAAATGAGCACTCGTTGTACTGTAATTTAAACGAGATTTGTTGAAATGTAGCAACAAGCCACTGTTTCCCTGTGCATTGAGGTCCTGCGCATTGCCCTATCGTGCTAAATATGTGACGGGAAAATCCTGAAGGATCAACAGGGCTTCGAACACGTGACCGCGTCCAGTGCTCCTCCATGAATTCAGTCATTCATCATAAAATTTATTTTATGAAACGTTCTGTCTGACAGAATGAATCTCACCGCTGGGGACAACGAAGCAACCCTTATGACGACACTTAATCAATTCCTAAAATTATTTACCCACGGAAGTGATCACACGATAACGATAATGTAACACATCTGTCCGAATTTTATTCCAAAATGCCAAATTCGTATCTCCACGTTCACCTTTGTCTATCATTGTAATTGTCCTCGTCTCGTACGAGCTATCGTTTGTTGGTTACTTGTTCGTATGTAATTAATCAACGCTGAATTAATGCACAAGCTATTTGAATATCACGAGGTTCAATTTCGGACATAGCACATAGACCGAGACATATACTTTTTAGGTTAATGGTAATTATATACACCACCTGTGTTTACAAATAAGGGAACTCAAACCCGGTACCCACCAGAACATCTTCCACAGTAGCAATTTCAGCTCATTCAATTTGTAACAAATGGTCATGTCATAGCCCATTCATATCTTGAAGCACTGAGCCCATGCAGACATTTTCAAATTACCTTAAATGCTGATATAATGGTGACCCTGTCTATTACCGCTCACTAGGGTAGAGTGGGGAGGTTTGTCAACTAGCCCCCGGCCTCTATTGAATTGTGGGTAATACGGACTGAATACATACATTGTCAGCCGGCTGGCCGGCTAATTAGGGTCCGAATAGATTATTCAAATCCTGTGCAACTTATCAACCGAATTAGGCGACCACTTGTCTACCGCGAATCGCCCGTCTGAACTGCCGCATCCCAAGTCAGGCGAGGCGAGCGGATTTCAGGTAAATGGGAGGATATTTACACAACGAAAGTAAACGGATAAACAGTACACGGGTACAAAGGAGAATTAAAAAGTCATTGGTTCTTAGGCGACGCTGTTTCAACTATATCATAACAATAACAAGTTCACAATATTAAAATGTATCTTAGATACTGATGGAAGGTGAAAAATGGAATGGAGTTCTACTGACGAGGCTTGTCTGAACACTTTTAACCTTTAAAAAAAAATCTTTAAAATCTGTCGCATTTAGTTAAGACTTTATGAACTGTAGTCTTGCAAATCCTTACTTTTTTTTACTGATTCAGTGAGACGCATTTAAATATAGTGAATCAGGGCCAATAAGATAGTTTCTTAGCTGATCATGAATTTCGCTGTTATGCAACCAGAATTTCCAACAAATTATCCAAGAGAAACCCCCCCCCCCACTGTAACATTACCCCCTCAGTGTCTAAAACTTCCATAATGTTATATTTTCACGCACACACAGGGCTAAAAATACGCTTTTCCTTGATATTACCAAAGAAAATAATGACTGAACGCTGTTCTATCTTCCATGCGTGCTGTACGACCGGCTCATCTCACTCGTCTGCATTCAATCACTGCAATGACCACGGGTTTTGAATTTTCTCAACATTTAACTATCTTAATTTCTGTGTTACTTTGTCTCTCTCAGGCACAGCTAGGTTAGGTTAGGTTAGGTTAGGTTAGGTTAGGTTAGGTTAGCCTTCTCTGGGCCCCTGTTCTCAGAAACATTCTTTGGAGACTAAAGCGTCTCTGATCAGAAAGAGCTTAGGCAGTCAGGTTGTACTCCGTTATGTCCATCAAACAATCAGTTCGCTTGCTTGAGTCAATCTGCCAATCACCAACTCATGGTCACCGTGTGATGCGAATGTCACCTTTTACCTCTGCCAATTTTAAAACATCACAGAAAAGAATTAACATAAAAACAGAATGAAAAAGGGAATGAAAACGAGGGAGATAACTAACTAACGAACTAACTAACGAACATACGAAGCAAGAAAAAAAATTTTTTGACTCCATAATGAACATCAGGAAATGTCAAGACTCACAGCTGTGAACTGGATTCTGTCGCTGATACTTACCGACGTTTCAGGAGTTTACTGTCACCATCATAGGTGTGAACCTCTGAAACGTCGGTCTTGCTAAGAGCGGACGCTTAAAACCTGCACAGCCAACCTGATGAGTTATCGGAACAAACAAATGCAGGCATTTCAACGAAAAATCATACAAAAATATGATCATAAGACAAAATTGATACGAGAGGTGTTCTAACAAAGAAACACACGAATACGATAGCAAGGGACAATGTTTAAATTGATGGGGGGGGGGACACGGTGGGTGGATTAGGGCACGCGATGGCGCACAGATGTCACGTGACCTCAAAGAGATGCTCCCTTTGGACTGGAATCTATAATTGGAGTAGAAACGGAAGAGACGACCGAGCTGTATCCTATTACAGACTTGGCAATGCACTTTGTGGGCTTAAAAGACACATTTTTTTTTATATAACGACGATTTCAAATTCGCTTTGAACTATGCATAAGGAACGTGTAACCACCCAAAACACGCAGAAAGTCCCGTTGAAGTATTTATGACGTCTGATACCTGAACTGCCTGTTTGTTTCAAAAGATTCTATTTTCTGGTAAAGAAGATAAATTGTAGGAAAATTTGGTAAAATCCTAAAAAAAAATTAACTAGATCGGGAATCGAACCGGATACTTCCCAAACAAAATTCTGTAGCATTATAGCTATAAAACGTACTTTGCGAGTGTTACTTAACAACACACAATCCATCAAATATACACGAAAATTTAGTAATTGTCTGAACGGTATTAACCCTTCCCGTGGTGACATTTTAAACAAAAAACACGCGTACATGTTCTTTGGGATGTCAACGATGACCCGACTCAAGTTTCTGTAACGAGGTAACAAGGACATGATTATTTTTTCATATACTAAATCCACACTCAAACGAATATACAAAGTACAACCACTGACTCACGCCAGACACGTCTTGTCTTTATCGAAAACAAGTTTTAACACCTCAAAAAACATTCAAAAAGGAAACAAATTTCGTTCTAAACTAAAGTTATTCAACTGTCATTTCAACGTTTTGAATTCGGGTTGATGAAATTTTGAAAACGTTGAAAAACATCTACTGTAGCGACGCACAGTGGATAGAAAATGAGTTCATCTCTGGGCGACAAACAAGGAGAAAAGGTCAGACAGTTCCCCGAACTTTAAAATTGAAACTCGATGACGTGGAGACATTCTCACCCCAATGTGTTACGAGGAATGCTTGCCCTCCGCTCGTTGCGGGATTAGGGGATTACCCAAAAATGAAGTGAGAAGAAGAACATCATAAAAAGATACGAGAAGGGAGAGTGGAGGAAATGTAGGGACATATAAACATGGTTGGTAGAACTGATTTGCATTCTTGATGGACGGGATTGTGTTGTGTGTTTACGGGTGCGTGTATGGACTGGCTGCAGGGGTGTGGCTGACGTCATCAGATTCGAATTATTTACTTTCTTTTGTGTGTGTGTGTGTGTGTGGACGCCATCAACCAAAATGCACAAGCGAAAGACATAGAATCACGGGATTTTATATCTAAGTCTGGCATTCCATGAAGAGCTTAGCACGTGGCAACGGCACGACAGGGTGTTTCAAGAAACACAATCTTTTAAATTACAGTCACTTTAACAAAAGTGTAGGGTTTGAGGTTCGCAAGGCTGTGAGACAAGAGATGGCTGCCTTCTGGGTTCTGGTAGAAGTTTACCTGATGATGGAGGCAGCAGGGAACTCTGTAACGTCGGCAAACTTCTAGCAGACTACACGTAGCAACAACCCAGAATACAGCCATCTTTTTTTCCTATTAAAGTTTTGTACGAATTTCTCACATCTCCCGTCCGTTCTACATGTCCAGTCCATTTGGTTCTTAATTTATTCACATCAGATAAGATAAATTATTACATTTTATTATGCAAGCGGCTGTAATTGTACGAACACAAAATTTTGATGTCAAATACGAGAAACTACTTGCTAGTTATAAAATATTATGTTTCTACGATTCGGAAAATATTTAACGCTAACGATTAATTCTATATTAGGTCGAATAATGCAATTTTATGGCTAGTCAGCTGTACTGGAATATGGCGGAGAGACACGAGTTAAAATGTGAAGATGCTATGTACAATTTGTATTTAACAGTCAAAGGCAAATTTCAAACATTGTGATGATGTACCTTAATTAAACAGCCGCTGCTACATGGGAACTGTACGGATATGTGCATTTTCAATACAAACTTTTGTACAAATATTGAAGTTTGATTGGTTGTCCATTTGAAACAATTGGACCTCATGCGAGCGAGTCCTCGTCACACCAAAGTTCATCTGATGCTTTATGAATACACCAGAAAATAATGAATAATGCAGCAACCATTACGTGCTCCCGATGGTCATTTGCAGTAACTGTTAATATGGAGAAGCAATGGAAAATCTCCGTCACAGTTAAACGGCCTTGTTTCTGTTCGTGAAGCGCCCAGAAACGTCGAGTGAAAATAGGATGTGGCGTGGTTCCTTATTTACGCATTACGTCCGTACCGCGAAAAAACACAACACTTCACCATTACAAAGACCAACTGGTTAACGCTGTTTAAGGAAATAATATAATTTATTCTGAAAATTAATAAACCATTTAGAGCAGAGACTCGTTCAAATAATATTTAAGAATTCAGTCCGTACCGCGAAGAAAACACAGCGCCTCACCATTACAAAGATCAACTGATTAACGCTGTTTAAGGAAATAATATAATTTATTCTGATAATTAATTAACCATTTAGAGCAGAGACTCGTTCAAATAATATTTAAGAATTCAGTCCGTACCGCGAAGAAAACACAGCGCCTCACCATTACAAAGATCAACTGGTTAACGCTGTTTAAGGAAATAATATAATTTATTCTGATAATTAATTAACCATTTAGAGCAGAGACTCGTTCAAATAATATTTAAGAATTCAGTCCGTACCGCGAAGAAAACACAGCGCCTCACCATTACAAAGATCAACTGGTTAACGCTGTTTAAGGAAATAATATAATTTATTCTGATAATTAATTAACCATTTAGAGCAGAGACTCGTTCAAATAATATTTAAGAATTCAGTCCGTACCGCGAAGAAAACACAGCGCCTCACCATTACAAAGATCAACTGATTAACGCTGTTTAAGGAAATAATATAATTTATTCTGATAATTAATTAACCATTTAGAGCAGAGACTCGTTCAAATAATATTTAAGAATTCAGTCCGTACCGCGAAGAAAACACAGCGCCTCACCATTACAAAGATCAACTGGTTAACGCTGTTTAAGGAAATAATATAATTTATTCTGATAATTAATTAACCATTTAGAGCAGAGACTCGTTCAAATAATATTTAAGAATTCAGTCCGTACCGCGAAGAAAACACAGCGCCTCACCATTACAAAGATCAACTGGTTAACGCTGTTTAAGGAAATAATATAATTTATTCTGATAATTAATTAACCATTTAGAGCAGAGACTCGTTCAAATAATATTTAAGAATTCAGTCCGTACCGCGAAGAAAACACAGCGCCTCACCATTACAAAGATCAACTGGTTAACGCTGTTTAAGGAAATAATATAATTTATTCTGATAATTAATTAACCATTTAGAGCAGAGACTCGTTCAAATAATATTTAAGAATTCAGTCCGTACCGCGAAGAAAACACAGCGCCTCACCATTACAAAGATCAACTGGTTAACGCTGTTTAAGGAAATAATATAATTTATTCTGATAATTAATTAACCATTTAGAGCAGAGACTCGTTCAAATAATATTTAAGAATTCAGTCCGTACCGCGAAGAAAACACAACGCCTCACCATTACGAATATGAACTGGTTAACGCTGTTTAAGGAAATAATCGCTGTTTGCACTGAGAATTATACGAAACACAAACACAAAATGAAGAGTTACTGAATGTTATATGAGGTGGTACATATAGTTACCATTGGGCTTGAAAGGGCGAACAGACAAAACGACTTAAATATACTGAAAATACAAGAGCATTCGAAAAGCAGCCACTACTTTAATCACGCCTGTACATCCGTTCGTGAACCGGATGCAACATCTCATCTCAGTAAGCCAGAATACGTCACTACAGAACAGGATCCGAGTAGAAAACAGAAGAATCATACTTTTGTCATCAATTATTTTTTGCTCGCGTAAACATAAGATTATGACAGTTATATCCTGACAGAATTGTGCCATACAAATTTCCTCTTTTTCAAAAGCCGCTGCCTGTCTGATAATGTTACATTTTTACACCGCCTTTCATTTGTTTAATTAGGTTCTCAGTCTGTCATCAGATAGCAGGACATGGCTGGACAGGCTATTGTGGAGGCTGGGACCAAAAGCAAATTCAATTTTCCGTCGTTGACAGCCGGTGGAAATAAAGGGGATTGGCTCTTTCAGGATTCTTATCTGTCCCACTGACAGGGACCAAATGTCCTGTTTTCCTCACCCTCGCCGTGAAATTAGTGAATGATACTGTGGAAAAAGTTTTCTTTTCTTTTCTCCGAACACACCCGCGTTCAATACAGCTCCATTCCGTTCACAGCCAAAGAGACTTGCTGACTTAAGAGGCGTAGTTTCGATCGCAAGGAATATTCAGAGAATCAAATCGCAGGTTTTTCAACCCAGAAGACTGAGACGGCAGGGACAATGGCACGCATGGCAAGGAAAATAAATATAAATACATTTTTGGTAGGTAAAAATTTGACATCTGTATCTGAAACTCGTTTCAAGGATCCTTCTACTGAAATTCTCATTATATCACAATCACATTCTAAATAACAATTTGCACTTCGTTCGTCTTTACGAATAAGGGCTGGTGGTCGGAACAAGCCTTCCTTAACCTGAACTAATCGACCCGGCAAAGACATTCCCTAGCGTCTCCTGAAGACAGAGTTAGATCGTCGGCAAACAAGCCTTAAAGCAAACAGAATATTAACAGCTCGTTTGCTGTGTACACACGGGCACACCGGGTACCCTCTACAGCGTTAACACATGAATCTACTCCGATATCGTCCTTTTACGTAATTAGAGACTCGTTACATTGTCAACGCTGTTTTGTTATTCAGGAATTTGCCGGCACATTACGTTAGTGAGAAATTAAAAAATAAATTCGTATAGTGGACACCCACACAATATTCTAAACGTACCAAACATTTGTAACATAAACTCCCAAAGTTTCATACCACCGGCCGTAGTTAGCATCCCCGCATCTGCGTGTGTTGTGAACGCGATGTGTGACCGGTAACTTCTGAATACTGCATTTGGGTAATTCCCATTAGCGTCTCATATAACGAGCATAAAATAAACAAACAGGAAACAGGGCTGTTATAACGCTCGTGTCTGGACTTTGTATCCGAGGAGATTCGTTCGCCCTGCTACAGGAGCCTTGCCTTGTCGCCCTCGACTGAAGAAGGCGAGGGGTGGGGTTGAATCGATGTTCTGGAGTACTTCCCTGTGTTGACAGTCAGAATGATGCGTAAATACAGTCGCTGGATGTCTCTGAGCAAGTAGCTCGCGTGTTATACATCGAAACCATGCTACGGAGACAGACTGGCTTACACGATTCGACAAACCCATTCAGAGTCCTTGGACAGAAACCAACTTCACTAGGTCCTTTCTTCTCCTCCCTAATTCCTCCTCACAACCTCTTCCTCTCTTCGTCTTGTATTTTACAACTGCGCAGATATTCCGCTCGTGAGTCGCGATTTTTTGGGATTGTCTTTAGCAGGCACAAAACAAACGTTTATAAACGAATAATCCAGTTCGCTTTGCGGATTAGCCCTCTGAAGCCGAAGGAGTGAAGGGATTTATCTTTGCAGTCACGAAGGTCCCCAGGCAGTGCCCGATCGTCCTTCTAGTAACGGCGTGTTTAGTGAGGGTAAAGCGTTTGGGAGTGAAGAATGTTAAGATGATAAGAGGACAACGGAGATAGGTTGATCAGAATCTTCATGCGTTCGTGCAGAAATTTGAATCTTGATATTGAACTTTGCAGGGCGACATTTCGTAAAAAGTTTTATGTTGAAGTGGGTGACTCCGCAAAGAACACACTTCATCATTAAAAGGATCAACTGGTTAATGCTCTCGATAAATAAAACTCGTATTATAGTATTTAAGAATTCAGTCCGTACCGCGAAGAAAACACCACACTTCACCATTACAAAGATCAACTGGTTAACGCTGTTTAAGGAAATAATCGCTGTTTACAGTGAGAATCATAGTTCGTCTAAATTACATTTAAGAATTCAGTCCGTACCGCGAAGAAAACACTACACTTCACCATTACAAAGATCAACTGGTTAACGCTGTTTAAGGAAATAATCGCTGGTTACACTGGGAATTATACAAGACCCATAAATACTGGTTGTTAAAACAGCTGGTACTTAGAATTACAGCTAGGCTTTTAAGGGTTAAATTGATCTGGATTCTGATCCAAGGTTACGGCTTCTGACTTATTCGGGAGATCCCCTATTCGTATTCCGATAAATAAATGGGCTGTGTTCACTTTCTGATTAATAAAACACGTTAGTTTTTGTCGAAACTGTGTCATTAAATTAGCGCAGAGTAAGCTTCTAAAACGTCGTGTGTTTAAATTAACAGACGAAACGACGAATAAAGTGCTCCAGAGTAACAGAAAGATAATCTACGATCGTATTTCAAAATTTCTTTTGGCATTATTGTTCTGATTCACGTTTTACATGGCAGCAACGTGGGTTGGACACAGCGGATTTACTCCTTAAGCCAGACATCAAACGAACTTGGGTAATTAAGCGTGTCGGGTATGATTTCTAAATTTAAACAGAACAAGTTGGCGCACACGAGCAAGGTTATACCTCGAGACAGCAACCATCGATTTCCAGATATTAGGTAATTAATACACAAGAGTCCTCTGTTGTCTTTACGTGCAAACAAACCTGAAATGCTAACACCAAGAAATTTGAGGGGATCATTAAACAACGCCCAATCAACTGAATAATCTCTTTTCCTTTTATCTGTTTCTGAAGAAAGACCTCACAGGATAATGTGTGTGTCCATATGTTAACTTTAAAACTAATCTGATTATTCTCAGTCACTTTTACACACACTCTGTTCTTGTGTCCGTGAAAGTGACTGAGAAAAATCGTGAATAACGAACGTAACGCGCCGGGATGCTGCACTGCAGAATCACAGTAAGATAAATTTTTATGAAAATCTGCATTTCGGTAATGTAATTTAAAATCATCTCCAGAACGTAGCAGTGTCAACGACGCGTTACGTAATCGGGAGGTCCCGAGTTCTTAGAGCTTTCCAAACGTAAGAGATATCAAACTTTAATGCACTGATCCTTAAGCATTTACTTGAAGTGTGTGTGTGTGTTTATTTATTTAGTGTTCTGTCTGACGACGGGTCCATATGAACAGGATCCTTCCATCCTTTTCTCGGACTGGGACCTGTTCATATACGTTCTTGGCAGATGATCCAGAAGTGGTTTGCCATTGCCTTCTTCTGTGTGTGAATGGAGTAATTGTTGGGATGCCACGGAGGAAAACTCCGTGTTGCCTAGACCACGGCCTTGCCCAACACAAGTTATAAATTCGGGCACCGCCGGTAATCGAACCCGAGACCCCAGGATTACAAGGCCAGCGTTCTAACCGCTAGACCACCGTGGCCATCATTTATTTATTTATTTAGTGTTCTGTCTGACGACAGGTCCATATGAACAGGATCCTTCCATCCTTTTCTCGGACTGGGACCTGTTCATATACGTTCTTGGCAGATGATCCAGAAGTGGTTTGCCATTGCCTTCTTCTGTGTGTCAAAATAAGTGCAAGAGAATTACACCCCCCAAAACTGAACAGTTCAACTCAACTATTAGTGTTCATAGCATAAGTGCGCGTTACTATGGAAATACAATTACAAGCAGATATCTGTAGATGGAAAGTGGGGGGGGGGGGGGTTGAGGTCTACTTCGAAAGCCTCAGAGTGCAAGATCTAAATTTAGGAACACAATCTGAAGGTGTGTGACCCAGATCTACTGCCTTATTTCTTATTCCAAGCCCCACTCCTTAACTATGACGAGGGAGTTCAGAAAAAGAAGTTTAAGAAATGAAAATTGAGGGGTGAGAAAAAATGATGAAAGGCAGCGAAATGAAGGGTGGCACCCGGAGGGGGTGTAGTAGGAAGAATAAATGATATTTCAACCCCCAGCCCACACCTCCCCTCCCCCGTACCATCCCAATAGGAAGAGATCGATCACTTTGTAAGGTCGCAACACGTCAGTTACCCTTCAAATCCATCATTACGCAGGACTTTTGTTGAATACAATAATGTGGAGCGGGGGGGAGGGTGGTGGGGGTGGTTGTTGGGGGGGTGGGGGCGAATCTGCTGAGACCTCCCGTCTCTCCAACACGGAGACTTCGAACAGAAGTTCCAGCAGCGGCGTGGTCGAACGATCATATTGGCAGAACTGACGTCATAGAAAAGAATCTGAAGTTACTAAAACGTGGCATTCACTTGTTTCAGAAACAAATACACGTTCGTATTACCAAACGCCTGTTGATAACACAAGAAATTTCATAATAATTTAGCGTTTATCAACAAAGATTCGGAATTACATCCTTAATTTACCGGTAAATAGTTTATATTTCACCGAGTGTTTTCGATCCAAGAAACTAAGAGCATAAATACATATTTAAAACCAATCGAATAAATAAAGTGCATCAGAGTAGTCCCCTTTTACGCCGGACGAGAACGTCAAAGAATAATTCCGAGAATAAAGATTTCTTTCACTTAACATTACAAGTGAATTCAATTTGAAGTTCGGAGCGTGATAAAATTTCCATGTTTATGTCAGTGGTCTCATAGGTTTATCGAGTTCCAACCAATATCAGCTTCACAACTTTCAGAAACTTAATTTTTTCGGCGCAGAACTTGAAGGACGACTACGCACTTGGTGAAGAAGACGAGACTTACTAAGGAAATCGAAGACAAGTTTTCACACAGGCTGTAAATAACACACACTGGGACCTGCCCCTCTGACGTTTCAACAGGCATGTTCTAAACTCCGTATTTCAATCCAGCCCCAAACTTAACCAACAAAGTCGCAGGTTTCTCTGCATAAAACATCTATCAACTCCTGAATTACGCACTATTACTACTGCGAAGGGCTCAGACTACGTGGACCATCCACCAGATGTCAGGAGTAAGTAAGGCGCATCGGTGGAATGGTAGTAACAGGGGAAAACCGAGAAACTCGGAGAAAAACTTTGTCAACATGGACTGCCCTGGGCCCAAACTCGGAGCTCCGAGATTTGAAGCAGGCGAGTAACGCCCTGATCTACATCACTGCCCCGGGTAGAGCCACAGACTCAGAACCGACGGTAAACGAGAGAGAGGGAGGGAGGTTAATGAAATTTCGGACGTGGATTTTAAACCAAATACTCGCTGAAACACATGGGTGTAGAAATTACAGTGATCTAGACTGCTCAAGAAAAATTAAGTACCATCTAAATATATAGTTTATGGTCTGAAATTCGAGTACGGGGGATCCCCCAGGGTTTCTGCATAGCAGGGGTACCAACCATTACTCTGGTAAACTAGTGGGACACGGGACGAGGCTAAATGACAGGCATACCAGACATCCAGCATTTATTGAATTCCTTTTTCCTGCACGCTGTAACTACCCCCCCCTCACCCCACCGTCCGCACGCATCAAGATTGCAGGCAAAATTGCATTTCATGTGATTTCCCCAACCAAATCCTCATATTGCGCTGTTTCAGAACGCCAGCTATGGAATTTCAGAGCTTTGTCCTGTGCAGTGTTTCGAGATTACATTAGGAGTCGCCCCCTTATAATGCGGGGGAGTGCAGACAGAGGAGGGGGCCCGGTGGGGGGGGGTCGTTTTACTGTTTTACTGGAGAATTATCTTCCCTAGGAACGGATTCGCCGAATGACAGATCTTCGTCTACAATATGTCGGAATGCAGTTTCCCCTCCCATATAAATGTTTAGGGTGGTATATTACCCGGTCGCGTCCTATTCCAGAGTGACGCGTGTTATGTACGTATGTTCTACCCTTAAATCTTCCTCTCGCTTCCTTGTCTTCACATCCGGTTTCTCAGACTTCCGTTACCTGCAGAATTCGGGCGTAATAAATAATGTAACCGGACGTCGATGTTGGACCAACGTTTCGAAAGGACATAATGCCTCCATCTTCATGATTTAAGCAGTACGTTTACATCTACCCACAAGGCCAGACGGCGTTACAACCCAGAAGACCAACATCGACGGGTCATATATCGTACATGATGAATCCGAGAGGATATGGAAGGAACAGGTCGTAGCCTACTTTAAGGTGTCGTGATAACATTGTTCTACACCTAATAAGCAAAATCACGAAAAAGTTTAGACCTGACAGTTTGCCTCTAGGCCGAGAAGAGAACCCGGGACCTTCCGATATCATTCGCGAGTTCTGAATATTCATCCATTCGGTCTGGTTGCTCGATGCAGAGGCTTACACTTATTTCATTCCGTTCTCTGTTCTTCTACTTTAACTCATTCCTTCTCCTGTTCCGTCTCTACGTTATCACTCTTTCTTCCCCTCTCTTCCCACTTCGTCTCCTTTTAATCATTCCTCCGGCCTCTTTTACGTCTCCTTCCATGTGACATGTGGCCTGTTAAGTCCTCCACACTCACAAGCAAATTCCATATAGAACCTAATTCAATAACTTCCGTATAACAAACGGGTTTCGAACTGGCGACCACTGGCCGCGTGGGACTTCCCCATGTGTAGACATTATCCCTGCAAGTTCGATGAATACCAGCCGCGTTACACTGGCGCATTAACGTCAAGGTTACGTTAGGTTGGAGTTACTGAATGCTAATTCAGAGAACCGAGACATAAAGGATATGGCGGCGGCGGGGGGGGGGGGGTCCTAGCCCATTTGCCCCCCCCCCCCCCACTTAAAATAACGGTGTCCCTTGTGCCTCTATGAAGCATCCAGAAGCCGGTAGCCAGTTGCTGTTCAAAAAGTAATATTTTTTGGGGGGGGCACTTAAGTAAGGAGAATAAATAATGCAGAAGGACCGGAGTTCCGACTCCTTCATTCGACCGCAGCTGCACAATGTTATTTCCTTCCTGATCCCCTCGCTTGGAACAGATTCATTACTGAATCTTTACCTATTCGTACGCCGTGCTACCTCAGATATTACGAGCGTAACAATTCTAAGATATAAAAATTTAAAAAAACGCAAAGTTAAGAACAAACCGAGTTCGGATCTGTCTCAGCGTCTCCCATCTAGAAACAAAACGATCTCCGACAGTTTTAATCGTTGTTTTTTTATGGGTTTGAAACTTGGTCATTTGAACTAAGGTAAGAAAACAGACGGAAGATGTTGTAACATGGCGGTGAGATCACATGAACCTAGAGTGTTGAAATTATGGTGCAGGAGAAAATTATATAATAAACGTTTTAAAATTAATACACTTCACCAACTAGACTACTATCAATTTTAATAAGATGGGCATGTCATGCAGTACGCATGGCTGGCATGAGAAGCTCGTATAAATGTTATAACCGAAACACTTGGAAAAAGCAATATTAGATGGGAGGATAATATTAAAACATGTCATAAGGTAACAGAATATAAGTATTGTAGACTGCATTCATCTGACTCAGAATAATGACAAATAGCGAGCTGTTGTTAACACTGTAATGAATCTTCTTGTCACATAAAACGCTGAAAGTTTCTTAGCCAGCTGACAGACAATTTAAATTTTATAATAACACACTGCACCACAGAATTAGTCAATTTATGAAATATACTCGAGGCTTGTGAAATAAAACTCATTAAACTATCACACTCATGAATCTGAACAATATTATAATAAGCAGATTGCCAATTAGATTCCAAATGTTTACCGATTACAGTGGATTTTAAATAAAGCTTACATGAAAATCCTATGCCACAGTGCACACAATTAATACAGATGTGGCGTAAACATGAATCAATTCCTCGTAATCCGTACTGTCTGTCCGTCTGTCACACTATCATTTTATACAATGGCTCCGGTTAAAATTAATAACTCAGAGAGAGAGGACAGCGGTTCATCTGTCAGTCAACAACTTCTGACATCCGACAGCGGAATCAACGCGTACTTAAGGTTGCGACATTTTCACAACATCTACTACACGGAAACCTATTCACGCTCAAATCACGAATGAAATAACAACACACAAATAAAGTTAACGAACAGAAAAAACTTTTAATAAAGTTTCTCCAACACCGCTTAAGGCTCGCGAACTTTGTACAAGACATTATGGTTAAGGGGTGAAACTTTTATTTCCCAACTTACGAGGATAGGTGCCGTGCTGATCTTCTGGGTAGTAACTTTCTATAAACTTGTAGTCAGTTGTCAGATGTTTCAGAAGAACACGGTGCCTACATCTTCACGGCAGAAAAATATAAAGGCAGTATATTCCTACGAAACGCTGACATATACCTTATAGTTCACATGACGTCACTACCAAATTATCTGTTCTGACTGCGGGGAATATTTAATTATGGGTTCTTTCTGGTAAGTAACACCATGTGGACTTACAGGTGGATGGAGGTAGATATCCAAACATGGCGGCAACGTGTAACTTTTTAGGTTATGGCAGATTTAACGTAGCTACTAGTACACGAGGTGCGATCGGAAAGTTTCAAGACTGCGCCTATAAAAACCCGTACACTTATCTCAGGTATTAAATTCATCCATCACCCTCGAAGTAGTTCCCCTGGGAGTGAACACAACGATCCCAGCGCCGCTGCCAAGCCTGGAAGCATCCCTGGAAATCTTTCTTTGTCAGCCTGTCAAGCACCATCTGCGATTCTGCCTGAATCTCTTCTATCGTCTCAAATCTCCTTCCCTTTAGCTGAATTTTCATCTATGGGAAGAGGAAGAAGTCACACGGCGAATAAGGAGGGTGCGGGATGACGGCCATGGTGTTTGAGGCCAAAAACTGCCGAACTTGCATAATCACGAATTCATCGGGGTTTTTCCTCCCCCCAAAATGAAGCAGTCGTCATGGGTTACTTGTCTCGAATTTCTCATCGACTGGTCAGAGAAATTCCGGTTTACGGAATGAATTTCTGTTTCCATAATGAGGGTATTTGTGAAAGTTGACCCCCTGGGACGGGTCACACACGTGTGAAAAGCGTTTCGGTGACCAGTTTCATAAAATGTCCCCCGCTGATATAACCACAGCATCAAATATCATACAGCCCGTAACCAAAACCGGCACTCGACAAATACGAGAAACACGACACAAACGTGTGGGCAAATTTATCCGGCAAACAGAGCCCCAAGGCCCCAGCTACTTGCAATCGCTGAGAGCTGTGACGAGAACTTTCAATTCAACGGCGTACAGAAACAACCCAGAGCAACGGAAGATAAAAGCTTTCGGTGTTCTTTGCATACACCGACATTTCACAGAGGTTATCAAAATTGCGCATCGCATCGTATGAAAATTGCAAGACAAATATTTATCTTATCAATACTTGTCTGTTCTCTTTCGTTCTATATATCCATTTCTCTGTATCCTTTTCATTCTCTTTCATTTTTTAGATTTTTTCTTTTCTTTCAACTATTGTCCTCCTGATATAAATACTTATTCGACAAAATATAAAAATTGCTAAGAATACTGAGTTAATTAAAAAATAAATAATGACGAAATTCCATACAAATACGTGAGTGGCAAATCTACTAAAAGAGTAAAACCACGAATAACAACAGGATTATCTGAACTAAACGTTTGCAGTGGTTTTTCAATGTTCTTCTTAGTTACTGCATACAGATTCTGTGGCACAACGTGAGGATTCTCCACAAGCGTTTCCTTCCAAATCCTCCTCAATCCATCATTCAACGTAAGCAGAACAATGCTTCGACAAAGCAAACAGACATCGTACATCTCCTAGCTACGATCCAGAACCAAAATTGGAGATATTAAATTACTCAACACTGAATCAGCGTTTACCGAAATTTTTAGATTTCAGAAAGACACGAATTTTCAACGTCAACAGAACGCAGGGAGACAGAACTTCCCAAACAGAGAAAGTACATATTGTCTAGAACAAGAAACCGATTACAGTTGAAGGTGGGGCCACTACAAGGTCGCAAATTACTCGACTGCTTTTACGTTAGACGATAATGTTGTCGTATTTTCTTTGTTACTTTTCTGAAACATTTTACGTTTAAATTAATCGCTTTGGTTCAGAGACGTTTTACAAACACGCAACGTGACTATCTAAGAACTATTACAGTGCTGGCAATAGTATTTCCTGGAATTCCCCTACATATCACATTTATTCCAAGCGTCTCTCCATTCTTGATTTTTCCTGATATCATCAGTTATAAATCACGTCGGAAGTCGGTATGACATCTTAAATAAGCCAAGAATCGAACACACAATTTATCTTTCGTATCAGAACAATGAAACCTCCCGTCGTGCAGATACATTTGAATTGTAAATACTGTTCCCCGCGGGTTAAATTTCCCTTCTGTGTGCTACGGGGAAGGAAAGTTTTACATAGAAGAATTAAAACCCAGGAACAACATTTCTCGAATCGAGGACGACTCTATGATACTGTTCTTTAAATTATATCGATATATGTTGTGTCAGGGTCGAACTATATCGAGAGTTCTGTGGCCAAATTCAAAATAACGAACTATGAATAGCTCGCGGCGTTAGGTCCATGATTGTTTCATTTAAACTTAATTGAAACCGCTTCGTGTTTGCTGCGAAATTTTTGTTCTGTCCCCAAGGGTTTTTGTCTGTATTATGCAAATAGCGTTTCAATCGATTGGTCTAACCCGTTTCAGAGGGCCCTTCAACACACAGATTTATGGCACCATCTGTACGTGAATGTAGGATAGAGTAAGATACTTTTGTTAAAGATTTCGTAACATAATTCAAGACCTGAGGACCTTTATGAGCGGTACACTTGTAACTTCTCCCGACAGATGGCGTTAATGTATCGCTTTAATCGTCGTAGACTGGCGGTGACTTATTAGAGCTCTTTAACCTGTATCTTTGTTTGTTTGTTTGTTGGTAATTAACACGAACTCATTAAATACGAGGTGCGATCGTAAAGTTTCAAGACTGTGTCAATAGCGGGCGAACCGGATGTAGTACGAGCTTCTGCCTTTAGGGGGTGCGGCCTACATTCATAGTGAATCAGTATGCCAGCCGGCATCATCGAATTAGCATTTGTTTCTTAGTTACGGGCGTTTTGGTAGTGCATTACACCGACATTAAATCGACTTCTCGTTTGTCAGGAGCTCAAAGATCTTGCAAGAACCGACCCCAACTTCCTTTCTAAGCTCCGTGTGACTTCTTCCTCTTCCCAAAGATGAAAATTCAGCTAAAGGGAAGTAGATTTGAGACGATAGAAGAGATTCAGGCAGAATCGCAGATGGTGCTTGACAGGCTGACAAAGAAAGATTTCCAGGGATGCTTCCAGGCTTGGCAGCGGCGCTGGGATCGTTGTGTTCACTCCCAGGGGAACTACTTCGAGGGTGATGGATGAATTTAATACCTGAGATAAGTGTACGGGTTTTTATAGGCGCAGTCTAGAAACTTTCCCATCGCACCTCGTATTAGAGCTCTTTAACCTGTATCTTTCTTTATGTTTGTTGGTAATTAACACGAACTCATTAAATATTGTTGAGAAAAATAATCGCTCCCCCTTGGGGATTATTTACAGTTTTACCTCATGAACATTACCGTATGATCCGCCTAATTTATACTCCAATTACAGCTTTGCATTACGATGTAGAGTATCAGTGCACTAAAAATTTACTAATCCATTAATTATCATCTGGAATTAAGGTAGATGTGTCTTTTCTGCATAAGCACCACGCCATGTGGACGTATGAGAAACTGCATGGAGGCGGGACGTCCCGCGTCAGATTTTAAGCGCGAGGACTAAACAATCTGTGGTTTTCTTCAGTTTTCGCAGTCAATGCGATGGTACCTTAAAGCAGGCCACGTCTTCCTTTGTCCCATTTTCAGGCAATTTGAATTATTTTGCCAAAAAAAACAACCCCGATAATAACTGAGCACAAAATTTTCACCCACCCAATTTTCGAATCTGTGCGCGCGATCCGTCGGTCAAAATCAAACACAGCTATATCTACTCCATTAATTATCCTATGCGTCCCCCCCCCCACTCGACTATTATTGGTTTAACCATAACGACAACTGTGACGTCATCAGAAACGTCATGCTTTATTTACATGAGGCCGACATAATCCGATGGGACCAGCGTTTCCATAATGCGGAGATTTATATATTTCACCGTGTTTATGAGTGGTTTCCAGTCAACACCGAGTGTACCGCAAGGCACAGCTGGAAGGGCCCACTAGCACGCTGATAGTGGTAACTCTACATAATCAGTTCAGTTTAAAAGCGTCGTTAAATGTGGTAAAGACCATGAATATACAGACAAAATTCCGCTTCATACTATATTGTATTACACTTAAAGACTTTGCACTATGAAGTATTTCTTGAACTTTTATAAATTAAACCCTTTAAAGCACCGTGGTAATTATATCTACCACCTGCTTAGAAAATATGTTACTCGCCATTTTGTAGTTATGATTCAGTATGATTCTCACAGTGTAAACGGCGATTATTTCCTTGAACAGCGTTAACCATTCGATCTTCGAAATGGTGAAGTGTCGTGTTTTCTTCGCGGTACGGACTGAATTCTTAAATGTAATTTAGACGAACTATGATTCTCACTGTAAACAGCGATTATTTCCTTAAACAGCGTTAACCAGTTGATCTTTGTAATGGTGAAGTGTAGTGTTTTCTTCGCGGTACGGACTGAATTCTTAAAGGTTATTTAAACGAGCTTTATTTATCGGGAGCATTAACCAGTTAATCTTTGTAATGGTGAAGATAGTGTTTTCTTTGCGGTAGGGACTAGATTCTTAAATGTTATAAGACGAGCTTCGACTTCGAAGGGTTAAAGCATTTCTCTAGTAGGTATCACATTATACATCATAATTGAACTTCATAGAACCCGGGTCTTTCCCATATAAAATTCGCCTTCTAGTAAAAGGCGTCTTTGTAGCTTCAGGACGAGTTCACGCAACGACTATACTTATTTCGTATCGACTTTACTCGCGAAGTCTCAAGTGCGAGCTGTACGACCGGACTTAGGAGGGAAATTTCTTTTCGTAATGTTGGTTCTTGGTAGATTGGGAAAGTTCCTTGTGGTATCAATTACAGTTTGCAAATCATAAAGGCAGTCGGTCTTGAGTCACGATTTACATTTCTGGTATCTCCAGTTGCTGTTAACTTGACAGTTCTACGGCTAAATACGGGTTACTGTGTCGGCCTGTTTGATCGATAACTAAATGGTGGTTTGAGGGATCTGTTTGATGGTTGATTGTTTGTACTGCTCATTTCACAATTTAAAAGATGTTGGTTGATCTGAATACCGCTTGGTTAGTTCGTTAGTGATTGCTTGTTTATTTCATGATTTCTGTTTTGTTTAAATTTCTTAAATTATTTACGTACATAGATCGTACGAGACATTTAAGTGCTGTGGAAGGTGAGAGCCTTCCAGGATCGGCTACGAAAACCGCTAATGCCGACACCGATATTTGAAGAACATACCGCCAAAGCCGGATCCAAGAGTCAAAGCTGATCTGGTTAAGTATTCTCACATAAATCTCATATTCAGTTCATTTCTGGCTTCAGTCTGTCATAGCTAGGAGAACAGTGACGTCATTCTTCAATTGAATTAAGTCGCACTGCACGCCACAGAACAGACCACAGAAACGAGAGAATTGGTGGGGGTGGAGTCGAATTGGTCGCAGTATAAACAGATGAAAGTCGGCTCACTGACCTTGAAGGGTGGGGGCTAGTTTGATCTGTATTTGTCATCAAGAGGGTCGACAAATCAATTGTGACTGTGCAGTGTACCTCACATGTAATAAATATAGAGTTACGAAGGGTGCACACAAAAACAATTAATTTTACCCTCCGCGCCCCTTGGTACGTTTCTACAAAGTGCCTACTAGGTCTCTCTAGGGAAGTAAGAAATATATTGATTTCCAGAGATAATTCTTGTGGAACCTCCCGCCATGTCAATACAGTCGATGGGAAATGAGAAATACATGGAAAATGTTGACAGGGAGACCGAAATATATTGTGGAGATTAAGAATTATCTATACTTAAAAATGCGTCGTTGAAGATGTAAACAAAGTAAGAGTTTAAAGAATCTGAAGAGAACAGTTTGGTGTGTATCTGTTACCAAAGAACTTCGCATTCCTTTCACAGGATTCTGAAGTATCACTCTATTTTACGCGGACAAATTGCTCTGTTCTTCAATGCATGTAAAAGAAGCTATCATTAACACAGAGATTGAAAATCACTTTGTAGTATTTCTTAACTCCCATTTTGAAGAAATAAACCTGCCACCGTCTTCCCGATACCATCTTTAAATCGATTTATCTGCTCTACAGTATCGAATTCTCGTATCCATCGCGACGTAAAGCAATTGGAGTGGTAATCGACTGGATTTCAAAGGCAGAACAATGACACGAGTAGCACGAAGCAGGGTCATTCAATCGATAAAAGAATTTCCTGCTTTTATTAAACTTAAATATTCAAACTTCCGTTCCAAAAAATCCACCACCGGACTCTATCCTCAACTAAATGGATGCTGGTTGTACGTGTTTAAGATCCATTTTAATATTATCCCCCCGCCTATTTTTATGTCATGTTATCTAGTACTGCCGGCCACTAATCATAGTATGAATATTCTGCAATTTTATCAGCTGATCAACGAGGGGGCTTAAGAAAATCCCTGTGACGTATGCAAGAGAAGTTGTGCGCGCGCGTAACCCCCCCCCCCCCAAATTCCTGAGTGGTGAGCATCCGTCTTTAGAACAAATACATTTCTCACGATTTACGTAGTATCGTTATTCATTTATTTGTTTTATTATTACAAACTATTTTATAACTTCCAGTGTTTTAAAAAGAATTTCCAATAAAGTTTATATCAAAGGAGAACAAGTACGACGTTTTTGGGTCTGCTAGTAGTGCAGCACGTGACTTCGCATACCGCATACGCCACAGAGACTTACTTAACTCTCGCGCGCAGTACTGCCACTCCGCTGTATCCTCCGTGGCACGATACTCTGTCCTCACTTGGCCCGCGACTGTACGATCCTTATCCGCCAGTGCCCCTGGGGGCGATGCAACACGCACTGATATTAGAGTTAGGGGAAGAAGCGACCGATAGAGGAAACCAGGAGATTAATTTAAAGCCTGGTTCAATAATCTAGCCGCGAAGGATAAAATTAAATTTATTACATCTTGTTCTTTGGGGACGACTGGAATTCACTTAGCTGCAGAAATTCTCACATTTTTCCCTCTCTCTTTGTACCCCTCCCCCCTCTCTCTCTCTCTCTTGTACTTATTTTCGTCGAAACGTACGAGACCGACCCGAGGATGTTCAGGAAAATTGATACTGCAACATGACGCAACACTTTTATCTGTACAGTCCTGGCAATTTGTATGCAAGCAGCGAAGTATCGCCTTTCACTTCGAGTTCTAATTTGAAGGAACTTGGCTGCCTTCTGTGCCCTGCTTAAATTTATACTCTGCTCCTACAGACACCATGTGACCAGGTTTCAGAGACGTCGATATGAATAAGCTTGCCGTGGTAGGCCACTTAATCTCGCATCTTTTGTCACGCTGTTATCAATGATACAAACGTGGATACACTGAACGCGTCTGGCGTGGTCTACAGCGCCACCTGTGAGGTCTTGTGGTCCCTTACAACAGAACTCGAAAAGAGGCACGCAGGCATAGCTGAAAAAGAATTAATTCCAGCCCACAAATATCTGGTCGAAGTTTACTTAAGTACCTCTGACTATTATTTAGTGTTCTGTGTGACGACAGGTCCATATGAACAGGATCCTTCCATCCTTTTCTCGGACTGGGACCTGCTCATATACGTTCTTGGCAGATGATCCAGAAGTGGTTTGCCATTGCCTTCTTCTGTGTGTGAATGGAGTAATTGTTGGGAAGCCCCCGGAGGAAAACTCCGTGTTGCCTAGACCACGGCCTTGCCCAACACAAGTTATAAATTCGGGCACCGCCGGGAATCGAACCCGAGAGACCCCAGGATTACAAGGCCAGCGTTCTAACCGCTAGACCACCGTGGCTGTTATACTGTGTAGTCTGGTATAAATTTTCTGACGTTTCAGAGGTGCCCCCTGCCTTTTAAATTGAGAAAGAAAGTTAAATGATGAGACGAGCAATTAATATTGTGTCAGAAAGAATGTGGAAGAAAATTCTCGCGCCATAATTTGAGGCATCTGTCTAGAAAGACTGAGGAAAAACCACGAAACATTCAGTAAGAATAGCCGGTATATAGAGACCGAGATTTAAACCCAGGATCTACCAAATGCGAAGAAGTATTGTCGACAACTCACTTATTATCATCGTTTCTCTGTAGAATTAACTACGTAACAAGCGATTAACTAATCACACAAACAAGTTCGTAAACAAAGTAAACAAATTGTATTACTAATACACAATTAAGTAAACGAATTAATAAATCAAGGGATAAAGGGACGGAGAATTATATGAGTAATTAATCGATTAAATAAAAAATAGCATAATTTAGTTTTAAATGTTTGTTGCAGGCGCCTACAGTCGGCGTGATTGCAGGGCTCCACAAAACATTCGGTTTAATTAATTTCTTAATAATACAAGTCAGAGCTGAAATTTTGTCGCGAGTTTCTCCGGCATGCTATCATAAACGAATGGTCATCCTGTACCGACAGTAAAACTCATTGCCTACCCCCGATTTAAGGGAAATAACGATAATAGTCAGCCCCCTCGTGACATTCCTTTCCTATTTTTGGACTAAAGCGGACACCAAACAACGCGGTATAAAGCAGGTATGATATCAGAGAGTCTGAAAGAGGCACGGACTAGGTTGGTAGGGAGAAAAGAGAATGTGGGGAGGGGGAGGGGGGACAGACCATAAATGCAGAAATAAAAGTGAGCATTCCCATATATTTCCTGTCTCCCCCCCCCCCGCCATATTGTTACTTTGAAAAGTAGGATAAGACCACGGTCGGTCCGTGAATGCTTAGAGGATGTACAGTACTTACTTGGAGTGCCGTTGATTAAAATCAAAGAGAGCGTGGTTTATTGACAATTCTAAGAACTTGTAAAAAAAAAAATTATTTTCAGATATTTGACTAAACGAAGGAGTTGATAGAATATCGTAAAATGTAAAACAACAGGCTAAGCAGTAACCATGTCCGCACACTTATTTTAAGGCACATAAGACAAAACCCCAGGTCGGCACGCTCTGATTTTCTTCAGTTACTACAAGAGACAAGTGTTTCGAATTGAATCGAAATTTGCCTTCCTGAAATCCAAATTCTAGCTCCATCTTTAAATGCTCTGCCGCTTAGACCATTGGTATTCAACCTGGGGTACGCGTACCCCCGGGGGTACGTGAAATTTAAAATATATATATATATTATTTTATGATAAACACTGAATAATCAGTAATTTATTTAATTTATTTTAGATGTAGATTATATACTATATATAACTTGAATTATACACCAGCAACTTTGGGGGTACAAAGTTGAAGAGAAATTATATCTGGGGGTACGCGAACAAAAAAGGTTGAATACCACTGACTTATACATTCCTGACAGAAAAGGAAAATACGGACGAAGAAACACGCCAACACCCACAGAGACATCTTGCGGCTCAATCTATCAAACTCTGAGAACATCTGCCGACTGACATGTCGGGACCCCCAGAGTTAATACTTTGTCACTCCACAGCATTTATAAAATATGGAATGATTTTGGGGACAGAAGCGTTCGTTAAAAACGTTATGTACAGAATGTCCAAAAATATTTTAAGTATGAGAGTATAAATTTCCAAAATACGAAATATTTAAAGAAGGAAACCAAAATACCCTCGTAATCACAGAACTACGAGGCGCGTCCACAAAGTAAGTTTCCCACTCGTCTCACAGCTAGCAAACCTTATATTGCGCGAAGCGACTGTGCGTACGTGATAGAGCAATGACGTAGCATGGCGCATGCACTAACGGTACTTCCCGCGTTCTTACAGTAGCATCGTTGCAGCTGTTGAAGGTGGAGGTTCTTATTCCAGCTCCCGCCGACTGTGAAGTGCGGTCAGTGATAACGCTAGGCCGCACACGGCTCGACGGACAGCAAGTCTCCTGCAGGAGTTCAGCTGGGAGGTGTTTAATCATCCACCCTACAGCCCGGACCTCGCTCCCAGTGATTTCCATCTTTTCCTACACCTCAAGAAATTCCTGTCCGGTCAGCGTCAGCGTTTTGAGAATGACAGAGAGGCGGAGATGGTTGTCACACAGTGGTTCCAATCCCAGGCGGCAGACTTCTACGACACAGGTATTCAAAAGTTGGTCCCACGGTATGACAAATGTCTCAATTCCGGTGGCGAATATGTTGAAAAATAGCTGGACACTTGCTGTATCTGTTGCAATAAATATTTCCATGAAATTGTGGTTTGTTTCTGTAAACGGCCCCAGGGAAACTTACTTTGTGGACGAACCTGGTAGATTCTCAATGTTCAGATATTCATGGTATATGAGTACAATATTGTCATTTACTAATAATTTGTTTATTTAATTTAAAATTAACTTCATATGTTATATAACATCAAATGACAAGAATCTAATCACAAATAAGAAAGTTCTGCAAAAATCATTTCTCTATCGTGTTCTAACTCCCTTCCACATTGCAAAAAAAAAAAAATGAATACTAGAATTTTCTATTGAAAGCATTTCCCTTCACGTGGTCTTCTGACTCACCTTACAACCAGCAAGAAACGTGTCACAACCCCTGAGTTTAAACAACCCTTTCTCCTTCTTATATGAGTCAGACTCTTTGTATCGGAACTTATTTTTTGGACAACCTGTACTGCTCTCTGGTCCTGTTCAGGTGAACTATATAACGTGCCAGAAACTCCTTCAAAATAAGTACACCTTCAAGAATCATGAAAAGATTGAAAGTGGACGTTGAAACTAGGCAAATCCTCTCTTCGCATGCCATCCTTCCCCAAACCCACCCCCTGGCATCAGAACCGAAAACCATGGGGGTGGGAGGCTTTTATGGGAATCAATACAGTAGTAGCATGGCGGTGGATGTTCCACAGATTTGCGACCGCATCGCTCGCTCGCTCGCTTGTAAGTTGGCTTTCAATATGTCTATTGAAGCGAGACTTTAGCCCCGTTCCCACCCTTACAGAACGGGATAGGACGCGCTCAGGAAGCCATCCGTTTAGCTGTGAATGGGGTATGGTACTAATAACAGTGGTTGGCCAGACGGCAATGCTAACGAACTGTAGATACGCCCCACTTTGAGGTATTACGTGGCATACCCAAAAAATACTCAAAGAAGACATTTGTATATGATTCAAGGTTTAAAAGATCCAAACTCTCGACGTATCGTCATTAGAGTGGACACTGAACCACAGACTTCGTAGGCAGTGAATCAGTCAAGATATTTTTTGAGTTATTGAAGACAGAAGTTAGTGGTTTATACGCATAAATATTGGTGTTCGAGAAATGTGCTTTCAAGACCTTGAAGTACAATCAGACCTATTACGAAAGGGAATTTAAAACGCTAAAACATAATCCGAAGTTAATGAAAAATACTCTTCAGAACAAAATCGAATTCGTAATGACATTGTAACTTCTCGTGGCAATTAAAATTTTGACTCTTGTATTACGGGCTGTAACGACGTGTGGACTTGTAGGCAGATATTAACGCGTCGGAGGAGCACACTGCTTCAATCTCCGTGGTCGAACCCCTAGAGCACGTCTAACTAGCACACAGCCCAGAAAACCAACAACGATATACATCACGTTCTGTCGCAATGTCAAAATGCGTTTAGTAGAATAAAATATTTTAAACCGAAAACCCATTTTTTTTTCATTCCAAATTATATATCAGGCTTATTTCCTTCAATCTCCGTTCCATAAAGTGAGAGGTATAACACCGATTATAAAACTATGTCAAAATTCCAAAGGTATCAGGACCGTAAATTTTGATTACGCAACTTACGGCATTTCTACGGGGTTGGAACAAATCAACATCACCCTCAGACGAGTGACGTCACGGCGAGGTTAGGTGGCGTGACGTCATTTGTCTCCTGGAAACACCGCGCAGGTTACAAAGCGCCCCTCTTTAAAAACAAGACGAGATAAGGAGAACTTTGTTCATTTTGTGCAACGTCGGAGCGCGTAGAGTTATGTTCCGTGTTGTTACTGACACGCGTGGCAGCACTTTGCCATCATGTCTAGCTCCGAGACCCTGAGCGCAAGAGTGTACCACGTACACTACTATAAGCACATACTAATTAACGTAACAAGACAGTTATTACGCATGAATTCACCGCCAAACGAGGACCAATAGTGTTGGGGATAATGCGGCTGGAGCATGAAGCAGAATCCACATCTATGTATAGTACAAGGGGTGTAAAATGCCTCCACGTACGTAACACGCCATCACGTCAAATTGGTGATTATCGTATCACGCGCATTTACGCTGTGAGAAATGGACTTAAGACGTCGTGGTGCATTATAGCGTTTACGAGGATTGTCTGAGGAAATCCGCTGACAGTATTACTCAGAATATCCGCATGTGATGCTTCAGTTTAAAAGCTGGGTCGATGGTAGCTTAACTCAACGTCTTACCGTTCCACGACACGCAGATGGCATGTAAAAATCCACCATGTCTAATTCTGGAAAAAATATCTGGAGACTTTTTATCGAGAAAACTTGTTCTGACTTCTTTTAAATGACTGGCGTTGCATTACGTAAGGACTATTTCACGAAAATCCTAGTATTTCGAGAGAAAAAATTTAAGCTCGCAGAATATTAAAGACATGGTTACATCTGATGTGGTAGTCATAATTATGACGTCACTTTTATTTAGGTAGTATATAATTAAAAGCCGGAGATAGGGATTAGCTCTATCTAGTGGGCCCAACTGAGTAGGAACCTGAAGACGGAGATAGAGCCCCATCTCCGAAACGTCGTTTTACGTTTTATATTTACTAGACGATGGATAATATCCAAGAAAATTTTTATTCAATTGACTCTTCACCATCGTCAAGAAGTTTTAGATTTGATATACAGTGTGAGATATTACATAATGAAGCATATCTCGATGGGGTAATAGGCGTCGTGGTGTTAATTCTCTTTGTAAATAACCGAAGCATAAAGCTAGAAAATCAAGGTAACAACAGCTTTCAAAACACTGTGCCTAGTTAAATATACCATTCATCAAACATTTCCATGATCAATGGTAACAACACACGGATTTATACGTATTTGACGTTAACATAGTTTTCTTTAATGCTTATCTGCAAAATTGGACATGATAGACAACTATTAATGTATCAAGTAACAATCTAAACACTCAAATGTACCGTTTCGCTCTTTTAATCTTGTTTTTATACACCCCTGTCCAGTGGCTACAGTGATTGATTCAATCAATCATCACGCAACAGGGGGCAGACCGACGAGTAGCCGTCCTCTCCTGGTTTTTGAACCAATAACAATCCGACCTACGGGAGGTCCACATCGTAACTACCGCTCATTTTGAAAACAGAACACAAAGGAACATCGGTTGAAATAACCCGGGGGTTCACAGTCTGGACTTATCTGAGTCACGTGGTACAGCGCATCGTAACAAAGCTAGTATCGCGATTAGTTTCCGCTGTAACTGTGTCGTATATCGCCAATTGTCTGAGGTATGGGTTAATCTAACGCCAGTCCTGACGTAGCAGAACGTACTCAACTCACATATAGTACAAACGTAGTGTAACAATCTACAAAAGGACTTCATTAATAGCGTATATAATTTTACCACTTTGCTAAGCTTGAAAGCGGTAACATATCAACCACTCTTATCACGCTAAACGTACTAGGCCAACACAAAAGTGCTTTGTTCGACGTCTGACACATTTCTAACACTCTACTGAACGCAATTTGGTATCCACCCCGCAGGTCATGTTATAATAAATTTAACTAGAGTGGAACAGTTATAAAAAACCATCGTCTTCCACATGCGTGCTACATGTCCCGGCCATCTCACCCATCTTGATTTGACCATCCTAATACGTTGAATAATCTATAATCAAAACACATTAAATGGTGAATGAAAGAAACGGGTAACAATGCACGCGCCTGCAACAGACTACGCGTCGCACAGCAGTGTCAGAGAAGTTGCCTAATATGCACGGCGAACGTGCATTTGTACTCTTAACCATTTGATTACGGTGATCAAATCGAGGAGGAAGAATCGGTGTAACATGTAGCACGCATGGAGTCCAGGAAAAGATCTGGACATACATGACAGGATAATATTAAAATGTCGAACAGAATGTAATTAGCTGAAGAATAAACTGCAAAAACAAGAGTGTTAGCGCATGTTCCGAGCATTGCAAACAATTTACACGGACACCAACCAGCTGTCTAGTAGTCGGGAAGAACCCAACACAAGAATTTGCGTTCATTTAAACCAAAAGGCTTATACGACAGATAGAAAGGGTAAGCGGCCAACTAACTTTATTAGTTGATACACGCTTTTAACTCTTGCTACGCAATGCTGTAAGAACAGTGCGCCTTTCTACTGCCAATTGTCTACGCGAAATCCGGTTGCCACTAACAACGCGTCCAACGAATCGCGAACAGTGGCGCTGCTGTCAACAGAGATTCTCTATTTATTTTCGGTGCGAGGATTTTGGGATTTCTATAGACGTCGGACAACATTTATATTTAAAGCAGATATAACAGCCGAAGCCATTCTGTTTGGTATTTACATACATGGGGAGGAAAAGTCGTAAGACGTCCACTACAAAGCGGTTTTTACATAATTCAGAAAGTTATTCTTTTGTAGGGCTTTAAAATATTCTTGAGGTATTGAAATGAATAGCTGATAGTATGACATAGAAACCAGATTAGGTCCCTTTTCGTCCTTCTTCCAGCTGACTACAAGTACAAAAAATAAAAATAAAAATGTGCTTCAATTTTGAATACACATTGGCTATTTTACAAATGTTACAATAACACTTTCTTCTGATTTGCATAAAGCTTTATCGTCCAGTCGTTTCAACATCAAATGAACCATTACATATCAACTATTTATCGGCTGAAGTTCGTGTTAGTCCTTACACGACATGTCTTATTCCAAACGTACACTACACTCAAAACAGCCAGTAGTTAGAAATTATTATTCCTTGCATCTCATTAGAATTCCTGAAATACAATTTGTAGTTTTTAAATATAGGAATATTATTATGGACATTTATACATCATCATGGTATTTCTCAGACGCAATATTCAGTAACTGGACCTGTTCGTATCATCAGATAAAAAAGGAGAGTTAAGCCCCTTAAAACTAGCAAGTTTCCCTTACTAAGTCTTCCCATTTTTATAACAGACAAATTAGTCGCCTCAACGTACTACCACTCATAAGTGCCATAATCAATATACCAATACTACACCTCGAAACATATTAAAATTTTCTTCGATAACCCTTTAAGTCTGATCCACCATTAAGTCGATAATTGTACTGAACCGAAACAAACCAAAATTAAATTCTTCTGACAACGTACAGTGCGTACTGCTAACACCAAGTTTCATCCATACGCATAGGGTAATTCTGGGGATAAAACATGTCGAAGGGTAAACGTTGGCTTATTTTAGAAGCTACGGAGTGAAAAAATGGCCCCGTTTCTAATCCCTTTAAACTCTAATAAATAATATTTAAGAATTCAGTCCGTACCGCGAAGAAAACACAACTCTTCACCATTACAAAGATCAAATGGTTAACGCTGTTTATGGAAATAATCGCTGTTTACAGTGAGAATCATAGTTCGTCTAAATTACATTTAAGAATTCAGTCCGTACCGCGAAGAAAACACAACTCTTCACCATTACAAAGATCAAATGGTTAACGCTGTTTACAGTGAGATTCGTAAAAAAAACATGCATACAAAATGAAGAGTTACTTAGTGACTGTTTAAGGAGGTGGGACACGTAGATATAATTTCATTTTAAATGTTTAATACAGATCCAAATTTTCAGTTGTCTATACTGAAACAATTTCGAATAGCAAAAGGACTCTATTTACGACACAGGAAAACAGGTATAAAACATGTCAATGTATGACGGCCATGTTTTTAAAATTACAAAGAATTATAAACTGCAAACCCAACTGTCATGACACCCTCTAAACAGTGGGGAGTACAACCAGGTTATTGTCCGAATAAATATGTGCTCAGGTGAACTGAATATGTTTCTACTGTATTAACTCTGTTCCACCATTACGCTCTGTGAAATTTAATGTTAACAGACAACTTACTCCTCCCAGCAAAACTCATTTGTATGTAAAAATTCTGGTCTGGGTGTCGGCGTGGGGTGGAGGGATGTGAGCTGGGGGTATGGGGGTGTTACGCAAAGCAGGGCAACATTTTAAATTAATTCGACGTGGTAACAAGTCCGTAAAACAGCTGAAATATGATAATTCCGGTGTTGACTACAGAACGTGCTAACTAGTGGCGGTAAGTTGGTAGGACTGTTGAATCAACAAAAGCTTCAGACTGTTTTTAAAAAAAAAAATTACAGACCGCAGATTTGATGCTAGGATTACGAAGAAGAATCGGGATTTGTGATGTACTGGCTACTGTTCAATATACAATTCATATACGTCTGTGTATATACGACGTGGAGACGTATATGGGCGTGGGAGAATAGCTCCACGCGTTCCGCAATGGAAGTAAAGTCACTGATTCTGGTTGTCACTGAGAAGTGAGGATATACGATTTTTTCCGTAAACAGAATTAATAAACTGATCGCTGTCATGGAGAGGCGTTGTGTTCTCTTTGAGGTAAGAACTGGATGAATAAATATTATTCACATGGTCTTCATCTTCAAACAAACAAACAAACAGTCAAACAGTCGAAGAACAAGTCAAGTGGATACAACAAGAAACTTCCACAAAACAATTCCAGAACGTTGCCACTACATTATCTTTCTGCGTTTGAAGTTGGTGGCGATTGAAACCAATCTTGTGTGGGATTTCTCACTCTTCTGGACCACATTTCCAGGAGTTTGATTTCGTCTTTCATTTCTTGTTTCACCTTCTAATATTACCCACACCAAACAGCGTTAAAAATACAAATCTTAACATCTATTTTAATATTATCATTTTGCGTAATAAATAAATAATAATAACAGCAGAAATAATCAACTCGGATAGGCTGGCACTTATGACACTTTCACATATTAACACATCCTAACACATTTCCACCGAGTTCCCTTCATTTTACAGCAACTTACATAATCTCTGCATCAGATACAGCGTCTTTAAACAATGTTTGGACCAACCGATAATTGGGAACGTGGGAATAAACTCTGATCTTCTTCAGAAGTAGGTACATTAGGCTGGGTCAGGTTGGTACTGAACAGACGACTCATCGCTTTATCTCCGTGGAGACAGAATGAAACAATTGATAATCACGAACAATATCGTAGAGAAAATTAAAGTGGCTTTTGCCACGGGTGCCAGGTAATTATAGTACCGTGACCTGCCGCAAACAGCGCTGCTGTAAATCGCTTAATTTTCTCCGCTCCACCGTATCCTTTCAATTTACCGTCGATTTCATCTTCTTTCTGTCTTGACTCTTGTCAGATTATTGCCTACTCCTTATTAATCTTGCTTTGGGCAACTTGGAAACAAAAAAAAATTGACGACAAAGACCGAAAGACCGTCTAAGACCCCGAGCGCCATCCACATAAACAATTAGACGTGTTCCATGGCGTCACTTATTACCTCCTTTCAGCCCTTATTTGCGTTTTATACAAAAGTAGAACGTATAACGCGGAGATCTGATCCGTCAATTTGTCCGTCCACATATTTCATACGCAAAAACTCCTTAAAGTTTCGTTTGCCTCCTGCTTTAAGCCTCGTGCCTTGGATAAAGCATTTCGAAAACCAAGGAATAAATATAAAGTAACTAATTCCACTGATTACAGTATTTTCTATAAAGCTGACAGTCACCCAGCGATCCGTGGAGTATATTGAAACCAAAACTACTCTCTCATGATCAAGAGAGACCACTACTGGACACTAATATCAAAACTGATGTCATTAATAATATACCCCTTTTTAATATTATCTCACCATCGTCGCCCAGGTCTCACAAGTTCCCGTAGAGTTCATACAAAACAATGGGTAAAATTATTATGTATATCAATGTTTACATTTGTACATACGAGATGAACTTAGACCTTATCTTAATTTTAATTTGCTGTGTTTGCTATTACTGAACTAAATAAGAGGAGATAGGAAACGAGTACGAAAGAATAGAGTAAGGCTGTAACAAAATCAGTGCCTTGCCGCTAGCTACTCGGATATTATCGCGAGCAGCAGACACGTTTCTGAACAGGGCGGCGTATGGGCCGGGATTAACAGATAGATCACTGTCAGCGTCTAAACCCTTCCTTTTTCCCATGCCAATTTTTCGGAAATTGCTTCCTTTCGTGTACTGTTTTCACGGTCCACTAGACTCACTGCGTCTCGCGTTAGGCATTCAGCGATACAGAGACTCGGTCGCCTGCCTGTTCAGACGACGTCGATTTCTGTGACCAAGGAGGTTGTCGAAGTCAGGAAATGGCTTTCCGTTACGCACATAAGTGAAGCAAATGTATATTTTACGACTAGACACAGGTGGATTCACATCCAAAGCAGTGTTAATATAATTCAAAATTAAATCTTAAAACGAAGCGTCTGGTTGCAGATGACGTGAGTTTGATTCCTGACAGGAATATAATTTCGTATACTTTGGTAAAGCCACCGAAGAGAGAATCTATAATCACCGAACAGAAATTATCTGTGCAGTGGATAGAATTCTCTTTCCTGTTCCCGAAGCTCCGGCCCGGAATTCGTCTAATCTGAGACATTCCTCAGGGTCTTCAAGTAACTATCGGATAATACCAAAAAAAAAAAACAGAATATTTCCCTGGCTTTAACATCCTTCCCCATAAAGAGAGAAAGTGGGCCATTCCCTGTACATTACAACCGATAAATCGTTGTCCTCACACTACCATCTCTCATCGTCTGTTATAAATAGGCCGATTACGTAACCACATCAGTACTGGAGTGGCAAATGGATGTTACACTGCAAGTACAAACACGTATTTGGTCCCAAAATTAAAAGGATCTGTCACGCAGTTCCAGGTAAACGGGTATGTATTTTAATTTAAAAACATTTCTTTCGTACTTAAGGACACTTTTACGTATTTGCATGTAAAACTATAATAAAAAATCTCGCAAAAAGAAACACACATAAGAGGGTCTTGGCAAACGTTTAAACCGCATAACTTTCTTTCTTAAAGTTTCTGAAAGGATCTGATATATAAATCTGATATCTTAAGACTGAGGAGCTCGCAAACAACCCCCTTGGCCTTATGTTACACGCCGCATACGTTCGTGATTACTGCTTCTAAACCATCTGAAGCAAGAATTTTCAACTAAATAATATTAAAACATTCAGTTCTTACGTCACAGAAAACCTAAGGAGTCTCCATAGCAACGATAAATTGGTAAATTCTGCTTAGGAAAATAATAGATGTTTATTGTAAGAAAATAAATGTCAATGAAGGTTGTACATGTAGTTCTTTAAAAACTACAACACAATGTTTCTTAAATCCATTTAGCGTAATTCTACACGTCTGCAGGGCTTCTGTAATTTTCATAGAAAATGCTAAATTTGGTCGTAAGAAAATAAGGCAAGATAATATTTTACTCAATGCGTGCGTGAAGACGCAACAACACGCAGACTACATATTTTACAGGAAGAGTTAAGTAACAAAATAAACTTTGCGAAAGTCAATGAATAGAATGGAAATGAAAAAAAGTTTAATGGGGTCTCGGTAATTAGTAAATCAGGAAATGAGAAACGATTAAGGAACTGGGTCAATTTCACCGAGTTTAAAATTACAGGGTAAATTAAAAAAATACGAAGAAAATTGGAGGCTAAAAAATTTTCAATTTTGAGAATGACGTCTTCTCTAAGGAGCCACCAGCGGCACTACAAACTACTACATAGTTTTTTAAATAGCTCAATAGTTTAATACTTTAAAGCGTCAAATTTACACATGTAGTACTTAAAATTCGACTCATAACTAAGATAAAACATCGCATCACTTTTACAAAATTCCATTAACACTTAATGTATAGAGAATCAGTAATTTCTTATCGTGAGTACCAAACAGAACAGACACATACACCACGTTCAAGAAATTCGTGCCAGTTTCAATTCAAAAGTCAAAAAGTGTGAACTGTGAAGCGTCTCCTTTCATTTAGACTGTGCCGCGTATCGAGAGAAGCGTTGAGCCAGCTCAGACATGATTCAGCTTAGAATGATGCGGTTTCTATAAGTGGTTTAAAGACTGGTCTGAAACCAATGAAGGAGAGGAGCCTTACTTTCAGGTACAAATCAGCCGCTTGCAAACTGTCTATGGTAATTTATCTTTGTTATTCGTTAGTAGTTGTGCCGCCACGGTGGTCTAGCGGTTAGAACGCTGGCCTTGTAATCCTGGGGTCTCGGATTCGATTCCCGGCGGTGCCCAAATTTATAACTTGTGTTGGGCAAGGCCGTGGTCTAGGCAACACGGAGTTTTCCTCCGTGGCATCCCAACAATTACTCCATTCACACACAGAAGAAGGCAATGGCAAACCACTTCTGGATCATCTGCCAAGAACGTATATGAACAGGTCCCAGTCCGAGAAAAGGATGGAAGGATCCTGTTCATATGGACCTGTCGTCAGACAGAACACTAAATTAAAATTAATTATTCGTTAGTATATCTGAGATGTTTTCCAAATTACTTAAGTAATAAAGTGTTATAAAGGAAAAGGGGAGGGATCAAAATTGAACAGTAAACATCAAATTAATGTGTTCTTGAATATTTGCAGGTAACATCCGATAAATCAGCTGGAAGATCTGAGGAAAAACACGATAAATATCACTGATTACTGTCGGAATTCGGGTCGGGGTTTGAGCTACACGTTTCTGAATGTGAAACTTGAGGCAATGATCGGTCGTCATGGATCGTGGACAAAGAACTGAGACCTGCAAAAGTTTTTGCTCTGAGCTAAAGTTAAACAGCAACAAAGTGACGTAAGTTATGAAGACTGTGAAATCACTGTATATCGTATTGTTACTGCAGTATTGGGGGTTTATGACACGCGTTTCCGCCATTCTGTCGCCCCGTGTAGGACTGAAGGGCGCGAGACAATCTCACATGTTAATCTTTATCACCGTTCATCACAGAAATCTCGACGGTTCAGACTTTTTGCGCTGGACGCATTGAGACGAACGAAAATACTTGGAAAGGAAAAGGGGGAAAAAAAAGTTGAAATTATGGGGAGAGACGTCGTAAAACGTTGGAAGCGGCAAGTTCACTCGTAAAGTCCTGTGAATCTGGCTTAACGGCCGACAGCCATTATAATGGCGCACGCCGTTAAAGAGGATTTGGATGACTTTAAGTTAAGAGCTTGTTACAATCGAACTACAGAACTACAACTTCATGAGATAAACTTTGTTAAAACTTATCTCATAAATGGCACGTGATATGATACGCCTTGTGAAAGCTACACGCTTCACACAGCTGCAACACAAATTGCTTCGTCGCCATAGCAACTTTATTCAGTCAATGGTATGTGTTTTTTTTTATTTGTTTCCGAATGATTTACGTTTTTCAGACATTCCACCTGAAGATACTTAAAATTTTTCATGATGGCAGGTTTATTTGTTACGTTAGAAAAGTGAATTTCCACACACACACATCTGTGACTAAACATAATCACAGTTTCCACGTTTCTGCATGTGGTAGCGCTAAACACTACTAACGAAAGACGGCAGTCTTAGCCCAGATTCTTCTCAAAATAAACTTAAAACAGCAAAATTAATTATTAGTTATTAATTTCGTTGACAGAACGTATATGATTTTTCAGAAATAAAGTATCAAGCTGTAAAATGTAATAGGCTATACAGTCACCTAGTAACCAGATAAGTGAAGACGACAGGTCCATATGAACAGGATCCTTCCATCCTTTTCTCGGACTGGGACCTGTTCATATACGTTCTTGGCAGATGATCCAGAAGTGGTTTGCCATTGCCTTCTTCTGTGTGTGAATGGAGTAATTGTTGGGATGCCACGGAGGAAAACTCCGTGTTGCCTAGACCACGGCCTTGCCCAACACAAGTTATAAATTCGGGCACCGCCGGGAATCGAACCCGAGACCCCAGGATTACAAGGCCAGCGTTCTAACCGCTAGACCACCGTGGTGCATTTACAGCTTTAAAATGATTCTCACATTAAACAGCGTTAACCATCTAATCTTTGTAGTGGTTAAGCGTTGTGTTTTCTTCGTGGTACGGACTAAATTCGTAAATATTATCTGCATGAGCATTTGGCTTCAAAGGGTTGGAATTAATACCGTATACAAAGTTCCATTTCTACCATGCATGCTACATGTCCTGACCATCTCTTTAGCCTTGATTTAATAACTATCACAATAACTGATTAAGAGTAAAGCCTACAAATTACGAAGCCGCTCTAATGATTATAATCAGTCTCCGATAACTTCTTAGCGTACGCACTCCTAGGTTCAGATAATCTTCGACATTCTAAACCAATGTTATCATTCATCGACAGACGTAGAATCACTTTTGTATAATAAAATTAAATTCCAGCAAACGAAATCCATACTTAATTTAAACGTGTGTAAAAATATTATAATTATTTTTCAGAAAAGCGCTTCAGTGCCCTCCTTGTTCTGCGAGCTACCAGTTTCCATACCAACAAGAATGGTTGGTTATTAAGTAGTAGCAAGTTTATTGCTCTGACGGACAGTTAGATAAGTTGGCTTCAGAGACGTAATTTCAGAGTTCCACGCTGAAATATTAACAGCGCCTACACGGACGTAGAATTACTCTTGGATTTAATACCGAAATTGAATTGAACTGGACCAAACACAATCCACGCCCGCAGTTACTAAATTTCCTCCATTTCTCCGTTCATCACATCTTTCCATAATTCCATTCCCTTCCGTCTTCGCCGAACGTGTTCGCACTCAAACTTCGTGTCCCAAATCGACTAGCCGGACAATTTGGATCTGAATATTGGCAGATCTGTATTCACGCCCTGACGAGTGCATATCATTATTTTGATTCTGTTATTCACAGCAAATAATTTCACACGATCTCCTTTGAACGCATGCAATGTATTTCAATTTAATATTTCCCGTGTAAACCAGCGTAAATTAATTTTAATTTTCGTCGAAATGTTACCGTGACCGGAAAGCGGTCACGTAGAGCGACAGAGTGAAATTTCAAAATCTGTGACGTACGTATTCCACAAAGCTCCTAAATCCTGGATGCAAAAACAACCAAGTGGCCAATCCAAAGACGCTCTGTGTCATTTTATAAGTCGACAGTAACTAAAGTTTTAACGATGCTGTTCTTCTGGGATTGTGAGGTCGTGTAAACTCGTTGATACCAACATTTCGAGAGAGAAAACTGTCTCCATCTTCAGGATTGTTTTGAAATTCATATCGTATTTCATGGTACGAAATGTGCTGTCATGAAAATAACACACGTCTTTCCTTCTAATATAACAAAAGTAAATCAGACTTTTTTAAAAACATTTTTAATATTATTAAGGGACAGATACATGGAAACTCAAAGCTACTGTCTGCAAGCATCCCGGGCTGGAGGCTGAAGGGTTTCGCTGTTCTTCAAGTGAATCAAAAGAGTCCACTGTGCGCTGGATCCGGCGTGCACATGCACAGTTTCACACCGTATCGACCAGAATCTTTAAGATCACTTCTGTGTAGCCTCTCCTCCTAAAATCAGATTTATTTCTCGCAAATCCTCAGAAGCAGGGAGTGGGGATGCTAAGATGATATACCGTCCCCCATCAAGGAACTCGACGTGACGTCACACTCAAGAAAGTTCTCCCAGCATTGCAGCAGGCAGCACGAGATAGGCCATTTATTTGTAGTGCTTTTTGCATAACTTCGCGGAAATTCCATTAGTTTCACGGCGTCCGTACTTCAGCTCATGTATAACGTTCCTCTTGAGATAAACAGATTCTGACCTGATTTGACATTTCGAATCTTTACACAAATATATCGATGAAACGAATTCTAATTAGCCCTGAAACTATCTGCTCTTCGAGACAGACACTATTAATTAAAATTACATGAAATTAGATTATGAAAACAACCGAATTGTATCCCTTTATTCAATTGAATTGAATTGTAATATATGAAACAGGGGGCAAAATGAATCATATCTTAATGATGTTGATGATGATAAAGAATGCATATTAACTGCGAGTTTGAACAGACCTGTCGGAACCAGGCAACGTCATCAGATAAGTCGAAATGCCTCGCATTTAAAACTGCGGACATCATCGTGTGCCAGTTGGTTACTAAGTAAGTGGATTTGTTGCTGATATGCAACAAAGCAGGTTTCAGAATTTGGCGGGGATGCGAGTAGCTTTAGAAGGGGGTGGAAGTTGAGAGGGTTAGAAGTTCCTAAGCCACAAACCGACGCTCGAGGGATAAGAGTTCTGTTGTGTTCCGCTGTCCCAGCAGGAAATTGCGTGAGGGGGTTCGATCTCAACCCCCAGCCAGCTGAAAACCACCCCCTAGACAGATTGGGCCCGTTAGAGCTTAACTGCATTCTACCCTCTCTATAGGGGTGAGGGTCGGATAGGAAAAGAAATATCTGAGAAAATAGAGTAACATTTTTTTTGTGCGTCGAAAAAAAATTATTCTGCGATGACGTGATCTTGGGGGAGGGGAGTTATTTGGTGTGTCTATAGAAGCAGCAGGCTCGCGACAAGGCACAATTACTGAGTGACAAACCGCTGATTGGAGACTGTGGTCAAAACGTACGTCGGCCCCACAACTGAAATATAAAGAATGAACAGCCAACCGAGGCCACAAGATTATACACGCGTTCAAGACCAGCGGATTTATTCTGTGCAAGGGATGCTGTCGGCGGCAGTCACAACTAAAGAGGAAGGCTGTCCTCTGGGTCGTTGCGCCGCGTAGTCTGGTAGAAATCTACCGACGTTTCAGAGGTCCTTGTTACCCATCGGAGGATCCGATGGGCTGGACATGTAGCACACATGGATGGATGGAAACAAGGGGTGTATACAGGAGTTTGGTATGGAATAATTCTTGAAAATGGCCACTTGTCAGAGGATAACATTAAGATGGATCTTAGGGAGGTGGGATATGAGGATGGCAAATGGATCGAGTTGGCTTAGGACCGTGGCCGGTGGCGGGCTTTGGTGTTGTCGGTGTTGAATCTTCGGGTCCTGCTACCAGGGAGTTAGTTAGTTAGTTAGTTAGTTAGAGTGTATTTATGACTTTCGTATGATTCTCAACGTAAACAGCTATCATCTCCCTGAAGAGCATTAAGAGACTGGTCGTTGTCATGGAAACGTTTTCATGTCAAGGGGTTCGATCACGGTACCTCCCACGAAACCACGGGGAACCACCCGACCGCCAAGGTTTCTTGCGTAACGCATCACAAATCTTAAAGCAGAGGGCGGCGGGTGTGAGGGGGTGGACACTCAGGGCCAGGAAATATGCACATTTAAGATCCTCAGAGCCATGAAGATCCAGGGCGCAAATGGGAGACTGAGCAATGCAGGAAGGAAGATGTAACTCAGAACTGTACTCATAAAGTCAGGCTGCTTCTACATTAAACATCGAACTTAGCTCTTAACAACACAGTGGCATACGTACCAACTATACATCAACATTCGACAACTCTGTCCTTTGCCCACATATGGGTTTCGTATGATTATTACCCTCCCCCCCCCCAAACAGCGTAAAATCAATTCATGTCTGTAATAGAGAAGCGATATCTTTTGTTTCAGGCGGAAAGTGAGTGCTTAAATTTTATGAGACTCGTCTCCACTTCACTTGAGGCAAGCAAACAAACAGTTGATACAAAAGTTGATAAACGCTTCATACAACCTTAGACTTCTCGGTCACCTCGACATAAATTCTGTAGGTGACACAGTGTGGAAAATTAATAACCAAGAATACACTTCATCCAATCTGACGTTTGTGATTTGTTGTCATTTGCAATTCCGCATTTGAAAGAACGCCGTTAATTCAACCAAGGAAAATGCCATCCGATCTTGTCATATCATTCCTCGAGATATATCGTGTACGACTGACACAATTAATTAAAACAAATCAATAAACGTCTGTAAATACTAAGTCAAATGCTAGATGTTGCATTTTAAACTTCCTGCGCTGTACATGCGACATGAGAAGGGATGAATTTTTCTCCTGGGGACAATACGTCTCCTCCATTCGCAGCTCTCTCATTCACCGCCATGGCGTTGCCCCCGATCCAGGGTCGAGACGGGTCAGAGACTCTCGAAAAGGGTACCCTAGACACAAACGCGAGTATCAACTCTCGTCTCTATCTCACGACATTCGTCCTGCAAACAGTACTCGCTTCTACGTGTCTGTTGCCATAGCAACTGTGCCACCACTGACTCTCCAGTAGCAGGTTCCGAAGGTTCGACACGGGTAATGCGAATTACCAGTGTCGACCCGACCTGTGGCACATCTTGGCACAACTCACACGTTTGCAAAGCAACACCATGCTCTCTCTCTGTTTGTTGTGTTACATGGATGAACTGCGTCGGCGCGAAAGGTAAAGATCCGCCATGACTTTGGGAGCATTGGCACACCCGGTGTACTGAAACCAAAATTTCTCCGTATGTAATGCGACATAGATGTCGTCTCTCAATGCCATCAGCAAACATTACTACCGGAACGACAAGGTATAACAAAGGGAGAGAAAGGGGAACACTTGTCAGCGTCGAGATGTTAGAGCTTCCATTAGTGCCGTGATGGAGACAGCGCGCTGTTGCAGTGGCGGCTTGGCATGTTTCACAAAAATTTAATTCTGAAATAACTCGAGAAAAATTCTGCTTCGTGGACTTTACTTACTCAACATATATGAAGAAAATATTAATAGATTGTTTAACAGACGTTTATATCAGACTCACAATATGAACTGATAAATGCTCAGCTGTTCAAGTAATTTGAGGCTTTTTATTAAACTCCGATGTTCATCGCCGCGTTCACAAAAGCCTGGTACCAGTCCCTATCCTGATGCAGCTGATTCAGGAACATATATTAACATTTATTAAACTTAAGTCCATTTTAATATTATACTCAAGCTCTTTGTGATATTTATGCCTTTATCTTCATTATTATTCCATTTTACATATTCAGTGGAAAGGACGAGAAAGAATTTAACAACTGCAAACAAAATAAAGACGTAGATTGACTTACGGACCAGCCACTGCTGGCTAAGAGACATTTGTATGTCACCCTTCTTCCTGTGGAAAGTTAGTTACAGCGTTTCATGAAGACAGCAGGGTAGGTAAGAAAAGAAAAGAAGTAACGGAAGACGAAACTGCAGTATTTGTTCCCGCGACATCCATTCTCGCAGTCGGTGTCGTCAACTTCTACGTAATTAGGTCCTCCCGCTGCCCCAACACGGGAAGTGCTCGTGATTCTCGTTCGTTTCCGTATTTCCCTCGTGGCCCCTGTAAATGTCCATTCTACGACATCTTTTTTTTTTGCTCAAATTCACGCGTTATTACAGAGCAAGGGGGGCTATTACCTCAAAGATCCATTCAACATGAGTCAACACCAAAACTCCTTGCCGTAATATCAAAAGAAACATAAAGATTCTTAGAAGTTCGTATCATGTAGTCATAAGAGTGGAAATCTGAACACTGTTTCCGATTACCTTCTTTGCAAATCTGCGCCCTCAATGGTCTCGACGTTCATTTATTGAAGGTACAGTAAGGAAAGGATACAGAATGAAATAAAATAAATTCTACTGTTATCAAACTAGCGACAAAAATCGTTGCAACGACTTGAGTAAACGGATTTCAAGAACGAAGTTTTTTTTTTTTGGGGGGGGGGGGTGTTTAGTTAATGACAGTGAAAACAACGATCTTCGCCGAAAATAACTTAAATTTTCCTCCCGCCTTTGCTATGAAAACCTGATGCACCGTCTAGTGAATTTCCCTGCAAAATCTGCAACTCCGAAATACAGAGATGTACTGCCGGGTAGCAGTCCTGTCAAGGATGTTAATTGGTCGCATGAAGCTGACCTCTATCGGAATTTGTGTAAAGCTGAGGGCATACCTGAAGAGTTATCAGAGATCAACAGCGAAACATGAACCTAGTACATGGTATAAGTGCACAGAAGATCCATGTTGAGAATCATCAAATATTCCAGAATGTAGTACCACTGTAGATGTCATCAAGAATCGACTGCGAAGCAGAAAGACTGCTCTCTACCCTTAAAACAAAATTGTGTTTCCTCATTGATTGGTAACCGACTGGACGGCCCGGACTCTGATTTTCACATGGAGCAGTTCCATGCTGAGAAAATGGTTGCTTCTAGGTGAGGTCCCCGGTTCGAATACGTCGAGTCGTTTAGAATATGCATACGGACGGACAGACACGAACTTCGCTCCTCCATCACTTTATTCGTTTAATACCAACAAAAGTAGATTTTTTTTAAAAAAAAAACTCTTACGTATTGATAGTAGCTTTTAAAGGGACGTACAATTTTCCACGTGTGTTGGTACCGCTCGGCTCTAAAGATCCAGGCACCTGTAACAGCGGTAACAGCACTTATTTTAAATTCCACAGCCTCTAATGGATTTCAATCCATTTTCAGCACTTTGCATCTGGAGATGCCTCGCGCCATTCAAAATGCAGAATGTATCAGCGGATCACAAAATGCAAAATGCACAGTCCGAACGATCGGCATTTCGACAGACATTACGGAATTCTGTTCCTGCTTAATTAAAGCTTACGTAGATGTTCAATACAATAATTACTGCTATGACAAAAATGAGCTGTGAACAAATTTCTCAGAACAATTAAACCAATGAGGAAAAAGTAACAACAGACAAGAGAAAATTACACAACTAAGTGATTTATAATTTTGTCTTCACATAATAACCTTACGACAAGCAAAGTGGTGTAAAACTCGAAGAGAAGACACCAGATGGCAGACCTTGAATAAGATTACTATAATAATATCAAAACAGATCTGAGAGACATTGCGTGTGTAATATCTACTAAGGGTAGGTTTATGTAATTATGTTAATGAATCTTAGGAATCCACAAAAGACGGACAATATATTGACCTGCTTAGAAAATACAACTTTTCATGGACAGCCCAGCACTCTGGCAGGCCCATTAGTCCATTAGTAAGAACTGGCGACCTTAAGTAGTGCCTAAGATAAGTCTGAAAGAGACTGAAAACGATTACCGGAGAAAGGCGACGGTCGTGGTCTATTTTAAGGAGATATTTCAGTAACTATCTAATTATCTGAGCAACTAAGAGGAATTCTTGAACCTCAATCTTGTTCGGTCTCGGTCATAATTATTGCAATTAATACTAGCAAACGTACACGATCATGAGCCAGTTCCATCCAATTCTCATCCGAGAAACACAGTCTACTTAAAACAGGAACGCGCCTCAATTGAAAGAACACGTCGTCTTTAACACGTCTAAACACGTGCTCCGCTGCGGAGCGTGAATATGACGAACGATTGGCGGGTTGCAGCCTCACAGCCTGAATTAAGCGAACAGCTCGAGTAATTACCTCTCGTTCTGTTTGTAAACAGCGGACAACAGCACATCACTGATTTCTCTAGTGAATTATTCAAGAGCCAAGTGTTTTAAAACATGCTGACTGGCATCGATCCGATGACCCCGGGCGTAAAATCTACTTACTTAAACGCTGTAGAAAGTAAAGAAACCGTGAAATCAGAAAGAAATTGCTATATTCATCGCCGACATTGAGGGAAGACGTGTGAGATACAGGATGCTCCTAGAGAAACTCGGCTTCAGAAGGAATGAAATGGCAAGGTGCTTCGACGCTCGTAGCAATTACTCAGACCCAATACGGGACCAATGCACGGGACAGCTGTTTAATGCAAGAGAGAGTGAATCATTTTCCTGCAATACGCCTTGTAATCCTGGGGTCCCGGGTTCGATTCCCGGCGGTGCCCGAATATAAAACTTGTGTTGGGCAAGGCCGTGGTCTAGGCAACACGGAGTTTTCCTCCGTGGCATCCCAACAATTACTCCATTCACACACAGAAGAAGGCAATGGCAAACCACTTCTGGATCATCTGCCAAGAACGTATATGAACAGGTCCCAGTCCGAGAAAAGGATGGAAGGATCCTGTTCATATGGACCTGTCGTCAGACAGAACACTAAAAATAATAAAATACGTCTGTAAAAACCTGTATTTGGTACGCCCATTCAAAATACGACAGAGAGAAATTACGACGGCAAATGGGCCGGCTTCGTACCACGGAGGATCGGGTTCGCGCTCGGGTGAGTCCACGGACTAAGTGAAACCGGAGGTGTGGGGGTGTTCCTCCAAGTCCTTCCGTCTTCCCCCCCCGCAACGATCATTCCGCCGGTGTTCCATATTCACTCATCTGGGGGATGGACAAAGGGGTCCATTAGCGGCCCACTTCCAAAGAGAGACAGTCTCACCCCATCGCAACAATATAAAAAAACAGCTGAAAAACGCTTTCTTCATTTTTCAGTCCTTATTCCCATCTTTATCATTTTTTCTATCTCTCATTTAGCGCCGAATTTCCTAATATCAGAGCGAGACAAAAAAAGTTTCCTGGCAACGGACTCCAAGTGCACTGACCCATCCCATGAGCATCAGCGCTCGCGGTGATAACCTAACCGGAAACCGTCCTGTCGTACTTCCGCCAGTGCTCGCTGTGTCCCCTCAATCACGTGGCACTTAGGGTCCACGTTTTTTGGCAGAATTTATCGCGCGTTACATACGGCGTTCGTGCCCTTAACAAGGGAACCCCCCCCCCCCTCGACCTCACGTTCCTCGTTAATGATAATGACCGTCTTAAGACTCATTATAACCAACTTGACTCCGCCATGTCGCGGAGACAACAAAACATGAACCACTTTGAGCGTCTAATAAAGTGGAACACCCAGAACAGAAGAGGTTTCCACTTCAGGACGTACCAGTTAAGGCGTCTGCTTCAATGGAAGATTCGAGAGAGTACACTTTAACTTAATGGGAAACCCGTGGAACAAACATTCATTTACAACAATCCTAGAAGGATTGTTTTGTCTACATTTCTAACTCACTTCTTACGCTACTCACGAAACATTTCGGTCAGAAACACTGACAAAATATCGTATTTTCCTTACGATAAAACTGAATTTTCAGATATTATTTAAATTAATTATTCGGTTTTGTCCGTCTAATCACAATTATATTTAAAATTTTACTAATAAGATAATTAAAATATCATCGATTATTCGATGTGGAACATAAAATGATATTTTAATTATCTTATTTGTAAAATTTTAAATATAATTGTGATTAGACGGACAAAACCGAATAATTAATTTAATATTTGATTCACAATATGACGCAATTATACTATCTTATAGATATTATTTAGACGAAATTCAGCTTCAAAGGTTTAATTCACAATTTTCGATAATTCTTATCGTCATGAGTAAAAAAACATCGTCATCACGACGCCATAAAGAATCTATTAATGTGGATTCAGGCCACAAGTCTTAAGCTGCCATCTACCCGAATACAATTAAGACACCGTGCACCACATTTTTAAACGTGAAATTTAATAAGGAAATCACAGCTACGTTTCCTAATCTCGTCGCAACATATCGGGAAATGTCAAGTCACTTTTGAAATGTTTAGTCAAAATTCATTATCAAAATTATCAGCGCATCGAAACACGAGCAAACCTCTCGATTAACTGCACGCGGCTTTAATTTCCTACCCTCTCCCTCATCAACAGTGAAAAACGAGTATTTGTGTACAAATAATCGAATTTTGCTGCAACGCCCCCGCACAATTTGAAGCCAGGCATGAGGAGGACACCTGGTGTCGAGGAAAGAGCTTTTTCACAATTTGATTTAGACACATTCAATTACCCGCACCCTTGACAACACAGAACTTGGTGAAGGGGCGAGTCACACGGAGGCGTTATACACTTTCTGCGGGTCTCCCCCCCCCCGGGGGGGGGGCGAAATAAAAAACAAATACCAAGAGAGTGGGCTAACACACGTGAAGAACACTAACACACACACACCAAACAGCTGTTTAAAATTAATCATCTCTTTAGCTGGCAGGAATGCAGTCTCATAATAAATCGTGTTGTGCCTAAGTGCTGACTGATTACCATTCCTACCTTATACCGTGGAATGGCCTGGAGTCCAGTTGCCCTAACTGGGGCGTCTACTCCCATTAACACCATAAAGTAGACCACATCCCTCATACCCCCTTCCCACGCAAAGCACGAAACATCGCGATATCACGGATAAAAATCTTAAAAACGCTGACGATATCAGTGGAGGAAACGTACGCCGCCGTTCAGCATTTAAAAATGAAATACCCGCGGATTTTAAGCTAAATTACTGTACACGTTACCATGGAAACGCGGAATAAGACGAGAAGTCTGTGACTTCTCCTGCGAGTGGAGATATATCCCGCTGTTCTGTCGGGTTGACCATTGCTTTACGTAACACATATTGTTTAATTTACTTAGGACATATTTAATTCATTCTATCCTACATTTTGTCTTTAATTTTGTGTAACGTGGCAGGCTTGCATCTCCTAAAACTCGAACGTTCATTTCATTTCGAAAATGAAACATTTGCGACCCCATGTTCATAAGAACATTTTTCTTATTTTTGATCAATCAAATTTGTAAACATACTTCTGACTCTCTCTCTCTCTCTCTCTCTCTCTCTCTATGTACATATATATATATATACACACACTTATACACACGTGTTTCTTTACATAAAAACAAAATGGAAAGGAATACTTCACCATTCATAACCACGCACCCTATGACGTGTTAAGTTTATAAAGTGTTTTAAATAAAGCAATATGCAAACAAGGAATAAAGAGATGCCATTTGTAACCATTACATCCCGGACAAGAGAGATCTTACTCGACAAGAAATACCACGAAGAAGCTTAGTTCACAGGAGAAAGCTTGAACGTGTGAAGCGGGCTCAGTCTCACTATGAACAAGGACAATCTGCAACTCTCGAGGACTCTCTGTTGCGGACAGTTCCATTACAAATTGTCCTCGTTGAAGAGGCTCCCTCCTCCTGAAGAAGTCTCCGAGTGTATACTCGGCTTTATGTCAGATAAACTTTGCCTTCAATGTTTCTCTTTTCTTTGATAAAGAAAAATTCGATTCATCGTCTCATTCACACGTAATAAAAAAGGAAGCTTCATACATTTCTCGCTTCGCCGTACATTCGTGTTGTGAACAAATCCTTAGTTCTGAAACTCTTCCTCAATGTGTTATAAAAATTGTCCTGAGGACCACAGTTTTCGAACACCGAATTCCCTTCAGTCAGAATACTACACAAAAACAAAACGTAATATACATTATTTTGACTGAATTCGCTGTGTCACCATCTGCAAGCAAGGCGGTAAACTTCAAAACATGTAGGGAAATTATACAATAAAACAGGAATATTTCATTACGTGTAATGGCTTAGTGAATGGAGCAGAGTTGCGTCTTCAAACACTGTGTTTAATTATTCGGAAGCCCCTTTCCATGGAATGATTTCGAATTGTTTTGTAAGAAACTGTAAATGAAGTTGTACTACGAGCTAACAGCTTCTACGTACATCAGAAGATTCTACAAGCAATTTCCGCACGCACAACACACGTGAATGTCTCGAAGACGCTACAAAGTAATACGGCCAAGTGGAGCTCAGGAAAACTTATTCTGTCGAAATAAATTACACCCGAGTTATTGGCGAACGACGAATTATATAGGAAATATGTCGCTAAAAATACCTACAGAGGAGAATGTCTATAATTCAAACATGGCGTCCGGATGAGGAAAATGTTCGCGGCAGTCACGTGACGTGATCCCACCCCCCACCTCCCACATTTTAAACGCGTTTTCAATTTTAATTAGTGTATAAAGGTCTCTCTGTTTGGTTCTTGATGCATCAAAGAATTTTCCGGTTACATTAAGAGGAATGATGGATGTCAGAAGAGATTTTTCTGCTAGACTAAATTTATTTTATGTTCATCCGAGTTTCTTAAGAAGGAAACAAAAAAGAATGATTGTTAATCCGTCTCTTTGACAAAGCACGCAGTAATTGTCAATTTGATAGCTGAAGCGAATTGTTGAAAAGACAAAAATAGACGTAACGAGGGATAAGTGAAGAAATCGAGAACTCAGAAAAAGAAAGTGGGAATAAAGAAAGGAGAATAGAGTAGGTACAAGAGAGAGGAAATTGGAAACTTTTTGTGGGTGTCAAGGCCTTTTGTGCACTACCAAGACAGACAGACAGACACGGCATAGCGCCATTACTAGCTGTCAGTCGACTGAATTAATGAACATCAGGCTGAACCGTTAATTATTACCGCGTGTCCTCCAGAGATTCCAAACTCGGGCTGGAACTTGAAAGCACACAAAAGCACAAAGCTATCACACCTTTCGCAAGTTGTTCCCCGGAAAGGGGGAGGACAGAGTTCGCGTCTTGGTTAAGCTGCAATTAGGGGAGAGACTGAATATGGCCCTTCTCTGCGCCGTGTAGTCTGGTAGAAGTTCACCGACGTTTCAGAGGTCCCTGCTGCCTCCGTCTTCAGGGCGATGATGAGATAAGATTGCTTACCACTTACTTAACGGGGAAAGAGACAGTCAAGGTGACAATTGAAGATATCCGTCTTCTGGGTTATTGCGCTGTGTAGTCTGGTCGATGTTAACCAACGTTTCAGAGGTCATACTGCCTCCGTCATCAGGGCGATCGCCCTGATGACGGAGGCAGTATGACCTCCGAAACGTTGGTTAACATCGACCAGACTACACAGCGCAATAACCCAGAAGACAGAAATCTTCAGACTCACCGCCCTGATGATGGAGGCAGTATGACCTCTGAAACGTTGGTTAACATCGACCAGACTACACAGCGCAACAAGCCAGAAGACGGAAATCTTCATACTCATCGCTGTGAGAACCTCAAGTCTTACAAGGTGACAATTATTTACCAAACATTATTATGACGATAAGATTAAAAATAATTAGATGAGCTGGGCATGTAGCACACGAAATTTTAATCAGAACGCCTGAAGGAAAGAGACGACTTGAAACCCGTTTCAAATCTGGTCCAAGTAGTCTAGAAGATTAGGCCTTTTACCACTTTTCATTTCAAGACGTAAGAATAAAGAAATTCCGAAACATTTTGATTTTGACAGCACCCGGTCGATGGCTATGTAAAAATCACTTACAAAAGCTTCCAGACTTTGAATACTTTAAGTGATTATTTAATTACTTGTTTTAAGCTACAGCAGCTTAGGTCCGCTGCCGTGTTCTGATTCAGAAGTGATTCTAAAACAATAAAACACCTCACAGTTTTAAGACTCCTTGAACGAGAAGACAGTCCACCTAGCACACACTCAAACGGGAATCAAAACCTTAGATATTTGTGATCGGGAGGTCAAAGAGCGTAGAGGACGACGCATTTAGTCAAGAAGATAACGAGTTCGTTAGTCTGTTAGTAGGTCAGTCAGTCCACGTGTCTCCAGAGCGCCACATCGCAACGTCCTACCGAGCGATCCAGGGCTGGCTCTGCAGATAACGTCAGTAGACTGGGGACTGGATTTAATTCTGAAGGTCTGTCTAGTTACTTTCCTATTATATTCATAAAAGTAATTAAAAAAAGATCCGCCCTTGTAATTAAAGAGTGGCGTGGGATTCTAGGGCCAGGTCGACACCAGGTGCACCAAAAGAAAAGTGAAGGTGGAAGACCGCTGTTTCAACAAAATGACGTAACACAGCAAGACTTTCAGATCTGAAACCTTATACGGAGAAGTGCGTGGGTTATAAGAGACGGGGCTCACTACACAGTAATTTTTTTTCTGTAATATCGTCATTAGTAATTGTTTTACGATTATAATATTAAAATTCGGCTAGGAGAAACAGGGTGGTTAAGTACGTGGCACAAAGTAGGGATTTTGTGAAGACGGTGATGAACATTCGGGTTTCATAAAAGCGAGAAATTTCGTTGGTCATTAGGGTGACGTTAAACATGGGGAATACTGAAACAGATTTTCGCTTTCATCCAACGTTTGCCCGGAGCAATGAAACTTCTCCTGACTTTCAACTGACGATCTCTAGTTATTATTTTTTTGTAGAAACATAACGGACTAATGGCATGCGATTCTGAAAACATTCATCATAATTAATTCATAAAAAATATGCAGTGTTTGTCATGGCCGTGTTTCTGAAGAAGAATAAAAGGAAGAAGGAATTCGAAACAACCTAAGAGTCACGCAAAATACAGTTCTCGCAAGTACGACGAACGGATAATTGCGTGAGAAATTTACCATGAAGTCAACTCCGCGTGCTGGAACATCACTGCATGAACGCGTATGGATAAGTAGACGAAAACCTCCACACAATCGAACACAGACATTCAACCCGTTTCTTTAGAGTTATCCCACCATGGAAAAGATTTGTAGACCTGAAGATGGAAACAGCATGTTGCTCCCAAACGCTAGTATCTATTTCACGTGGTATTACAACACGTAATGACAAATATCAAAATATTTGCCGTCGACAGAAAATAAAATCTCGACTTCTTCGTGTTTTAAAAAAGAAATTGAAATTCAGCTGTAGACCTGGCTACTTTTGGGTTGGCCCGTCTCATCAGCGTACTTTCAGAACAAACTGTGTAACAAATGAATGTCGTCTTTGTGAAATTGCCTGTAGCACTGCGTTCTGTGCGGAATCGTATTTCTTACGACACTGTTTCTGCTGTTAACAAGATCAGTATACGATCTAGGGGGCTTTTAAACACTTCGTATACCGGGCGTCTCATACATTCCTCGGCAAAACCTGATGAACAGAAAAGATCGACCGGTACCTCATCTTTTGCGGGGGTTTAGAAAGTGTGGAGTTAAACATCCACTACACCAATACCAATTCAAGTCGCGGTGCTTACAGGAGGAAACAAGTCTCCTTCCTCTTACTGTCTTTTCTCTTCATGTCTTCTGACTCTTTCATTCCGTTCCTCCCCCCTCCCTCTAACCGAAGACGCTTATCATTTCCATTACTTACGCACAGCGTCTGTGGCATTACATTTGCGCGCGTCTGTACAAAGAGGGAGTTACCTCCACATCAATCTTTTGTTTACAAAGGAGTCAGGTTCTCTTTTGTGAGAGATGACAAAAAGAAAAGTAAAATTAATCATGTAATAAACATCAATCATGCCTTTACCTTAAAGGGAATTCACAAAATGGACTTTTAAACGCAGGAGGACAGCACTGGCATTTGGCATGCAAACGGGAAGGCCACGTCGTCATGGTAACCGATGCACACGGTCCTCACTTGTTCTTCGCTCCGGAACACGTTCGGTTGCAATGGCATCAGACCGGAGTCGACTGCTTTCGTTATGTTTCACAATAATATCCATCGCCATTCTGAAGTAGGAGCTTCTGAAACGTCGTTCAATTTCTATCAGACTACACGATACAACGTCCTAGACGACAGTCTGACACAATTGGCAGGACTCCTTAGATGGGAGATCAGACCATCGCAGTCCCTAACCACAGCAGGCGTACGTCACGACCTGAGTTTAAATAAGGTCACGTGTGTTCAAAGCGGGACCTTACAAGTTTTGCAACGGGAGAATCATGCATAGGGGCCGCTAGTTAGCTTGAAGGACCTCGGGCGCTCACGGTGGTGAGTACGAAGATGGCTGTCGTCGTGTGGTCTGGTAGAAGATTGTCGACGTTTCGGATGTCCTTCCTGCCTCCATCGTCAGGCCGATTAAATATTCATCTTTGTCAGTTTGCTAGAAGCACCCATATAAATAGTTAAATACATCCTGCATTCTGTAACAGCCATGCGACAATCCCTGCATTAAACAAATGAATTCGCATGAAACCGTTAGACGCCCTGAATGTGAACGGTGGATCTACACGGATGGATTAAGTTTTCATGCCCATGCACGCAACCTCGGAAATTTCGTGCGAGCCCGAAGTATGCCCCTAAATAAACTTTAGATAAAATGCGACATATCTAAAGCACTAAAACATTGATGAAGTATGAAGTGCCCTTCATGTACCTTACATGTATTTTAATTTTATGGTGGCCGGTTCCTAATTTACGAATGGCAATTTGTCACGCCGGCCCCCTCGTAGATTAAACTTTTCAACCACCCGCCTGGCGAAGGGTCACTTCTGAGAAGTTTATATAAACACCAAAGCATTTTACGTATGTACCTCGAATTTTAATTTCTACATACACAAAACCTAGCCTTTTGCTCCTATCTCGAGCCAATTAAATATAATTTTTCCCATGATTAACTTTAATATCATCTTCACATTCATCCTTGCATCACAAAATTAACCTCATTCTTCCATTTCTTATTTTTGTCTTTAAACACGTTGTTTCCATCAAAGTAACAGAGTCCACTTTCGAGACGAACAGACTATCATGGCCAGTCGGCTTTACGGGACAGTCTATAGAGGTAGGCTAATTGGAATTCGATGTTTGGCGACAGTTGAATTATGTATGGTGCTGCCGTGGGTTCAAATCCTTGAACAGTGGCGCACTGTGAGCGGTACCAGAAGGTGGGAGGAGGGGGGCGGGGTATGACCAGGAATCAACGAATGAACGAGACAGTTCCTGGAAAAGAAAAGTGAATCTAAAGGTACAATTTGGCTGCACGCGACAGAGACAAGCGACCGAGGCAGGCGACAGAATTGCGAGACCTGTCTGCTCTCTGTACAATCGTATGAAGTACAATTACGAGCGCGAGACAGAGACAAAGCACAGGAGACCGCTCTCGGACCAGTAGTGTCTCGCGACGGGCTCAGGCAGCACGTGTGTTGTTGAGTAAAATAATGGCAGAATTTAAATTTACTGGTGACCAAGATGAGCAATTGGTAGAATTAGTAGCAGAAAATGATAAATGATTCTTTATTAACAGACAGAAAGATCCTTCTTCACGTCTGATTTTTAATATTGAACTCATAGGTTTTCTTTGTTTCTTTCGCAACAAATAACACAGCAACACATCATCTTCTTCGATTAACCTTTTTAGAAGCATTTTTGTACTCATTTTCCACACAATATGTGCGCGTATGTCTCAACAAAACAAAGAAAACAAACACTTTGCCGCATGTCTCGGTCGTCACCTCAAAAGTGCGTGGCGACAAGCTGCGATGTGTCCGTCTCCCGCCTCTGTCGCTTGTCTCTGTCGCGTGCAGCCAAATCGTACCTTAAGAAAGACGAGAATTTACACGGCAAAGAGCGAAAATTCCTATCGCATCTTTCGCGTCGGGAGAGATTCAAGGACTGGGAAACAAATCCTTCCTGCGGGTGGGCGCACGAGAGGGGCTGAGGGGGGGGGGGAGGGGGGCTTCTGCACATGCAAATAAGAACGCGGTAGGCATGTTAAAATGAATCTCCGACCCCCTCTCCCCGTGTTTTATCTCCCATTATCTTAATCCTTTCCCACTGTTGTACTTCCGTACAAATTTTCTCCTCTCTCTGATACCATCTTTATCTCTGTTTTAACCTATTCTTTTCCCCCTCTGTCCCTCCTTTCAAGAGCTGGGGGGGAACGGGGTGACACATGAGATACACACACACGATTAGGTACACGTGATTTGAGGGTGGGTGTAATAACAACAATTATCTGATTGGACATGCATTTCATTGAACATATACGAATGCAGTGTCCCGTCTAGGGTAATTACGCGTAGCAGATAACGCGGCAAAGAAACTGGCCGCTAATCCAGGGCGACGTTTCGACTCTCTCGTGGCTTAGCGCGTTTCATATAACTAAATACCTGTTTTTTTTTAAAAAAAAACAGTCTATCAGCTACACGGGTTATAGGGCGTTATGAGGCAACATCCAATTATCAAACTGCCTCTGACAGATGAAACGTATTTCTGTTTTTTAAGGTTTACTCCACTACACTGTCAGCAGCAGGCGAAATAATTGAATGATTCAGGAATGATTAATTGGCAAGAATAAAGTGAATGCCACATTTAAAGTACTGCAGTTGAATTTGCCTAAGATGCCCGAGGATTTCACTATAAACCTCGGTAGGGATAATCGATTTGTAGACCGAGATATGAAACTGAGACCTCCCGACTACGAAGTTGTATTGCTGTTCACTCGGCCGCGAAGCTGGGTACCTGGTGTCACGACTTCAGAACGAAATTCGTGCCTATCTGAATACAAACGAAATTAGACGTTCTTAGAAATGTTGAGTTCGCGTGACACGATACGAAATTAATCTTACCTCTTCCTGCGTGACGGGGTTCTGATCCCGGGACCACGACGGACGACACAGTGAACAACGCGACGTTTCAGAGAATCGACGCCTGTCTGGGGGACAGAAGAGCGTCGTTTAAGAAACCGAACATCCGATTATCCAACCAAACAATTAACTCACATTCATTATATTTTAATTTCCTTCTTTCTTTCTTTCTTTCTTTCTTTCTTCCTTTCTTTTTCTTACTACCATCGTTTCGTGTTTCCTTTCGTGGCCTAAGTAACAAAGGATTTGTTCCTGCCATCAGACGCTCAAAACCAAAATGTTAACATTCGACAGTGAAGTTTGATGAATTTAATTAACACCTCACACATGCTACTGTTGCCGTGGAAACAGACGGCAGATCTCGCTGTAGCAGAAACATCATTCAGCCCTGAGCGCACATAAACTCCTCGGAACACACGCAATCTTCATCAACTCCTTCATTTGTTTTTTGAGAGTGGCGTAGATCATACGCTGCCCGCGGTACAAAGCGTCATGCCCCCCCCCCCCCGGGGTGCGGGGGCGCTGCCACTCTTTTCATGTATGTAATTAACTGCCCTTTAGGGAGTTTCAATACGAAAGACAAGCCAAGTTGTCTTTCCTCCCTACTATAAGTCAAGTCTGTTCATCCTCGTCGAGGCGAGCGGATGAATCCGTGCTCCATTCGTCGAGGCGCCAAATCGCCTACCAAGAAATTTGCATTTTGAATTTTGTAGTCTAATCTTTGTAGAAGACTCTACGTAAATAAAGAAGAAATATAACCACGAAAACAGAATGAAACGAAAAGAACAGAAATGGAGGAAAAGAGAAAAATACCGAGGTTTTCAAGGCTGTTATCGTAATTATAATGTTCGTCTGTATTCTAGCTCCGTGTGGATTGGTCGGTAGATGGTAACGTTTCGGAGAAAAATACTGTCTCCATCTTCAGGGCTAATACGCCTGCATCTACCGACCAGTCCACACGGAGCCAGAAACGTCATCAAGAAATAAACAAAGGCGGGAGATGACGAGGCAACATGTCTGTCGTCACTCACGGCACGTGACCATGACGTCACGTAGCCCAAATTTCTATGCAGATTGCCCGAGCCGCCTTGCGTCATCTGACGAGCAGCCGCTCGTTGCAGGTTGCAGTCTCTCAGGGGTCAGGTATTTCTCACTCGACTCGGCTCAGCTCAAATCGATTTTCCGTCACGTTTAAAGAGTGCTGATCGAGTTTATCATTCCACGACTTTTTATAGCCTGGCTTTCTGAAAGGAAGACGACCCACTGTTCACCTCGGATAAACGCGAGGCTACGATTAAATTCGCTAAATGTATCGTTAACATGGGTGACCAGAAACAAGCGGGTAGCTATCTGCACCCTGGCAAAGTTAATTTGCATTACGGTCACTTTGTATTTCAATTACACCCTCATGTTACACTGATGGGGTGGTTCTTACCCTTCAGCATTTCGCAATTATTCTTCCGATGACCTGCCCTCGAAGCCCTCGACAGATCAAAACTCCATCCTGTATCAATTTATCTTCATCGCTGTTTGGGCGGCCACATATTCAGGGCCATGCATCATGAAAACGAGGCGACTCTCAACGAGACACGGCGTAGCGTGGCGTAGGGCAGGACAACCTCCACCCCAACCCCTGATTTATTTATTTATTTATACTTCTTATTGTTTCCAGCCTTTTTAACTTTGTATTTAGAATTCTACTTTATCTTTCGTGTTCTCTCAGTATTTTCTTTCATCGTTTGTTATATTTCCTCTGTCCCTTCCTTGTTCTGTATCTTTGTGTGTTACACAAAACACATTTTTAAACATTACGAAGGCTTCAATTGCTAGTTTTCTAGGCTGTAACCCAGCGTGGAATTGTAAGTAGATACCAACATTTCAAAAGGAACATACTGCCTTCATCTTCAACCCCATTTTCCTAAACGTTCCTACTCACCTACGATTGCCAAGGCGTTACAATCCATTAAGACCAACATCATCTTCAAATGTGACTTCAGTAACATGTCTATTAATATTTTGTTTTTTGTTAAATTAGGTCTTCAACCCCCCCCCCCCCCCACTCGAACTCATCGCCACACCCCGTCTCCGCCGGTGATCAAGCCCTCAGAGTCTGTTCCTCGTGCCACCACCAGCAGGCAGCATCTGCACCCAATTAGAAGACGCTACGCGTCACCAGGAAGTGACGTCGTCTCCTAGCTGATCGCTGACGACGTATCATAATGGATCATCTGTATTTTGGGAACAGTGATGGACTCGCGAGTCAAACAGACGCGACACGCATCGATTACTGTGCGCCGTTAATGGTTTTCCTCTCAGGGCCCAGCGCATGCGTAACAAAGGCAATCATTCGTCAGTAACAATGAACAGATGACGTCATCTGTCTATCCTTCCGTGACATTTTAATCCGGCGATGCCTAAAATTACTTTAACCTTTTGAAAACGTTGACCTTTTTGATTCACAGTGGCTAAAAACACAAAAGCCACGCGGACAGACGCACTGACGCGTTTCCCTAATTTATATGCAGCACTCACGACACAAGAATTAACCACTGACATTGTATTGTTAATGCGGACGCTGCCAGGGGATAGAATTTTATTTATTTATTTATTTATTTAGTGTTCTGTGTGACGACAGGTCCATATGAACAGGATCCTTCCATCCTTTTCTCGGACTGGGACCTGTTCATATACGTTCTTGGCAGATGATCCAGAAGTGGTTTGCCATTGCCTTCTTCTGTGTGTGAATGGAGTAATTGTTGGGATGCCACGGAGGAAAACTCCGTGTTGCCTAGACCACGGCCTTGCCCAACACAAGTTATAAATTCGGGCACCGCCGGGAATCGAACCCGAGACCACAGGATTACAAGGCCAACGTTCTAACCGCTAGACCACGAAAACTAAAAAAAATATGATACATCACTGCAGTTGATAAAACATCGTTAAATTAACAAATATTTTTTTTAAAAATTGTGTAAAAAAGCAGGTTACAATATCGGAAACTCTTAACCTTTTTCATGGGGTACCAGGTTCAAATCTCGGCAAGACTCAGGGTTACCCCAAACCCGTTTTTCGTGGATTTTCTCACTTCCTTCACGTAAACTCTAAAATAAGTACATTAAAATAGGTCGCGACTTTAGTCAGAGTTCACAACGTACAAAGCACGAAAACAAACGGCCAGAGCCTGGTTTAACGGAGTAGCTCCCAACTGCGATGACACGGGACGTCGATCAACATCAAACGTGAACAGACATCGATTTTGAAAGAGATGATCGTGGCCGATACATTCAGATTTGCTTGCGAGTCTCACAGAACCCACTAAAAACCACCTCAGAAGTTCGCGCAACAGCAAAGTCTGTACTGGCTGTACGGAATCAAAGTTATTAAGATGATAAAACACCAAAACAGCCATAAAGTTCATAAATTTTTTTCGAAAAACTGTTCCTAAGTCTCAAAAATTACTATCGGGCCCGGAATACATAAGGGACAAGCCTGTATCATTACGTAAAGTCCACTGTTCGACACTTGCCTATGCCAGGGTCTATTGTTCACCTTGCCACCAGATCCAGTTCGATTCTGGGCCAATCAAATCCCCTGCACTTGCGAAAAGATGGAGAGGAGGATTATCTGACATTCACCTGAACCTAGCACAGGCAATAAGAATGCATGGAGCTCTACGTCAACTCCTACCATACGCCATTACGGCACCTGGAGAGCCTTATCTTTTGCAGGACAGTATAACACATAAATGAAATTGTTTAATCAATTGAATGACCAAACTCAAGATGCTGTGCGCTGTTTCTTATGAGATCTATACATCACTGTGATAGAATCGTCTGAATTTCAGGCAAGACGGAGAAAAGGCAAGTATTTGTCAAATAGAATGTATTTTAGCAGAGACAATAAAGAGAAGGAGGAAATGCATTACCATTATCCATCATATCCTGCTGCAGAATTTCTATTCCAGCGGCGGGGGTGGGGTGGGGGGGGGGGGGTAAATAAAATATACCCAGATAAGGACTGCCTCTAACTGGGGGGCGGGGGAGTCATCTTGTAGGGCTTTGATCCAGCTTATTAAACCGATAAACGAGCGTACTTCATACTGACCCACATAAAGAGAAGCCAAGAAGTAACGCTACTGAGATAAGAAGAAAGATTCTTCTAAATGAGAGGACAGAATTACTAAAAACGGAAATGGATTCTCTGACAACCCTCTCCAGACTAAACCCCCTCCCGTCCCCGCCCTCAAACTCATTCATCCCTTTATGAAAAGCGCCGCTAAAGGAAATGCATTAGAGGAGGCCGCCTCATCGTACCACCCTCCCTCACCTCCTCCCCCCCCCTTGCGTCTTTACGTCTTCAAAAATCTGTCCCGGGAAGCAAAATTGCTTCACTTGCATAAGAGAAGTCTTCAGATGAATTATTGAAGGTTTCCAAATTTCTTCCTTCCCTACGTAAATCGATTAACTGTAATTTTACGATGTTTTGCTTTTAATATCGAAGTAACCGTGGTAAATACAGATTCTGCAGCCCCCAAACTTCCATTCGCTTCTCTAACTTATAAAAAAAAAGCCTGTAAATGTCGCTATTGTAATTATTGTTATTAATCAGTCATAGAAACGCTGAGAAGGGGCGAATGTATGAGGTTCTATCGTAATTATCCCTATAAGCGAACAACTATTTTGCATAATTAAAAATTTAAAATTCCTGCCAACCTCACGAGAGACAGACTGTACCTTATTTTTGGTTTATTTAAAGACGAGGTGTATCTCGGAATATACAGAAAAGAATTTTACGACGATTAATGAATAATTAACTAGGAACAACGTTAAAGGAATCTGTAGAGGTCATGAAACTTTCCTACACAGACTAACAAACCGCGACAAAGTGAGAGGGTACCCCATGGTACCCACTTTACAGGAGGCTGGTTGGGCCCCAGGGCCGAACTCAACGTCGTCAAACCGGTGACCTGGTGATTGGAGTGTAAAAGTAAAGCTGATACCATCCGTATGGTTGTCGGCTAGCTGTGCGTGTGTGTGAATCATGGCAGCTAATACAGAATTCTGTCTGTTCCCAGTCAAACGATGACCGATCCATCTTCAGTTTATCCAATACACGCTTTCCATCATGTGGGCAGCTGTTCTATCAATAAAACTTTTAAAGTCTAAGGCTGATGCAATAGTTAATTCTACCCACTTGAGTCCTTCTTAACACGCTGATGTTTCTTCAAGCACTCAATAAATTCTGATGATTTTATAAAACTCGAAAATTCGGAAAACGTCTTCATAACCAAACACAGACATCTGACTCCAAAATGTATCCGTAGTAAAAACCCTTACTATTCTACATTAACCTTATGAAGCCGAAGCTCGTCTAAATTACATTTAAGAATTCAGTCCCTACCGCGAAGAAAACACAACACTTCACCATTACAAAGATCAACTGGTTAACGCTGTTTAAGGAAATAATCGATGTTTACAGTGAGAATCATAGTTCGTCTAAATTACATTTAAGAATTCAGTCCGTACCGCGAAGAAAACACTACACTTCACCATTACAAAGATCGAATGGTTAACGCTGTTTAAGGAAATAATCGCTGTTTACAGTGAGAATCATAGTTCGTCTAAATTACATTTAAGAATTCAGTCCGTACCGCGAAGAAAACACAGCACTTCACCATTACAAAGATCAACTGGTTAACGCTGTTTAAGGCAGTAATCGCTGTTTACAGTGAGAATCGTACAAGACACAGGAAAACAAAATGCATATTAACTGAGCCTTTTGCAAGTGGTACAATAATTAATCCCCAAGCCTTCAAATGGATAATGAACATACATTTTTAAAGAAATGTCTTGGAAGCAACACAGACGTAAGGACACAAATAAATAAAAACGGAAGAAAAGATGGAGGATATAAAAAGGGAATAAGAAAGCAGAGGGAATTAGAAAAAGGAAACACTCAATGACTAGCAGCAAATCGTCACAGCACTAAAAAGCGATTCTGTAAATTTTACCGGCAAAGACTATCCTATCATGTTGGTCACACTGCAATTAGGCCTGGTCTAGCATCGATCGATCGCCACGTGGACAAATTGTTGCTGTATTGTTAAGACGGTATCTGGCAGGCTGAGGACAGGCTGCCCGTCATACGCCCTTGTTCCTGGCTCACGTCGACCACGGAGATTAATGGGATGGGATATACAGCCGGGGGGGGGGGGGGGACAGAGTAGCAGCATCCGATAATGTGGGTATAAGAAGGAGCTGGTCCTTAAGTGCGCGAGAGAACAACCAGACATAAGCAAACAGCGTAACTAGGAAACAAATTAACGCAAAAAATAACATGTTCAACATAGGTGACCACGGTAACCATGGCAACGAAGGTAGCTCAGATATTCGCTCATCCAGCCACTTTCATGGAGCGATAAGAGCTTTTGACTTTGATAAACTTAAAGTTTAATATCCAGGTAATAAATAGATTTTGATATAATCAGAAACACCGAAAATATTTCGAAAATACTGTTATCACATTCCATCAATCTGATATATTTTAAAACAAATTATAAATCATATCTACTGCTACAAGCGTCAACTCTTATCAGCTTCCCTGACTCGATAACCCTGTGATAATACTCAGTGTACAATATAAAAATTACAAATCTCCTCACTGCGTAACTTTTTCCCATTTCCGATGCTAATTCATCTCTCTTCAGTCCCTCGATACAGTATTTAAGCCTTTAGTATAAAATTGAGTACAAATTATTATTGTCAAGGGAAGTCACACGCGTATTTGTTATTTTCATTTATAAAAATCCACGACTTTCAATGCGTACCAGAGCGACATCGAGCGTACAGTAAAATCCATTACACTTTAAATTATACCGCTCGAAAGCCAGGACCAATGCCAAAATAATTAATTTATTGATAACCTTTCAAAACAGAAATTACTCTGTCCTAAGTTTGCAGGCCAGCAAACTGTCAAAACACAAAATGCAATTTTAATCACTAGGCTGACATCATCAGAGTCAATTGAACGCTTATGTCCACCCACACACACGACCGTTCTGGAGCGGAAAGCCGCTCGGACACCTAGCGCTCTGCTGACCACACGGGGTCCGCCTGTTTTGCTTTGCTTTTCCCCCGCTAGGCTTGTGATATGGAGACTGTGTATAGAGTTGTCACCATGCAGTATTTATGGATCGTGTGCACAGTGTCACGCGGGAAAACAGACCCATCCAGGGGGGGCATGAACATCGCTCATTTCAAACAGCGCTACGCAATGCGGGATGAATAACACGCGGGAGAACTTCGAATTGTTCCTAATGGAAACGAAAGTGTGATTATGAACGTGCACATTTCTCATTCCCCCCGTCTTATATGTCGTCACGTTTCGTCTGTAAGGACTGAAAGCATCTTCACGGAGTTTGTGCACTACAGTTTTACACTCTGATGCTGGGTAAACTTAAATCTTGGACAAGGTCGTTCCCGGGTCACACAAAGCAGACGCCTGGTAAAACAAACGCGTAGAAACTGAAGCCTACCCAGCAGGTGCTAGTTATATCTATAGACATTTCTGTAGTGGGAAATTTATTTTAGTGCCAGAGATCGTAGACTCCTCTGGCTGGCGGACGTTTACACATGCAGTCTAAAGCACGGCTTAAACAAATGCAGAACGGCATCCTGGAACCTTCTGTCGCTGTTTGGTGGTGGGGGGGGGGGCCCGGTTAAATCATAAAACTTTCCTCGCACCGGGAAATGTGTTGAATTTATAGCTTTAAGGGGCTAAAAAAAAAATTGAAATGTGCAAAGCGCCAAGCAATTTGTTGTTCCCGTTTGAAAGAAGAAAAACATTACAATTTCTCTGAGAAAAAGTACTGCAAACAACAATCCTGTTCCATTTCTACACTAACACTTATCAGTCACTAACTCCTATCATTAAAAACCGTGTTCACAGCATCCCGTCAGTGAACTCTGTTCAGAGTCCACACAAATCCCCCACCATACATATTTAAGATTCACTTTAATATTATCTTACCATCTACTCTTAGGTCTCCCAAACGATTTCTTCCCTGGAAAATGCGGTTAAGCGCACGTTTCTCACTGTGGATAAAGTATGGAAAAGATACGTCTGTCAAAATCAGATTCTCCTATCATGGCTTTAATTTAAATAATCCAGATTTTTATTAAATTCTGCCTCCGGAAAAATGTCAAATTGCCCTTTCATTCCCCAACAAAATGTCTAATATAGAGTCGAGGAAACTGACAGTCGATGGGTCGATTTGTACGTGTGATATATCGATTTTCACTTTAACACGTCTATCTTCCGTCAAATTTCGTTAGCAAAACGTGACCTATGTACTCGTGAGAGACAATTTATAGGTCAGATTTTATAAGCGTTTAAAAGAATTTCGAATTTATATGTTGCTAGGACACGAGACGTTTGGCTTCGTTGTCCTCCTTGAGAAACAAACAGTCGCTCAACTGGCTAAGAAATTCCTCGGCGTTGATGAAACGCAAATGTTTATTACTCTATCCTATCTTAAGCCAGTTGAATCCAGCTCAAATCCTTACCGCTTCGGTCCTTCGAAAGAATCCGTGTTAGTCAAAGGCCCTGAGTGACATTTCGTAACACGATCCTCCGAAACCCAAAACCGAAGCATCAATAATTTTACCGAATTTTAAGTACCTGAACGGTTCCAGGTCTTACAAAAATCTGAATTCCACACGAGGACAGTACGTTCTATTATACTTAAGACAGATCATTAAAATGAGGCGTGGTTTTAATCTTGTATCTTTTAAAAAAAATAATATACTGAATACAAAATTATTATTGTGGACAGACACTTTAAATTTATCTCTATAAAAAAATAAGTCTGAGTGAGATAAAATGCTGATAACGCCACGTTGAAGCCGGAACAGGCGAACAGCCTCTTCCGTCGATGGTGCATTGTTCAAGTAGGCAATGCACTGGAGCGGACCGCACAGTAAACACTTTGTCGTTGTTCAGACGTGCAGCACTAATTCCTTCAAAGAGGTCCG